>NC_091479.1:82426863-83626863 GCF_036971445.1 Narcine bancroftii | reverse complement strand
AGAATTCTTAATCAAGGTATGGAAAAATATCAGCAGGCATCCAAACAAAAGGGTTTTTGGTTTGGGAGGGGGAGCAGTGTAGAAGTAAAGGCTGGAGGTGATAGATGGAGAAGGGAGGAAGGAGACAAGAGAAGGAGGGGTGGCTAGGTGAATGAAGGGGGAAGGGAGGGAGGAGAACTGGAAAAGGGGAGGGGGAAGAGGAGAGCAGGTTAGCAGAAACCAATGCTATTCCCATCTGGCTAGAGAGTGCCCAGACAGAAAATCGGCTATTCCTCCTCCAATTTGCGGGTGGTCTTGGTGGGACAGTACATGGACAGACACAGAACTGAAATGGTTGGCTACTGGGAGATCTTTGTCACTGTTGCGGATGGAGCGAAGGTTCAGCGAAGGGATCTCCCAATCTGCTCTAAGTCTCTCCAATGTAGAGGAGGCTACAAAGGGAGCACCGGATGCTGTAACTCAATCTTGCAGATACACAAGTGAAGTGATGCTTCACTTGAAAAGTCTGTTTGGGACCCAGGACTGTGGTGAGAGAGGAGGTCTAGGTGCAAGTGTGGCACCTCCTGTGGCCACAGGTGAAGGTGCCGGAGTGGGGTGGGGGAGAGATTGTGGGGTGGGATGAGTGCACAAGGGAGTCATGGAGGGAGTGGTCCATAAGGAAGGCAGAGAGGTGAGGAAAGGGGAAGATTTGTCTGGTAGTGGGATCCTGTAGCAAGTACCAGAAATTCTGGAGGATAATGTGTTGGATGCGGAGGCTGGCAGGGTGATAAGTGAGGATAAGGGGGATTCTATGCTTGTTGCGTCTGGAGACAGAGGGGGCCAGGCAGAAGAGGGGGGAATTGGAGGAGATGCGGGTGAGGGCTGAGTTGATGGTGATGGATGGAAAGCCATGTTTGCAGAAGAAGGCAGATATTTCGGAAGATCTGGACTGGAAGACCTCATCCTGGGAAGAGATGCGGCGGAGATGGAGAAATTGAGAGAACGGGATAGAATCCTTGCAGCAGACAGGGTGTGTGGAAGTGAAGTCCAGGTAATTGTGAGAGTTGAGAGAGGGGGTTTGTAGTATACATCTCCTCCTTCCTTTTCCCCTCCCTTCATTCAGCCATCCCTCCTCCACTTGATCGTTGCTGTCCCCTCCCTCCCTTCTCTACCTATCACCTCCATTCTTTGCGATTACACCTTCCCCCCACCCCCACTCTTTTGTTTGGGCGTCTGCTGACATTTGATGAAGGACTCTGGCCTGAAACGTCAGTTATGTATTTTCACCTTTGTTACATAAAGGACACTGCTTGAACTGCTGAGTTTCTCCAACTTTGTCTTTTTAATTTATATCCATGACTTTAAAAACATTTAAGATGTACTCGGATCCAGATAAATACATGTCCTCTCTTCACTTTCCAGCTACCGAGGCTATGGAAGGAATGCAGGAAAATGGACCGTATATTTAGTCACTTCATGGCAATACAAATACTAAAGGGTTGTTTCTGTGCTCCATGCCTCAATCTATACAAATGTATGAAATTATAAGGTTAGATCTACATTAGCTTTTTATTCTTGTAAATGAGATCGAGTTTGTGTACTGAATTGTTTGAGGAAATTAACAAAATTCTCTCTCAAATCAGGACATGAGAGATGCAGGACACAGAACTTGAACAAAAGATATTAAATTTATTTCTTCATATCATAACTAAGCAACCGGAGGAGAGACCCTTTACAGTCAAGGAGGTTCTGATGTGGAAACATTAGAATCAATAGCCCTTTTCACACAAGCTAACAGGTAGATTGGCCGTTCAGTGAACCGGTTAAAGAACCCATTTTTGCCTTTCACACTGGACCACTATTAACCAGTTCTCCGTGACCTTTCACACTCATCACAAGGCATCCTCAGGGATAGAGGATTCTATCCTCCTCCGGTGATGACTGAGTGTCGCATCGAGCATGGTGGACCTGCCCTAAATCCTGATCAATGTGTTATGATCTTGTATTTTTAAAAAAAAATCATGCCTAATTATAACATAATTAAGCATTATGTACAGCACAGTATCAGCCCTTCAGCCCATTGTTCTCTCAACCTATATAAACGTTTATAATTTTTATAAAAGACCATGGGAAAGTATAGCCGCGCAATTTATAAACACCGTGGGGAAAGTCCTTCCGTCAATAGTGCACAAGTTATAAAGATTGTTAAAAAGGTATAAACTTTGCTGACCTATATAAACCTTTATAAATATCTAAAGGGCCGTGAGAAAGTCATAGTGGGGGAGAGAGAGAGAGATGGTGGATCTGCCCTCCCAGAATTCCATGTGGCAGGGAAAAGACTATATGCATCGAGCAACCATGGAGAGGTTTCTCTGCTGCATGACATTCTGGGAGAGCAGATCCACCATCTCTCTCTCTCTCTCCAAACACTGTGACTTTTCCATGGTCCTTTAGATATTTATCAAGGTTTATATCGGTCAGCAAAGATTATACCTTCTTTTTAATCTTTTGTTTCCTTCACATTCCAGCATTCACACAAAAATGTAATCAATGTGTCACTACTTTATCCCAGGATACCCTATGTCCCTTTCACTCTGGGCTAATCAGCACACAGGTGTCATCAGACGCTGGGGATGATACTACCTACCTACCTAGGTAGCATCATTCCTGGCGTGTGATGGTGTCTATTTGGTAATTAAAGACCTTCCACACTGGACCCTTAACCGGTAGATTGGCCGTCTATTTCTAGGACAAGGTGCCAGTGTGAAGGGGGCGACTTTCTCATCATTCTTGACTAGCTAGCATAGCAAGCTATTGTCTGTAAGTTAATGATTTTAACATAGAATTTCAACAACTATCTCATTTCCTTGTTACAAAAATTAATATATGGAAAAGTAGTTTTGCTTTTCTGCAGATTTTGGGACCCAGGACTGTGGGTTAGGAATTGTGATCAGGTAATTTGTAGTCACACAGAGATCAGCTTACAATTTTAAATTTTAACCAAGTGATATTGCCTAAAATACAGATAAATAAGAAAGTCTGCAGATGCTAGGGACTAGTGCAGTACACAAAAGTGCTAGAGAATCACAGCAGGTCACATAGCATTCATCGGAAGTAAGGCAGTTGACATTTGGGCCTGTGTCCATCAAATACCTAAAAAAGTAACATTTCCAAAGGAAAGCAAGAAGCAGTTCAAAATTTCCAACCACTGCCAAATGTTAATGATTGAACAATTATCATGTGCTCTCTGGAGACAAAAGCCCCAATTCTTCCACAAACCACATGTGCACACAAACAGGAACCAATCAATACCAATCCCAAGACAGATATTCAGCTCTATCTTAAAATACTCGACCAATGCTCTCAACCCAAATGACAATACTCATGGTTGAATTTGAAAAATTAAAACCATAAAGTCAAACAAATCTATCTCAATTAAGTATTTAAATGTAAATTGATAAAGAATTCATTTTTTTGTTTCTATATAATTAGCATAATTCACAACATTAAACCACAATAAGGCCATAATTCTACAATCGAAGCCTATGGATCTGCATCAAAATTGCCACTAGAGGAGGGAAATTTTACTACTACCACTACTCAAGTTAACATTGTGCCACTTTGTAGATCCTTCAGGTTTCTGTTTGATTGCAATGTAACCCAAAACATGATCACCACCAAGAAAATGTTGACTGTTGATTTGAACAGCCAATTAAACTAGACTTGTATTCAAAATGCCTCCCGTAAATGGTCTGGTCTCACTTTTACATGTTCTGCTCAATACTTTTTAGCTCGCTAATAACATGCAAACCCAAGCAATCCTCACATATTCAGAGGCTTTTTGACCACCCACCTCACACCTGGAACTAACAGGCAGCTACTGATATGATAAGGATCTCTCTGCCTTCCTGCAACACATGGGAGGACACATCCTTTCACGGATATGATAATAGGGTCCACTTATGGATGAATCTGAATTACCGAAAACACTGTAAGAGTATTTCATTCAATTCAAGACCTAGAAAAGAATTAGCATGTTACGGTAAGGATGCAGAGGAAATGTACAAGGATGCTGCCTGGATCGGAGAGCGTGCCTTAGGAGCATAGTTTGGAGTGAACTTGGTCTTTTATCCTGGAGTGACGGAAGATGAGGAGTGACCTGATAGAGGCATACAACATGGTGTTGAAAGGCACTGATTGTGTGGACGGCCAGAGACTTTTCCCCAGGGCTGGAATGGCTTGAAGATACTTGAGAGCAAGTACAGGGAGGGTGGGATGCAAGAGACCAGTTCTTCACATAGAGAGTGGTGGATGCAGTCAGCAACAGTGGTGGAGAAAGGTACAGCAGGATCTTTTAAGAGACCATTAGATAAGTACATGGAGGGTCGAAACTCTAAACAGTTGTTAGAGTCAATTATTAGGTTGTCACACACTGTGGGCTGAAGGGCCTATACTATGCTGTAGATTTCTATGTTCTACTCACACAATTTTGATGCATCGCTCTTCTGTTCCACCCAACTCATTGGTTCCCTCTGGTGTGTTCATCCAGTACATGAACAACTAAGATTGAAAATACTCTACCTCAGAGCTAAAATAATAGTAGCCCCCTATTACATTGCATTAAAACAAAAGGACTTACTGGGAATGGCTCTTGCCAACTTGCTCCAACAATTGAAGGCCTGATAATGGCAATATTCAAATCACCACCCTCTTGTTGGACCACATACTCTGCAAGTGCCTTTGTATAGGTGTATGTGTTTGGACGGTCCCCTATCAGTTTGGGGGTGATATCTCGGATCATACTTTCATCCATCCATCTGGAATAAAAGACATGTTTTTGTAAAATCATAAAAAACTGTCCTGGAAAGTTTAATAATTTAAGACAATAGGATTCATTAACATGGCAGCAATGATATGCATTTGATTATTGAGCATAAGGGAAGAAACTGCATGGTTAGCGTAACGATTAGTGCCATGTTGCAACAGCGCTAGCGATCGGGGACTGCAAGGAGCTTGTGCGTTCTTCCCATGTCTGCGTGGGTTTTCCCCAGGGGCTTCCACCACTCCAAACATACTGGGAGTTGGGCGTCACGGGCTTGTGGGCCAAAAGAGCCTGTCACCGTGCTGTATGCGTAAATTTTACATTTAAATAACAAGTGCATGTGATCATAAACCACATGATTTCTCACCCTTCCCCATGGTCGTGGCTTTTGCAGAAAAACAAAAAGCAAAAGTGTAGTCTCCTCATCCTAAGTAGAGTTCAAAGAGTAAATTTTAAAATTTTTTTGTGGGATGAACTTATTCCCTTGCCCTTCATAATTAGAAATGCTCAATAACAACAAACTTCAGAAAAACCTTAGGACCAAGATTGCAACAAAATCCTTCAAAATTCCAAGAACTACATGACTTTTTTGTCACCAAACAATTAAGACAAAACAGCTGGCAAAATTGAAAATTGGATATAAACTTTTTTAATTGCAATTTTGTGCATAATAATGGCAGAAATTGGTGGTGCTACCAGAGCTGCGGTAATGGCAGCAATGCTGCTAGTGCGGGCCCATGAGGAGCGGCAATATAGCGCTCCCGCGGAGTCCAAACAGCCAGTCAACTGCCGTCAGCTCCACAAAGGCTTTGAATGGCCCGTTAAAGGAGCCAATAGTAGTTTTATCTAAAATCCCACAACCGTGGGGTCTGCGCCCAAGATGGCAGCGCCTCTGTTCGGCAGCAGCCACGAGGGTTACAGACTCCAGGGGAGCTGAAGACTGGCACAGGGCACCAGGCAAAGGGGAGACCATCCCGCGTCAGAGAAGGAGAAGCAGAGGAGACGACCCAGGGGAAGGTGACCATGGTGGCGGACAAGTAAGGGGGCTCTGCGGCCAAAAGACCCTCACATGCGGCGGGGCTGCTGGCGACGCGAGACGAGGAGCCCACAGAGGCTGCTGTTGGGGAATTCACGCCGAGTTGTAAACTGGCTTGAAACTGGCTGAAGGGGCACCAGGTATCAGAACTGGGGTGCGAGGGGGTACTTTTGGAGGGTTTCTGACCGTGTCAGAGGTTCAGATCTGGAGCTCGGGTTGCCAATGGTTTGCACTGGACTCTGGCTGCGGAAGTGCTGGAGGAAAATCTACGGATATCTAGTGACTCGGGTGGTGGGGGGGAGGGGAATTTCTTTTGCTTCTCTCTTTCTGACTGTAAGAGGTGCTTCAGGCATTTTCTGCCAATGGCAAATCTGTTGGCCTTACAGCAAACAAAAGCAATTTCTTGTAATATGACACTTTGATTACATGACAATAAATTGAATCTTGATCTTGAATATTACGTCATTAATTGCATGCATTTGTTTTCTTCTTCAAATAGTTGTGAAGAATCATCACATTTGATAAAACAATTATGTAATGGACAGGTAGTAGCGATTAACATCCATTCATAGCTTCAACCATAAAAGTATTCTGCATCTTATTGCCTTCATATGTCTCACTAAAACTCTGACTGAATTAACTGTCAGCAACTTCCGTGGGCTCCTCACCTCGAGTCGCCAGCAGCCCCACCACGTGTGAGGGTCTTTCAGCCGCAGAGCCCCCTCACATCCACCGCCGTGGTCACCATCCTGTGGGTCGTCTCCTCTGCTTCTCCCTCTCTGACGTGGGATGGTCTCCCCTTCACCTGGTGCCCTGTGCTAGTCCTCCGCTCCCCTGGAGTCTGCAACCCTCGTGGCTGCTGCAGACCCCACGGTCATGGGATTTTAGATAAAACTACTGTTGAGGCTCCTGACAAAAATCATCAGAAAGTCTGCCCTCACACAAATGCCTTAGCAGAGAGGACTGCAGAGCTCGGCCCGGGCACATTAGTCTCCAGCTCCCAACGACACTAAGTTGCTCGCCAGAGTTTCTCCAATGGATTTAGACAGGATCCATAATGGGAGAGCAGGCTGATGCGGGTGGAAATGTCATGATATCTTGCCAGAAAGCCTGAGAGATGTCAAGGATTAGGCTGCCTTCTTCATATGGGCTTTATGCCAAGACCAAAAAAAACACAATTATCACCAGCTAGGAATTGGTGGTACTGGCCCCATCTTTTTACAGCAGGTCAAGGCAGAGATTTCAACTGCCTTGACACTCAAATGTAAATAATCTGTTTGGCTGTGGAAGATCAGACTATCCAGGCTTTGCTTTCTCCTAGCCAGGCCTTATATTCCTGCTATCAAAATGGTCACACATCTATGATCCAGCGATCACATCAACACAAACGAAAACCTTCAGAATTTATGTTGATGTTAAAATTCTGTATCCATGACCTTCCTTTAAATCAGATAATCTTTGTCCTCAATGTGAGGCAATCTTCAGCCCGGGCCCTTATGCAGTGAAAGACTGGTTTGAGATAATGTCACTAATGGCCCCATTCTTTGGCTTGGCTTCGCGGACGAAGATTTATGGAGGGGTAAAAGTCCACGTCAGCTGCAGGCTTGTTTGTGGCTGACAAGTCCGATGTGGGACAGGCAGACACGGTTGCAGCGGTTGCAGGGGAAAATTGGTTGGTTGGGGTTGGGTGTTGGGTTTTTCTTCCTTTGTCTTTTGTCAGTGAGGTGGGCTCTGCAGTCTTCTTCAAAGGAGGTTGCTGCCCGCCGAACTGTGAGGCGCCAAGATGCACGGTTTGAGGCGAGATCAGCCCACTGGCGGTGGTCAATGTGGCAGGGACCAAGAGATTTCTTTAGGCAGTCCTTGTACCTCTTCTTTGGTGCACCTCTGACACGATGGCCAGTGGAAAGCTCGCCATATAACACGATCTTGGGAAGGCGATGGTCCTCCATTCTGGAGTCGTGACCTACCCAGCACAGTTGGATCTTCAACAGCGTGGATTCGATGCTGTCGGCCTCTGCCATCTTGAGTACTTTGAAGTTAGGGATGAAGTCGCTCCAATGAATGTTGAGGATGGAGCGGAGACAACGCTGGTGGAAGCGTTCTAGGAGCCGTAGGTGATGCCGGTAGAGGACCCATGATTCGGAGCCGAACAGGAGTGTGGGTATGACAACGGCTCTGTATACGCTTATCTTTGTGAGGTTTTTCAGTTGGTTGTTTTTCCAGACTCTTTTGTGTAGTCTTCCAAAGGCGCTATTTGCCTTGGCGAGTCTGTTGTCTATCTCATTGTCGATCCTTGCATCCGATGAAATGGTGCAGCCGAGATAGGTAAACTGGTTGACCGTTTTGAGTTTTGTGTGCCCGATGGAGATGTAGGGGGGCTGGTAATCATGGTGGGGAGCTGGCTGATGGAGGACCTCAGTTTTCTTCAGGCTGACTTCCAGGCCAAACATTTTGGCAGTTTCCGCAAAACAGGACATCAAGCGCTGAAGAGCTGGCTCTGAATGGGCAACTAGTTCACGGACAAGTTGCTCAATTAGGGCACCTTTTAACCACATCAGCTGTTATTGCTAATCATGTTCTAACTTGGAGACACATGAAATGAGACTGAGCAGCTGAGAGACAGGAGTCTGTCCCTGAAAGAGAAGTAAGGGTATGGTATAGTTTTTAAGCAGTATGGAAGTTCTTGGAGCTGCCACAGCAGGATGGAGGTGAAATTATGAAGCACTTTCACATTACATGTACAGAGAGGACCACACCTTCTAGTTTTCTCTCACTCTAGGTCAGGTTTCTCATATCATTAAAAAGCGACTTCCTAAAGCATCTAAGTGTAGTTTGTGGTTGAGATGAGCAAGCAGCAAACGAGTCAAAAGTATTAACTTTGATTTCGACTTCTGTTAATGCTCACTGACATCATTTGTGAAGGTTGCTCATTTCTGGGAGAAGTAATATCCACCTTGATCAAACTCTGCTCGATAATTGAAGTGCAAAGTGCCTCGATAGTAACTTGGCATTTTGCTTCCCCTGTTCATCCATTCAACACCTGCTTAGAGGCAAAAATGGGGAAGTGAGATGATAAAATCTAACTGCCAAAGTCACAAGGCCCAAAAGACCCAAGATCTTTTTATTTAAAGGCTAGAGACACTCAGCAAGTCATGTGGCAGCCATAGGAAATAAAAGGCTGTCGAGGTTCATTTTTATTTTCTAGGGATGCTACGTGACCTGCCGAGTTTTGTACAGCCCTTTTGGGTACTGCACTCAACCCCAGCATCTCCTTTACTCTATACAGCTACAGCTTCCAATACACATAACCTCTAAATACAGAATCAAACCATAACCCTTTAACCAGAATTATAACATTTTATAAGCAAGGATCAACTGGAGCATATTTGTAAAGGACAAGCTTCATCCAGGTTCTCACACAAACTCAAAATATGCACCCAAGGCAGAGCATTAAGGTGAAAAAAAACAAAATACATTGCAGCATCACAACAGAAAACCAGTTCTTGAGCCGCTACATTTCTACAGTGGGCTGATAACGCCTCAAACCGTGCATCTTGGCGCCTCACAGTTCGGCGGGCAGCAACCTCCTTTGAAGAAGACCGCAGAGCCCACCTCACTGACAAAAGACAAAGGAGGAAAAACCCAACACCCAACCCCAACCCACCAATTTTCCCTTGCAACCGCTGCAACCGTGTCTGCCTGTCCCGCATCGGACTTGTCAGTCACCAACGAGCCTGCAGCAGACGTGGACATACCCCTCCATAAATCTTCGTCCGTGAAGCCAAGCCAAAGAAGAGAAAGAAAATTTCTTTGAGCTAAATCACTTTATCCAACTTTACTGAAACTAACAGTTTTGTGGCTATATTGTAATGTTTAGTTTCCCCTTTTATTACAGTTTCTTCTTGTGAAATTTCTGAAGCATTATCCAGCAGAGGTATGGTAGGGCACTTGAAATTATGGGAAAATTAATTGTTTTATTGGCCAGGAATGGTCTGACCCAGTGCCATTTTTCAAAGTAGCTGTCATCAGATTGAATCAGATGACAGGCAGTATTGGTTTGCTAAAAGAAGAAGCAGACAGCGTGGCACATATTCTATCCAATAAAAAGAGCCTATTGGAAACATTAAATTGTTATTGTGTGCAGTCCAGAAAAACAGGAATGGTCTGGACCACCAAGGCGGCAAGCCTCACCTCCCATATCCCAGGGATCCCATTATGGCCAGAAGTCTCGTACTGCAATGACTTCGAACCACCAGGGTAGATCTGGAGTTGTTTAAAGCTCTTCAGCCTTGCATAAATATAAACCATGCCCTTCAAATGGACTAGGTCTTCTTGTGAGGCTTCAGGTGCTAACTACCCAAACATCTTTAGTGATCAGGTCATGTAGAATACTTTTATTAACTCGATTAATTAACTTGAGTGGAATCATATTGGTCCAAATTATACTGGTCCCGATGCTTGCTTTTGAAATCACTGGTGCCAAGTCCATTTGAATGTGACACCAAAATTAAGGTTAAAAATCAAGAGAAGCCACCATCAATATTTTTCAATTAAAATTTCAATTGTGACACCTTAAAAATGTACACTGTAGCATCTTCAAGCATGATAATTCTGACGTAACTGCGTAATGTTTAAAAACATTTCTTTATAAACACTGATGAGATACATGTTTCGAATGTTTCAAAGACTGAATGCCAGCTGGCAGAGTAATGCAGATGTATGGTTGGAAGGAAATGCAAAACTTAAAGAGCTTGTCAAAGCATGCATTTTCTAAGAGGATACCATTTCACTATAGGCCCAAATCAGTAAAACTGCATTTGGACAAAAAAAGATAAATAAGAATCCCAAAAGAGAAACAAGTTTTAAACAATATGTTCACACAAAAACATATTAGATGCAACATGCTAATGTTTAACCATCTTTGATGGAAATTTTCCAATGCAGTCGCATCTCAGGAGTGTCCCCACAGACTTCTGTCTGGCCTTTTATTTCATTCTTCCTGGAATTTTAACTCATCTCATCTGACCGTTAACAGCTGTGCAATGATTCAGATGATCAGATAAATAGCTATTCTATATTAGAAGCTATCTGCTCTTTATTATGGTCAAAATGTTGATCCAGTTAAACAAAACCCAATTGTGTACAAGTCTGGTGTGCCAGTGAAAGGAAGTATAGCCTTGCAACTGAGGAAGTGCAACCAACGTTCACCAGACTGATTCCTGAGATGACAGGTTAATCATATTTGGATAGATCAAGTGATCCATAGTCAAATCTTTTAAGACAGGTACTTGGAAAGGATTAGAGTAGGGGTCTCCAAAGCGGTCATAATTGACCCCGGAGGTCGATGGGACAATCCAAGGGGTCGATTCAAACTTTTGAGAATAGCGCCTATGGCAGGAGTGGCCAATCTCTTGCGAGAACTGACCTTGGTGGCCATCATGTTGTATTTGGCTTCAGCCTCTTCACAGAGGAGACCAAATGACTGATGGAGTCGGGAAGAAGGAGGTTCATCCTACACCGCCGCCACCCCACCCCCCCAAACAAGGATTCCATCCACTTCTCTAAATTTCTCCATCTCCACTGCATATGTTCCCAAGATTAGGTCTTCCAGTCTAGATCTTCCAATATATCTGCCTTCTTCCACAAACGTGGCTTCCCCTCCACCACCATCAACTCAGCCTTCATCCATATCTCCTCCATTTCCCACTCATTTGCCCTGGCCCCCACTGCCCTGAGATGCAACAAACATAGGATCCCCTTCATCCTCACCTACCACCCTACCAGCCTCCACCAGAATTTCCATCACATTCCGCAGGATCCCACCACCAGACATATTTTTCCTTCTCCTCCCTTCTCAGCCTTCTACAGGGACTGCTCCATCCGCGATTCCCTCATGCACTCATCCCTTCCCTGGTACCCTCCCCTGTGCCTGCAGGAGGTGCAACACTTTCCTTTGAATATTTTTATGTTTTTCCTTCCAAAAATATACATAGTAATATTTAAAATATGCAATATATTATACTTTTTCTCAAAAACACTACAAACAAAAACAACATTACCTCCCTCCTCCCCTTCCATACATATAGCTATGTTCACCATCAAAGCTTACATATATAGTATATATACATATATATACTCTATAAGTATATAGAGTACAGTTGGGGAAACTAAGTTTTTGTATTTACAGGTACACGATCCTTTATCCGGAACCCTTCGAGGACAGTGTGTTCCGAATTTCGGATTTTTCCGGTTTTGGAAACGCCCATCCAACTCACGTACTGGTCTCTCACCCGTCCGACTTGTGCTGCCGTATCCACCCCCACCCCCTTCCTGTTGTCAAACCCCCCTCACGTGCCCGACTCACGCTGCTAGACTCCATATAACCATTTACAGCACAGAACAGGCCAATTCAGCCCTACTAGTCCATGCCGTAACAAATCCCCACCCTCCTAGTCCCACTGACCAGCACCCGGTCCATACCCCTCCAGTCCTCTCCTCTCCATGTAACTATCCAGTCTTTCCTTAAATGTAACCAATGATCCCGCCTCGATCACGTCTGCCGGAAGCTCATTCCACATCCCTACCACCCTTTGCATAAAGAAATTTCCCCTCATGTTCCCTTTATAATTTTCCCTTCAATCTTAAACCATGCCCTCTAGTTTGAATCTCCCCCACTCATAATTGAAAAAGCCTATCCACATTTACTCTGTCTGTCCGTTTTAAAATCCCAAACACCTCGATCAAGTCCCCCCTCAATCTTCTATGCGCCAGAGGAAAAAGCCCTAGTCTTCACAACCTTTCCCTGTAACTCAAACCTTGAAATTCTGCCAACATTCTCGTGAACCTTCTCTGCACTCTCTCTATTTTGTTTACATCTTTCCTATAATTTGGTGACCAAAACTGTACACAGTACTCCAAATTTGGCCTCACCAATGCCTTGTACAATTTCATCATAACCTCCCTACTCTTGAATTCAATACTCCGATTTATGAAGGCCAACATTCCAAATGCCTTCTTCACCACACCATCTACCTGAGTATCAGCCTTGAGGGTACTATTTACCATCACTCCTAAATCCCTTTGTTGCTCTGCACATCTCAATAGCCTACCATTTAATGCATATGACCTATTTAGATTTGCCTTTCCCCGCCAAACCCCCCTCACCTGCCCGACTCACGCTGCCAGACTCCCCACCCCTTGCCTGCCCGACTCGCACTGCCGGTCTCCCAGTTGCCTGAATCGCGCTGCCTGTCTCCCGACTCACCTATCAGTCTCTTGCCCGCCCAACTTGCGCTGCCGGTCTCCCCACCCCTTGCCCGCCCGACTCACGCTGCCTGTCTCCCCACCCCTTGCCCACCCGACTCACCTACCAGTCTCTCACCCACCTGACTCGTGCTGCCGATCTCCCCACCCCTTGCCCGCCCAGCTTGCGCTGCCGGTCTCTCGGCCACCCGTATCGTGCTGCTGGTCTCTCGGCCGCCCAAATCACACTGCTGGTCTCCCCCCCTCGCCCACCCGACTCGCACTGCTGGTCTCTCACCTGCCCAACTTGTGCTGCTGCCTCTCTCCCCACTTGCTGGATTTTGGAGCTTTCCAGATGTCCGGTTAAAGGATCGTGCACCTGCATAATAGTTACTTTTATATTTTGTTTTCCCCTTATTACTGTATCTGGGCCCCCTATTTGGTCCAGGTATGGCTGCCACTTTACAAAAGTGTCATATTTATTCTTTAATTTGTATGAGACTTCTTTTCAGTAGGTATACAGCTGTTCATTTCCTCAGTCGATCATACTATGAGTAGAGGGAAGTCGGAGGAGGTACAACACTTGCGCCCACATCATGGTCCCCATTCAGGCCTTTCACATGAAGCAACACTTCACTTGTACATCTAGAGGACATATTTACTGCGTCAGGTGTATCTTTGTGGCCTCTCTACATTGTGCCATCCAATGAGTTTGGAGGCATTTGATTGAACTTGAGCAGATGTTTCTATACATCTCAGAATTAATTTTGCTAACACACCATCAACACCTAAATCATCCATGAAGATAAAATGTCTCAGTACCTGTAGCAGCCATACATGCCCAGGCCACCACACCCCCACCACCATGTTTTGCAGATGAGGTGGTATGGTTTGGATCTTGGGCAGTTCCTTTATGCCTCCATACTTTGCTCTTGCCATCACTCTGATACAGGTTAATTAATATTGGTCTCATCTGCCACAACACCTTTTACCAGAATACTGCAGGGTATTTTAAATACTTCTTCAGTGAACCTCTGTATTTCTGTTCATGAAGTCTTCTGCAGATAGTAATCACTGACACATACACACCTGGCTCCTGAAGTGCATTTTTGATCCGTCAACAGGTGGTTGGGGATATTTCTTCATTACAATAAGAGTTCTTCGGTCATCAGCACTGGAGATCTTCCTTGGCCTACCAGTCCCTTTGCAATTACTGAGCTCACCTCTACGCTCTTTCTTCTTAATGATGCTCCAAACAGTTGATGCTGGTCATCCTAAGATTTGGCTGATGTTTCTTACTGTTTTCAGCCTCATATCGGCTCCTTTGACTTTAATTGGCACAGCTCTGGTCCCATATGCTGAAAAATGGCAACTACAGTCTCCTAAGGTGATCAAAAGCTTAGAAGCAAGCTTAGCTCTCTTATACCTGCACCAATGAAGCAATTAATCACAACTAACTGTGAAGCCAAATGTCCCAAACATTATGGTGCCCTGAAATGAGGGGACCATGTATAAAAAGTCCTGTGATTTCTACATGGTCAAACCAAAATCTAGAATAAAATCTCGATTGTGCATTTAATTACATGTGAATTGTTTGATTACAATATGTAAAACTGTGGAGCACAGGGACAAATAAAGGAAAAAAGTGACTTGGTCCCAAACTATATGGAGGGCACTGTATCTCTGGATTAAACTTCATCTGCCCTTTTTCAGTCCAGATTTCCAACTAATCTGCGTTCAGAGGTAGCCTTATTAAAATACAAAATTCTTATTTGCCTTTACAGGGTAGAGATCTCAGGAAAAAGGGTCTGGCATTCAAGAAATTTCTTTACTCAGAGGTTCCAACACTTGGAACCGTTTAAGCACGTGGAGTATATGCAAGACAGAGATCCAGACTTTATGATGCACTGCTATCCAGGTAAGTACTCACAGGTACAAACCCCTGCCCACAGCTGACACTGCCCCAGTGTGAAGAAGCTGTCAGTAAGGGATGGTGTTTGGCAGGTCAGGTCAAGCATATGGCTGGGGATCACATCCAGGATATGCTGCTTTGAACAGGGATTCGGAGAAATTTCTTCACACGAATGGAGCTGAAACTCTGGGATTTTCTCTTATAAAAGGCAGTGGAGGCTAAGTCAATAATTCTATTAAAGGAGGAAGTAGATGTTGTTCTCAATGCTAATTCAAGGGTTACGGGGAGAAGAAAGGAACTGAAAACAGAATGGATGCTTAGACTCAATCCCATTGAATGGTGGAGCAGGTCTGAAAGAACTAAGGTTCCTCTCCTACTTGTATGACTTTTTGTTTTCTACAAATTTAGCACACGTCTCTTTCCTTGCACGCAATTGTTCCCTTGTATCTTTATTTGTTCATGGAATGACTCAAGGTTTTAATTTATTCTTTTATTTTGGAAAAAAAATACATCTCTCCTACACTGGAGTGAAATGTAGAAGACTGCAGACACAATGCTAGAGAAACTCAGTAGGTCACATAGCTTTCTTTATATAGCAAAGATAAAGATAGAGAACCAATGTTTCAGGCCGGATACCTTTACCAAGGTATGATTGAAATTTGGGCAATAGCCTTCTCTACATCAGAGAGGCTGGACCCAGCTTCTCTGAGCACATTCGCTCTGACTGCATCAATGATGCAGATCGCACAGTGGCCAATAATTTCAATTCCACGTCCCACTCCCACGCTAACATGGGCTTGTGCACTGGCAAACCAGGGCTACATGTAAATTGAAGGAGCAAGGCGCAATATTCTGGGCACTCTCAAACGGATGGCATGAATATAGACTTCTCCAGCTTCTGTAAGGCCACTCCCCGCTCTCCTCCTTTCCTCCAGCTGTCCACCCCAACCCAGTCCATTTAATGAGATATTTCCACCACCTCCCCATTTTATCTTGTAGCCTCCACCCCTTGTCCATCTATTACCTCTCGAGTGTGCGCCTGTGCACCTCCCTTGCCCTCCCCTCCCCATTTTATTCAGGCACCTGCCTACATTTTACTCATATCTTGATAAAGGCTCAGGTCCAGAAACGTTGGTTATGTATCTTTCGTGTTTAACTGGTGAAATGAAGTTAGTTTTGCTGTGGACGAACTGGATCACTTGAAGGATCTCTGCACTCTAGTTTTATTGCTGTACTACGTGTGGGTTGACTCGCTGAACTGTTGACAAAAGAAATTTTCTAACAATACTTTGGTGCATGTGACAATAATGTTGAAACTTGAATTTGAAAATTTGATCAAGCTCAGAAAATGTCTGATATAAAAGGACCAAGGATTGCTGAAGGATTTCTGACCCTGTGTGATAATAACCAGGCATACATTGTGATTGTTTTCCACTCCTAAAGTAATCATTGGATGCTAACTGACAAGATGCAGTCTACATATGGGTGCATCTTGGACTTAGCACTTGCACATCGCTTCATGGATGTCCAGAATCTGCTGGAGGTCAGATATGAGCACAAGGCCTCTCATTCTGGCATACCTTGAGCCCAGGGAGCAGTTACACTATTTGCACTAAAATGAAAGGTAGCCTGCCCTGTTGCTCAGCTGGGACTGGTCCAGGACAGACCAAAAAGTCACTCATTTCCATATCCACCATGTTCTGCACTTCCATGTTGTAAAACACGTGGAAATTTGCAATGCACTCAATAAAAATACTGCAGCTCATTAGTGGTTCCCTGTGGAACTCTTGGGTAGTCATGAGAGAGTATGGCATAAAGGTTATTTACAGATTAGAATGCAAAAGTTGTTGTTGAATTATTGCTGATCATCAGAGATATTAAGAAACTGTGAAAAATACTTTTGATTGCACAAATTGTTTTACAATGCCACTGCAGTATAAAAGGCACTAGAAATTTATACCACAAACTGTTAGTGTGGCAGTAGGCATCCCACAATAGGCAAACACGATTAGTGAGCTTGGTCACGCACAGTCTAGCCTCTTTTTGCAGCCCTCTAAAAGGCAGCACTTCACACCCATATTTGGAAACAACAGATTTTTGTATCAATTATATTTTAACTGAGGTTAAAACTGTGGAAAATGTTTTGATATACTGATTGCTCTCACTTGCAAGCAAAACATTTTCAAACAGAATACACATCAAGATTCCCTCTTTGTCCTTTGCAAGCAGAACCATCACTGATATTTGATCTAACCAAATGATTTGAGAATATCATTACATGATATCATGACATTCCTTGTGCAATGTGTGTTCACAACAATAAACAGATTAAATGTCATTTTTATTTAGAAAGTGGCAAGTTTAATCTGGACTTGTTTAGGATCCAAGGAAACTGAAGGCATGTGTTTAAAAGCAAAAGGCCAGTCCAACAGGATACATCCAACTGTGCAAATAATTTAAACTAGACAATGAACAAGACGAGAAGTAATGTCTTTACTCAGTAGTTTTAATTTGGAATTCACTCTCCTTGAGGATGGTGGAGATTGAATTTTAGTATTATTTTGACATCATGTTCAGCACAGACATTGCGGCATCTTCTAACTGCCTGTGCTTTAATTTTGTTTCTTGTACAATCAACCATGGATAACATGAACCAGCAGAATAAAATGTGTCGGTACCAAATTCAATGTGGAGATGAGGAAATTAACTATTTCAAAATCTCCTAAACCTATGCGAAACCCACTCTTGTCCTGCAATTTTACCCGAGTTCGGAATTTTCAGTTGGTGACACTAAAGGAGTTTCATTTTAATCCCATATTTTAATTAAATCTAGCCAAAATTCACCAATGAAGGTGAGGTGAGAAAGATGGGATCTATGAAGTGAGTGCCTTTCTGGACTGCTGGTGCGCCAGGTGAAGCCTGAACAAGTGGTCAGCCAAATACTGGGAACTATAAAGCGAGCAGTAAGTTAACTACAGAAGCACTTGCACACAAGTGTTCACATTCATTGTCCGAATTTTCAGTCACAGATACTTCATTTGGATGCACTGAATGCTCAAAAGTAATGCAACTGGCAGGAAGCATTTAAATTTTCTGAATAATTTGAAATATTCCATCAATTAAATCATTGTGTTTACATGCAATGCCCATTATCCCACATGGACTGACGATTAACATATATATACATGCTGCACTCATTTGCAGTTTGATGTAGGTAGGAGAGCTGCCTGCCAACTTTAAATATCGCCTTGGCAGTTGGTCAGTGGCGACAGAGCAATTTAAAAATATGCAGTGATATCCCTTTCCAAGTAATTGCAAGCAAGTTGGCTGATTTTAGAAGATGGAGTTTTTTCTACTCAGAGAAGGCTAAGAAGATATCAGATTGAAGTGTTTATAATCTGGAGGTATTTAGACAGAATAAATAAAAATAAACCACTTTCAATTAGTTGCAAGGGCAAGAGTCACCATACAGAATAGATTTAGGACAAAATCCCTAGGAGCGTGATCAAAAACCTCTTTGTGCAATAAGTAATTAGGATTCGCAATTTGATGATGTAAACTAGGAGCCAATATGGAATTGGGTGAAAAACTGCAAAGAAGAGCAGGGGAAATCAAATTAACAAGATCGCTTAATTAAAGGACAGGTGCAGGTCCAATGAGCCAAAGAGCCTAATTCTGGGATATTTCATTCTGCCTAATTTGATGACAAACACACATCCAGGAACTTTATAAATTTTAAATCCCACTCGTCTTTTCATTCTGATCTACTGTATATTTCGGCAGATAAGATGACACTTGGACTAAAAAAAACACTCCAAGGGGGTCGACCTATAGGCCAGATACAAAAACTGTGACCTTAAAATTCTACTAAAAATACCAATTGATTGGTTCCATAATCCACCCAAAACCCCAGCCTATAACAAATTTTTAAGCTACCAGTATATTTTTAAAAAAAATATACAATTTTTATTTTGTTACTAAAAAAAAAATCCATTACCAATGTGGTGTTAAACCAAGAAATGAAAAATTTAAAAAAAAATCACACACATTTAAAATCTTTGAAAATCACTTAGCTTCATCGTCTGAGGCAAAGAACATCCAGAGTCTCACTGTTTACATTGTCATCATATGGGTACTAGTCTGAATCTGGTAAGTCTGCATCGTCATCAGTGTCCCACAATAAAATGTTTTTAACTGGTTAAGACAGAAGCTAGGAACAGACTGAGCTGTGAATCGCTTCACCCATGCCACCCGCTCAGTCATCACATGTATGGTACCAGTATGTTTGGGGGTCATCTTATACCAACAATAGGAACTAAAACCATGAAATGCAGACTGAAATTTGGGTCTTGCCTTATCGGAAGGTTGCCTTATCCACCGAAATATACGGTGCATCTGCCAGTTAGCACTTTTCTGGCTCATTCCCAAGAGGGTTCACTGACTACATTTACTCTTGTGACAAATGTAGGTCATTTGGAATGTTAATTTATTGCCAGACTCCTGCAAATACAAGTAGCTTTCTAGTGGTGTGAAATTTCTAATCAAGCCTATGCCTGCACATTTTTTTTCATAATTTTAACAATGTATTTTTTACTTAGCCACTGGATCATTGGATCCAAGTCCAAAAATGTACCAAACAAGGCTCAATGTTATTTCTTTCTGTGCTAACCGCAGAGCCCACCTCACTGACAAAAGGCAAAGGAGGAAAAACCCAACACCCAACCCCAACCAACCAATTTTCCCCTGCAACCATGTCTGCCTGTCCCGCATTGGACTTGTCAACCACAAACGAGCCTGCAGCTGACGTGGACATTTACCCCCTCCATAAATCTTCATCCGCGAAGCCAAGCCAAAGAATCATTAGGTATCACTTGCTTTTACTTCCAGCCAAAGAAAAGGGCATGCAATAAATTCTCAACATAATGGAATCATAACACGCCTTAGAATTGATGCATTAGCCACCAAAGATCCGGATGTGAGAAGCAGCAAGAAATTGATTTACAAGCCAGCGGGAAAAAAAGGATCAGTATTGTTATGGCCATGCCAAAGAAAAATCACTATAAATGTGGCTTAATTGTTCTTCATCTATGCTATGTACTGTGATGTAAAGTAGATTGAGAAAAAAATGGAAGAGTGAAACACGAACATCTGCAGACTCTGTGATTATAGTAAAACCACACAGAAAT
The DNA here is from genome assembly GCF_036971445.1 of Narcine bancroftii. Classification (NCBI taxonomy): domain Eukaryota; kingdom Metazoa; phylum Chordata; class Chondrichthyes; order Torpediniformes; family Narcinidae; genus Narcine; species Narcine bancroftii. Next base: position 83,606,686 of record NC_091479.1, on the reverse strand, counting down.
GCTCGAGGAACTTCACCCCTATTCAAGGAAGAATACATGATAATAAAGGAACCGTGAACTTTAACATTACTTGCTATGTATTTGATTATACAAACAGTACACTCAGAGTTAAGGCAGTAAATTTAGGATGGAGATGAGAAGGAACTGCTTTTCCCAGACAGTAGTGAATCCTTGAGGGATTCACAGGATTCACAGGCCCTAAACGTTGGTACAGGTACACAATCCTTTATCCAGAACCCTTGGGGGACAGTGTGTTCCGAATTTCGGATTTTAGAACAAAAGCCAGCTGCCCCTGATTTAAGCCCACCTGAATTATGCTGCCGTATCCACCCCCCTCCAGTTGTGCTGGAGTCTCTCTCCCCCTGCCCGCCCGAGTCGCGCTGCCATCTCTCTCCTCCCCCCACCCGCCGAGTCGTGCTGCTGTCTCTCTCCCCCCTCGCCCACCCACCCAATCTAGTCATGCTGCTGTCTCTCTTTGCTACCAGCACCAGGAAAAAAAATGCTGGTTTTTGGAGCTTTCCGGATTTTAGATGTCTCGATAAAGGACTGTGTACCTGTAATATATCTTTACCTCCTATGCATGCAGCAAGACCACTGATTATCGCCAGCATTTACGTTGTTTTTATTTAAAAAATAGAAGAAAATGGACTCAAATTTGAGGAAGTGATTTAGAAAAAAAATACTGTGAATTAAGCCTTTGTATTAACATTGTTTTGGAGTTGCTCGACATGGAATAAGTATCATTTGTATGGAACTCGAGAATACTCTGAGCATAAAGCCACTTTCAGAACACCAAAGCAGAAGACCACCACCCTGTCGCAAAAGAGAAGCTTGGAGAAGGACTCCATAAGAAAGGAGGCCACAACAGCGGCCCAACAAGGGACTCGGAGGCTGAGGGACTCACACCAGGCTGCTGGAGACTGACATGAAAACCAAGCATCAGGACTGGGTTTGATGAGGGTGCAAAGGGATTCAGATGTGAACAACTTCCTAATCATATCAGATGTTCAGAACCAGGAGCTCGGGATTATCGCTGAAACGGACAGGAGGCCAAGCAGCTGCAGAGCTTACGGGAGCACAGGAGGTGAATCCATGGACACTCAGATTCTCTGAAGGAACTCTCTCTTCCTTCTCTTTTATTGGTGGGAACAGAGAGCTTTTGTGTGTGCTTTTATGGCAAATAGAAGTTAACAAATTTTATGTATTTATGCTCGTGATAATAAAGGAACTTTGAACCTTAACATAACCATGTAAGATACTTCCATTTGATCATACAAAGAGTATGCTCAGATTTGGGGCAATAAATTTAGGATGGCATTGAGGAAGATTTGCTTTTGTCAAACAGTAGTGAACATGTGGAGATCTCTCTCCAAGGAAGCTGTAGAGCCTGTCTTATTAATTACATTTAAGACACAGTAAGTGGAGCTGAATTCACGTCTAGATCAGCTACAATTTTATTAAATGGCGGAGCAGGATCGACAGGATAAAAGGCCTACTCCTGCTCCAATTTCTTATGTTCTCATGTACACTCAAGGAATACTATTCAACCACTTGAGAACAGAGGGGGATATTCCACTGCTTGAATCAAACTCAATTCAGGTAACACATGCAGCGCAATAACTTGGGTCTTTGATAAATCCAGCTGTTCCAAAGGACTCGAGGACGGTTTGTATTAACACACTGATTAAACATAGCATACTTCACACCTTCTGCCATGGGACGTATTCCATTATAGTAGGTGCGATTTACAAATGATGCTCAAATTAGACAGAAAATTTAAGGGAGTTTATGTGGGGAATGTCAACTTTCATAAGGATTGGAATAAGCAAACTAGCATAGAAACTCTTGACTAATGCTGACCTATATATTCAAATCCAAACTGGTCTTCTGATCATGCAGATTTTGGAGGGAAAGAAAGGATGAGAGCAAATTTGAGAAAACTGTGCCCATGAAACTGTTGAAAAATACTGACAGCCAGTTGTCAAAAATAATACTCAGTAACAATGAATAACCCAAAGCATTTTAAAAATGATTAAAATAGACCAACTAAAACTTTAGGAACACAATTAAGAACATTGAATTTAAACAATGAAATTGTAATACCTAGCAGTTCACACCAGTACCAACTGCTATTTGCACTCCTCAGACCACCAATTGCATCCGACTACCCCACAATCACACTGCTCCAACTATAGTTACAACCTGACTACCAACATCCCATTGACTACAGCTTCACTCCCCCACTAATTACATCTTCTATCATCTTTAATCCTCCGCTATCTCCATTATGTTAGGCCCTTTTGTAGAGGAACAAAAGGCAAATGTAAAGACAGAGATTCTCTGGCTATACGTCACTGCACTTACCTCCATATAAAGTCCGAAGGCAAATGGGCTGCTGGAATACAGCTTCCTTCCACCTAGAGGGGTACACTTAAAGGTAGAGTGAAAGCGCTCCACCCCCTCCATAAAATGAAGGCCACTGAAAGCGGCTGGAAAGGGAAGGGCTGATGGCATCACGATGTCATCAGCCCACGACCCAGGAGCCACCACCCAGGGCTCCCACTGTGACTGGTGATGGGGATGGCTCGGGGTGCTGCAGTTCAGCGTGCTGGTGATTACGGAGGGGCCAAGGGCCATCATGGGTGTGTCCCACTGTGGAGCTCGGCCTTAGTTCCAGTAATGGTCAAGTTTTATTAAAATTCTTAAGATCAAAACACATTAAATACCACAAACAGCAGAAAATCAGATTGAAAAGGATGTAGCTGTTGAAGTTTCCAGCTCCATTTTGGTGTGATTCTGTGTCCCGAGGAGTTTCCAGTTGTTCTTCCCCCATGGGTATGCCTCTAGCTCCCTCCTGCCACCCAGAAATAACCTCTTCCCATTCTCCCTCCGTCCCTCACTTCTTCACCACGGCCACGAAGACCGAGGAGCCGGAGAGAGCAGGAATGGATATGCAAAGTGAGGGGGTGTGGAGGGAGTCCAGCCTGAAGATCGTGGAGGTGAGGGGAGGGGGGGAAAGGAGAGTGGGAGCCCTTTGAGCTGCCAGGGCGAAAGGACTCGGGTTCTGAGTCAGGAGGAACAGCACCAAGGAGCTGGAGGGAGAGAGGCCGAGGGGACACCAGGGAATGGCCAAACCCAAGCAGCAGCAAGAACCAGGCCCGAGGGAGGAGCAGGTGATGGGAAGCCCTCCCCCCACCCCCGTCAGCCAAGCCAGTACAGAGAGACCACAAGATGGGAAGCAGCCCACTAGAATCCTAGGACCAGATAATGAGAAGCAGCTGAATCAGCAGACAAGGGTGCTGAGGAGCCCGGCGGGGTGAGCTTCAAGCTGCTGAGGAGTAGACACAGAGAAGCAGAGGTGGGAGTCCGATGGATGAAAGAGGGGAGGGAAGAGCCAGGCTTAGTGTGCCGGAGGGACAGTGCCAGCAGAAGAGTTGGAAGTAGGAGCCTCATGTTTTATAATGACAACCTCTTTTTGTTTTAATGCGGGCCAATGGGCATCTTCATTACCTCTAATCCCCATGCATCTGATACCACTCTTCATTTCCCTGATGCTGACACTGTCAATGACAGCGATTCCAGTTGCCTGGGGGATTATTGGCAACAAAGATGTCCATTGCTCCCGCATTGAGCCACGTCACCGCGAGGTGCCAGAGTGGCCCCGAAGCGGCCTGGTGAGGTGCCGGAATGGTGGCACAGCAGCACTGCACCCCTGGATGTAAGTTTTAACAGGGGCGGGGAGCGCAATTTCAGTGCTTGCCTTAGGCTGCTTACCCTTCTCAGCACATATGTTTGACGGTGCTCCTGCACCACTCTCCCTGCTGGCTCCTGACTAAGCTGTGCATAAAGAGACCACAGGATCCACATTATGGGTTGTCACCATAAATGGTAAAAATCGCCTATTTTTTTAAAAACTTGAGCCGGCTACAATGCAGGGGTTGCACCATAAAAAGGCCTATTCTCTGACAACCTACCTCATCCCAACCCACAATTGGAATTTATTTTTCTTCCCCCCACCCCTTTTGAAATTGCATTTTAATTTGTCTCCTCTATTCACCATGATCAGTAGCCATATCTTTTCATTCACTGGGCTTTCCTATCTTGTAGCTTGTACCACCAGCCCTACTGTCATTCAATTGCTCCTGGGATAGACTATATTGAAGACTTCCCCTTTTGTTCTCTCTGTACCTCTTTCTCAGCAGCTATCAATTTTGATTAACTGCTGACATGACAAAAAAATGGTAATATAAATTCATTAAAAAATTAGAAAAGACTTACTCTAAAGAGTCAATGAGTTTCTTTGGTTCTACAGCTGGAGGGTAAATGACCTCTTCGACATGGTTCCGATTGCAGTTTGCATAAGCAGTGGAGATGTGGATGAAAGCGCCAAGCTTTTGCATCTGTCGGGCCAGCACCAAGAGCTGCTGTGTAGCCACCACGTTCAACTGCAAGGCATGTCTGTGTGCAAGACAAGGAGGAAGGTTATAGCATCATTGCTCCCCCAAATAAGGGAAGTAACTGCACAACATAATTCAAAACATTATATCCTCCTTACAGTGAAGAAGACTCCTAACATGCAACATTATCCACAAATTCCTTCTGAAAGATGCTCATGACCTGATAAGATGCGAATCAAAAGAAACAGGAGAATAACGTTCTTTTAGCCCTAAAACAATGCAAAAATACGTTGATCGACAAGTTCTGTAGTTCTTTTGAGAAATTTGAAGTAATAGGCCAGAAAGGACTGGTGCACTCCTTGAAAAATACTTCCAAATTCAAAATCTAGATTGTGTCAAATAATTATTTTCATCAAATTTTCGAGCTGGGCACACAAGATAAACTATCAGGCAGTGACTACGTTAAGTATAGAAATATTGTTTTCAAAGAAATATACTAATTTCCATACATCATTCAACCTTAAATTAAAAAATTTTACAATATTCAAAGTTTCAATTATATCTTCAATTAATTTTCACTATTACAACTAAATTGAATATATAGAGTTAAACCTATTTTTTAAATAATATTAATGATATCTTTCTTTTATGGGACTATTTACATAAGATTATCCCCAAAGTAAATACTGGAAAGGTTTTATTAATAGATCTCCTATACAAGAGTTTGGTGGGGGAGGAGAGGGGGGGAGGAGTGAGGGAATGCAACAGCAATGGAGCAACAAATTAAGGGGACTGAATTGTTGTTACAACTACAAAGAACAAAAAATTGAATTATTATGCAAAGTTAATTAGCTATATTAATGGTCAATAGGAAAACTAGAGCTTTATGAAATATAAACTGTCAGCTGCTTCAATTTGACTGAAGAGATCATTCAAGACATACTTCAAAGGCTCGTCGAACCGAATGGTGGCTGCACAGTGGAAGATGACGTTAATGCAGGAGAGCAGGCGTTCGGTGTCCTCTGAGCTAATGGCCAGGTTCGGCTGCATCAGCTCACTGCCAATAGGAATAATCTTTTTCTGGAAGTCTTCTCTCACCTTATCAAACAGCTGAAAAAAAAAAACTTGTTTCAATTTTAACCACATGTAAACTATTGGGTACACTGGAAATCAGAAATTAAGAAGAAAATGGTAGATGGAAGATCAGGCAGCATTTGTACAGAGTACAATCATGTATCTCAATGAAGACCTTCCATCCATTCACCTAGCTGAAAGACTTCTTTTTCCTCCAGGCATGCTACCTGAGTTTTCTATTCATAGCATGCTATTATTACTCTCTCAATTAAATAACAGTATATTTTGACAACATTGAACTCCTCTTCAAGTGTGAATCATCCACGAACTTTCATTGTGATCAGGCTACAACTATTTAGAATTCTGGCTTTGGGATGAGTGTAATCTGATTAATTTAAAGTACACTGATACTGGCTGGAGTCGTCAAAGAATAACACAAGTTCAGAAATTTACTGGAAAAGTTTAGCAAGTCAAGCTCCATTTGTGGAGGAACTAATTTCAGGTAAATATGATAGTGTTCCAACCAACCAATTTTCCCCTGCAACCGCTGCAACCGTGTCTGCCTGTCCCGCATCAGACTTGTCAGCCACAAACGAGCCTGCAGCTGATGTGGACATTTACCCCCTCCATAAATCTTCGTCCGCGAACACATTTGACCTAGGGTGTTCTGCCTGATTTGCTGAAATGCAGTATTTTTTTGTTATATTTAAGACTGAATGTGGACCCCAAACTGTGAATACCCTTTTCTAGGGCAGATATTACATCTCTGGTCATCAGGAACTTTGGCCGACTGCCATATTTGCATTTGCATTTTGGAAACTGGTTATAATTTTCCATAAACAAATTTGGCTCATACCAAAGACAAAAATGAAATGAAACAACCAATTAGATAACCTAAAAATAATGTGCCCTCAGAAGACCAGGAAGCAAAAGTACAAGAGCTTTATTTCTTTGCCTGGATTGGACTTTCTCTCATCCACTTCACGCTCTTACTTTTCACAGTTTTTGGGGTCCAAATGAACTCCAGAAATCTCTGTTTCAAAAATGCTGTAATTTCTCCAAAATGTATACAAATAACCTTGAATAAAACCTGTAATGTGCACTTTTAGTCACATGTGAATTGTTTTATTACAAATTTAAAACTGATGTGCACAGGGGCAAATAAAAGAAAAAAAGTGTCAAACATTATGGGACATATGCCAAAGAAATCATTTTAAAATGTGCTCTCTCCTCAGCATGTCAGTGGGGAGTTGGATGCAGAAAAGTCTAAGTCACAAATAGTTGACAGTCTGTAGTACTCTGGAGAACTACCAGCTTTTAGTTGATGTTTCAACAGACCAATTTTATTCTGTCCTATTACTTATTTTGGGGAGAGGCTACTTCAGATGTGCACAACAATGAACACTCAGTTTAAAATAATCAAATCCGCAATGAAGCCTCAGAACCATCAAATTCTTGAACATTTTTGCTGAAATACAGGCTTTAGACACAGAACATCAGAATTAATCGTGATACCTTAATCACAAAGTATCGTTTTAGAAGAGGCCATAGCTGGCCCTTTTTCAACATGTCAAAACATAACATTTAGCTAATATTTCAACACACTTGTGATTAATAACTTGGCATTATTGAGTATCTGACTCACCACAAACTGGCGTCAGACAAAACTCCAAGCTAAAGTGTCAAATATTTTCAAAGGAGTAGCAGGGCAAAGACTCAGGTCAGTCTTAAGGCACGGAACTAGTTCAGAGGCACGAAGCTGATAAAAAAGGTAAAATAATTTTGCATCTTGAGTGCAAGTAAAATATTTTACATAAACAGTGGGAAGGGGAATAAGAAACATTCCAATGTCCTTTCTTCCAATGAAAACATCAAGGAGGATGTTCAATATAAAAAATGTCAAAGACACACCCAAAAGAATATTATTTGACCTCTTTTCCTAAACTCTGAATCTGTTCAATGGAGATTCTCCAATAAAAAAGAATTTGTGAATTCAGCATAAAAAAAACAAGACAAAAGACTGAAATAACAAGTTTAAGCCAGATTTATGCATTAAACGTTCTGAGAAAATGAAATCAAAATGTGGCAAAGTAACTTTAATACAATTTTTTTTCCCCATTGGAGAAACTATTCTCAGGATTTAGTTTTACCATTAGAAGTCCAAAAGCCAATAGGGCACCTTTTAGTGCACCAATAGCTATTGCTTGGAGAGGTCACATAATGAGGAACGAGCAGTAAGATATCGACCCTCAGAGCTCCCGGACCAGAAGAATAAAAAATGGATCAAAAGCCAAAGAAGTGAAAAAAAACTACAAAAACGAATAAATAAAAACTGCTTCCTGACTACAATGGGGAAGAAGAGCCAACAAGGTGGGAGGAATGGTTCAGCAGCTGATTCAGCCTGTGGAGGCCAAGATGGCGACATCAAGTCCAGGCCCGAGGCCTGGGAGGCCCCATCGGTGGAGGTCCGATGCACCAAGAACGAACGAGGCTCACCCAAGACAACAGCGGGAGGTGACACCGACGCGGGGAGGAGGGATGGCATGGTCTCCGGCCAAGTGTCGGAAGATGAGGGGCCCACAGAGGGATCTTCAATACCTCTTTCAGACACTGCCAGTCATTAACCTGGGATTCTTCTAAAATTTGTTCTGACGGGTATGAACATTTTTATGGAATGGAATGGTGGCAGGAGTCTCTATGGAAAAATTGACCTGGGATTATAGTCTGGATGGGGATTATAAATGCCAGACTTCAAGAAATACTACTGGGCAGCCCAGTCGAGATACGTCGCCTCATTCTTCGAGGGAGGAGATGTACCATCCTGGGGACAAATTGGGCTGCACGTGGTGGGTGAGAAGGTGGCAGAGGACTTTATTCATAAATGGGATGCTAAATTGTTATCTGGAAAAGCAGACAGCCCTATATTAAACAAATCATCTCTATGTGGAATAAAATTAACCAATATTTAAGTATCAAAGTGGGGCTGTCCCCAAAAACACCCCCAACTCTGAATAGATTAATACCATTAAAGGTAGGTAACAAGATCCTGGGCACCTGGCATCAGAACAGCATCAGGTGCATAGAGGACTGTTACAAGCAGGGGCAACTTGCGGTTACCTGGAAATCCGACTCCTGCTTGTGCATCATGCATTGGAACACGGAAATACAAAGCTGTTCCCCTGGAGAAAATCACTTACAACTTAAGGATAAAATACAATGCTTTCAAAAAAATTTGGCAACCATATTTAAATTTTATGGGTGCACGACTATAGGTAAACCGTCGTGTTTCGCCTTCCTGCCTACTCCTCATCCTTTGAGGGGAGGGGGGGCCAATTTGTCCCGACCAGATAAATTCAAGAAAATAAAGCAGCCTGGGCTCTGACCGCCATGCCATGACAAACCCACAAAATCCTGACATGCTTTTCGCACCTTTGTGGTGAATGTCTTTAGTGTCCTGTGTAATTGTGATAATTACATCCTTACGGCCATCGACGAGTACTCCCGCTTCCCATTCGCTGTGCCCTACCCAGACACCACTGCCACCTCAGTGATACAGGCCCTTCACAGTATTTTCGCCATTTTCGGGTACCCCAATTCCATCCACAGTGATAGGGGGTCCTCATTCATGAGCGCAGAGCTGCAACAGTACCTTCTGGAGTGTGGTATCGCTTCAAGCAGGGCCACGAGCTATAACCCACGCGGTAACGGCCAGGTCGACAGGGAGAATGCCACCATATGGAGAGCGGTTACACTGGCTCTCCGGTCTAAAGGTCTCCCCACCTCTCACTGGCAGGAGGTTCTCACTAGTGCCTTACACTCCATCCGCTCCCTCCTATGTACCACAACAAATGCCAACCCCCACGAAAGGATGTTCCTTTTCCCGAGGAAATCCAAATCAGGAACCACTGTACCGGCATGGCTCACCGTCCCTGGCCCCGTCCTTTTGCGACGCCACGTCCGGCACTCAAAGAACGACCCCTTGGTCGACCGAGTGACTCTACGCCACGCGAATCCGCATTACGCCTACGTTGAGTTTCCTGACGGGCGGGAGGACACTGTTCCAGTGCGGGACCTAGCTCAGGACGCGGTAGACCCAGCAAACCCCCCAACCCAACCTTCCCCAACTCTTTATTCCCCAGGCCCCGTGCCGCAACAGAAGGACCAACAGCACCCCAACGACCCGGGCCACCCTGCCGACAACATGACTGGGGAATTGAGCGAAGGAGCAGTCGCACCCGACGAGCCCGCTGGTGACACCACTCCAGCGACCCCAATCCTGGCACCACGGTGGTCACGCCGGATGGTCAGACCCCCTGATCTTCGTCCGCGAAGCCAAGCCAAAGAAAAGAAAAAGAAAGAGAAAGAATTGTGATCAGTTAAACATCTAGTGTTGAATATGAGGGTTGTGGAGGAATGGAGATAGAAAGAGCTTGAACTTTGTAGAAACTGGATAAAGTGGAAAATTGTAAATTGTTGTCAATGCTGACCATGTTAACACTGATACTGAAAATGTTGATAACTCTTTGAGTTTGAGACTGGAAAATCATTAATAAAATATTTTTTTAAAAGTTATTGCTCAGATAATTATTCAGTTTGAATCCCAGCCAGAGTTATTTTTTGGTTTGTAAAGCTTCCTGATGTTTCACATTTCCATCCTACCCATTTCTGAAAATGTAGTCTTGTAGCGGCAGCAACTCTGCTCCTGCAATAACACACACAACCAGACGGGCTGAGCTCAGTGAGCAGACTAGTTTATTGCAGGCTGCTGGGCTGCACTTATACTCCCAGCTTGGACCTGGCTGAGAACCGCGCTGGAGGGCGCTGACGTCACCCGGGCATCACGTGGTCCCTCAGCGCGGGCTTCTGAACCCCGTGCTGGAAGGAAGGGAAACCATCGACGGTGCCATTTTGGCCGGCTGCCCCGCCACGTGGCTTACAATGGGGGCCAGTTCGCCTGCCTAGTGGTGAACCGTCACACAGCACCCCCCCCCCAGAACCAGCGCCAATGTCCTTTTTCGCCGGGTGGCCTCGTTTCTTAGGCTGGGCTACGACCACGGGCTCAGTGGGATCAAGGTGCGCTGGCTTCAGCCTGTCCATGGTAAACAGCTCTGCCGCCAATGTCCAGCGTGAACTTAGAGCCGAAACGCTGTACGGCCACTCGTACGGTCGCTGCAGAGGTGCCACGGTCAGGCCCCGCCGAACAAAAATGTACTCCGCAGAAAGCAGTTCGCCAGGAATGCGAGACGGGCGGGTCCCATGCCTGGGCGGTGGTGGGGGTTTGAACGAGTCTAAACGTGCCCTGAGGTGAGGAAGTAGTTTGTGCGGCGACTGCTGGGGATTGAGGTGCGTTGACGAACTCACCAAGTAGTGCCAGTGGTGCACCATAGACCAGCTCAGCTGATGACGCCTGCAGATCTTCCTTGGGAGCAGAGTGGATGCCCAGGAGCACCCAAGGCAGTTCGTCCGCCCAGTCGGGACTGGTGAGGCGGGCCATGAGTGCCGACTTAAGGTGGCAGTGCAGACGTTTGACCAATCCATTGGCCTGTGGGTGGTAGGCCATGGTGCGGTATAAGCTGGATCCCCAACCTATTGGCGAGCTGTGCCCAGAGCGCAGATGTGAATTGGGCGCCATGATTACTGGTGAGGTGACCCAGGACACCGAACTGGGTGACCTAACCATGCAACAGTGCTCGGGAGCAGGAGTCGGTGGAGGTGTGTGTCATCGGGATCACCTCAGGCCAGCGAGTGGTGCGGTCCAACACCATAAACAGGTAACGGTTGCCCCGGGAAACTGGTAAAGGCCCGACAATGTCCACGTGAATGTGGCTGAACCATTCCCGGACATGCTCAAACTCCTGTACGGGTGCCCTGGTGTGTCTGTGCACCTTGGACATATGGCAATGGGTGCATGTTCTGGTCCAGCCCGCAATCTGCTTCCACAGACCATGCGATATGAACCATTCTGCCACCATCCAGACCGTGGATCTGATGGACGGATGCGAAAGATCATGGATGTGACAGAAGACCTGCCTGTGCCACTGCTGGCTGTGGGGCGCCTATGGAGATATCGCACAGAATGGTGGCTTTGCCACTCAGTCGGGAGGTCTCGGAACCAAAGGCCCGTGATGGCGGTCTTGAAGGCCTTCGTCTCCTCTTCAGACTTCTGGTCCCAGGCAAGCTGGTCGAAGTTGAGGCCGGGCATGAGTGCGCAGATGGCCGGTCACGAGAGTGCATTGGCAACCACATTGTCCTTCCCCGCCTTGTACCAAATGTCGGTGGTAAATTCCGACACGAAGGATCCTTTGCCATTGCAAGGGACTAGGTGAGGGGTTTGTGGTCGGGGAAGATGGTAAAAGCCCTCCCCTGTCAAAAAATAGCGGAAATGCCACACCACCAGTACATGCCCAGTAACTCACGGTCAGAGCCACTATACTTGCGTTCCGGCAGGCTTCCAATGTCCATTCACCTGCTGCTCCAGGAGGGCACCGACGGCTGTGGCAGAGGCATCAACAGAGAGTGCCATATGTAGGTCGGTGTGCAGGTGGGCGAGCATGGCGGCCTTCACGAGGGCATCCTTGGTGGCCTCTAATGCAGTGCAGGCTTCTGGATTCCAAGCAAGCGTTTTGTGGACAATGAGAGCGAATAGCAGCTGCATGATGCGTGCAGCTCCTGGGATGAAGTGGTTGTAAAAGTTGACCATATCCGCGAACTCCTGCAGCCCCTTGAGGCTGTCCGGGCGTGGGAACTCCCTGATAGCGGCGACCTTCGCAGCAGCGGGCATGGCTCCTTCGGCCGTGATGGTATGGCCCAATAACTGCACGGACTCTTTCCCAAACTGGCACTTGTCCGGGTTGATGTTAAGGCCGAAGTCGGCCAGCCAGGAGAAAAGGACATGTAGGTGGGCCTTGTGTAGTGCCTGGTCCTTGCTGGCAACAAGGATGTCATCTAAATATATAAAGACAAAATCCAAGTCTCTGCCCACAGAGTCCATGAGGTGCTGGAAGGTCTGAGCGGCATTCTTGAGCCCGAACAGCATGAGCAGGAGTTCGAACAAGCCAAAGGGGGTGATGATGGCCGTCTTGGGTATGTCCTCAGGGTGCACCGGGATCTGGTGATATCCGCGCACCAGGTCAACCTTAGAGAAAACCCTCGTACCGTGCAGGTTGGCCATAAAGTCTTGGATGTGAGGGATGGGGTAACGGTCAGGAACTGTTGCCTCATTGAGCCATCGATAGTCTCCGCAGGGACACCAGCCACCGGAGGCTTTCAGGACCAGGTGGAGCGGTGAGGCTCATGGGCTGTCAGACCTCCGAATGATCCCCAGTTCCAACAGGTGCGAAAACTCCTCCTTCGCCACCTGGAGCTTGTCAGGCGGGAGCCAGCATGCCTTGGCGTGAACCGGTGGGCCCTGAGTGGGGATGTGGTGGAACACCCCATGGCATGGCGAGGCAGTGGAGAACTGTGACTTGAGGAGTGACGAGAACACATCCAGGATTCGCTGGAACTCATCTCTGGGCGTGCTGATCGTGGCCATCTGCGGTTGCTCTGAGTGGGAGGCATCGAGGCGAACGGCCTGGAAGATACTGGCATGCAACAGGCGCCTACCTCGAATGTCCACCAGAAGCCCATGTGCGTGGAGGAATTCTGCACCCAGGATGGCAATCGGGAGGGACTAGACTGTGAACCTCCATGTGAAATTTCTTTGGCCGATCTGGAAGTGGACTGTCATGTCTCCATACGTCCGGATTGCTGTTGTGTTGGCCGCATGGAGGGGAGGTCCATGAGGTCATTTCCTGGACTCGACGGCCGTGGCGAGGATGATACTGATCTGGGCTCAAGTGTCAACGAGGAACCGCCGGCTGCTGACTGAGTCCCGCAGGTAGAGGAGGCTGTGTCGTTGGTCAGCTACCACAGCCATTAATAACGGTTGGCCTGATCGTTTTCCTGAAACGATCAGGGCTGACGACACTTCTGAGCCTTGGGTCCCCAGCGCTGGTGGTAGAAGCAGAGGCCAGGAGAGGATGCTGTGGCCTTGGTTATGCTCTTGGGGATCCCTGCAGGGGCCGGATGCTCTACCGCAGCGCTAAGGGCAGGCTTGACATGGTCGTGCCTGTGCCTAGTGACCTGCTGGATGGAATTGTGCGAGCCATAGCTCTTGGGCCTTCTGGGAGACCTTCCTCAGGTCGGTGTAGCTCTCCTGGACCAGCAGCAGCCGGATGTCCCCGGGCATATGGTCGAGGAAAATGCGCTCGAAGAGTGGGCAGTTGGTGTGCTCACCCATGAATGTGAGCATCTCGACAATCAGCTCCATTGGGGACCTGTCCCACAGGGCGTCGAGGTGCATCATCCGAGCGGCACGCTGGTGTTTGGATAGTCTGAGGGATCCGGTAAGCACTTGCTTGATGGTCTCGTATTTGTCTTTGGCCGATGGGTGCTGAACAAGGTGCAGCACGCGTCTGGCGGTGGCCTGGTCCAGGGCAGTGACCACATGGTAGAATTTTTTAGTCGAGGTGAAACTGAGCCTCTGTGTGGCTGAACCAGGTCTCCGGCTCCTGAACCTAGAATTCAGGCAGTTTCATGGCTATAGCGCTGATCCCAGGCTCGCTCATGATGGGTTCAAAGACGTTTGAACCAGTTGGGGTCACCAATTGTAGTGGCAGCTACTCTGCTCCTGCAATAACACACACAACCAGACGGGCTGAGCTCAGTGAGCAGACTAGTTTATTGCAGGCTGCTGGGCTGCACTTATACTCCCAGCCCGGACCTGGCTGAGAACAGCGCTGGAGGGCACCGACGTCACCTGGGCGTCATGTGGTCCCCCAGCGTGGGCTTCTGAGCCCCGTGCTGGAAGGAAGGGAAACCCCCAACGGTGTCATTTTGGCCGGCTGCCCTGCCATGTGGCTTACAAGCAGTGCCAGTTAGCCTGCCTTGTGGTGAGCGGCCAGTTTTTCCTTTTCCACAATCTGTGGCTCATCAGTTATTGAAATGTTCCACCGTCATTTTGTTACTACTACCCCGGGCAATTGCAATACATTCCTGGCCAGTTTCTTCCCTGCCATTAGACAACTGAACAGACCTCCCATAAGCAAAATTACACTGTTCTTGAACGGCTTTAAATGTAATTTTTATTTTACAGTACCTGTTGTAGTTAAGTATAGAATGACTTGCCTGAATTGTGCGCAAAACAGTTTTCCCCACTGTGTCTCAGTACACGTGACAATCAACAATTCAAGTTAATTTGTATAAAATTCATGCCACGTCAGCATCTGGTAACAGCCATCCCCTGTTCTTGCTCACCAAGTCTTGTTTCAGGTTACGTAACAAATGGATCTTAAAACTCATATCCTTGTTTCCAAATACAGTCTCTCCCTGACCTATGCAACTTATGACCATCTGTACATACGACCACAAAAAATATAACGGCTGCATGCATACGATGGTGACTGTCTCTCAGTTGCCAGTGGGGAGGGGGGGTGAAGGAGGGAGGGGGGTAAAGGTGAGAAAATGACACTGTGTATATTCAAGAGGGAAAGTTTGTGTGTATTTTGGTCAGTATGGTTCATAGTGTGAAAAATAAAAATTTTTTAAAAAAAGATGGCAAGCAAGAGGGAAATCTCATCCCCTGCTGATACATCTGGCAAGAAGCTGGGGAAGAAATTTGATTTGGAATGGAAAATGACTATTTACAACTTCTACACGCCATGCTAACATTCTTCCGACTTTCATCCATTTTGAGATACGACCAGTGGGTCAGAATGGAACTCGGATGCAAGTCAGGGAATTGTTGCAACTTCCTGGCCTTCACCCCTGTGTCTATAATCTCTTCAATTTTCTTAGTCCCTCTGAATTTAGCCCTCTTGGACAATCCCAAAATGATCTAAAGCATGAAGCTCTGGAGTTTGTTTTCTAAACCCAAAAATAAATTAGTTATTCAGTTAAAGAGAGAAGGGGAAAAGGGAGATCAGAACAACAGGGCTGGATCTTATCCTAACCTCGCAATCACAAGGACTTATCGACAAGAATCACTGAATAGGCAGAACTTTGTTATTTCACCTTCTGTAACTGGCCACAGAAATCAGGAGTGGTCAATTTCATTGGTTAAGAATTACTGGGTTCTGAAAAGTAGAACAACTGTGAGAAAAGTGCTTTACTCAGATCAACTGTTGCAGGAACATTGTGTGATGTAACTTAACACAAAGAATGCAGAGGCATCAACCAAAATTGTCCTGACAATGTCAAACAGACCAAGTACAAAGCACAAATATACTTCTGTTTTGCTAAAACAAATGTAGAGACTGTTCATAAAACCCAAGCCAAACACAACCCAACTTAAATGCATCAGATTCCAATTAGGATGGATAAACCACAAGTTTAGATCAGGTTGAGGAAAGCTCAGCTTTACCAACTCAGCCAAGTACAGTAAAGTCCCTGGTATCCGGCCTCGACAGGGATCGCGGATGCTGGATATGAGAATGTTTCAGTTGACTGAGACGTACTCTTACAATGCCAAACTAATACATCTGCATTAAAAATACACAGATTAAAAGATGGTGCAAAATGTAAAGTAATTTTTTTTTTAATCAGTATGGTAGACTTTAAACATGTACAGTTCACTTTAATCAGGTAATTCCCACAACTTACAAAATTTGAATTCAAACCCCAATCACTGGCTCTCTCACAGCTTTGCGCTAACTGCTACGCTAACCGTACACCCTTCATCATCAACTCCCCGTCCAGAGAGAGAGAGAAATCAGTTCTATAGTGTTACAGTTAGCAAGAGCAGCTGGGACTGGAACAGGACAAGCTGGAAAGGTTGAGGAAAACCCCATTTTGAAGACGGGTTCTTAGTTCAGCCCGGTCAAAGCCCTTGCGGTTCATGCAAGAGGAGAGGACTGGTTGTCTAATGTTTCACTTGGAATAAGTGAAACAAAAAGGAACTCTGTGTTGACCTGAAAGAAAGAGGTTATCATCTGGAGAACCCTGAGGGGGCAAGTTTCATCAGTAAGACACTGGAGTGGCTGATTAAAAAGGCATCAGTTGTAGATGTCCTGGGATAACAAATCTCTCTCTGAAAACCGACAAAAACCTTCTTGATCGGTAACCATTTACCTTTCGAGCACCAGAGCTTGGTGAATTTTATAAATGTTAAATTCTCTGCACAGTATAACAACAGCATCGTGAAATGCCTTCCAAGTATGTCCATGTCTAAGACAATATTTACATAGCACCTGCAATGAGTGCATGCCCAGGCATGCTTGGACTGACCAAACTAGCTTGCTTTGTGTGAAATATACCAGTGAACTTAAAATATGACAGGAAATGATAAAAAAAAATGTTATTTCTTAAAGAAAGGTATGTGAACTTGGAGGAATGAGAAGTGAGATTGGCCTGTGAACCAAAGAACTTTTCTGAACTTACACACACACATTGCATACACGTGCGCTTAGAATTAGAAGGGGGCTAAGTTAGGTTAGTTAAGTCAATAGTGATAAGTTAAAGTGTGATTCTGTTTTCATGTGTAAAGATAATTAAAAGTAACTTTTGTTTAAGTAACCATTTATCTTGGTGAATATCTATTGCTGCTGGGTTTTAGGGTCCTCTGGGCTTGTAACACAGCCAAAACAGGCCAGAAATTACAAATGATGACAATACCAGATAACAATCAAATTATTTTCAACCATTTTCCATTTATTGTAAATAAATTTATTCCTCTGACAGCAAAAGTGCCAAACAAACATGTTATTACAAACAAACATATGATTATTACCAGCAATAATCTCTAGTCTCTGCTATGTACAGATAACATACACAGCAAAATAATCAGCATTAAAATGGGTTAATGTTTGGGTGTGTCCCTTAATCAGAACCATGATCCACAGGAGTGAATTATTGGAGGGCCCATATCCAATGTTGCTTCGCATTTATAAACAGTGATCTTAGACTTAGCACAAAATGGGGCACACCAGGTTCCATGCAACTGTTCAGCAGAAAAATAATATTAGCTTTTAACAAGCTGATAGGATCTAATCCTCTTTCAGAAGTGGGACTAGAGTATTTTGATTTCCTATTGGATTGCTGGCACACCAGATAGTTTGATACTCAAATGTGAATAAAACATGAGGGAATTACAGAGATGGTAACGCAGATCACAAAATTAATGATCGGAAGACAAAGTCATATTATCCAGAGCAGTTGAGGAATTTAAACTGTTCAAAACAATGAATTAAAATGTATCAATAAACATGACCATAAAGCCACTAAACAATTGTGAAAACCTATTTGGCAGAGAATTCCAAAGGTGCCTAACTTTAGAAATAGGTTCTTTCTCATTCATTAAGTGGTCAACTCCTTATGCTGAGACGATGTTTCAAACATCTATTCCATTCAACCTTGTTTTAAATGAGATCATCTTTTATCCCCTGTATTGTAGAAAGTCTTTTCCTTACTTTTGTAATCTATTCCTTTTGCAATAAAGATCAAGATCCTACTTTCATTCTAAATTACTTACTCCACCCCACCCCCCCAACCCAATAAGGACATCATTTAAAGAGCATTCTTCTTTACCCTCTCTTTGGCTTGGCTTCGTGGACGAAGATTTATGGAGGGGGTAAATGTCCACGTCAGCTGCAGGCTCGTTTGTGGCTGACAAGTCCGATGCGGGACAGGCAGACACAGTTGCAGCGGTTGCAGGGGAAAATTAGTTGGTTGGGGTTGGGTGTTGGGTTTTTCCTCCTTTGTCTTTTGTCAGTGAGGTGGGCTCTGCGGTCTTCTTCAAAGGAGGTTGCTGCCCGCCGAACTGTGAGGCGCCAAGATGTACGGTTTGAGGCGATATCAGCCCACTGGTGGTGGTCAATGGGGCAGGCACCAAGAGATTTCTTTAGGCAGTCCTTGTACCTCTTCTTTGGTGCACCTCTGTCACGGTGGCCAGTGGAGAGCTCGCCATATAATACGATCTTGGGAAGGCGATGGTCCTCCATTCTGGAGACGTGACCTACCCAGCGCAGCTGGATCTTCAGCAGCATGGACACGATGCTGTCGGCCTCTGCCATCTCGAGTACTTCGACGTTAGGGATGAAGGCGCTCCAATGAATGTTGAGGATGGAGCGGAGACAACGCTGGTGGAAGCGTTCTAGGAGTCGTAGGTGATGCCAGTAGAGGACCCATGATTCGGAGCCGAACAGGAGTGTGGGTATGACAACGGCTCTGTATACGCTTATCTTTGTGAGGTTTTTCAGTTGGTTGTTTTTCCAGACTCTTTTGTGTAGTCTTCCAAATGCGCTATTTGCCTTGGCGAGTCTGTTGTCTATCTCGTTGTCAATCCTTGCATCTGATGAAATGGTGCAGCCGAGATAGGTAAACTGGTTGACCGTTTTGAGTTTTGTGTGCCCGATGGAGATGTGGGGGGGCTGGTAGTCATGGTGAGGAGCTGGCTGATGGAGGACCTCCATTTTCTTCAGGCTGACTTCCAGGCCAAACATTTTGGCAGTTTCCGCAAAACAGGACGTCAAGCGCTGAAGAGCTGGCTCTGAATGGGCAACTAAAGCGGCATCATCTGCAAAGAGTAGTTCACGGACAAGTTTCTTTTGTGTCTTGGTGTGAGCTTGCAGGCGCCTCAGATTGAAGAGACTGCCATCCGTGCTGTACCGGATGTAAACAGCGTCTTCATTGTTGAGGTCTTTCATGGCTTGGTTCAGCATCATGCTGAAGAAGATTGAAAAGAGGGTTGGTGCGAGTACACAGCCTTGCTTCACGCCATTGTTAATGGAGACTCTACAGATTGATGATCTCACATATCCAATTACATCCCATCAGCCACTTTTCCCCAACCCACTTGAACCTTTTGCAAACTTTGTGACTTCGGCATACTCTGCCATTTATCTTTGGAATATCCAACTATCAAGTTTCATTTAATCCCTTCAGCTAAATTACACTAGACAATGAAGATTTTGTTTCCTGAACACTTTGGGGTGTATTTATATGGATATTAGGCTGCTGATCACAGAAACCACAGGAATATTTTCCTATCACATACCTTTCTTTAAGATATAACATATTTTTAACGATTTCCTGCCATATTTTAAGTTCACTGGTATATTTCTCACAAAGCAAGCTAGTTTGCGAAGTCCAAGCATGCCTTGGCATACACTCAGTGCAGATGCTATGTAAATATTGTCTTAGACATGGGCATGCTTGAAAGGCATTTAAAGATGTTGTTGAGAATGTTCTTGGCAACTTTAGAAACAAGATTCATCTGATTGACAACTTGCTTCAAACATACACAAGTCCAACATGTAATTGAAAATTTATTTTCTGCCTTCACACTTGGACTTCTTTCCCATGGATCGAAGGTTAATCTACAGGACCGTAAGAGTGGCTGGGAGGATTACTGGGGTTTCTCTTCACCTCTCCCCCAACTGATGTGATCTACTGGGATCATTGGCCGAAGAGGGTGCGCAAAATCATTAAGGACCCCTTCCACCCTGCCCACAGCATCTTCCAGCTGCTCCCATTGGGAAAGATATACAGGAGCAAGACCAAGGAACAGCTTCTTTCTGCAGGCAGTGAGAATGCTGAACCACCAAAGGAACTGTTCACATTAACCAGAGAACAATACTTATTTATTTTATGTGTATCCCTGTACAATGGGTGGCACGGTTGGTGTAGCAGTTAGCGCCAGTGATCAGGACTGGGGTTCAAATCCTGCGCTCTCTGCAAGGAGTTTGTACGTTCTCACCATGTCTGCATGGGTTTTTCCTGGGGGCTACAGTTTCCTCCCACCGTTCAAAACATACCAGGCTGTAGGTGATTGGGTGTAAAGTGAGCAGCTGGAATTTGTGGGCCGAAATGGGCTGTTACTATGCTGTCTAAAAAAAACTGGTCTTGCATATATGCACTGCATGCGTGTTATGTCTGAATGTTTTGCACCAGGAACCAGAGTACGCTGTTTCGTCAGGTTGCACTTGTGCAACTGGATGATAATAAAATTGAACTCTTAGATACAAGTGAATCTAGGCAGCAAGGATAGATAGCATGCTGGTAGCAAACAATTAGGAAAGCCAACCAAATGTTGTGGTTCTTTCGAATGCAAATTGAATGCACAAAAAGGGAGGATACGAGGCAATAGTGAACAATATGAAGAAAGGTTAAACAAGCTAAACATGTATCCATTTGAGTCCTGAGAGGAAATTTGTTTGAAACATATGATATGGAGACAGTTTTTCTTGTGGGAGAATATAGAAATCAGGGTAACAATTTAAAAAATTCTGAGAATGCATCTATAAGGTGAGACCATTTTATCTTTTCTTTTAATAGGCTGCAAGTCAGTGAAACTTAGTGCACCTAGTGCAGTGAAGCCATAGCTGAAATATTTTAAATTGATATATAGATTCTAAAAAGTTAATAGATGGAGGCAGAAATGGGGAGTATGTGACGATCAGGTCACTGATTATCATACAAGGCCAAATGACCTTTTCTTGTTCAGAAAAATTAGAAATAAAAGAATGAACTTACATTGGCCTCCAAACTTGCTTTATCATTCTATATCATGCCTGATCTGATCTTGATTCCCACAATTCACTCAGCAATGATTCAATAATTTAGCCTTTGCTGCTCGGAGGGAAAGGAAAATTCAAATTCTCAATCGTTGAGGGAAAAAAAAAATCACATCTTAAATGAACAATCCCTAATTTTGAAAGCAAGCCTTCAGTTTTAGATCTCACCAGGAGAAAATAGATTAATTAACCTCAGAGTTGTGCATTTCAATCAGGTCATATCTGATCCTTCTAAGCTTCGATGAATTCGACCCCACAGAACAATCTTTGCACTTTTGTCATTCTTGGAAATAATCCGGTATGTCTTTTTCTATTCTGATTCTAATGAAAGTACATTAATCTTTAAGAAGATTAAAACTGTTTTTAATATTCCTTGTAGGGGCTTATTGATGTCCTTAAAGAACAACCAAGACTTCCTTTTGTTTATATGCAATAAAGTCACTCCATTTGCCTTCTCAATGTCTGACTCTATACTTGCATGGTTTGTGCTTCATGTTGGATCATTCCCTGATCTCTCTGGACCACAGCTTTCTGTGGTGTCTCACATCCATAATCATTAAGTGTTTTGAGGTTGGTGTTGAAGCATATCAGCTCCTGTCTGAGCACCAATATGGATTCATTCAAATGTTCCACAGCAACAGGCCTACAGAAAATGTCATCTCACTGGCTTTACACAAAGCCCTGGAACATCTGGACAGCAAAGACACATACATCAGGGTGATCTTTATCAACTACAGTTCAACATTCAACGCCATCATCCCCTCAAAAGTGATCAGAAAACTGCAAGACCTGGGCCTCAATACCCACCCCCCCCCCCGCCCGTCCAATTGGATCCTGGATTTCCTCACCACAATGAGTGCAGATTGGCAAGAGCATCTCCTCCACAATCTTTATCAGTACCAGACCACTAAAGGGGCTGCGTTCTTTGCCCCCTGCTCTATTCACTTTACACCTATGACTGTGTGGCTCAGTACGACAATAACACCATCTACAAATTTTCTGACAATACCATGCAAGTGGGTTACATGAAAGGGGGTAATGAGTCAGCATGCAGGAGGGAGATTGAAAATTTTCAATTTGGATTGAAAACCTCGCACTCATTGTCACCAAAACCAAGGAGCTGATGTGGACTTCAAGAGGGGAAAACCAGGTGTATGAAACAGTGATCATTGGGGGAAATCAGAGGTGGAGAGAGTGAGCAAATTTAAATTCTTGGGAGTCAACAATTCAGAGAACTTTCCTGGATCCAACACACGAATGTCACTGTGATGAGAGCACGTCAGCCATCTATTTTCTCCGGGGTTTGCGGAGGTTTGGTATGACATCGAAAACCTTGGCAAACTCTGACAGATGTGGAGTGAAAAATGTGCTGACCCAGTGCATTACTACCTGGTATGGGGGCACTAATACCTCCGAGCAGAAAGCCCAGCAAAAGGTTGTGGATACAGCCCAGTACGTCACAGGCAAAACTCTCCCCACCATCAAGAAAATCTGCATGGAATGTCATCAGTGATCAATGATCCACACCACCCAGGACATGCCATCTCATTGTTGTCATCTGAAAAGAAGTACAAGTGCCACAAGACTCGTACCACCAGGTTCAGGAACAGTTGGCACTCCTCCACCATTAGATTCCTAAACAACAAACTCAGGACTCTTACTTTGAACATTATTTATTATTGAATATTTATTTCCTGTATTGCACAATTTGTTGACACTTTCTCTCATTTTCGTTTCCCCCTTTTGTATTCATATCTTTTCTGGAGTACAGCTTTTTTTTTGCACTACTGAAATTCTGCATGTCCCGCAGGAAAAAGAATCTCAGGGTTGTATGTGATGTCATGCATTTACTCTGACAATAAATCTGAACGCTGACCCATTCAAAACATTACTTCAGTCCCTTTGTATCCTCCTCAAAAACTTGCCTTCTCATCATTGCATTGTTGTAATTAATACATTGCAGCCAATTCCTTGGCATCCAATTACAGCTTGCCGACCAAAAACTGATTTGGATTTCTGTGACTCAGTCAACTCTCTAACTGCTTTAATATGTCCTTCGAATGAAATAAGCTATTGTATTGCTGTAACCTTTGTGGCATTTGATCATATGTTCCTGAAAATCTAAATGTATTAAATTTACTGGTTCACCTCGACTTACCTTTTTTGTTTCATCTTCAAAGAATTCTAGCAAATGTCAAATATCATTTTCCTTTCATAAAAACTAATTTAATTTTGCCAGAATATCTTACGATTTTCTAAATGTCCTCCTATATTCTGTTTAATATATAGTAGCATTTTCCCAATAACAGCATTGTGCTAACAAATGACCAATGCTTCCACCATCTTGGCATCACTCTCCTATCAAAATGCAGGTCTTCACACCTAAGACCTGCACGTCTATAATCTTTACTCAGCTCTTAGGAATTGGTGTTCCTCCTCATTCCCCCTGGGACTTTCTATTCCGATTGGAATGCTTTGATGTCTTCTATAACGAAGACTTTAAAATTCAAAATCTCGGGCATTTCACGGTCTCCCTTGAATCAAGCTCTAGGCCACCTAACTTTACTGCTCTTTAATATTGTGATCAAGGATCCAGGACATGAAGTGTTAATTGTTTCTCTTTCTGCAGATGTTGCCTGCCTATTGAGTTACCTTCTTACTAGTTGTTTATCTGTTTATATACACTTCTTGATAGCTTACTCTCAATCTAATTTCTCTCTTACCATCACCATCAACCTTTGCTGGATTCCAAAATGTTCCCAACCATCCACCCTACCACTACTGTGCCTAGAAATAACAATTAGCTCAATTACAATTTCTTGTCATGAACATCAGGGAAAAGTTAACTAGGTGAACATCAGTTATTATTCATCTACAATAATCATTACTCAATATCATGAGTCTAAATTATCCAAGGTATGATATTATTGAAATCCCAAAATAAATTAGTCTAAAGCCAAGTGTTTTAATGGATCAACTTTTATTCTTCAGCAAGTATTCAGTAATTTGAACAACTTTGCCTTCATTCTCATATGACAAAATTTCCACTCAACAAGATAAAACAGAAAATCTGCGGACACTCAGTTTATAGTTAGCACCTGTGGAAAGAGTTAATGTTTTAGTTCAAAGGCCATTCGTCAGGACTTCAACTCTGTTTCTCTTTCAAAAATGCTATCTGGTGTATTGAGTGCTTACAGCATTTTGATTGGCAGATTTCTCTTTTACCCCCCCCCCCCCAATAGAATTTACTGGTGAATTAACTGCCACTTCTCTTCCAGTTTGACAACGTTCTCCTCTGGTTGGATTTCCAACTCTTTACCCATTTCATCCTTAACAATTTGATTCCTTGGTCTTTAATAAGGGTTTGACCAAAAACTCACCTCCACAGCACACATCTTACCTTGACAACCCCAGTGACTTCCTGAACGAGAGTGCATCCAGCACTTTGCATCTTTATTTTGATTTCTAGCACATGCAGCGTTCTTTTGTAAATTTGCATTGCACCACATAAAATGGGCCAGATTGTGCTTATGCAATGGAACCACCATAATCAGCCAACAAAACTGAATTAAGTCCTCGATTTATGCGCACAAGTAAAATAAGCAGTCTTGGACTCGAGGCTAGATTCAGAAGGATGTATCTGCTGCATTTCACTTGGGAACCCAATAGCAGTCCCTGAACTTGTTGGGATTCCTAGGTCCAGTTAACCTCTCAGATACCGCCCCAGATTAGTGTGAGCACAGTAAGGGGATAGTTTGTTTCAATGACACTACGACAGGAGCCAAATTTTCACAACTTTAAATGAAATTGTATGACAAAAGATTTAGAAAGCAAAGGGAAAGGTTTTTTAAAAAACATTCATTGGTTTTGAATTCTTTAATTTAATTTTAGTTAATATTTTTAAATCCAAATTATTTTTAATGCTAACAGTGAAATTTCAGGGATTTCTTTTTAAAAAAAAGCCCAATAAAATCAAGAGCACGCTGCCTACCCTCCCAGCTTTGCTGGCTACGAAAGGTTGTCAGGAGTAAGTCAAAGGCAGAATCTCCTCACTGTTCTGCATTGAATGATCGTCTTAAATGATAACATTTTCTAAATTGCCAACTTCTTTTCTGATTGCTGATATCTAACTTAAGATTGAAAGATCAAGTTACAGTACCCTCCATACTAAATAGGACAAAGACACTTTTTTTTCCTTTCTTTGCCCCTGTGCTCCACCATTTTAAATTTGTAATCAAACAATTCATATGAGGTAGTGCACATTCCAGATTTCATTTAAGGTTATTTGTATACAGTTTGGTATGACCACGTAGAAATTACAGCATTTTTTTTGATACATACTCCCCTCATTTCTGGGCACCATAATGTTTGGGACATAGAGACGGTATGTCAGATTCCAGATTTATTGTCAGAGTACAGACATGGCATCACACACAACCCTAAGATTCCTTTCCTCTGTGAGCACAGCAAAACTACCATTAATTAGTACTGCAGAAAAAACTGTACAGTGTAAACATGTAAACAAACAGATAACAAAATGTACACAAACTGACTGTGCAATACAGAGAGAACAAAAAGAAAAATTAATAAAGTGCACAAATAAGAGTCCTTGTAGGAGTCCACGATTGAGTTTGTCTTTGAGGAGTAGCAGCTGTTCCTGAACCTAGTGGTGCAAGTCTTGGGGCATTTATAACTCTTCCCTGATGGCAGCAGCAAGAACAGAGCATGTGCTGGGTGGTGTGGGTCACTGATGGCAGATGTACTCATCAGTGGAGAAGGTTTTGCCCGTGATGTCCTAGGCAGTGTACACTACCTCATGGAGGGCTTTATGCTCAGAGGCATTGGTGTTCCCATACAAGACCGTGATGCTGCCGGAGAGTACACTTTCCACCACACCCCTGCAGAAATTTGCCAGAGTTCACAAACTCCTCAGGAAGTAGAGGTGCGGACGTGCTTTCTTCACGATGCCATTAGTGTGTTGGGTCCAGAAAAGATCCTCTGAGATAGTGACTCCCAAGAGCTTAAGTGTGCTCACCCTCTCCATCTCTGATCCCCCAATGATCACTGGAATGTATACCTCTTGCTTTCCTGAAGTCAACAATCAGCTCATTAGTTTTGGTGACATTGAGTGCAAGATTGTTATTGGTGCACCATTCAGCCAAGTTTTCAGTCTCTAACCTGTATGATGACTCATCTCCCTTCCTTTATACAACCGACTACCATAGTATCATATGCAAATTTATATATGGTGTTATTGTCATACTGAGCCACACAGTTGTAGGTATAAAGTGATTATGGCTGGGGGAGGTGGGGGGGGGGGGGGGGGAAGGGGCAGAGAACACAGCCCAGTGGTACTCTGATACTGATAAAGATTGTGGAGGAAATGTTCTAACCAATCTTCACTGACTGTGGTCTGGAGATGAAGAAATCCATAGTCCAATTACACAGTGTGGGGTTAACTCTCAGGTTTGCTGATCAGTCTTGAGGGGATGATGGTGTTAAATGCTGAAATGTAGTTGATAAAGACCATCCTGATATATGCATCTTTACTGTCCAGGGCTTTATGTAGAGCCAGTGAGATGGCATCTGCCATGGACCTAAGCTAGGTGAACTGGAATGTACCTATAGGCCCTTTCAGATAGGGCAAAAGTCCAAATGTAAAGGCAGAGAACCTCCGCAAAAACACATAACCACGTATCTCTCTGAATGTGCAAAGACCATCTCCAAGCCACACAATCCAACCCCTCGTGGTGAGGGATAATCGGCGGAGCACTATCTGAATGTACAGCCGCGCGAAGCGGCTTGTTAGGGATAGGCTGACGATGCCCATCTCCCCACTCACCCCTCTCCCTCCAAGTTGGGGGCAGTCGGTGCTGGCTGGGACAGCTGCACTGGGCCACTTCGCCCTTGAGCTCTCTGCGGCTCAAAACGTGGCCAAATAATGGCTGTCTTCCCTACCCATAATCCCCCTCACAGCTGGAACTGTTCTGGGAACCACAGAGTGGTTCCACCTGCGTGGGGGATTATGGGTAGGGAAGACGGCCATTGCACTGCTGCGTATTTATGACGAGTGGCGCTGTGGCATCTGTCACCCAAATAGTAAAACTTGGACATAAAATTTTTTTTACTTATTAATATTCCCTGCTGAAAATGGGTCTTGAATGCCTTCAAATATGGTACCCATGAGGTGGGGGCTTCAGGAACTTTTACTTAAAAACACCAAATTGGCTAACTCTCTGTCCTGACTCCTCCTGGTTATCATTACAGGGATTCAGTATAGGCACTTGTGGCACCTGTGCAAAGAGAACGTGTGCAGGAATGGCATCCTGTTGTCAAAAAGGCCAGAACATCGGGGTACTCCGGATACACCCTGGATGTATGCCTGCCAGCCTGCCCTGTGCCTCTTCGTGGGATAGCACAATGACAGGCATCTGGGCTCTGTGCTTTGGGAGCACCGAAGTGCAAGATGTACAAGCCAAGAGAGGACTCGGGCACCTGATGGATGACCTTGCACTGCCTGCTCATAGCCGTTGTTGGCAAGAGTGATCATGTTTGCTAGCCAAGCCAGAGAAACCAGGCATGCGAGTCGGTGACCAGACAAATTCCTTTTTCTACCCTCCCCTGTCACACAAGGGAGAGGCTCCTACAGCATTCTAGTCCATCAGTAACACAGTGACCATGTTTGAATGGGGGACATTGTCATTGAATTTGATTATGTGCCTTGCCCAGCATACGGAAGACACGTGTGTGTGTGTGTGTGTGTGTGCGTGCGTGCATATATATTATATATAGATTCATTTGATTCGTATTTTTTGAATAATTACAAAATGTACATAGTTATTGATTTTCATAACAGTGATTACAGAGTGATGTGGCTTCTGAGGGGTGGAATGTTGTGTGTGGAGAAAATATGGCCTCCCTGCCTGTCTGGAATGTGTGTATTGCAGGTGGTCACATGCCCTACCCATCCGGGACTTATTTGGTAGTCACTTCACCTGTCAATCAAGGTTGGATTCCAGCCACCCATTAGTGTACACCTTGCCATTGGCTACTTTAAATCATCTAGGATCATTATTGGATAGAAGCACAGATTACCACTGTATACAATACCAATGCATAGTAAATTCTGGCTCTCTGCCTTATGATCCAAACTCAGGACACTGCTCCTTGCCACATCACTACTGTGGACACTGCTGGAAGGGTTGCATGACACTGAACCGGAGCCATAGTATTGCAATAGATCAATGTTTGCAGTAGAACTGCACCCCTGTTGATCAGGGAACCAGGAGCACCTGTAAGAGTCCCAGTTTATAGTGCGTGAGTAGGGTTGAATATAGGTTTGCCGTTTTTGGAGTCCAGCTGAAGTCTGAGGTCGACATCTATATCATGGCTTAAGTGAAAGCAGGGTTGAATTGTTGGAGTCTAATTGATGTCTGAAGTGAACGTCTATCTCATCACTTATGTGAATTAGTAATTGCATACCATTTAATGATCTCTTGACTGTTTCTATGTGTTTAAAGTTACACATGATTGTAACAAGTGTCCAGACTCATCTCTTTGTGGATCCACTGAACCAGATACTTTTCTCAAGAGAAGACGTGGTCAAACCATAATGTATACAAATAACCTTGAATAAAATTTGGAATGTGCACGTGTTTGATACCAATTTAAAATTGTGGAGCACAGGGAAGGGGGGATAAAAACATCTTTGCCCCAAATATTAAGGAGGGCATTGGATATACCTATCATCTAGAAGTGACACATGTGGAAACTGGTCTTAA
Source organism: Narcine bancroftii (assembly GCF_036971445.1). Classification (NCBI taxonomy): domain Eukaryota; kingdom Metazoa; phylum Chordata; class Chondrichthyes; order Torpediniformes; family Narcinidae; genus Narcine; species Narcine bancroftii. The sequence goes on along the minus strand of NC_091479.1, from coordinate 83,577,883 downwards.
CTGTTTGTTAATGATCTGTTGAATCTATAATATTGAGGAAATTAGTATTGCACAAAAGCAAGCACAATTTACTCAAATGCCTCCGCCTTCAGTAAAGCAGCATTGTGCAATGTTTATACAATTGTTTCAGCAAATTCTGGGTGACTTCACTTGTTCAGCTTCTGTGATCCCAGTGCCAGGTACTTATACTTCATAATTGACCTCAACTAATAAGATTGAGCAAGCGATTTGACGGAAAACATTCAAGTCCTGATCTATCCTCAGGTCACAACTGCACATATGCTTCGCCATCAGGGATCAACGGACAGCAATCAGGACCTTATCAATTTTCAGTCCCTCACCCGCAGGTATTAATGATAATTGCAGTATCCCACTGCCAGCTGTGATTAGGTTCACTAACTTGGAACTGATCAATAGGGATAATTGTCTCTCTTGACAGCTACTAAAGTGGAAGGGGCCAGCTTTCCACCTCTCTACCAATCTAGTCTTCCTGCTAAATATGACTTGTTTTCCATTTTCCAAAATCTCGACTGCCCTGACTCTTCAGCTATTGCAAAAACCAGTCAAAGCCTCCATGCCACAGAGTATAACAGAAGTGCTGTATTGGTTAGGCAAATTTTCAACTCTGAAGCTCAGTGGTAAAAGATCTATCATTCTTCAAACATAACTTTTGAACAATTTCACTGGGGGGAGAGGAGGGGGGAGAGGAGGGGGGGAGAGGAGGGGGGGAGAGGAGGGGGGGAGAGGAGGGGGGGAGAGGAGGGGGGGGAGAGGAGGGGGGAGAGGAGGGGGGGAGAGGAGGGGGGGAGAGGAGGGGGGAGAGGAGGGGGGAGAGGAGGGGGGGAGAGGAGGGGGGAGAGGAGGGGGGAGAGGAGGGGGGGAGAGGAGGGGGGGAGAGGAGGGGGGGAGAGGAGGGGGGGAGAGGAGGGGGGAGAGGAGGGGGGGAGAGGAGGGGGGGAGAGGAGGGGGGGAGAGGAGGGGGGGAGAGGAGGGGGGAGAGGAGGGGGGGAGAGGAGGGGGGGAGGAGGGGGGAGAGGAGGGGGGGAGAGGAGGGGGGGAGAGGAGGGGGGGAGAGGAGGGGGGGAGAGGAGGGGGGGAGAGGAGGGGGGGAGAGGAGGGGGGGAGAGGAGGGGGGGAGAGGAGGGGGGAGAGGAGGGGGGGAGAGGAGGGGGGGAGAGGAGGGGGGGAGAGGAGGGGGGGAGAGGAGGGGGGGAGAGAGGGGGGGAGAGGAGGGGGGGAGAGGAGGGGGGGAGAGGAGGGGGGGAGAGGAGGGGGGGAGAGGAGGGGGGGAGAGGAGGGGGGGAGAGGAGGGGGGAGAGGAGGGGGGGAGAGGAGGGGGGGAGAGGAGGGGGGGAGAGGAGGGGGGGAGAGGAGGGGGGGAGAGGAGGGGGGAGAGGAGGGGGGGAGAGGAGGGGGGGAGAGGAGGGGGGGAGAGGAGGGGGGGAGAGGAGGGGGGGAGAGGAGGGGGGGAGAGGAGGGGGGGAGAGGAGGGGGGGAGAGGAGGGGGGGAGAGGAGGGGGGGAGAGGAGGGGGGGAGAGGAGGGGGGGAGAGGAGGGGGGAGAGGAGGGGGGGAGAGGAGGGGGGGAGAGGAGGGGGGGAGAGGAGGGGGGGAGAGGAGGGGGGGAGAGGAGGGGGGGAGAGGAGGGGGGGAGAGGAGGGGGGGAGAGGAGGGGGGGAGAGGAGGGGGGGAGAGGAGGGGGGAGAGGAGGGGGGGAGAGGAGGGGGGGAGAGGAGGGGGGGAGAGGAGGGGGGAGAGGAGGGGGGGAGAGGAGGGGGGAGAGGAGGGGGGGAGAGGAGGGGGGAGAGGAGGGGGGGAGAGGAGGGGGGGAGAGGAGGGGGGGAGAGGAGGGGGGGAGAGGAGGGGGGGAGAGGAGGGGGGGAGAGGAGGGGGGGAGAGGAGGGGGGAGAGGAGGGGGGGAGAGGAGGGGGGAGAGGAGGGGGGGAGAGGAGGGGGGGAGAGGAGGGGGGGAGAGGAGGGGGGGAGAGGAGGGGGGGAGAGGAGGGGGGAGAGGAGGGGGGGAGAGGAGGGGGGGAGAGGAGGGGGGAGAGGAGGGGGGGAGAGGAGGGGGGGAGAGGAGGGGGGAGAGGAGGGGGGGAGAGGAGGGGGGGAGAGGAGGGGGGGGAGAGGAGGGGGGGAGAGGAGGGGGGAGAGGAGGGGGGGAGAGGAGGGGGGGAGAGGAGGGGGGGAGAGGAGGGGGGGAGAGGAGGGGGGGAGAGGAGGGGGGGAGAGGAGGGGGGGAGAGGAGGGGGGGAGAGGAGGGGGGAGAGGAGGGGGGGAGAGGAGGGGGGGAGAGGAGGGGGGGAGAGGAGGGGGGAGAGGAGGGGGGGAGAGGAGGGGGGGGAGAGGGGGAGAGGGGGGAGAGGAGGGGGGGAGAGGAGGGGGGGAGAGGAGGGGGGGAGAGGAGGGGGGGAGAGGAGGGGGGGAGAGGAGGGGGGAGAGGAGGGGGGGAGAGGAGGGGGGGAGAGGAGGGGGGAGAGGAGGGGGGAGAGGAGGGGGGAGAGGAGGGGGGGAGAGGAGGGGGGAGAGGAGGGGGGGAGAGGAGGGGGGGAGAGGAGGGGGGGAGAGGAGGGGGGGAGAGGAGGGGGGAGAGGAGGGGGGGAGAGGAGGGGGGGAGAGGAGGGGGGGAGAGGAGGGGGGGGAGAGGAGGGGGGGAGAGGAGGGGGGGAGAGGAGGGGGGAGAGGTGGGGGGAGAGGAGGGGGGAGGGAGGGGGGAGAGGTGGGGGAGAGGAGGGGGGAGAGGAGGGGGGAGAGGAGGGGGGGAGAGGAGGGGGGGAGGAGGGGGGAGAGGAGGGGGGGAGAGGAGGGGGGAGAGGAGGGGGGGAGTGAGGGGGGGAGAGGAGGGGGGAGAGGAGGGGGAGAGGAGGGGGGGGGAGGGGGGTGAGGAGGGGGGAGTGGAGGGGGGGAGAGGAGGGGGGGAGAGGAGGGGGGGTGAGGAGGGGGGAGAGGTGGGGGGAGAGGAGGGGGGAGAGGAGGGGGGAGAGGAGGGGGGAGAGGAGGGGGGGAGAGGAGGGGGGGAGAGGTGGGGGGAGAGGAGGGGGGTGTGGTGGGGGAGTGGGGGGGAGAGGAGGGGGGAGAGGTGGGGGGTGAGGTGGGGGGTGGTGGGGGGAGAGGAGGGGGGAGTGGTGGGGGGTGAGGGGGGAGTGGTGGGGGAGAGGTGGGGGGAGAGGGGGAGGGGGGGAGAGGAGGGGGGTGGGTGGGGGGTGTGGTGGGGGGAGTGGAGGGGGTGAGGTGGGGGTGAGGAGGGGGGAGAGGTGGGGGAGGTGGGGGGAGTGGTGGGGGGTGGGGGGGAGTGGGGGGAGTGGAGGGGGGAGAGGGGGGTGTGGTGGGGGGTGAGGAGGGGGGGTGGTGGGGGGTGAGGGGGGGGAGGAGGGGGGTGTGGAGGGGGAGTGGGGGGGAGAGGAGGGGGTGAGGTGGGGGGGTGAGGGGGGTGGGTGGGGAGTGGAGGGGGAGTGGAGGGGGGAGAGGAGGGGGGAGTGGTGGGGGGTGGAGGGGGGTGTGGAGGGGGAGAGGGAGGGGGGGAGAGGAGGGGGGAGAGGAGGGGGAGAGGAGGGGGGAGAGGAGGGGGGTGAGGGGGGAGGAGGGGGAGAGGAGGGGGGAGAGGAGGGGGGAGTGGTGGGGGAGAGGAGGGGGGGAGAGGAGGGGGGAGAGGAGGGGGGAGAGGAGGGGGGAGAGGAGGGGGGAGAGGAGGGGGGGGGAGGGGGTGAGGAGGGGGGAGTGGTGGGGGAGTGGAGGGGGGAGTGGAGGGGGGAGAGGAGGGGGGAGGGAGGGGGAGAGGAGGGGGGAGAGGAGGGGGGAGAGGAGGGGGGAGAGGAGGGGGGGGAGGGGGGGAGAGGAGGGGGGAGAGGAGGGGGGAGAGGAGGGGGAGAGGAGGGGGGAGGAGGGGGGAGAGGAGGGGGAGAGGAGGGGGGAGAGGAGGGGGGAGAGGAGGGGGGGAGAGGAGGGGGGAGAGGAGGGGGGAGAGGAGGGGGGAGAGGAGGGGGGAGAGGAGGGGGAGAGGAGGGGGGAGAGGAGGGGGGAGAGGAGGGGGGAGGTGGGGGGAGGGAGGGGGGAGGAGGGGGAGAGGAGGGGGGAGAGGAGGGGGGAGAGGAGGGGGGAGAGGAGGGGGGAGAGGAGGGGGGAGAGGAGGGGGAGAGGAGGGGGGAGAGGAGGGGGGAGAGGAGGGGGGAGAGGAGGGGGGAGAGGAGGGGGGAGAGGAGGGGGGAGAGGAGGGGGGAGAGGAGGGGGGAGAGGAGGGGGAGAGGAGGGGGGAGAGGAGGGGGGAGAGGAGGGGGGAGAGGAGGGGGGAGAGGAGGGGGGAGAGGAGGGGGGAGAGGAGGGGGGAGAGGGGGAGAGGAGGGGGGAGAGGAGGGGGGAGAGGAGGGGGGAGAGGAGGGGGGAGAGGAGGGGGAGAGGAGGGGGGAGAGGGGGGTGTGGTGGGGGGAGGTGGGGGAGAGGAGGGGGGAGAGGAGGGGGGAGAGGAGGGGGGAGAGGAGGGGGGAGAGGAGGGGGGAGAGGAGGGGGGAGAGGAGGGGGGAGAGGAGGGGGGAGAGGAGGGGGGAGAGGAGGGGGGAGAGGAGGGGGGAGAGGAGGGGGAGAGGAGGGGGGAGAGGAGGGGGGAGAGGAGGGGGGAGAGGAGGGGGGAGAGGAGGGGGGAGAGGAGGGGGGAGAGGAGGGGGGAGAGGAGGGGGGAGAGGAGGGGGAGAGGAGGGGGGAGAGGAGGGGGGAGAGGAGGGGGGAGAGGAGGGGGGAGAGGAGGGGGGAGAGGAGGGGGGAGAGGAGGGGGGAGAGGAGGGGGGAGAGGAGGGGGGAGAGGAGGGGGGAGAGGAGGGGGGAGAGGAGGGGGGAGAGGAGGGGGGAGAGGAGGGGGGAGAGGAGGGGGGAGAGGAGGGGGGAGAGGAGGGGGGAGGGGGGAGAGGAGGGGGGAGAGAGGCAGAAACAAGTAGGCAGGAAGAACACATGGAAGTGAGTCTGGGTGATCACATGGTTGTAGATCTTGACAGCAGTGGAGGATATATGGAAGGCTGTGGATAGGAGCCAACACGGGCTCTGACCTCCCAACCATTGAAGACATACATATGAAGTGCTGCCTCAAGAAGACTGCCAGCATCATAAAGGACCTCCATCACCTCTACCAATTGAATTATCATATATGACTAGAGCAAGAGTAATGTTAGAGTTGCAACAAGGTAACGACAATCTTCAGGTTATACATTCACATCAATACAAAAGGCTGCTATTTTTATAAAGATGTTTCATTTAGAGGAAACTTAGATGGTTACTTTCATAACCAAGCAAACAAGGCTAAATCTCCATCAAGAATAGCAAGAGGGTTACTCGAAAACAACCTTACAAGACTCTATGCAAGGAAAAAGATGTAAAAGTTCATGCTTCTTATACTGACTAATTCAACTGCTATGTGAAATTATAACAGTCCCTGAAAAGACTAGAAGTAACATGTTGTTTCAATACTTTTTTTTTTAAAATCAAACACCCAATTATACTTCCTGCCTATATCACTTAACCCAATGTCAACATTTTCTACCATTAAAGAAATCTCAATTATACATTGATAAGCTTAGAAGGGCAAAAATCATAATTTATGTATATGAAAAATTAATGTGTACAAAAATAAAGATAACATGCAAATTTTGTACAGTGTCCCATTATAACATGTCTGGAAGGGTTCAAACTGATGCCATTCACTGCTAGAATAAATGCAAAACACGAGTCTTAATTATTATTAATAACTTCAAGCTAAACAAATGTTATCTTTGATCACTTTTTGAACTCAAAAGTTATATGCTGTCTAATTGAGGGACTAGGTCTGGCACAGGAATCTGACAATGTAAGTTCTTAATATCAGCTGACAAAGAGCAAGATGATGGTGTGCGAGAGGAAAATGTTTTGTTACCCAAAGGGAAAGTTAATAGCCATGTCAATGCTCTCCACAGTCAGAGCACTTTTAAAAGGACCGTAGTTTGATGCATTGGAAATGGTTCAGCTACCATAGGAGTCCAACTTGCTAGATAATAAAACCTCAATTTTGCTGCTCTATAATAATTTTAATCCTCCTAATTGTAGTCCATCTCTCAAATTTCCATGTTAATTTTTCAAAAGCAACTCTTGCCATTTTCCATTTCCAAATAAATTTCCTTACATACTTATTTAGTTCTTGAAACAAATGTTAATGGTATAAATATAGGTAGAGTTTGAAATAAATACTGTATTCTAGAGAATATATTCATTTATAATGTCATAGGTAGTTCTTTCCACTTCCATAAATCATCTACTTTCTGAAGCAATAGTGTATAATTCAATTTAAATAAATTATTCAAATTGTTATCCATTTTAATACCTAAATATTTAATTGCATCTCTCTGCCACTTAAATTGACTTTCCTTTTTACACTGCTCATAATCTGCCTTTACTATAGGCATCATTTCACTTTTATCACAATTTATTTTATAACCAGATATTACACCATATTCTTTTAATCTTAAATGCAATTTACTTAATGACCCTTCTGGTTCAGTCAAATACATTATAACATCATCTGCAAATAAATGAATCTTATACTCTTTCCTGTCAACTTTAAAACCTTTAATATCATTATCAAGTCTAATTAATTCTGCTAAAGGCTCTACTGCTAAAATAAATAACGAAGTTGACAATGGACATCCTTATCTACTTGACCTAGTCAATATAAAAAGATTCTGATATTTTCCCATTTGTTACCATTTTCACTTTAGGTTTATTATATAGAGCTCTGACCCAATCTATAAATTCCAAAATTACTTAAAACTTTGAATTTAAAAAATCCCACTCCAGTCTATCAAATGCTTTTTCAGCATCTAAAGTAACTACACTAGGTAGTTAACTGTGCTAAATGTATTATACTCTAACTTTTTACATTATCTGCTAATTCAATTTTTCTATAAAGCAAATACAGTTTGATCAATATTTATTAATTTAGGTAAATATTTTGCTAATCTATTTGCTAACATTTTGGATATTATTTTATAATCTGCATTTAACAATGAAATATGATGATGGTTTCAAAGTATCTTTCTTTTTTTAAGAATCACTATTATTACTGTCTTAAATGATTCTGGTAAATCATTCGTCTTTCCCATCTGATCTATATTAAGTTCATAAATATCAGAGTAGCAGTTCAGAAAATTATCCAAATAGACAAAATGCAGTTACACAACTCCTGTGTATGATTTTTTAAAAAATTATTTGAATAGAATGTTATTGATCAATTTCCAGTCTCTTTGTATCTTCCATCTCTAATAAAAAATTCATTTGCAGCATAGTTGCAATGGAGTTGCCTATTAAGAAATAATTGTTACAAAATAATTTGCTCTTTTATAAATTGCAAATTGAAAATGAGCCAACATTGTTAAGAAAGGTTTCAATGTGGGATTGCGGAATGGACAGGAACTCTTGTTTCATTAGACAACATACTTAGCAACAGCTCCCCCGGTTCATTCTCAGTGGAATCAATTCATCATGCATCTGCTCACATCTAGAGACCCAAACCATCATCCAAGAAAAGTGCAGTAACCTGCCTTAATGACTATCGACCAGCAGCAAAGACCAACAGTGATGAAGTGTTTTGAAAGGCTGGCGATGAAGCAGATCAGCTCCTGTCTGAGAAGTGACGTGGATACATTCCAGTTTGCCTATTGTGGTAACAGGCCTATGGTGGATGCCATCTCACTGGCTCTACATAAAGCCCTGGAGCATATGATCAGCAAAGATGCTCTTTATCAACTACAGTTCAGAATTTAACACCATCATTCCTTCAGAACTGATCAACAAACTCCAAGATGACCTTTTATTGTCATTGCACAAGTTCAACAAAATTGAGTACACATCCTAACGGTGCACACATACATCAAACATGATACAAAAACAATTACACAAGAAAACAATATTCAGTTCGCAAATGGCTTTGGGGTAAAAACTGTTTTAAGTTAGTTTGTCTGTGATTTAATGGACCCAAAACATCTACCGGAGGGCAGATGATGACCAGGGTGGTAAAGAGTCTTTCAGGATTTTGGCTGCTCTACTAAGGCAGCAGGAGCTGAATAAATTCAAAGAGGGCAGTGTGTGTGCAGCACTCTTCTGGACCATATTGATGACCCTCTGAAAGTTCCTCTTGTCTGCTGCCGAGCAGCTGGCGAACCACGTAGGAATGCAGTCAGCCAGCACACTCTTGATGGAGGAGCGATAGAAGGACACCAGCAGTTTGATTTTCTTGAGAATCCCAAGGGCATTGAGCCATTGCTGTGCCTTTTTAACTGCTGAGATGGTATTGGTAGTCCAGGAGAGATCTTCAGCAAAATGCGTACCCAGAAACCCGAAAGCATATATAGTTAATTAATTAAAAATAATATTAATATCAGTTAATATATTAACACACAGTCCCTGTTAATATATAATGGGGTCTGGAACTGTACTGTTCCTCCTGAAATCTATCATAAGATCTTTTGTTTTTGAGGAGTTAAGACGAGATTGTTCTCTGAACACCGCGCAGTCAGTCTTTGGACTTCATCCCTGTTGGCTGTCTCGTCTCATCTTGAAACAAGTCCAATCACAGTTGTGTCGTCCACAAACTTGATGATGATGTTGGTAGAATATATGAAGGTACAATCATGGGTATAGTGGGAATAGAGGATAGGGCTCAATACACACCCTTGTGAGGAGCCAGTACTGAGTATTAGAGGAGAGGTGCATGCCAATTTTAATAGTCTGGTAGGAGTTTGTTAGAAAGTCCTTATTCCAGGAGATAAATAGATTGGGAAAATCCTAATTCAGCAAGTTTTGTAACCAGTCTGCCCAGGATGATGCTGTTAAAGGCAGAGCTGAAGTCTATAAAAAGCATCCTCACATAGATCTGGGTAATTGGATCATGGGTTTCCTCACTTTCAAACCATAATCAGTGAGGATTGGTAAGAACATCTCTTCCACAATCTCCACTGGTACCAGAGTACCACAGGACTATGTTCTTAGCCTCCTGCTCTACTCACCTTATACCTACAACTGCATGGCTCGATACAGCAATAACGCCATCTACAAATTTCCCAATGATATCACGGTAGTGAGTTGTATAAAGGAAGCGAATGAGTCAGCACACAGGATTGAGATTGAAAACCTGGCTGAATGGTGCACCAACAACAACCTTGCACTCAATGTCACCAAAACTAAGGAGCTGATATGACTTCAGAAAAGCCAGAGGTATACAATCCAATGATCAATGAGGGGATCAGAAGTGGAGAGGGTGAACAAATTTAAGTTCTTGGGAGTCACTACTTCAAAGAATCTTTCCTGGACCCAACAGACCAATGGTATCATGAAGAAAGCACGTCAGCACCTCTACTTCCTCAGGAGTTTGTGGAGGTTTGGTATGACAGCAGAAACCCTGGTAAATTTCTACACGTGTGGTGGAAAGTGATCTGGCCAGCTACATCACGGGCTGGTATTGGGACACCAATACCCCTGAGCACAAGGCCCTCCATAAAGTAGTGGACACAGCCTCAGATACGGCAGGCAAAACCCTCCCCACTAATGAGTGAATGCTGCCGTCAGAGAGCAACAGCAATCATCCAAGTCCCACACCACCCAGCACACACCCTGCTCTCACTCCTGCCATCAGGAAAGAGGTAGAGGTGCCATAAGACTCGCACCACCAGGTTCAGCTGCTATCCTTCCACCAACAGATCCTCAATGACAAACTCAATCAGGAACTTATTTAAAGACTCTTACTTGTGCACTTTTAAAAAAAATGTTATTTTTTATTCTCTCTATATTGCACAATTTGTTCCTATTTGTTGTCTTTCTGAAGGTCTTTGTTCACAGGTTTAGGCTGTGTGCAGTTATTTTTGCACTACCAATTAGTCATAATTCTTGTACGCCCCCAGGAAAAAGAATCCCAGGTTTGTAGGTGATGCCATGTATGTACTCTGACAACAAATCTGAAATCTGATTACACCACGTGATTTTCCACGAACAGAATAACAACTACACCACAGGAGAAAGTGGAAAGGTATCCTCTGGAAAACATTAGTCAAAGAGTAATCATTTACTTCAGAAGCTTAGCCTGCAACAGTGAAAAAATCAGTTAATTTCCAAGATACTAATCATGAAATTCAATCTCTCCCATCTAATGCTTCTAGTTGGTGTCGAAAACTAGATCCCTGCCAGCAGATTCAAATTTGTGGTGGAGCTGCATTATATTTTTTGTCGTTATGCAGTCTGTATTGTCGTTATTAGATGGCAAATCTGGAGAAACCAAAAACTATAAATGCTGGAATCTGGAGCAAATAAAACATGGAGTAACTCTGTGGGTCCTGGTGAGCCTAGTGAGTAACTATAACAAGATTTTAAAAAGCACCCCCGCCATCTTCCTGTGCCCACAGGAAGTTCAACAGTTGCACCCTCACCTCATTCCTCCAGGGCCCCAAATGAGCTTTTCAAATGAGGCAGCACTTCACTTGTACATCTAGAGGACTTATTACTGCATCCTTTGTAGCATTTTCTACATCGGAGAGACCGACCGCATACTGAGAGATTGATTCACTCAGCACCTCCGCTCGCAACCACAGCGACCTCCCAGTCGCCAACCACCAATTCCGGGTCACACTCCCACAATCACATGTCTGTCCACGGCCTCGTGTATTATCCCACCCTGACCACCGGCAGATTGGAAGATCACCACCTTATTTTCCATCTGGGCACCATGCAGCCAGATGGCATTAACATCGACTTTTCTGCCTTCCACTAAACCTGCTTACTTCTCCTTTCCTTTCCCCCGTCTTTCCAGTTCTACCATCGACCCAACATCCCTTCTCCCCCTCATTGGTGTTGCCCCCTCCTTCCCTTCTCCACCTATCAACTCCTGCCTTTGCACCACTTTCATCCTGTTTCACACAACTTTATTCAAACAACTACTACGAGCAAAGTACAACCAGGCACTCCAATGGCTGGATATTTGCTCTCAGCTTCACCAAAGGTTTGTGTTACTTCAGAGAACATTTACAATTTTTAAACTAATGTATTTTTAAACCTGTTATTTTATTCCTAATTATTTAAAATTTTAAATTTATTTTCCTTGATTTTTTTTTGCCGGTTACTTGAATTCCAGACAAGAGGTTTTACTGTATATACATGACATTACATACAACCCTGAGTTTCTTTTTCTTATGGGACAGGCTAATTTGCATAGTGTAAACTATCTGAAGAAAAAGATACTTGAACAAGAGAAATGTAAACAAACTGACCGAAAATACAGAAAAAATAAATATTCAGTAATGAGGCAGCTGATTTGTCCCGTGAGGTGGCAGTATTCTAACACTTGTTGGAATTACAGACATTCAGGCAAAATGGAATATTCCACACCTTTGAAAAGTAGACCATGAGACAGAAATAGATTATTTAGTGCACCGCCATTTAATCATGAGCTGATCCATTTTCCCCACTCAGTCCCAGGCCTTCTCCTCTTTGATGCCCTGGCTAATCAAGAAGCCCATCAATTTCTGCCTTAAATACACCCAATGACTTGGCTTCCAGATTTACCTGTGGAAATAAATTCCACCCTCTGGCTAAAGAAATTCCTCGACATCTCTGTTCTAAAGTTCCTAAAATTGTTCCACCTGGTCCTAGACTCTCCCACCATGGGAAACAACCTTCCTACATCTACTCTGTCCATGCCTTTCAACATTCAAAATGTTTCAATGAGATTCCACCCTCATTCTCCTAAATTCCAACAAGTACAGGCCAAGAGCTCTCAAATGCTCCTCCTTTACAGTATAACCCTTTCATTCCGTGAATCATCCTGGTCAACCTCCTCTGAACTCTCTCCAACATCAACACATCCTTTCTTAAATGAGGAGCCCAAAACTGCTCTCAATACTCCAAGTGAGGTCTCACCAATGCCTTTTATAGCCTCAACATCACATTCATGCTCTTATATTCTATTCCTCTTGAACAGAATGCTAGCATTGCATTGGTCTTCTTCAACACTGACTCAACATGCAAGTTTACCTTCAAGTGATCCTGCACAAGGACTCCATTCACATCTGAGCATTTTCAACCTTCGCCCTATATGGAAAATGGTCTGTCTGTTTATATTTTCTACCAAAGTGCATGAGCATACACTTTCTGACATTTGCCCATTCTCCTAATCAGTCCAAGTCTCAACACTACCTGCTCCTCCACCTACCCGCATATTTTCTGCAAACTTGGCCAAACCCATTCATTTTATAATCTAAATCATTAATACAGAACATAAAAAAGCTGCCACATCATTGTCCTGGTGAAACACCACCAGCAACTGGCAGCCAACCACAATGCAATCCCTGTATTCTGACTGTTTCTTGCCAATCAGCCAATGTTCTACCCACGCTAGTATATTCCTGTTATGCCATGGGCTCTTGTTAAGTAACCTTATGTGTCGCACCCTTCAAATGCCTTCTGAAAATTTAAATACACAATATTCACTCCATGTCCTTTATCTAGCCTGCTTGTCATTTTTGAAAGGATGTCAATAGGTTTGTCAAGCAAGATTTTCCCTCAAGGAAATCATGCTTTGGCATAACCTGTCATGTGTCTCCAAGTACAGGCAGTCCCTAGGTTAAGAACAATTCATACCAATATTCCCATTGGACTGTTCCCCAATTCACGCATGAGCATATTACCTCACGAACGCTAATAAGAACCTCAAGTACCTGTTCTGCCTTACGTACAAATTCGGCTTATGGACAGACCCAGGTTATGGTACTCGTTTGTAACCTGGGGACTGCCTGTACTCCATAATCTCATTCTTGACGGTCGACTCCCAACATCTTCCCCCTCACTGACATCAGGCTAACTGGTCTAGAATTTCCTTTCTCCTGCCTCCCTCCTTTCTCGAATAGTAGGGTGACATTTGCAATTTTCCAGTCCTCTGATACCATACCAGAATCTATCAATTCCTGATAGATCATAACCAATGCCTCCACAATTTCATTTTGTCTGCAAGATTTATCTACCCTTAGCTTATTCAGCTTTCTGTGCACCATCTCCCTTGAAATCGTAACTCCATTCACTTCCCTGATACCCTTCAACATCTGGCACACTGCTAACATTTTCCTCACAGTGAAGACTGATGCAGATACCTATTTAGTTCATCTGCCATCTTTTGTCTCCTCTCTTCAGCATCATTTTGTAGTGGGCCTATATTTGCTCTCCCCTGTTTTACATATATAAAATGTACTCCTCTGATATTTGTTAGCCTACTTTCATACTTCATCTTTTCCCTCCTTGTGATTTGTTTTTGTTACCTTCTGCAAGTTTTACAAATTCCCCAATTGTCTATCTTCCCACTAATTTCTGCTTCCTGTATTCCCTCTCTAGTCTTTATGTTGGCTTTGACTTCCTTTGTCAGCTACAATGAAGATATTTTCCCATCGAATATTTCCTCTTTATCATTATGCATTTGTTGTTAATTTTTCTCATCTCTTGCAGAAACTTCATCCATTTCTGCTCAGCCGTCTTCCCCACTAGTGCCCCCTTCTAATCTACTTTGGTCAGTTCCTCTCTCATGCCACAGTGATTCATTGTTGCGTGGTAGAAAGGGTTTGAGGGGTTAGGAAAGGAAGCATTTCTCACAGGATACCAGCATGGGGACCAATCTTGTATTCATTGTGTTCATGTTCATGTTCTGGATGATTCTCCAGAATATTGGTAGTGGAGTGATTTGGCAATGATGTGTCATTCAGTAACAAGAACAGTGGCTGGACTCTTGCTTATTGGAGAGTAATTGCCAACTAATGCTTTTGTAACATTTTGCAAATGCTTTTTTAAAATTTATTAGCCCTTGTCTGAATGTTGACCAGATCTTGCTGCAGGCAGACATAGACTGTTTCATTTGTTGACAAGCTACAAGTGGAATTGAACACAACACAATCGCCTGGAAATATTACCACTTTTGACCTTCTGATGGAAGGTCATCGATAAAGCAGCTAAAAATGGTTAGGCCTAGGGCAGTGCCCAAAAAATGCAAGAACTTAAGAAATAGAACCAGGCCATCCGGCCTGTCAAGGCTGCTCCGCTATTCAACGAGATCATGGCTGATCTGGTGGTAGACTCATCTCTACCTTTTCCCCTTAATTCCCCTACTTATCCCTTAATTCCCCCTACTTTGTAAAAATCTATCCAACCTTATCTTAAATATATTTATTCACTGAGGTAGCCTTCACTGCTTCAAAGGGAAAGGAGTTCCACAGATTCACCAACCTCTGGAAAAAGCAGTTCCTCCTCATCTCTACCCTAGAGGCGATGTCCCTTAGCTCAAGTTTCCCCACCAATGGGAACAATTTACCTACTTCTATGCCTTTCATAATTTTATAAGATCCCCTCTCATTCTTCTAAATTCAAGCAAGTGCAGCCCCTGATGACTCAACCTCATTGGCAAACCCCCTCTCCTCTGATGAACTCCTGCAATAATCTCCTGGGTTGGGATGATTTAACTCCAAAAGTCAATCTACCTTTTCATCAACTCACACCAAGTCTCATTTCATAATATCAGTGTACACCAGCCACAGTTAACATCAGTGTTTTCATGCATTCCATTTTCTAACATTTGCCATCCCAAGATGTCTGTGAATCTCCAATTCCTGGCTTTTACCTATCCAAAAATCCATTGCCAAATGAGCTTTCTGCAAAGGCACCAATGTTTGGAAGAGCCGCCCAAGCTCTTCTGCTCAACCTCTCATTGTTGCGATACAACATCCTCCTGAAAATCAACCAGTTGACCAAGGTTTTGGTAATTTGTTCCAGTAATATATCAGAAGCAGATTATGTTGCAAATTTCTACAGGTGTACAGTGGAGAGTATTCTGACTGGTCGCATCACTGTCTGGCATGTAAATGCCAATGCACAGGACAGGAAAGGACTTCAGAAACTTGGACAGTACAATTATGGCCACAGTCTTCACTGCATTAAGGATATCTACAAGAGACTGTGCTTTAAGAAAGCAGGCTCTATCATTGAGGACCCTCATTATCCAAGCCCTCTTCACACTGCCACCATCAGGAGGGTGGTACAGGAGCTTGAAGACCAACACACAATGGTACAAAAACAGCTTCTTAAGCTTTGTCTCTGATGTTTCATACATTAAAGGAGCTTGGGGGGGGGGGAGAAAGAGGGCAGAGTGGGCCATTGAAGGTGGGATCAAGAGGCAACATAATAATTAATGCTGCACTGCCATAAATGCTAGCACACTTTACTTCTCCCAAAGGAAATGCACAGAAAGGGAACTAAATGACGACACAGATACCATATCATTTAGATTACTAACAGCATGATCTGTGTGCATTCTTAAATTAAATCAACCTGAATAAAGAAAGCAGCATTGATGAATCTCCAAGGAACTGGATGTTTTCTGGCACAGAAGCCATTAAATATTGGGAGGTGTCTTGGGATTCAAGGAGACAGATGTTGCACTTAATTTACAAATGTGGTATAATTTCCAGAGGGTCTGAAACCGTTAAGAGGAAGCAAAAACTATTCCGGAGAGGGAAATGCCAGAATTCAATCTCAATGAGTAAATAAAAAGGGTTGAATATTTGAAGTATAATTAGATTACATAATATTTAGGGTGACAACAACGAGAAGCCAAATAATTATCAAAGTTACCAAAACAGTTCTATCAGGAATTTTGACATAATCACTGTTTTATTAAGGACAATGAATCCTAAATCAATGCATTCTACTACAAATCGAGTGGAACTCGAAGTCTCCACAACCAATCCAACTTGTTTCAAAAGGTTATTAGCAGGAATGCAAGTACTCAGTCCTAATGGTGGTGGTGAGAAAAGAAATTAAATATAGTCCGGAAGGGAAAATAATTGTACTAAGTCATGTGGAAATAATTTATAAACGGGATAATGGGAGGGATAGATAGAGTTGATGTGGAAAGGCTTTTCCCATTGAGAGTAGGAGAGATGGATACAAGAGGTCATGGGTTGAGAGTTGACAGGCAAAGGTTTAGGAGTAACATGAGGGGGAACTTCTTTACTCAGAGAGTGGTTACTGTGTGGAATGGGCTTCCGGGAAAGGTGGTGGAGGCAGGATTAATTTTGTCATTTAAGAAAGAGTTGGATAAGTATGTGGATGGGAGGGGGATGCAGGGATATGGGCAGTGTGCTGGAAAGTGGGATTAGAGGAGGGTATTTGGATCAGTGCAGACTAGAAGGGCCAAATTGGCCTATTTCCGTGCTGTAATTGTTACATAGTGCTCCAAATGGCATCACAACAGTTAATACCCTTTCCTGCCAAGTCCCTCTAGCTTCTTATTGTCTGCTCTAGATTCTAGCTACAGTTCGGTTTCTCTCATATTAGATCAGCTTCACTCATGCAGTTCTAAGGATTTCAGCTTTCAATGAGATGGCTCTCTTTGGAGCAAGGCCGGTTGAAAAGAGATTTAAAAGAGGAGGAGGATACAGAAATGTGGGACACAGATTTAAAATGATGAGCACAAATATACAAGGTGATGCAAGGAAAATCTTTGAGCTCAAAATGCTTAAGATTTCAAATTCTCTGCCTAACCGGGGTGGGGGGTGGAGACAGAAACATGGTCAGAAACATGCAAATTCTCTTTCCTACGCATCTCAAAATCTCACGGAGGCAAAATTAACCAGTTTGTTGTTCTTAGCATTTCAAATCTCCAGAGTTCCTTGGCCCAAAATGCTTCTTTCTTTCTATCACTGCAATATCATGATGTAGTCAAATGGCTATGGTGGGCATAACAAAACCACATTTTCATCTGTATGCAGCACTCCCCACATACATCCAAAGATACGCTGCAGAACAGCACAAAGTCCAATACAATTCACACCCAACATTTTTTTCCCCAGAGCCACCATATTATAAAACTCAGAGATTTCATTCTATTATGTTTTGATTCTCTTTTCAACCTTCATAGTGCTCTTGCAGTTTCACCAGGTTAATTTAAAAAGTTAAAATAATGTGAATAAGCAAATGAACACACAATAGGACAGAACCTCATCTGCCTGATTAACATGATGACTTAACAATTTGAGCAAACAGTTTGCTGCCAAATGCTATAATAGTCAAATATACAGTCCATCAAAAATTGCCCTTTTATTCCCCCTCCCCAAAACAATAGCAGGGTTCTTCCAGCAGTTTGTTTTCATTTTGTTGCAGATTCCACTATTTGCAGTGGAAAAATTGCAGGTGTTGTAAATCTAAAATAAACAGAATGCCAGAAGCACCAGGCAGCATCTTTGAGGAAACTGCTTCACTCCTAATGAACGCAACTTAATCTCCTCCATCCTAGCATTCTCTCAGTCTTAGAGAGACAACACAGAAACAGGCCCTTCAGCCTACCGATTCAATGCTGAAAATCAACCATTCATTTATATTAATCCTTTTTTTCAAATTCTCATCAACAGCCCTCACATTCTGTTTGAGTTCAGCTCATGGCCTTCCTCATCAAATGGCAACATTACAGAAATGCAATTTGGAATTTTCAGCTTAAAACTGTGTTTCTAAATTGACTATTTTCATTAGACCTCTGCCAAGAGCAATTAGGCCTTGAATACTCATTGGACCAACTATCATTCAAAACTTAGAACCAACCTGGCTTTCCCAATGCAACCTCGTGTGCTGCTGTGCAAAGGGTTCCTCTCTTGGTAGGTGCAAGAACAACATGGGACTCTTGAACCCAGGAAGGTCCCCCTTACTTACCAGCTCCCTACTCTCCATAAAGTGCCAAATCACACCAACCCAACAAGCAGTTTCTTTTCATGAATTAACAAGTGATATGATGGATATCATATACCGACGGGAGTTTACAGTTTCAGTATTTAGAATCAGCTCTACATTTCTCCATATTTAAAGGAATTACATACTCCAGTGATAATAACAACTAATGTCTCTTGTCACATTATTATTCTCAATATTGTGGCCTGTCTGTAACAGCAGTCCTGGTAAATTTGTATATATAATCAAGAAACACTAAGAACTCAGAAATTGAAGCTTGGTTTTATCTTTTGTTAAGGATGATTGTATGCATTTCCAGTTACCCAGCGATAGTAAAGACATCATTAAACTGCAAAAAGTGAAGATTCACAAGAATGTAACCTGGGATTGGCAGGCCTGAATTAAAAAGGAGGCTGGAACCTTTCTCTGTGGAGCACAGGAGGCTGAGGAGGGGAATCATAGCCTTTTACCCCCAGGGTAGGGAAATATAGAACTGCAGGGAATATATTACAAGTGAGAGGGGATTTAAAGAGGATCTGAGGGGCATATTTTTCCCACACGGAGAGTATGGTGTAGGGAATGAGCTGCCAGAGGAAGTGATAGAGGCAAGAACAAGTATATCATTAAAAGGAATTTAGACAGTGCATCTACAGGAAAGGATCATGCAAATGGGGTTAGGTTTTGTAGCAACTTGAAAAGCATGGAACAAGGTGGCCATAGGGCTATCTTGGTGCCGTAAAACTATGAATTGAAGGGTCTTGTGTGTTCCCGTACCTTGCACTTCATCATATCCATGACTCTCTCCTGCATGGACTGTCCAGCTTTTGGCCTGACCAGAATGTAGATGGCTTTCACCTTGGGGCAGGACCGCAGCAGCTTCTCCACAAGCACTTTCCCCATGAACCCTGTAGCTCCTGTGATGAGCACATTTTTTCCTGCATAATATGTAGCAATTGATGACATCATGAATGGCTTTTCCTCTTCCACTTGCAGTCTTCCTGTATTGAAAAAAAAATACAACATTTGTAGGCAAATTAATGGAAATGTTTACATGTATTGTATATCTTTGGCCTTGTGTTTTAGAGCATTATAAACACACGGCACGAAGCAAGTGGAAGACCAAATAAAATATTAATTTTCCCCTCCCTACAAGGCATGTCAACACTAATTAGAAAAACTGATCAAGCTTTCTCAGGCAGAACAACCAACGATTAACCATCCGGAAGTAGATGAGTTTAATGAGACGAATTACCACTAACACCCAATGATGGATATTTCATGTTGAATTTGTTCTGACATGATCCACAGACCAGGAATAATCAGCTTTCTGTGACCAGACCCTTATAATTTGTCAACTGATTCCT
Organism: Narcine bancroftii; assembly: GCF_036971445.1. Taxonomy (NCBI): domain Eukaryota; kingdom Metazoa; phylum Chordata; class Chondrichthyes; order Torpediniformes; family Narcinidae; genus Narcine; species Narcine bancroftii. The sequence goes on along the minus strand of NC_091479.1, from coordinate 83,558,769 downwards.
GGTTCTTGGTTGCCTGAAACCAAGATCTTAAAAAATCTGAAGAATTCCCAATAAATATTGCCACATCATGCTTTGAATTCATGCGCAGGATCTCGGTCGGAAATATATTCACAAATAAAAGTATTTCATCCACACAATGTAACCTGTCGAACATGAAAATGGCCAACATGCAGAATTGTGTGGGACATCACACAACGTTTATTCAGTTCGAAACCATCAATTAAAGCTCATCTTTAACTAGTTTTTGACGGACAATGTAATGATTTTGATTTTTTTTTAAAAATGATTTAAATTTTGAGTTCTTTTTAAAAGGTTTCCCCAAACCCTCAAGTCAGTTTTAAAGTTTGTAAATCATGTTACAATCATGTTTCAGTTCCCTTTCGCCCACCCCCCAACTCTCCAGCCTCCTAGAATAGCACAATTACCTATTATTACTGTTACGGAGGTTGCCAGTTCAACCAACAGCAATGGATACTAACCTGAAGTTTTAACCATATTTAATATTAAGAGGGAAGCTCAATGCCAATGGACTAAAATCTGGAATGATTCTTTTGTAGGCAATCAGGGAACTGGAAAAAGGACCTTACTCTGAAATCTGTAGTTCACAGTTTTCTGCTCCAACCTTCTGAGTATTTTACTTAGCACAATTCAAGAAAAACCATTTGCACCTCTAGTCAATAATGGTTTTAATGACCACAGCTGCAGTGCATTTTATTTCTAATGTTTCAGTAATTCTTCCTTCCTCCCCACCCCCCCATGCAGATAAGTTTTGATCTTGCTATACGAGAGAGGTTGTTGTGGCGGGCTGAACCACTCTGTAAGTGAGCCGGGTGACAGAGCTGAGGACTCGCGGGAGGCAGAGAGCTCCGACGTACTGGGTGTGGTTCCAGCCCTCGGAGCGCACATCATTTCCATCCCGGGAGTCGCAAGAAGCGTCAGGAACTAGGAGATGCAAGTGCACGAGTTCAATTAAAGTCAGGGGTCCAGCTCACCCTTAGCTGCCAGTGTGGTTTGTTCGCTGCACCTCCTGGACACCACATCGTCAAGCTGGAGAGGGTGCAGAGAAGATTGACGAGGATGGTGCCTGGACTGGAGGACCTGAACTACAGGCAGAGGTTCAGCAGGCTTTGTAGGTAGGTAATCAGCTGTTTGATTTATTCTTGGAGTGCAGGAGGATGAAGAATCATCTCAGAGGTGGATAAAGTCATGAAAGGAATGCATCAGGTGAATGCAAAGTCATTTGCTCAGAGCAGGGGAAAACCGGTAAGCAGAGGACATTGGTTTCAGGTGATGGGGGGGAGGAACCTTTTTTTGAAATATATGGTGGGTATATGGAATTGGCTGCCAGAGGAGATGGTTGAAGCAGGTACAATTGCAATGCTTAAGGGGAAAAACAAACAGACAGATACAAGGATAGGATGGGTTCAGAGGGATATGTGCCAAATACAGGATTGTGGGTCTAGCGCTAGTCGGACATTTCTTGCTGCAGAGATCCCATTTGTACTAGAAAGCTGGTACTTGCAAAGCACAATCCAGCATTTTGCATTTAAATCAGAATTTACTCCTAGCATTTCTCAGTCAAATAGGTCATGACTGACCATAAGATTATGGTGACTTATACAACCACAAGCACAACTTTAATCATTTGATAAACTATGGTACCGATTTCTTATGTTTTAAAAACTTGCATATATTGAAGCCATCTTGCAATCATCAGGTTTTCTTTATTGCTTCACTTTTCCATCATAATCTTTGAAAAACATGTGAAGACCAGCAAAAGAAGTTTTGTAAAAAAAAACATAGTACTGTAGCTTTTCACGAATGATGAAATCTTCAATTTATTCACCTATAACCTTCAAAGAAGCACAGCAATTTACACAGAGCAACAAAAGCTAAAAGAGTGCATCCTTGAAGATATTTACACCAGTTTAACATCCAACATAAATACAAACAATGCTACAGCACTGATATTAAATCAAAGGAGTTCTCCATCATCCTCTGCCTCTTAGGATTAACAATCACAGAAAACTGAACACCTAACTTCAACAGAATGGAGGTGTACAAAAACTGATGTTCTCCTTTACCTGAAAGGCAATGTTTAACTTTAAAATACTTGAGATCTAATTTGTTCATATTCCTAATAGAGCAGAATTACTGCCAGAATTGACATCTGCCTCAAGATATTGAATTGAGAGAATAGAAACAAAACCTAGCAAGACAGACAGGTGTAAAGTGACAAATCAACCAGGAAGGTAGCAGAAATTCAAACTGCTTGATTTGTTTTAAAATGGACAATTTTGTTCCCCTTTTAAATTTTAGTTTACTCCTTACCCACTTCCTCCCAATATTTCCAGGCCAAAAATACGCTTGGGTAATTTCCACTATTTTACATCCATCTCCTATGACCCACCTGTTAATTTTCTTTGGGAATGGTCCAGAGTTCTGGCAACCTGTACATAGCATATTGAAGTTCCAGCACATTAAACCGCCACCCTCCTTGAACTTTACAACTCCAGAAACCAATTTCTTCAATCATAACAAACCACATGGCTGCAGCTTTTCACCTACACACAATTTTAATGAAACATTAAGTACAGATCAATATTTAGAACATTTTCTAGATATGCCAACATAAAACCCAACTAGAATTCGATTGTCAACCTTTAATCTTCCAAAAAATATTCAAGGCATTTTAAAATTGGTTTACAGTTTACTGAATAAGTCAGACTTTATTGGAATGTTTGAGTAATAAAGAGCAGAACTAATAACAACAGAGACCGACAGTGATCAGATTTCAGATTTGTTGTCAGAGTGCATTATAGGACATCAAATCTGAACCCTCATCTAGGGTTTCCACATTAGCTGTTACATTCAGAAATTATCAATTCTCTTGCTTGTATTTCTTGTTGTCCTACAATCTCATTTACAAATTATAATACATATTACATTTTCACTTTGTCCTCTAAAAATTGCTCAGAAATGCTGTTAAAAATCCAAGCTGATCCTAGTTTGCAGTCCACAACAATTCTTTGATATGGCCACCTATTCAATGAGCTTGATGTCAAAGAACCACAGGAAGCAGCAACTGGCATTAACAGATGCTGAGAAAAGGAAAAGTTATGGTTGAGAAGCAACTTTGCAACTCATCACAAACAAAAATTGGGGGTGCAGTAGACAGGAAAGGCAGCTCTCAAAGCTTGCAGCAGGATCTGGACCACCTGGAAAAATGGGCAGATTGAATTCAAGTGTGAAGTCAAGTGTGAGGAGTTGCACTTTGTGAGGACAAACCAGAATGGAACTTGCACAGAAATCAATAGGGTACTGCAGAGTGTGGCAGAACAGATGGATCTGAGACTACAGATGCATAATTCCTTTAAAGTGGCATCACTCGCAGATAGGGCTGTAAATAATGTTTTTGGCACAATGGCCTTTATAAAATCATAGTAATGAATACAGAAGTTGTACAAGACATTGATGAAACCAAATTTAGAGTATTGCATGCAGTTTTGGTTACCTGACTACAGCAAAGATATCAATAAGATTGTAAATTTTGTCTGCATTCTTTCAAAGATGTTGCATCGACTTGAGGCAGTGAGTAAAAGGGCAAGTTGAATAGGTTTGGACTTTATTGCCTAGAGTGTCGTAGAATGAGGGGAGATTTGTTCAAAATTATGAGAGGTATAGATAGGGTAAATCCAAAAAGGCTTTCTCCACTGACATTGGGTGAGACAAATACATGAGGACATGGGTCAAGGTTGAAAGGTGACATGTTTGAGTAGAACATTCAGGGGAGCTTCTTCACCCAGGAGGGTGGGGAGAATGCGGAGGAGCTGTCAGCAAGAAGTGATGGACACGCATTTGATTTTGGCATTCAAGAAAAATTTGGATAGGTACATGGACAGGAGGGGTTCGAAGGTCAATGGAACGAGGCAGAAAAATAGTTTGGCACAGACGAAATGGGCTGGAAGGTCTGTGTCTGTGCTGTAGTCTTCAATAGTTCTAATCCAAGTTACTACGTTAGAGTAATGCAGTGATAGACCAATCTCAAAGAGAATACAAGGAGGAACAGGATACAAGAATCACATTTGTATTTTAAGAGGAAGTTTAAAAAAAAAAGTTGTCATGTAAATGTTAAAATACAGGTGCAGTACATGACTAATAAGGAAGAAAGAAAAACCATAAATTAGAGACTAGTGGGATCAATGATTAGATTAGCTTTAACTGTACATCTAGGGCTTATAAAAACATGCCAAAAAAATGACAATCTTCTTTAAGACAATAATGGCAAAATATAGCAAGTAGATAAAAGGCCTGAACAGGTGAAACTTGACAAATAGGAAGCTAGAGTTAGAAGTTGAAGTGTTGCACAGGGTCTTGTGCTGAAAGCAGTTCAGTGTCTAACTGTGACATAATTGGCTTCTGTGTGCAATGTCCTAGACAATGCCTGACATTTTTGAACAGATGCATCTCTGTTGGAAATCACATTGACAAGACTAAAGAGCAGCTAATGTGGTATCCTAACCATTTTATTGCTATAATTGGGATAGTTGCACTTTTGGTCACTAGTTGCAAGTCCTTAATTTTACCTGTAAAAATAAATCGTTATTGATCACTTCAAATGGGAAATGCAAGGCAAAATTATGCAAATCTACAAGTAACAGCTCGTCATTCTAGAATTGAATTATTGCTTTGCGAACTGAGATACAATATAGCTTTGTTTTGCAGGCTCTCTGGCAAATTAACATCAACTAGTGCAATAATAAGACCCTGTAGGGAGTGGTGTTACAACTCAAGTAAGATCATAAGATATCGGAGCAGAAATAGGCTATTCAGCTCAGAGACTGCCCCACCATTTAATCATGAGCTGATCTATTTTAGCACTCAGCCCAAATGCCCAACCTTTGTCCCCCGGCTAAACAAGACCCCGGCTAAACAAGACCCCGGCTAAACAAGACCCCGGCTAAACAAGACCCCGGCTAAACAAGACCCCGGCTAAACAAGACCCCGGCTAAACAAGACCCCGGCTAAACAAGACCCCGGCTAAACAAGACCCCGGCTAAACAAGACCCCGGCTAAACAAGACCCCGGCTAAACAAGACCCCGGCTAAACAAGACCCCGGCTAAACAAGACCCCGGCTAAACAAGACCCCGGCTAAACAAGACCCCGGCTAAACAAGACCCCGGCTAAACAAGACCCCGGCTAAACAAGACCCCGGCTAAACAAGACCCCGGCTAAACAAGACCCCGGCTAAACAAGACCCCGGCTAAACAAGACCCCGGCTAAACAAGACCCCGGCTAAACAAGACCCCGGCTAAACAAGACCCCGGCTAAACAAGACCCCGGCTAAACAAGACCCCGGCTAAACAAGACCCCGGCTAAACAAGACCCCGGCTAAACAAGACCCCGGCTAAACAAGACCCCGGCTAAACAAGACCCCGGCTAAACAAGACCCTATCAATCTCAGCTTTAAAGACACCCAATGATCTGGCCTCCACAACCACCTGTGGCAACAAATTCCACAGATTTACCAGAAGAAATTCTGCACATCTCTGTTCTAAGTGGACATCCTTTAATCCTGAAGTTGTGCCATCTTATCCTACATTCTCCTACCAGGGGAAACAATCTTTCTACATCTATTCTGTCGATGCCTTTCAACATTCAAAGTTTCATTGAGATCCCCTTATCTCCTAAATTCCAATGAGTCCAGAACAAGAGCTGTCAACAAACACACCTTGTATGATAATTATCAGAATCATCCATGTGAACCTCCTCTGAACTCTCTCCAACGTCATCACATCCATTCTTAAATGAGGAGCCCAAAACTGCTCACAATACTCCAAGTGAGGTCTCACCACTGCCTTTTAGAGCCTCAACATCACATCACTGCTCTTATATTCTATTCCTCATGAAACTAATGCCAGCATCGCATTTGCCTTTTTCACTACCAACTTAACATGCAAATTTACCTTCAGGCTATCCTGTTTGAGGATTTCCAGATCCCTTTGCATCTGGGTATTTTCAATTTTCTCCCTATTTAAAAAATTGTCCGACCAAAGTGCAAGACTATTCACTTCCCAACATTACATTTCATTTCCCACTTCTCTGCCCATTCTTCTAATCCATCCAAGTTTTTCTGCAGCCTCCTGTTCAACACTACCTGCTCATCCACCAACTTCCTATCATCTGCAGTTTCTCACAGTCTTGGGCAGAGAAGTTTGCCACATCAAGCTGTGATGCATCTGGACTGGATAGTTTCTATGATACATCTGAAAAAGTTAAGATACCTCGGGGACATGCCAACTCTCCTTGGGCTTCTGAGAAAGTAGAATCTTAGGTGCGCTTTCTTGTTTGCAAGAACAATGTGGTTGGACCAGGACAGGACGTTGATCATATGTGCTCATCTCCATTTCATGAAGTCAATGAACAGCTCCTTCAATGTTGCCAACGCTGAGGGAGAAGTTGTTATCCTGACACCAGACATCTAGACTATCTCATCCTCGTACACAGTCTAGCTGTTGTTTGAATCCAGCAACCTTGTTAGATTGCATCCAATGAATTGAGAAGCCTTCCAGTTGTTCTGCAGTGACGAATGGAATTTGTGAACTATGTCTTAGTGAAAACGAATACATCAGTTTCTCAGTTATCTTTAAAAGTAAAGTCTAGTTTTCAGTCCATCTAGTTATTTTCTAGATCTATTATGTCTAATGATTGTATGCTGTACAGGCAGGACTTGAAACCACAGACTCACAAGGAGACTGCAGATGCTGGAGGACCTCAGCAAACTGAGTAGCGTCAGTGGGAGAATAAGAGTTTTCAGCTTTTGGGCCAGAACCAGATCCTTCAACAGATTGTTTTCTTTTTCTTTGGCTTGGCTTCGCGGACGAAGATTTATGGAGGGGGTAAAAAGTCCACGTCAGCTGCAGGCTCGTTTGTGGCTGACAAGTCCGATGCGGGACAGGCAGACACGGTTGCAGCAGTTGCAGGGGAAAATGGTTGGTTGGGGTTGGGTTTTTCCTCCTTTGCCTTTTGTCAGTGAGGTGGGCTCTGCGGTCTTATTCAAAGGAGGTTGCTGCCCGCCAAACTGTGAGGCACCAAGATCCACGGTTTGAGGCGTTATCAGCCCACTGGCGGTGGTCAATGTGGCAGGCACCAAGAGATTTCTTTAGGCAGTCCTTGTACCTTTTCTTTGGTGCACCTCTGTCACGGTGGCCAGTGGAGAGCTCGCCATATAACACGATCTTGGGAAGGCGATGGTCCTCCATTCTGGAGACGTGACCCATCCAGCGCAGCTGGATCTTCAGCAGCGTGGACTCGATGCTGTCGACCTCTGCCATCTCGAGTACTTCGACGTTAGGGATGAAAGCGCTCCAATGGATGTTGAGGATGGAGCGGAGACAACGCTGGTGAAAGCGTTCTAGGAGCCGTAGGTGGTGCCGGTAGAGGACCCATGATTCGGAGCCGAACAAGAGTGTGGGTATGACAACGGCTCTGTATACGCTTATCTTTGGGAGGTTTTTCAGTTGGTTGTTTTTCCAGACTCTTTTGTGTAGTCTTCCAAAGGCTCCATTTGCCTTGGAGAGTCTGTTGTCTATCTCATTGTCGATCCTTGCATCCGATGAAATGGTGCAGCCGAGATAGGTAAACTGGTTGACCGTTTTGAGTTTTGTGTGCCCGATGGAGATGTGGGGGGGCTGGTAGTCATGGTGGGGAGCTGGCTGATGGAGGACCTCAGTTTTCTTCAGGCTGACTTCCAGGCCAAACATTTTGGCAGTTTCCGCAAAGCAGGACGTCAAGCGCTGAAGAGCTGGCTCTGAATGGGCAACTAAAGCGGCATCGTCTGCAAAGAGTAGTTCACGGACAAGTTTCTCTTGTGTCTTGGTGTGAGCTTGCAGGCGCCTCAGATTGAAGAGGCTGCCATCCGTGCGGTACCGGATGTAAACAGCGTCTTCATTGTTGGGGTCTTTCATGGCTTGGTTCAAAATCATGCTGAAGAAGATTGAAAAGAGGGTTGGTGCGAGAACACAGCCTTGCTTCACGCCATTGTTAATGGAGAAGATCCTGAGGTAGTTTTCCTTGGTCCCAACAAAGCTTGAAAAACTCATGCAGTTTGGCATGCAGAGTTTTGCCGCCAGCCTTCCAGACCTCTGGGGGGATTCCATCCATACCTGCTGCTTTGCCACTTTTCAGTTGTTCGATTGCCTTATATGTCTCATCCAGGGTGAGAACCTCATCCAGCTCTAGCCTTAGGGGCTGTTGAGGGAGCTGGAGCAGGGCGGAATCTTGGACTGAGCGGTTGGCACTGAAAAGAGATTGGAAGTGTTCTGACCATTGGTTGAGGATGGAGATCTTGTCGCTGAGGAGGACTTTGCCGTCTGAGCTGCGCAGCGGGCTTTGGACTTGGGGTGAGGGGCCGTACACAGCCTTTAGAGCCTCGTAGAAACCCCTGAAGTCGCCAATGTCCGCGCTGAGCTGGGTTCGTTTGGCGAGGCTAGTCCACCACTCATTTTGGATCTCCCGGAGTTTGCGCCGAAGATGGCTGCATGCGCGACGGAAGACTTGTTTCTTCTCTGGACAGGACGGCTTTGTAAGGTGAGCCTGGTGGGCAGCTCGCTTCTTTGCCAGCAGCTCCTGGATTTCCTGGCTGTTTTCGTCAAACCAGTCCTTGTTTTTCCTGGAGGAGAAGCCCAGTACCTCTTCAGTGGATTGCAGTATGGTAGTCTTCAACTGATCCCAGAGGGTTTCAGGGGACGAGTCCGTGAGGCGGGTTGCATCGTCGAGCTTTGCTTTGAGGTTTGCCTGGAAGTTTCCTCTCGCTTCGTCTGACTGCAGGTTTCCAACATTGAACCTCTTTCTGGGGGATTTATTGTTCCTGGGCTTTGGCTTGAAGTGAAGGTTGAGCTTGCAGCGAACCAGCCGGTGGTCAGTGTGGCATTCGCGCTGGGCATAACCCTGGGGTAGAGCATATCTCGTTTGTCTCTTTCTCGCACCAGGACGTAATCCAGGAGGTGCCAGTGTTTGGATCGGGGATGCATCCAGGTGGTCTTAAGGCTGTCCCTCTGCTGAAAAAGGGTGTTTGTAATGACGAGCCGCTGTTCTGCGCAGAGCTCCTGTGCTTGAAACAACATTGTTTCAGCCTCTTTTGCCCTTAAGTACATCCTCTCCTTCCAAATCAATGATTGCTGCTGTATGGAAACAGGAGTTGGATACTAGCATTGGCAGGTCATGAAGGTAGGCCACCCAGATGAAGCCACATTAATCAGAATGAAAATTGTTCTCAACATCCCTTAATTTGAAGGAACCCTAGCCTCTCATTTATACCAGTGAAGTATTAGAAAAATAGCATTGCTTTTGACCCGGTCAAGAAAATCTTTGCATTTCAAATGAGAAGATTTTTAATCTTCCTTCAGTATCCCTTAATATTATGTGAAGTCAGGAACCTCAAGAAAAATCACCTCCAATTCACCCACCTTCACCTCAGACTTGACCCACTGCTCCCATGTTCACAGCAACTCAGGACCTAATTATCTGTTCTAGGCAAAACTATTTCAGGCTGAGGAGGAAGATTTTTTTTTCCATGTTTCTAAAAATAATTGCAGTGAATACAATGGTACAGATTTCAATGGGATCAGGTGCAGTGGAGAAATCAGAAGAGAACTGATCTTTCCAGATGAGACAATAGAATGGACATAGATAGTGGCAAAAGGCAATGAAAGTTTCAAATGCTGAAGTCACCACGGTAATTTTGTTACAAATTGGTTTGTTTGATCTGCTGAGTGGTTCCGGCATTTTTGTGCATTGGTGTCCAAGTATTCCGCTGGTTGATGACAAAAGTACAGAAAGAACAGTAATTCCCCATGCAAGAATGACCACTGCATGATAAATATGTGTAGATTAACATCTTCAGCCTTCTGATTTAAGGACCCACCCACAGAATTAATCAGAGCAGTCCGAACTGCACTGCTAGTTAAAAAAATTATTTCAGCCAAAGAACTTTTTGTGAAAAGAAAAAAAATGTACGAAAATACTCAAGAATCAATTTAAAAATTCATGTATGTAGGAACAGGTACACCAAGTATATTGGTCAAACAAGGACCTCTAAATATTTCCAAAAGTTTTGATAGCAAGCCTTGCAGAACTTGAGAGAAACACAAGATCTTAACCAGCACTTCACAAAAAAAGGGACTTGGTTTTTAATTTGAAATCTGTAACTAAATCTTTACAACACAATCCTAAATATTCAGGAAGTGAATCACAGACACTTATCAGAAAACAAGCTGGAACACAGTACAGACGTGGTTTCGCGGAGGTTTTCATTTTCAATCTACCTGGTACTGTGGCGACGCACAAGTACGCCGTGACGAACCGGCCCAGCTCGTTACGCACGGTCAGCAAGAGCAGTCACGGCAAAGATGGTGGCACACATCCATCGCTTCTGGTCAAGACCGGAAGTTGGCACGCGGGCTTGTGTTAGCGTTACGCAAGCCGTGGGACGTACGCATAGTCCAACTGGCAGCCTAATAAACATTCTGCTGCGACACCAGAGCCTGCGTCTTCAGTCTATACAACCGCTCTCTCGCAACTCACTACAGTACCTGCATTTTCAGCAAATCACTCAATTAGTTAAATTTCACGTTACAAGTTGCATTTTAAATCTATGAAGCAGAGGCTTACTATATAATGAACCACATTGGTGTGATACAATTACTTTTAATCATTACTAACAGACATGCACAAGTTATCACAGAAGAACAAATTTAGGAATTAACCTTGACTAGACTGTCAAATAGACCCACCACGTAGAAACAATAGGCAGAATAGAAGATCAAAAGCTGAATAATACTTCAACATCCAGGTTACTTCCCGACTCCTCAAAACTTCCACCTTCAATAACATCAGGCATATAATGGAAGATGTACTCTTCAGTTGAGTGGAAGGATGTAGTTCCAATAGGTTTGTTCTTCTAAGAACACTAAAATAAGCTGGACTTCATTCGAATCAACACAACTGGCACTCAACCCAATATACCAGACATTTGCTCCCTCCGATACCAATGTGCAGTGGATACAAATCCACAAATATCCTGCAGCAAGAGAAACACTTTCAATAGCATTTCCTAAGCTTGCAATCTCCACCACCCAGGAAGAAAATGGTTCACCTCCAAATGAACCAATGGAATTAAAAACAAACATGGGACTAATTTCTCATGGACTGCAACAATTTTCAAGCAGACAACTCCTACCATGTTCTCAAAGGCAATTTAAACATAGGATGTGGACGTTGGTGACAAAGCCAAACAACAGATCAAGAAAATCTAATATACGACTCATACATTCGGATCTGATGCAGTGGGATATGCCCACAATACCATAAAGGTTAGCATGGACTAGTTGGGCCAAAGAGTCAGAGCATAAAACAGGCCCCATTACACTATGATTGTTTTGTGTAATTTTATAATAACAGCATGTTATAGAAGATCACCCCATGTGTTAGCTATCCATAATCACACTGACAAATCAGACTCAATGTCTCAGTACATTGAGCAATGGTAAAACAAAGCAATCTTGTGGTTTCCTCTGTCACCTTGGCAACAATTTGGTCAGTTGTTTGCTCCCCCTGCAGAACAAGAGGGATCAAGCATGCTTCCAGTGTCCTTGGTGACTATGCCCACGGGCAGTGTGCCCAGCTGCGCATCCTGATTGACCAGCTAGAGCTGCAGCCGTTCAGGAGTCTCTGAAATGCAGAGGGCATCATAGACAAGAGCTTTGGTGAGGTGCCCCCTCCCCCCTTTTAGTCTCACAAGAATCCAATCCCCAAATATTGACTGTCCATTTCTCTGTAAATACTACGTGACCAAAGTTTCTCCTTGCAGAAGCCACAATTTTAACAGTTTGTTTTATCTATGAGGGATAAACAGTGGCCAGAATTCCAAGTCCAACTCCCCTGCACTTCTCAAAATGAGACCATGGAATCATTTACATTTATCCCATCAGCAGACAACATTTGGCACATTCAAAAGGCCAACAGCTCATTGCTGCAAGATTGGCAGTTTTCTGCTTCCCTCTTGACATTCAACCAAGCACACCACCAACAGTTGGTGATTGCCATATGGAACAATGCTGAAGACATTAGATGCCTTGGATCAACATCAGGCACTTCAGAGACATCTGGATCATACAGTGGTGTATTTGAACTTGATAATATTTATATTTTAGCTTAGGTTTTGTCCCCTCTCCCCCATGTAACATCCCCTCACCATCAGCCTTGGGCAACAACTCAAAAGATTTCATCAGAAACCCACCCTCTGGCCACTTTTGAGATTGCCAACAACTCTTCCCTTTCCTGGTCATTTATTTGGAAATCAACACCCAGCTTCTGTGGTAATACAGCACTTCCTCATACTGTACTAGAGCTGTTTCAATTTTTATATTTGTGGCTTTCATTGGAAATCTAAACCAACCCAAAAGGCAAGAGAGTCACTGAACTAAATCTAATGTTCCTGTAATGAGAACTTCAAATAATTCTTACAAACTGATTTTAGGGTAGGTCTTTGAAAAATAGGAAAAGATTTAATGATTTGTTCCTTCCTTTACATGTACGTGAAATTTCCCACTTCAGGAAATAATGAGAAAAGAGCTGTGCAGTGAAAAATAGTGAAGGACAATGTAAAGATTGGTCCCTTTGCTAATAGTTACTGCAATTGGTTGCTAGCTACAATTACCTCTTTCCTGGGCCTATAATATTGCTAGGAATTCCTCTTTCACCACACAAATGGACTGAATGCCAGTAGTTGGTTCATGCGGTGAAAACAGCAGTTTAGGTTGCCATACTGTACTCGATATTTTTTTTTAAGTTAATGCCTAGTTTGAAACCTGGTCAAAACCTCAGCACCAGCAGAAAGGATCCACAACCAGGTTAGTTTCTGCTCCATTTAGGAATTTTGTGAATGCATTTCAACAAAGGATAACTAAATGCAATGTTTGGCAGTGCTCAGTGGTTTAGAATTTAAGGCAAAGATTCTTTTAAAAAAAAAGGTAATGGAAGACTATAAAAATGGAAAGGATTAATAAAAAGTCATTTCAAATGAGAAGCTATGTCCAAAGACCAAAATTGTTCTAATCAAAAGTTCAGATTTCTCAATTCAATTTTTTTTTTTTAAAAACCATTCACCCAAAAATATTATTTCTATTTGAAGAACCAGAATAATTTATAATGAACAAAGAAATGAAATTTAAAGATGCAGAGAAATCTGGTGAAAAGATTGGCCCAAATTTTCCTAATGACTCTGAAGGAAGTTGCACAAAAAAAATCCAAATTAGACAGGCCTGTGAACAATAGTCCAAGAACAAGCAGATTGGCTGAGTTTAAATTGACATTATGGCTGGCACAGTCATCATGGGGCCTGAAGAGCCAGTTCCCTCTGCTTGGAATCAGCATTTTTTGCCATGAACAAGTCACGAAATTCAGTTTTGTGGCAGCGTCACAGTGCAAACCTTCATATTATAACCATCATGTAATTATTTAAAAAATTAAAATAATAGTCCATGAAAAGTAAGGCAGTGCTGGTGGTTCATTGATTATTCAGGAATCTAATGACTGAGGGGAAGAAGCTGTCCTTGTGCCGCCGAGTTCTCGTCATTAGGCTCCTGTACCGTTCCTTCTCTTCCACCCCACAAAGGTAGCAGAGTGAAGAGGGTAGTGGGGGAGTCTGAGGATAGAGGCTGCTTTAAGACACCGCCTCATGTAGGTGTCCTTAATGGAGTGAAGCAGGCCAAGTTAACAACTCTCTGGAATCTTTTCTCATTCTGAGATTTGGTGCCTCCATGCCAGGCAGTGATGCAACCAGCCAGAGTGCTCTTCACAGGACATCTGTAGAAGTTTATGAGAGTCTTCAGTGACATACAGTATCTCCTCAAATATCTCACAAAGTATAGCCACTGGCGAGCCTTCTTTGTGATTGCATCAACGTGGAAGGAAGCTCCAGGACAGATCCTCGGAGATGTTGAATTTGAAGTCCTTGACCCTCTCCATTACTGAGCCCTCGATGAGGGCTGGGACACGTTCCCCCGACTTCCTCCCGTTAGGTTTTATGCCAGTCCATTATCCTCTTTGATGTCAATTCAGGTCAGGCAGTAGTTCAGGGAAATCCTGCCATACAATGATGACTTCGAGCCGGCTAGGCAATGAATTTGAATAGACAATGAATAAGGAAATGCCAACCAAAACAAAATCTGCTGGAGGAACGCATCAAGCTGAGCAGCAGTGGGAGAAAAAGAATTTTAGGGCAGGAAAGTTCAAAAAATATCCTCAGTCTCAATGTCTCAATGAAGAGCTCTGACCAAAAAGGTTGACAATTCTTTTTTTCCCCCTCTGCTCTACCCTCCAGATTCCAGAATCTGTTGTCTATTTTGTGATAATACAAAGTACTTTTTTTAAAAAAAAAAATGAACATCCGCAACTTCCAATAAAAGATTTCTACACAAATAAACAACATCATCGTTAAGATACAATTTTGAAATAATACAAATACTTTTTCAGTGGCTTTTCTTCAAGCTTCTATGCACCTCATACAAAATAAGTAATATTTCAATGACATTTTGTACCGAGAGGAATTTGTAAATATTTGTAATTTTTTGCCAAAACATAGATTTAAACTGGGTAAGCCCAAAAAAAAAGCCAACTTTGCAGCAACCTTCCCAACTTCAGGATATTTGGACTTAACTGCACTTCTGGCTGATCAGAATACTGGAAATGTATAAGGGAGGACATCAGCCCACTGCTTTCATCAATTATTTTTGTCACAATAAATGAGGGAAAAATAATCGTGCTGACTCTGGAGGTCAGATTTTTCATCCGTACATTGCAGGACGGCACATTAATAAGCACAACTCGTACTTAGTATTGATACTTCCAGTCAAGAATTTTTAAAATTTAAATTCTTTTTTTTAAATGTAGACATCCAGCATGGTAACAGGCCCTTCGGCCCACGAGCCTGTGCTCCCCAATTTACACCCAATTAACCTACACCCCCGTACATTTTGAACAGTGGGAGGAAACCGGAGCCGGATTCAAACCCCAGTCCCGATTGCTACCATTGTAATAGTGTTGCGCTGTTAGTCAAAACCCAAGTCCCAAGTCAAAAAGACATTAAAAAAAAGAATGCATGTAAAGGAATGAGCATCCTTGTGCAATATTCAAGAACATTCATTGTCGCACTTGCCAGTGTTCATTTGTGACTTGAGCCACCAGTGAACGCTGAGGAATAACCGTTGGCCAAGTTCCACGGCACCAAGGAAACTAACACAGGAGGATCACAGGCTGCTGTGGGAGGCACAAAACTGCCTCGCTGCTTCCTGCCCAATTGACTTGCATTCAGATCAGTACGGAGAAGCAGCAGCTCATGCAGTTAAATCCCAAAATTTCACCCACGGTCAGCGGGAATGCCCCGATGCTGGAATAAACCCACATTTCACTGGAAGATGACTTTTCTCCCATCCCCAACTTTATCCATCTCCCCTCGCTTAAGATCTCCAGCAGATATTTTGTTTGCCAAGATGTGAATTTGTCCTTCAACTTCGCTTCCTTGTGCACCTCTCCCATGCCTTCCACAAAACACTGTGCATACAGATTTGGATGAAGTCACCAAGACTATGTTTTACTAGACTTCAACACAGGTTGGTCTCTGCTGCAGTGATCATTTACTTAATTTCAGTGCAATGCTGTCATTTTAATGCAGCACATCACCCTACAAGGTTAGCATAGCAGTTAGCGCAAAACTGTTGCAGCTCCAGTCACCTGGGTTCAAATCCGGTGCCAGCTTTAGGAGTTTGAATGTTCTCCCCATGTCTGCAAGGGTTTCTTCTGGGTGCTCTAGTTTCCTCCCACCCTTCAAAAACAGAAGGGTCGGTGTTGTGGGTTAATTGGGCAGCATGGGCTGATGGGCTGGAAGGGCCTGTTACTGTGCTGTACATCAGAAGTAAAAAAATAAATTAAACCACGTTTATTCTTTCCACTGGGAGGGAATTCACCAAAACATTATGATGCACACTAATGACCCCAAGGCATTGCTCTTAATTGTCCTCCGCAGATCCCAAACTAATGAAAGTACCCTTCTGGCTGAGCCTTTTCTGACCACCCTGCACTCAAATCCAGCCCTGGTGCCAGATTCCATACAATTATTTCAAAGCCCATGCAAGAACGAGTTCAGAGGACAACTGAATTTTGTTAAGGTCACCTCGCATCCGAAATGGTGACTGCCACATTGTGCGATTGTTGGCACTAACCTAATAAAGCATCAACGAATTTTTAAACCACAGGCCAGAATTTTCAATTTTAAAAAGTTCAATCATATTCATTTGAAATTTAGCAATGTTAGGCACTACAAACTAGGCACCAGTGGGCAGCAATTTTGACAATAACAAAATAATATTGATTCAGGTATGGACTTGGGCCCACAAAATTCTGGTACAAGGCAAGACAGTCCAGGGGCAGTAGGTCATACAGCTTTGGATAGCTTGCAAAAATAAATACAGTGCTGTTTGTAAAATGTTTGCCAGATTCTCTTGACACACTTAACACTTCTTAAACCCATTTGACCTCAGCGTAAACGTTTAGAAATCGAGCCACTTGCAGCCACAAAAGCTACGATTCCAGTTAGACTGCAAACTGACAGTTAAGGCATTTACATTTTGATTGCAAAGTCTTGCCCTCTCTGGGTACAAGCAATTGACTGCCTCTTTTGCATGACTATGAAGTACAATTATTGTGGCCACATGAGCAGGACAGCAACTGAGTATCACAATCAATGGGAAACATTTAACGTTATGTTTTGGGCACAGGAAAAATGGCAAAAACCAATTAAACATTGCCTGACCATGGAATTTTCCCAAAGGATGGAATAATTGAGTGGGGAAAAGGCACACAAAATATTCCAACAATTGAAGAGTGTGCAAGAGAGCAAAGGTTGGCAAAGGAGTTGAATAAGGCAAAGTACGTCTATAAAATTAAATGAGCAAAAACAAAATCCAATAAACGTTGATTCAGAAAGTGACTGAGATTGGAACAGCGCCATTAAGGACTAACAGGACTATACTTAAAGGTACAAGAAATCAAAACTATCAAGTTAATATTTAGTATTATAAATATTTCATCGATTTACAAAATGGATTTGAGTAATGACATTACTCATCACAACATTTGTGCAAAAATAGAAAACAAGTAAGCTTATCAAACTCAAAAAGAGTTTGAGTTTGGCACCATGATTTTAAAATAATTTGACGAACATAATTTATTAAATGCACGTCATCATAAAAATATATTGCATAATGGATTTGCGAGTAAATTTGCCAAGCTGTGAAGATAGGCATTCTTCCGGTATTACAGTTCTTCTCAGGGAGATAATGATCAGCTGAGCATTAAATACAGCAGAGACTCACTGCTCCCAGGATTCAATGGGAATGGCCACTATTTAAGGTATTCCAAACCCCATTCATTGAGGGGATGGAAACTTTGGAAAAATAAACCTTGAACCGTTTATTCAGAAATGTTTCATTCAATTTCACAAGTTAGATGGGAATGGCATTACAATGTACCATACAATAAATGTGGAAAATTTATAAATAATATTTTTGAAATAAGACCCATTTGAAATTATGCCAAGGCTCGACTGAGAAAAAGATATTTTAAAAACAATTAAAAAAAAATAGTATTTGCTGAAATCTTCCACTTGATTACTGGAGGTCATTACTTGGTGATAGGAAAACACACTGAAATGCTGGAGGAAATCAGCCGGTCTTTCAGAGCCCATTGTAGACGAAGATTATATTGCCAACATTATGGACCGAGCCCTTCTTATAGGAAGAAACAACATAAGCAATAAACAGGAAATCTCAGAACAGAGACGGTGCTGGCTGGGGGAGGAGTGCAGATCAATAAAAGGTGTTGATTGAATATGATATGGGGGTGGAGGTGAGAATTGATTTTGTCTGTGTGAAAGGATAGACAGCTGGGGAAAGGCAATGGGGGGGGGGAATAAATGAAAGTCAGAGAAAACAATATTAATACCATCCAGTTGGAGGGTGCTCAGTCATAAGACGAGGTGTTGTTCTTAGAATTTACAGGCAGTCTCAGTCCAGCAGTGCACGAGTCCATAGACAGACATGTCAGCAAGGGAATGGGATAGGAAACTGAAATGGGTGGCCACTCGGAGATCCCCACTATTGTGGCGGGCAGAGCCGAGGTGCTCAACAAAGCAATCTCCCAGTCTGCACCCAGTCTCTCCGACGTAGAGGTGACCACATACATGATGATAGCAACGCCAAAAGAACTGTGAGAGTGTGGAACTCACTTCCAAAGTGGGTTTGAAGTGAATAGTATTTAAATGTTAATATTTTTAAGTGGAAGCCAGGCCAAGCCCATACAAGGGGGGAGGGAAAGAAATATTAGGAGACAGCATCAGGCCAGTGCAAGGAGGAGGGATGGGCAAGAGGAAAATATCAATGGAAATAGAGGGGTAGAAGGTATTCTTCTACCCTGACATCAGCGCAGCACTTTTAAAGAGCAGAAAGAAGCTGGAACCCGTCAAAAGGCTGAAGAAACAGAAAGGATACAAGAGCACCCTGAAAGTGGTATTGCCCAGGTTGGGGGAGTCAAGAAGGAAATTTTTGACAGCAATGGGAAAGGCATAGCAGTGGGACAAATAGCCTCCTCATTTGGCTCAATTCTGATAGGGAAGAGAGTTCCAGTGAGAGTAACGAATGCGATCACAGACAGAACAGGAAGATTTTTGTAATGCTGCACTGCCAGATATATTCAGAATCCTGGACTTTCGTAAACGTGCATGCCACGAACTTTGATGACAGAAAGTTCATACAAGACGTTTTCCTGGGATTGGCAGAAGGAAAAGAGAACATCTTCGTCAGGATGATTTTAATTATTATCTGGATCCTGTCTTAAATCAAGTCAACAAAGAAAATAAAACAAAGGTGGAAAGGGCTACCATTGGCTGTATGAAGGAGCTGAACTTGATAGTCGTGTGGAGGCGGAAACATCCAAGTGAGAGGGATTATTCCTTCTACTCAAAACAACATGACTCCTACTCTAGAATAGATTTTTTAAGCTTCAGCCCATGTAGTGGGTAGGATCATGGAGGACAGAGTACAGAGCGAGACTTCTCTCAGATCATTCATCTCTGAGATTAACAACAAAAGCAGGATACGGTATGCTGATGAAGTCCTAATACGTTGCTGTTAATGAACATGGAGTTTTGTAGTTTTAAAAGAGTACAGATAGACATGTTCTGCAAAACCAACTGTAACTCTACCCCAGATAAATTCCTCCTGTGGGATATGCTCAAAGCATATTTGAGATCAAATAATTGCACAAACCAAAAGAGTAAAAAAGAGGGAGGTGGATGAATTAGAACAGGAAATTACTCATCTAGAAAAGGATTTACAAAAAAAAAGGTTCAGAGGACAAAAACAGGAATACAGTACACTCCAAACAGAGTATGGAAAAGGCCATAATGTGATCAAAACAAAAATACTATGAACTGGGGGAGAGAACCCACAAAGTCCTCTCTTAGCAGTTAGGGATAGAACGGGCCTCATGGATGATCAATGCAATACAAACTGGGAACAGCAAAATCGCGCACAAACCAAAAGAGATTACTGAGATCTTCAGGGAATTCTATGAGGGTTTACATAAATAAGAATTGATAGGTGGGGTACGATAAAGACAGAGTTCCTGTCTAAATTAGAGTTACCAAATTTAGACCCAGAAGAACAGGAAGTCCTAGATCTTCCCTTCATGGAAGAAGAGATAGGGAAAGCATTGAATGTGCTGCAGACTAACAAGACTCCAGGGGTGTATGGGTTTCTACCTGAGTGTTTTTTTTTTAAGGAATTTAGCCAAGGAGCCAGTGGCCGAAGCCATTTGCCAGGATCCAGATATCAAGGGTTTATAATAGGCCTGGAAGAACACAAAATCAATTTATTTGCTGATGACATACTGATATATCTGACAGACCAGCAAACTCATTGTCCAAACTCATTCTCCGGGTACCAGGTTAATTGGGACAAGAGCAAAACTATGCCACTTACTAAGAGGGATTATAGTCAATATCAAGAAGAGTTATTCAAAGTGGCCATAAAACAGGATCAAATACCTAGGAGTCAGAATAGACAATAACTTAAATAATTTCTATAAAACTAGATCCCCTTAGGAGAATTGAGGTGGATGTCCCTGCCCATAACTTTAGTGGGCAGGGTCAACTGTGTGAAAATGAATGTGTTGCAAAGACTTCAGTACCTCTTCCAGACATTGCCCATGGTGTTGCCCCAGGATTCTTCCAAAATTTGCTCTCACGAATAAGGATATACTATAGAATTGGAAAGGTAGCCAGGGTTGCTATGGAAAAATTGACCTGGGATTACAGTATGGGTGGATTACAAATGGCAGACTTCAAGAAATACTGTTGGTCAGCCCAGTTGAGATACACCACTTCACTCTTTGAAGGGGGAGGTGTACCATCCTGGGCACAAATTGACTGCATGGGGTAGGTGAGAAGTTACCAGAGAACTTTATTTATAAATGGGATGCCAACTTGTTATCCGGGAAAACAGACAGCCCCATACCAAAACAAACAATCTCCATTTAGAATAAAATTAACCAATATTTAGGAATCAAAGTGGGGCTGTCCCCAAAAACACCCCGACTCTAAATAGATTAATACCATTGACAGTAGGTAACAATATCCTGGACACCTGGCATCGTAATGGCGTCAGGTGTATAGAGGACTGTTTTGAGCGGGGGAGCTAATGTCGTTTGAACTCAGGAATAACTATGATTTATCAAATAAGACATTCCACTGCTACCTTCAGATAAGATCTTTTCTGCAGGACAAATTAGGTCCACCTATGGGCCTACCAGCATGCAGTGACATAGAGCCCTGATTCGAAGGGGGAACACATGGAAGTTCATCTCGGTAATGTATTTCTTGCTCCAAGCAGAAGGACCTAAACCAGACCTTCACAAATCAAGGCAGATGTGGGAGTCGGACCTAGGAATAACATCTGATAACCTGTGTCAGGCCAGTATGACTGTAATCATCAATGCGTGGTACAGGCTGGTACAACTTTCTACACCAGCTGTACCTGATGCCGCAAAAATTGAACAAATCCAAACCAGAATTGTCAGAACAATGCTTCAGATGTGGCATTGTGACAGGGCCCTTTGTGCGGAGACTCTTGTGGGTGGAACTAGGCCAAGTCCTAGAAAAAAATTATAGGTAAAGAATTCCCTCAGGACCTAGAGTTGTTCCTGTTGGGAAACATGATGGACATAATGAATCTGTCCATATTTCATATCCAATTCGTAATTATCACATTGACAGTGGCCAGGAAGTGCATGGCAGTTACCTAGAAGTCTGACTCCTGTCTGAGGATTACTCGCTGGAACATGGAAATGCAAAGCTATGTTGCCCTGGAGAAAATTACTTACAAGAAAAAAAATATAACACCTTTTTTGAAAATGTGGCAACTGTACTTAAATTCCAAAGGAGCACAATTATAGACCATTGTGCCTCACCTCCCTACCTCAATCAGTGGGGCAGGGGGGTCCATCCCATCCAAACCCAACCAGGAAAAGTCAAGAAGAAAACAGCCTGAGCATAAAACCCTGATACATGTTTCATCCTTTGTTGTAAGGGTCTTGAATGCTGTGTGTAACTATGGTTAGTTAAGTGTTAAATGTTGAGGGTGGGAGGGGGGGGGGGGGAAACAAAGAGCTTGAACTCTGCAGAAAATTTTGCATAGAATTGTAAATTGTAGTCAATGCCGATACTGGTAATATTGATAATGCCGATAATGGTTTGTTAAAAAAAATTCATTAAAAATTCAAAAAAATAACAATACAATTCTGATATTGGGGGCACTTTGGGGCTTTCACAGTGTCAGATGACAAGACTTTCCAAAATAGTGGATGTTACTCCAATTAATGACCAAACAGACTCTTCACTTGTGTATAATCACACAGTAATAATACATCTTTGGGTAATTCAGTGAGTTTATCAGGTGTGGGAAGCATACAAGGACACCGGATCCTAGTCCTGGCAAAGCCACTCACATTCCCGACAGTGGCCACACCATTAGACCTCAGTCCAGACCTCTGCCGACGCACCACACCTGTCTTGTGTATCCCTCTGCGTGATCTCCAAGTTTCTCCAGCACTTTTTGGTACTAACGTGCATCCCTCTACTCTCACTCCAGACCAATGCACAAGCCAGATACAAGTCCATTAAGGTTTCTGAAGCATCAGATGTTAGACTATTGAGGTTTACTGTATTTGAATTATAATTCCCCCCCCCCCCCCAACATAAGTGCCATGGTTATGGTGCAAATGACAATATTTGTTTCATCAATTAGAAATGGGACTAGTGTCCTTATGATTACACGATGTTCAATTCCATTTGCAACCCTTCTACTTAACCATGTGCAGCAAAACAGATGACATTCAGACATGAGATGCAAAGTGACTTGTAACATCTGTGCTCTGAATTGCCACACAATCACCATTTCCAAGGAGAGTTTCTAACCACCTAACTCTTAACATTCAATGGCATTTCCATCACCAAGCATCACAGCCCCTCCATCTCTCAAAACAACATCTGGTGGGTCAGCATTGACAGAAATGCAAATGGATGAAACACAAACACCATAACAAAAATGGGTTAGAGGCTGGGTATCCTGTGGTAAGTGGCTCAGTTATTGGCATTCCTTCTCGCCCCACCCTACCCCTAATATCAACTAGGTACAAACCAGCAGTGCAATGGAATTGCCCCTGCATGATAGTGCACACACCATTCAATTTAGTCAGTGCCATCCAGGACAACAGAGCCCTCTTGACTGCGACTCCGAGCATCCTAAATAGTCTTTCCCTCCCCCATCAGTACCCATTGTATACCTTACAAAAGGGCACTCTGACAGCACTGCCTAACCTCATGACTTCTCCAACAAAGGACAATGGTTCAAAGCAGCAACTCAAAAACCACTTCTTAAAGAGACATTTAGAGATGGACAAATGATACCCAGATCCCAAAAATTGAATAAAAATAATTGTACAACTAAAATAGAAAGGACAAAAATCAACCAGTGCTTCTGTGTTATGTTTTACTAGAAAATTGAACTAATATGCATCCATTATAACTTTTCAATATTCCAACAGGAAGCGTGGAGAAACAATAAACTCATGAAAAGTCACTCATGTCAATTCCTATGCAATATTTCAGATTATAAATATTGAATGTCATAAATCAAGTCCAATACTTTAGTGTTAAAAGGTGATTATGGGATTGACGAAATATTGCACTACTAGTTTGGTCAATCAGGCTGCGACCACTACCAATTTTTTTTTTAAAGTTTAGCAAACGGTAAAAATATACAGCCACCTAAAAGCTGGAATCAAGATTCTATTTAAACTGGCTAAATGAAAAAGAATCAGGCATTCTGTTGCAAAGCTTGGTTATAAATTACAATCTGATTATTGACAAAACTAAAGGCGATGGCTCCAAATGTTAAATTTCACAGTACATAGAAATCTTACCATTACTGTGAAGCAAACAATTTAAAGGTTTGTCACAAGCCCCAAAATTTAAATTTATCTCAATGTGAACATTTAAGAAGAATTTGGACAGTACATGGATGGGAAAGGTATGGAGGGCTATAGACTGGCTGTAGATCAGTGGACTAGGCAAAAAAAATGGTTCTGCACAAACTGGAAGGGCCGAAGGGGCCTGTTTCTGCACCGTAATGTTCTATGGCTCTATGCATTTTTTTCATATCTGAATGAATGTAGGTCAACTACAGAGCATTTGCTTTCCAGCTATCGAACTGCGCAAGGTACAGATCTAACTATTCGGCTCTTTGAAAATTTACACAAGAGGAAAAACAAATCATCAAATTGGCACAATGGCAATGCTGGCAATTATTTCAAGAAGAATAGAATACAAGATCAGGAATGTAATGTTGAGGCTCTATAAAGGCAATGATGAGACCTCAGTTTGAGCACTGAGAGCAGGTTTGGGCTCTTCATTTAAGAAAGGATGTGCTGGCATTGGAGAAGATTTGGAGGAGGTTCACAAGGACAATTCTGGGAAGGAAAAGGTTATCATACGAGGAGCCCTCTTCACTGGGACTCAGTACAGTTCTTAGCTTGTACTCTTTGGAATTTAGGAGAATTGAGGCAGTGGGGGGGGGGTGGAAAGAAAGTGGGGAATCTCATTGAAACATTTTAAACGTTGGAAAGCATGGACAGAGTAGACATAGAAAGGTTCCCCCCCCCCCCATGGTGGGAGAGTCCAAGGAAAGAGGGCACAACTTCAGGGTTGAAGGCCATCCACTTAGAACAGAGATGCAGAGGAATTTCTTCTTCCAGAAGGAGGTAAATCAGGCAGTGTGGATTCAAAGTCATTTTTTTAAGGCAGAGATTGTTAGATTCTTGATTAGGACATCAAAGGCTATGGGGAGAAGACCAGCCAGTGGGTCTGGGCCACAAAATGATCATGATTAAATAGCAGGGCAGACTCGATGGGCTGAATACCCTATTTCTGTTGTTATAGTAATTGTAGGCCTATACTAACAACAAGGTATGAGGAAATGTTAATTTAGGAAACACAAACACTTCCATGAGTTTTGCTTTCGTCTTCTTAACTAAGTCAGTAATTTCTCCAAATTTTCATAAGTTACAAGAATCACTCCAAATAAAAAGTTGACAATTGACACAGTTGTTTTATACATGAGGAACTCAGCCAAATGACTTTTCACATTGCTGGATTTGAAAAAATACATGATCAAGATACATCCATGTCAAGAAGATACAGCTGTTTCTTTGTCCTTCTAAACGAGAAGAACTTTTGCATTAGAGAGATGGTGTTAAAGTCGTCTTGGTAAGTTGCTACATTGCACTTTGTGGATTGCATACACATCTGTGTATCTGTATTAATGGAATAGCTCAGATGGAAAAACAGCATCAAATAGACAGCAGCTTTGTACAGAATACCATTTGAGCTTTGATTATTATTGATAGGGCACTCCCCAGATAAATGAAAAATACGCCATTACTCTCATGCCATACTGAAGATGAAAAGGAGGTAACAATGAATATCAAGTGGTGGTTCAATTCTCCCTTGCTGAACACCATCCTTGCCTTGCACATGTGACATGAATTTTACTTGCTACTCATCAAGGCAAAACTGTAGATTACTCATTCTGCTGGATATCATTAACCGAGATATTAAGGAAAAGGATACAAGCAAAGATGAACAAACATCATTGATAAAAACAAATGAAGATGGGCAACGGTCCTTAGCAAATAGCATCAATGAACTCTTGAAACAATGTCCTGAATCCAAGATGATTGGCTCTCAACAGCGACATTCTTTTTGTAAAGTAGGAACAGTTGGAGGGCATCAGACTCTTAATATGAGCATGGCTGATCAATGTTGATCTCAATTCCTCTTCTGTGCCAGTTCAAGCTTCCACCACACACTTAAGCAGAGAATTCCAGAAACATTCCACTCACTAGGTACTTCAATTTTAAATGAGCCGCCCCTTATCTTGTAGTTATGTCTGCTTGTTTAATATTCTGCCTCAAGTGAAAACATCCCATCTGCCCTGTCAAATTCCCCCAAGGATCATGTATGTTTAAATAAAGTTATTCCACATCCTTCTAAACTCCAAGGAATACAAGCCCAAACTATTTAGGCCAGCCCTTTCATCCCAGGAGTTAGCATGACAAGTCTCGTTTGCACTTCTTCCAATGTAACTATATATGTTTTTAGGCAACACTCTATGTAGTATCCAGATGAGGCTATACCAGCACCCTGCACAATTGCAACAACACTAACCTATTGAAATGAAGGCCAAGATGCCATTTAATACACAAAAGTACTGGAGAAGCTCAGCAGATCACACAACGTTCTTTTTGGCAAAGATACATAACTAATGTTTCAGGCCCAAGGTATGAGCAAAAAGCAAGCAGGTGCCTGAATAAAATGGTGGCGGGGGGGGGGGGGGTGCGCGAAGAACACAGACAAAAGATCATAGATGGATATTGGTGGGAGGACAGAAGAGGAAAAAAACAGGGAAGAGATGGGGGAAGGGAAGGATAGCTCTCTGAAGAGGGAAGGGAGTGGGGGATAGAGAAAGGAAGTTAGAGGGATGAGGAAAGAAAGAGTGGGGAGGGGCCCAACAGAAACCGTGAAGTCAATGCTAATGCCAGCTGGTTGGAGAGAGCCTGGACAGAATGTTAGGTGCTGTTCCTCCAATTTGTGGGAAGCCTCAGTTTGGCAGTGCATGAGGCCTTTGAGAGAGATGTCAGCGTGGGAGTGGGGCGCAGAATTGAAATGGTTGGCCACAGGCATGTCCCGACCATTGCAGCAGACTGATCAAAGGTTCTCAATAAAACGATCTCCCAGCCTGCATCCAAATTAACCCAATCCCATGTGCTTGCATTTCCTTCGTTTTCATGCGCCCATGTCCTACGCATCGATCAATTACTAAAAACTAAAAAAAATTACAAATTTATTGTCAGAGTACATACATAGCATCACATACGACCCTGAGATTCTTTCTCCTGCAGGCCAGGCAGAATTACCACTTATTGGTAGTGCAAAAAATTACATAACTACACATGTAAACAAATAAAGAACTGTAAACCGATAATGAATGTAAACAAACTGCACAATACAGAGACAATATATAAAAGTCAATGAAGTGCACAAGTAAGAGTCCTTAAATGAGTCCCTGATGGAGCCGGTTGTTGAGGAGTCTGATAGTGAAGGGTAGCAGCTGTTCCTGAGTCTGGTGGTGCGAGTCTTGTGGCACCTCTACCTCTTCCCTGATGGCAGCGGCGAGAACAGAGCATGGGCTGGGCGATGTGGATCCTTGATGATCGCTGCTGCTCTCTGATGGCAGTGTTCCCTGCAGATGCTCTCGATAGTGAGGAGGGCTTTGCCTGTGATGTTCTGGGCTGTGTCCACTACTTTTTTTTTGCAGAGCTTTATGCTCAGGGGTCTTGACATCCCATACCAGACCACAATACAGCCAGTCAGCACACTTTTCACTACACATCAGTAAAAATTTGGCAGGGTGTCTGGTGTCATATCCAACCTCCACAAAGTCCTGTGGAAGTAGAGGCACTGACATGCTTTGTGGTTTTCTCTTCCTGAAGACAACAATCAGCTCCTCGGTTTTGGTGAAATTGAGAGCAAGGCAAATCTAATCCAAACTCTCTCTCTCACACCTTATACATATACCCTCTGGAGTTTTACATTTCTACCCTGGGGGAAAGAACCAATCTACCCTAACTATACTTCTCAATTTTATAACCTATCAGGTTGCTCCTTTGCCTGATGATCCAGAGAAAACAATTCAAAATTGTTCAATCTCTCCTTATTCTGATGCTCTACAATCCAAGCAACATGATTATGGACCACCTCTGCACCCTTTCCAAAGCCTCAATATCTTCCTGTATTAAGGCAAACAGAACTGCACCCATGCACTTCAGTGGTGCTGGATTTGCACATTTTCAAGACCAGATTTTTCTAAATGTAAATACATAAACACATTTTTTCTGTTCAATTTTTTAAAAAAGTCAGTAGAATGTTAAATCTTCCAATGAATCACATTAGAAGGGAGCATTGGTAACAGAATCAGGTGAGTGAAAAGGAAATGGGTAAAAAGGACCAAATGGAATTGGAACATTATCTGATGAGCTGAATTATCGGCGTTTTACTGCATTGACGATTCATGAAGTTCAGTTTAATTAAACAGGACACCAGAGGTTTGATCTGATCATCTGAATATGGGATCTCATATTTTAATTTCAGCTTCCTGTTTATTTTGTTGCTGCTTCTGCCATGCTTATCTATAGCTTGCAGTAAATAAGATCAAACCCTATCTAAATGATCAAAGCCAGAAATGGTGTTAGGTGACAGAGGGCCCACTGTGCCTACCAAAGAATGCCCATACATTAGGCTCTTTTACACTGTCCTTGAAAAACTAATTAACCACCTTTTACTGCTTCACTTACCTGTGTGAACAGGATGAACGCTTGATTTGTTGGCGGGGGGGGGGGGGGTGGGTGTCATTTTCATCCTGGTATTTACCTGCCAAGGTAGTAGTATCAGAGACTAAGCATTTTGCATCAGCTCCAATGTAAAAGGCTTACCCGCCTTCGTGGGATGCCAACACTGTAAAGCTGCAGGTCTTGCCTCTTTTTACACTGGGAAGCCAGGTCCCCAAATAAAAGGTTGCACTGAACCAGCTTTTCTTAGTTCAGTGTGAATGCTCCAATCCAATCCAATCTGGCCTTAAACACGGGTTGCTGACACACCAATTTAGTAGTGTAAAACGGCTATTTAAAAAAAACAAGCCATGTAGACTGATGCAATACATTCCCACAATCCAATCAGGTTAACTATTCCAAGATATTTACTTTATTTTGATGTATCTTTTTTAAGCAGTATTGCAGTAAGGTGTATTGATACCCATTGGCAAATCTAGGGTGAGGGGAAATTGAAATCTAAAAATCATACATAGCAAGTGTAATAAAAATTGGATCAACATCAATATAAATAGTTTTAAAAATCTAAATATATTGTTCACTGTCCAATATTATTTTTTTTCCCCCGGGAAAAAATTTTACAATTTTTTTCTGAACTAGAGTTTAAGCAGGTTATTCCCATCTGAACATTCTATTCCTATCGTTTTCAATTGTTTTAAAAGTCAGACTACACAATAGGCTCCCTTAGAATAACTAAATAGAAACTTTAGTTTCTAGAATTCCATACTTGTGCAATCTGATGTCAGAGATTGCCACCACTTTCAACTGCCTATGACGAAGTCCGAGCAATATAACAAACCAATTTTTTAAAAAATACACTATTTGTGCTGGAACTGTAAACTGAAAGTGAGGTGAAGGGAAATACATCACTAACAGAAATTTCAAAAGAGAGATGGGAAAGATTGCAAATCGAGACAAGAGTGTCATTCTGAGCTCTGAAACTGCAATGTTGCCATGCTCACACCGACAGAGCAATTTATAATTAAGATCTGTTAAAAATGGCAGGTGTTTTTTTTTAAAAACGTGGCAATCGACATTGTTATCTGAAGCTTCAGTAAATTAGACAATGTGCAGATATTGTCACCTCAAAGAAAAGTGCAAAACAACTCATCAATCTATATTTTCTTAAATGGAAAAGTGGCTCTGGTTTGAAAATGTACCAAATACGATCAATTTCTAACTAATTTCTCCAATGCTTGCAAATATGCAACCACAAGGAAAGATCTTGCTGAAATAATAGCCCCACATTTGCAATTGGGTTGATGGAAACCATTTAATTTGTACCAACATTGCACAGTGAAATTGACAACAATTACATTGTCTTTATTATTCAGGTGAGACAGGAACTTCCAACAAATATTTAAAAACAATACCAATAAGGGTACTACTGACAATCAGATTAAGGGAATAATGACAGAGAAATAAACTGTTCAATGGGAATAATAACTTATAAATTTCAGCTTCTCAAAATAAACAAACACACAAGTGCTTTGGAATATGACCTTAGTTTACCTATGGTATTCCAAAATCCCCCTCTAACAACAAACGTAGTTATTTGCAGTCACACAACCAAAAACTGAAATGCCCAACCCAAACTGAATAACTCTCTTTCAAAGAAGCTTATAAATAATTTTGATTGTTTGCACAAAAATAAACATTGAATAGACATAGCACTTTTCACCAATAAAAAAATTTCTCATCTTTTTATATTAAAAAAAGTGTGATTAGTGTAAAGTTATTACAGCCCCATTGATCTGGATTTCAATCCATCACTCGCAGCAAGGGGTTCGTACATTCTCCCCACGTCTGTGTGGGCTTCTTTCAAGTTTCCTCCCACCCTTCATAATTGTACAGGGTTTCTGGTTAATTGGTCTATTTGGGGCAGCACAAGTTCGCGGACTGGAAGACTGTCACTGCGCTGCATTTCTAAATTTAAATTTATTTTTAAAATGACCAATGGCAATGAGATAAATGAATAAATTGTAAATGTATATTTTCATCTTCCTATTGCTTCCCAACCCCGCACTGCCCAGTTGCCCAACTCCTACCCATTGTTAGGTGGAGCAACCAATGCTACAAGCCTGCACAGGCAAGGTTCCTCAACTCTTCTTCCACTTCATTGTCAATTATTTTGGTGCTGCCTTACACATCCATGAGGAGCTTCTCCACTTTAATCTGACCTCAAACTTACTCAGTCCATCTCTCGAAACACTCCTCTTTCTCAGTCTCTCCATCTTTGTTTCCTAAGACATTTTCCACAACCCACCAACCCCCAATAGCTACCTCAACAACACCTCCACACATTGTCCTTGTAAGGATTCCATTCCTTTCTCGCAATTCCTCCATCTCATCGGCTTCCAGGACAAGGTCTTTCATGCCAGATCATCTGAGGTGTCCCCCTCCTTCAAAAAAACCAACTTCCCCTCTACTACCATCAACTTGGCTCTCACCCATGCATCATCCATTACCCACATATCTGCCCTGGTCCCCTTCACCCTGACCTACCCCCCCCCCTCCATTTTCCCCCACAATCAACGTATTATCATCCTCCACAATTTCTGACACCTAAAACCACTCCCCCCTCCACTCCTCCCTTCCCACTAATCGCCTCCTTGGCACCTACCCGTGACCGCAAAAAGTGCTACACTTGTCCCCACACCTCCTCATTCACCACTATTTGGGGCCCCAAGCAGTCCTTCAAAGTGAAGCTACATTTCACGTGCAAATCTTCAGGGGTCATATACGGCATCTGTTGAGGTGCATCAGAGAAACTAGATGTAGACTGGGAGAATGCCTCGATCAGCACCTTAGGTGCCGCAATCGCAAGGATCCACCAATGGCAACCCATTTCAATTCCCCGTCCCATTCCTATAACGATGTCTGTCCATGCTCTCATGCAATGCCAGACTGAGACCACCTGTAAATTGAAGAAACAACACCTCATATTCAACTGGGAACCCTCTAACCAGATGATATTCACATTGATCTCCGGTTTCCATGAGCCTCCCCGTCTCTATCCTTCCCCTATACCTATTTCTCCTTTCCTCTATCTCTCTTCCCCATCTCCTTTTCTTTAGCTCTGTCTTGACAAGAGACACCCCTTCACCTGAACAATTCTTCTCCTGTCCTATCTATGTCCAATTACCAGCTGTCTGTGCTCCTCCCCCTTCCCTTCCTTCCCAGCCATTTAATTCAGCTGCCTGCTTCATGCTCTTACCTTGACGAAAGGCTCAAGCTTGAAACATACATCTTTACCTCCTAGGGACACTGCAAGAACTGTTGAGTTCCTCCAGCATTTTTGTGTTTTTACTATAATCACAGACTTTCATATTTGAAAATACATGGCTTGATCAGTTAGGTTAAGGCTATATTGGATGGAATGCAATACCATCAGGAAAGAACACTGCAAAATCCCATGTGTATTCAATGTTTTTGTGAAATCAAGTTATTTTTCCACCAGTCTGTGGTAACAAAGTGGGCCTCAATTTACTCTTTATTATGTAAAATGTCCCTCAATAAAAGTCCTTACTCAAAATTGAATGTAAAAAAAAAATCAGATAGCGTGGAATCTACAAGTTCCTGAAGTTAGAATCAAACAACCATCCCAAATGTTTGTTCCAATGGATTCATAGGGAATCTTGGGAAAAATGTTGCCTTTGATGTACACCAAGTACATCTCGGACTTTCCCAAAATTCTCGTTTAAAATTTAAATACAAGCCATGTTTAGTCCGTATCAAGCATTAGGAGATTCTGAATTTCACCTTACCCACCGCATTTGAAAGAGGAGCCAGACAGTGCATCTAGAAAAATAAGTTCGAAGTTTCTGCAAATAACCCTCTATCCACACTGGCCTAAAATTTATCTCATTCGTGCATAAATACTGATGAGCAACATTAGGATCACGTTTATTTCGATTTGAAATCTAATTAGTCACAATTGTGTTGCATGAAAACCAAATACAGAGGAATTGTCAAGATTATACTGACAAGAACATAAGAAATAGGGACACAAATAGGCCATCCAGCCTGTCGAGTCTCATCTTCCTGCCTTTTCCCCTCATATCCCTTAATTCCCCGTCTATGTAAAAATCTATCCAACCTTGTCTTATATATATTTGTTGAGGTAACTTTCACTGCTTCAATTCACCACCCTCTTGGAAAAACAGTTCCTCCTCATCTCCATTCTAAATCTACTACCCTGAATCGTGAGGCTTTGTCCCCACATTCTTATTTCCCCACCAATGAGAACAACTTACCTACCTCTATCTTATCTATGCCTTTCATAACTGTATCTCCTCTCATTCTTCTAAATTCCAGTGAGGACAGTCCCACATGATTCAATTTGACCAGCCTTTAAAATGGCTAATGCAGAAAAGAACATTTATTGGGAGCCAATCTAGTCTACTTTAGCTATCTTGGAAAGTGTTAGTCATACAGCAACTGGGCAAACATTTACATTTAGAGAGAGCATGTCCTTATAAGATAAGGCATTCCTTTGTTTTCAGCATTTCCTGCAATAAAGGGATATCACAATGGATATAACAAGGAGTATATATCAGTTACTTGAACCTGTTCTGCCATTAAGATAAAGGCTGATCCAGTGTTGTACCTACACCATTTTCCCATCATCTCCCCTTACCCATGACTCATTGTAGCTCAATGGTATTGTCACCTCCATCTTGAATATTTAATAACTCTGCCTTCAGTTCTCTGGAGAATTCCAAAACTTCATCTCCACATGAAATGGTCACTCCCTTTTCCAAAACTCATCCCCCCCCCACCCCACTTCAAATATAGGGATCCCTGTTCAGGGACATCTTCTCAACATCCACACCACATCTCCTTTGAGATCTTATTCATTATCTTTCTTTTTTCTATTTTCCTAAAAGCACAAGCACTCGCCTACTTAACTATCCCCCCCCCCCCCCCCCCGTGATACATCAACTCTTTTGTCTGATGAAAGGCAAAGTCTCTTTCTGGCCTGCTTTCTCAACACATCCTTTGCTAAATATTGAAATTGGTTTGGAGTATTTCAGGTAGCGTTTCACCTGGCCCCTGTCAAACTTCCAAGCAGCATATTCCTTGCAATACAAACCAAAAATCCATTAATCTTCCCAAGGGCCTACAGACAATCTTGTTTGTTTCATGGACCTGGATGCCCAGAAATATTGGTACCAAAACATTCTGTAGTCTCATTTGCTTTAGATAAGTTACATGCTATTTCATTCTTTCTAAGTGGACAACCTCACACGTTCCCTCGTTATATGTCATTTATCAACATATTCAAATGTATAATCCATCCACATCCTTTGCAGGCTTCGTGTGTACCTCATGACTTGCTTTAAAACATCAGCAGCAAATCTGGCCTCAGTCCATTTGTCCTATATGATACGAGTATAGCTGTCAAAGAGGCCTAACACTGATCCCTGTAACTCTCTTCTGGTCAGTCTGAACACAACCCTTTTTCCTGATTCTGATTTCTGCTAGTTAGTCACTACTTTCTCTTATCACAAAGTTCCTCCAAATCCTGTATTTTTAACTCACAAGCCATCACTTCATGTCAACTGCCATCTGGAAATCCAAATGCATTACATCTTCTGGTTCCCCTTTAACCTCTCTGTCGCCTTCCAATTTCTAAACCAGCATAAACATTGATTTTGCTAATTTTAGGGATCCTCCTAACTCAATCTCATTCCTCGATCCCAAAATACCCCCAGCACCCAGACCACACCCTCTTCACTCTGCTACCATCGGGAAGGAGGAACAGGAGCCTAAAGATGAACGCTCAACGGCACAGAGACAGCAGGCCCTTTCAAACCAGGTAGCCCTCCTGGGATCCAGGTGCGATTACTGGGTCTTGGGTGGAGGATGCACCTTTCAAATCAAAGGTGAACCTACCTGCTTAAAATTGCCAGCCTGGTGATTTAAGGGGGATCCCACCCTTGCGATGACACGGTGAGTGACCTGTCACGCACCCATGATGTTCAGACACTGGCGATGCAACTCTGCAGTGCTGACATCACCGGAGTAAGTGGGGGGGGGGGGTTCTGCCATTTTTTGTTTTCAAATCAGCTGTGGAGTAGACCTGGGCAAGTTTAACTGGGTTCCCTGACCACTTCTGAGGTAGGTCAAGGACCCAGTTGGGTTCTGACCAGGTTGGACCTTTTCAAATTGCCATGTAACTGGGGTGCTAACCTTGCAAATTGCCCAGTTAACCCCATTTTATATGGCAGTTTGAAAGGGCCTGCTATTCTCCACTGCTATCAGATTCCTGAATGATCAATGAACCAAAGACACCGTCTTACTTTTCATGCACTACTTTATTTTAAATATTATTGCTGTAAGATGGTTTTCACTATGAAACACCAAATGTTGTGCCTTGTTCATGACAATAAATTCTGATTCTTCTTTACTATTCCCGTGCTGAGTACCCCCCTCTAACTTTTGTTCCACATCCCCCTTCGACCCGTTTCTCCGCCTCCTCTCCCCTCCTCTCCCCTCCCCTCCCCTCCCCTCCCCTCCCCTCCTCTCCCCTCCCCTCCCCTCCCCTCCCCTCCCCTCCTCTCCCCTCCTCTCCCCTCCTCTCCCCTCCTCTCCCCTCCTCTCCCTAGCTTCTCCCTCCCCAGCCCCTTGTATTTTAATTTCACACCCCTGCACCTTGAGGAAAGGACCAAATCTGCAATGTTGAATGACCATTCCTGACCTGAGACGCTGCCTGACCTGCAGCAATTCTTTGCCAGCTGAGGATTCTCGCAACTGCTCTTTCCTCCTTCTCGGTGTTTGATTAAATCTGCGGTGTTGGTTATTACCCTGCACACAGCAACATTCAGGAAACTGCAAAACAAAGTCGGAAGGCACCGCCCCACTACAGCGCAGTCACCCCAGACACATCCTTAATCCACTCAAACGGTTTGTTAAATGCAAAAAAATGGTTTTCACGAGATAAAAATAATGTCTTCTTCTCCTTCCCCAAAACAGCTGCTAGAGACGAATTTAAACACATCTTTGGGTGCATCCGTACGGTTTCCTTCAACCCAGACAGATGTCATCAGCCCCCAGCACACAAGACGTATAACTGGAGTGCTCGCCTCCTTTTTCCGCTGAGCCTTCCCCGTTTACCGCAAAGTTCTCCCGCTTACAATTTGAATGACAGTGAAGAAAAAGCTCGGGGGGGGGGGGAATGGAGTGGCCTTGCACGTTCCTGAAAATAACTTCACGGGAGGTTAAAACAGCGAAATACTGACGACAACAGAACTGTACGGGGGGTGGGGGTGAACCACGCCGACCGACACGAACCTTCAACGAGCTGCGGGAATAAAGAGATGTCGGTGCTGAAGACGGTCCTCATCACCCGTTAGTAATTCGTTCAGCGTGTGGCATCTTTTCTCCCCGTATTATACAGAATGTAGATGGGGGGGGGAGAAGGAAGGACAATCAAATTGTCAGTATTGTGGGTGGGGACTCCGAAAGTGGAAGTCACAGAACGGCGTTTATTCGTATCGTTAAATAGAACACGTGGAATGCCGAAGGAAATGGTCGGGGTGGCCAGTGGTCCACCACGTCCAGCCATCTGCAGCAGGTCCACGCCCGGGCTGGAGTCTTCACCCCCAAAACCATCACCGCGGGCCATGGGTGTAGAACATCTTTCAGTTTTGCACCCACTTCCTGCAATCCGTATTGTTCAGCATCTTCTATTTAAAAAAGCCCCCCACTGCATAGTCGGGTCAACGACGAAATGTATCCATATTCGCCCATCCGATGGCACGCTCTCTGCATTCCTGACTCTCGCAGGAGATGAGAGGCATCTCCCGGCTTGGGGAGGGGAGGGGGTTGAAGAACAGGTGAGCTCCGTGTCCAGAAAGGAGAATAATAGGCGGGCGTGAGTCCTTACCGTGTGCATGAAGCGCTGCTGCGATCTCGCCCGAAGCCAACAAGAGCGATCGTCGCAGCCGAGGAGGCTGCCGCTACCGCCCTGGTTGCTCCACCCGCAGCGCAGGCGCCGTGTTCCCAGACTCTCGCACCAGCCAGTCTCCGCCGAGCGCCGTTCAAACCCTCCTCGTACAGAAGGAGAGCGAGAGCGCCGGCAGCCGCTTGCTCTGGGACTTGTAGTCTTTGCAAACCACTTCTAACGGCATTAAACCTGCCCTGAATCCAGCTAGAATCTTCGCGGATACCTTTCATCAGACATTTATACTTTAAAACAAAAAACAACCCACAACACATGGAATTGATGAGTTTCCCTATTAAACTCAGTGATAAGAAATCACGGGTCACGTCAAGACAAAGGGTCCAGTCGCCCGAAGCGACAGCTGCCGGTTCTACTCGTGGCTTGCCTACCCGGACCTCCGAGGATGCTCGACTCCAGGCACAACCCCGGCACGAGTGGGTGGTCAATGCCGACGGTGCTTCAGACCCCCGCGCTCCGCCGCTGGACTGGCCGGGAACTGCGCTGAACGGAGGGTCCGGATGCACTTCGACTTGGACCCTTAACTGACAGCTTTGAAGATAATCAGGTGGAGGTTTAAAGGTCATTGAAGTTTCTTTGAATTATCATATTTAAATGTTTTTTTTTAATCGTTTGTTTTAATTTAGGGTGTTCGAGTGATTTGATTTAAACTTTTTTGAAGAACTAGTTTTAAATATTTCAATCATCTTAAATCGCTTTTACAATTACTGGTAATCAGAACAAATTTAAAAAATCTGTTCCAACTCATTTGACAGCTGTTCAGCACAGAATCTCAGCAGTACCCCTCCTAAATCCACTGGCTGCCCAGAGCCTGCTCCATCTCTCTGGTCTGGAAAGTGATCTTTACACAGAAACAGCTGAATTAGTCTGGGGGGGGGGGAAAAAGTTAGCATGCTTAACAGTGTGTGGTCGTTTACACAGGAGTTTACACTTTTACACAGCCTTTCCTGTGTTGCGGATTTTGTTGGAGGGGGAACGTCGTATTCATTAGGCCCATTTCTTACGGAGTTCCTGGGGTCAATTTAGATTGCAGCCCCTCTCTAAAAATGTGTAGGGGTCCTGGTGGAAAACTTTCGGGATGGAATTTCTGTCATAAATTCCGTCTTGACATTTTTACACTGCCAGCGCAGCAGAAAATTTGTGAAAATCAGGTGCAGTGGCCAATGTGAAGAGAGAGTTAGGCAAGGCCATCACACTGAGCAACACTGTTTCTTCCTCAATCTCCACATGGATGTGTCTGGGGTGACTGCGCTGTAGTGGGGCGGTGCCTTCCGACTTTGTTTTGCAGTTTCCTGAATGTTGCTGCGTGCAGGGTAATAACCAACACCGCAGAAAGCTGCTGGACAGGATAACATTCCCAACAGAGTGCTCAGGCGATGTGCAGCTCAGCTGGCAGATGTGCTCACTGACATCTTTAACATCTCCCTGAGAAGCGCCATGGTCCCAACGTGCTTCAAAGCCCCCACCATTGTCCACATGCCAAAGAAGTCATCTGTGTCCTTCCTCAATAACTACCGCCCTGTCGCACTCGCGTCCATCATTATGAAGCGCTTCGAGAGGCTCATCATGAGGCACATCAGCTCCTGCTGCCCCATTAATGGACCCCCTGCAGTTTGCATATTGACCCAACTGTTCTACAGACAACACCATTGCCACCATCCTCCATCTTGCCCTCACCCACCTGGAAAATAAGGATTCATATGTTCAAATGCTGTTTATTGACTTCAGTTCAACACTCAACACAATCATACCTTCGTGCCTGAAAGAGAAGTTGAGCCTGCTGGGCACCTCCCTCTGTGACTAGATTCTTGACTTCCTGTCAGGGATACCTCAAGCAATCCGGATTGGTAATAGCACTTCCAAGGCCATCACACTGAGCAACACTGTTTCTTCCTCAATCTCCACATTGTCCAGCACACAGCCCTGATCAAGGTCCATTTCTCTTGTGAATACTGAAGCAAAGTATTCATTGAGGACCTCCCCAAACTCTTCCGCCTCCAGGCACATGTTGCCTCCTTCATTCTTCTGTTCTTCACATACGCATAGAATGCTTTGGGGTTCTCCTTAGTCATACATGCCAAGACCTTCGCGTTCCCCCATCAAGCTCTCCTAAGTCCTTTCTTATACTCAATTTGACCAATTAACATTTTCTAGAATTGAAAGATTTACCTACACCAAAATGGCAAAGCAAAATTGACACCACAAGTCTCAGCCACAGTTTTAAGTGCCACAAAAGGAGAGTGGCATGGTTGACATAGCAGGTTAGCACAATGCCTTTACAGTGCCAGAGATAGAGACCGGGATTCAAATCCCGCGATGTCTGTAAGTAGTTGCTACGTTCTTCCCATGTCTGCATGGGTTTTCACCAGAGGTTCTGGTTTCCTCCCACCATTTGAAATGTACTGGGGGGTGTTGGTTCATTAAGTGTAAATTGGCCCGCACTGATTTGTGGGTCAAAATGGCCTGTTACTGTGCTGTATGTCTAAATTTTAAATTAAAAAAAAAAGGCATAGATTCATATCCTTCATATTATCACAAACATCACAAAGTGATGGTGCAGATTGGGTCAGATGAACTGTTCATGTTGAACACTTACAACTTTGGGTATGCTTCTTATTAAGTATTTTAATTAACATATTTTATATACCTGTATTAGGGTTTTTTCAGAAGACGAGCTAAAATCTTCATTGAATAATGCACCAACAACCACCCAATCCTCAATGTCACCAAAACCAAGGAGCTGATTATTGACTTCAGGAAGGGAAAACCAGAGGTGTAAAATCCAGTGATTATTGGGTCATCAGAGGTGAAAAAATGTAAGTTCTTAGGAGTCATTACATCAG
Source organism: Narcine bancroftii (assembly GCF_036971445.1). Classification (NCBI taxonomy): domain Eukaryota; kingdom Metazoa; phylum Chordata; class Chondrichthyes; order Torpediniformes; family Narcinidae; genus Narcine; species Narcine bancroftii. The sequence continues at coordinate 83,519,843 of NC_091479.1, read as the reverse complement.
AGGATCTTTATGGTATCATGAAGAAAGCACATCAGCGCCTCCTTCCTCAGGAGTTTACGGCGGTTTAGTGTGACATCAGAAACCTTGGCAAATTTCTACAGAAGTGTAGTGGAAAGTGTGCAGACCAGCGACATCACGGTCTGGTATGGGGATGCCAATGAGTGTAAAAGCCTGTAAAAGGAAGTGGACTCAGCCCAGGATATCATGGGTAAAACCCTTCCCACCAAGGAGAACATCTACAGGGAAGGCTGCTGTCAGAGAGCAACGGCAATCATCAAAAATCCACACCACCCAGTACATGCTCTGTTCTCCCTGCTACCATTAGAAAAGAGGTATGGATGCCACAAGACTTGCACAATGACATTCAGGAACAGCTGCTACCCCTCCACCATCAAACTCTTCAAGAGCAAATTCAATCAGGGACTTATTTAAGGACTCTTACTTTTGCACTTCATTTACATTTTTTTCTGTATTGCACAGACAGTTTGTTTACATTTATTTATTTGTTTACATTTGTACATTGAGTCAGTTTCTTTTTTTGCACTGCCAATAAGTGGTAATTCTGCCTCGCCCACATGTGATGTCATGTATGTACTCTGACAATAAATCTGAAACCTTAAAGGAATACCCAAAGATACATGAACACTCTCACCTCTTCCCAAAATATCATCTCATTTTTAATCCTTCCCCCTAATTCATGGAATAATTATTACCTCACTGATTCACATTTACCTTCTAACCTAAGGTTTATAGAGACAATTGTTTCCACTAATTTCCAAATATCAAAAGTGGATTAAAAATAATGTACATGTCAGCATTGTTCAGTATCTAACATAATATGGATAATGATCCAGCTCATGTCTGTGCCCAGATCCGACAGGTCGCACTGACAAACAGGGTGCTGGTAATGAGAAGACAGCATTCCAGTGATCTTGGCAGGAAGCGGTCTCTGTTGGAGTTAACTTTCCCCAGGTTCTTCTTCCCCAGCCAGAAACATAGTAGATAGGAGGTGAGCTACCTCAAGAAAACAGGTATCGTGTAATGAAACTTTGCACCAAGTATAGATTGCTCTTGCACCATTAAATAGGAAAATGTGACTAAGCAAAATAGTACATGATTTCTATGAGATCGGAAAATATGAAATGTACCTGGTTGTGGAGGGATGAGATGAACTGATTTACCCAGACCTACTTGAGAAAAATCTTAACGATTTTTGATCATGAAATCTAAACATAAATGCAAATGGTTATGTATTGATGCTATGATTTATTGTAGTATTCCCTTTTGTGCAGTCGCTGGCAGAATTTCCAATGGAATTCCTTAAGACTTTGGGCCCCAGGTTTTGTCGATAACATTTGTGTAATTCAGGAAGCTTCATGTATTCCTGTAAAAATGTTCTTTTTGATTAAAATGATAACAAACATAATATACTTAATCACTTGAGTCTGCACTTTGTTAATTATAGTGTTACTAAATCAACTATTGTATATCAACTATTGGGCAATTTTAATTGATAGGAAAGATTAATGTACCCCAAAACATGGTTACTTAAGAGTACTCAAATAAAACACATCAGGGCTCATCATATTGGTACTGTAAAGAATAATTGGAAGTGAAATGTCTATCTAATTCCTTGGTAAAATTTGAGCTCATCTCTATTTGGATCACTCTGGCAGGCAGCAAGATCCACATCACAACCAGTCTATGCACAAATTATTTCACATCCGATTCCCAGTATCTTTTGCAATTATTATCTGACTTTTGTATTATTTACCAATTAGAAGATTTCCTTTCTATTCCCCCATCTGAATGTCATAATCTAGTGGATTTTTGTAAAATCTTCCTTACTTCAAATAGAACAACTTCAACCTCTCTAGGCTAATCCTGTATCTGAAACCCTTCCATATCAGAACCATTTTAATGAAATTATTCTGCATCCTTCCTTCCTGAGGTGATGTGACCAGAATTGAATAGCATTCCTCATTTGCACCCTGACCTGTTGTAGTAGCTGATTCAGCAATAAATACTATGGAAAGTAAAATCCATATGCAATCTGCTTCATAAGTTTAAATTTCTTTAAAGCATCTATTAATTATTTTGGAGAACCTCAGCATGTCAAACGGTGTCCTTTATGTAGCAAAGGCAAAGATACATAGCTGGCATTTCGGGCTCGAGTCCTTCATCAAAGTGTGAAAAAATGCCAGCAAGCATCTGAACAAAAAAGGTGGTAAGGTGGGAGAGGGGAGCGGGTTGTCAAGGCAGGAGATAATAGGTGGAGAAAGGAGGGAGGGGACAGCAGCAGTGAAGGGGAGGGGGATGGCAGGGCTGTGTGGGTGAAAGAACGAAAGGTAGGAAAAGGGGGAGAGGAAAGAAAAGGCGAGCAGGTTTAGTGGAAAGCAGTAAAGTCAATGTTCATGCCATCTGTCTGGAGGGTGCTCAGCTGGAAAATAAGGTGTTATTCCTCCAATCTGTGAGTGGTCAAGGTGGGGCAGTACATAAGGCCATAGACACACATGTGCACATGGGACTGTGACCTAGAATTAAAATTGTTGGCCACTGGGAGGTCGCTGTGGTTGCAAGTGAGCAGAGGTGTTGAGTGCAGCGATTCCCAGTCTGTGAACAATCTGTCCAATGTAGAGAATGCCACAAAGGGTGCACCAGATGCAGGAAATAAACACTGAGTGAAGCAATCTCCCAGTCTGCGACTGGTCTCTCTACATCGGAGCAACAGTAAAATAATGCAGTGACACCTCTGCATCAGCAGCACCCCTTGTGGCTTTCTTTACATCAGAGTGTGCCCTTTTTGGAATAAGTATATGACATCCACTCCACAGGGTGATTCAGGACGATTGAAAGATTTCATCACTACACCATAATGCAATTGTAATACAACTTTTCAAAGCAACAGTAAAATAATACATGACCCCATACTCTAGCCGAAAATAAAAGGAACAAAGCATTCCCCGACTAGGCAGAAATTGCAAAGGGAAAAAAAAATTCAATAGTTAGATCACAACATTTCTCCAGAAAAATCCACAAAAGTGTTATGCACAGACCTTTGTAGCAGGTCAGCCACTGCAATTACAAGGATGATACATCAATGGTAAGATATTCCATTAAGCTGTGGAACTAGCTACCATTTTATGTGGATGTGTTTACAAGGAGAGGACTGATATTTACTACCCTTATTTAAATGTTGCTGGGTAGCATGTTTTAGAACAACCTTATTTTTGTGGGGATCAATAGAACATTTAATAGCAAAATATTGTCAATAAATTAACTAATTAACCTTTGCAGTCATACATCTTTAACTTCAAGCCAGTCTGATGATATGTATTTTTTCTCATCAGTTGCTCACTGTAAATGATTAACCACATTATTGTAGGTAAATGGCTACATAACCATTTCAGGGAGAGGAACAGTAATGATTTGCCGGAGATGATGTGAAAATCTGGGTGTTGGAGATTTACTTACAATCTTATAATTAAACAAAATATGTCCATATATAATACTTTAAGATGTGTAAGACCTGTGTCCCATTACCACCCAAAAGGCCATAGAGAATTTTGGACCATCAGTGTGAAGCAACTATTCAATATTAATTGTGAACTTCTATTCTTCTTTCTGGGGTTTTTAATTTAGATCACTCTTTACACCTTGGATGAGCTAAACAATTGTTTTACAGATCACCAATTAGTGGAACAAGGTAAAAGTAAGAAATGTGCAGACAAATTGGCAAAATTTGTAACACACATTGAACAATCAATTTTTTAAAATTTTAAACTTACATTTAGACATACAGCACAGTTAACAGGCCATTTCAGCCCACGAGTCCCTGCTGCCCAATTTACACCCAATTAACCTACATCGCTGGTACATTTTGAAAGGTGGGACGAAACTGGAGCTTCCAGGGAAAACCCATGTAGACACAGGAAGAACGTAAAAACTCCTTGCAGACAGCATGGGATTCGAACCCCGGTCCCAATTGCTGGTGCTGTGAACCGCTACGCCAATGGTGCCGCCAAATCACAGAGAAATTTCCATGACCTTGTTATTAGTTAAACTAAAGGGATAGGTGAAGTGGACAAGGGAATGGAGTCATTTTAACATGTAAAGAATGCCTTCCTAAACCAATATATAAAACAAAAATGAGAATTTGCCATTGGTTCTAATGACATGGAATAAACTACAACAGATAATGGAAATACCTACACAATGACCATAATATCGCACAATATAAGATGTTAGAAAACAGCATAAATATGCTAAAAATCATGTTAATAAAATGGAGAAACAAAATTTGAGGAACTGAGGGAGGTAAAATGGGCAACAATACAAAGACACACAGGAGACTGCAGGTGGTGGAATGTGGTGCAATAAACCATTTGCTTGAGGAACTCAGTGGGTCAAATAGTGTCAGTGGGATAAAAAGAACTGTTAACATTTCAAACCAGAATACTTTATCATGACAGAATGCAGAGGGGAGATAACGAGTAAGATAAAGACAGGATGGGAAGGGTTGGTCGGGGGCAGACCAGATTGGTGAACAGGGTCATGTGATGGATGATGGGCAGAGGAAATTGGGACAATATTGATAAACAAGGTTCAGAACAATCATGGTAAACATTTAAAACAGTATTCAACAAAGAGTGTGAAAAACATACTATGCTAAAAGGCAAGAAAAAACTAAGCTTTAATGATATTCATGGATGGACAAATGGCTAAAGGAATAATTAAAGCTAAGGAAAAAGGCATAGGATAAGTACATAGACAACCGAGGAGTCTATGATGAGACAGGGTATGAAACAATTAGAGTACTTGAATGAATCATTAGAAAGACAGGGAGGAACTATGTATTTAAATTATCAGGGAACCTGAAACCAAACAGTAGAATCCACACTTCTTAGCACACACTGTTCTCACCGCTACCATCAGGAAAAAGGTATAGGGAAAGGTAAAGGTTCCATTATTGTCATGTAATACTACATTTAGAATGTAACATACATAAAATTCTTTAAATTTGTCTCCTGTAAGGCAGAGAGTTGCCACATCGTCCAGCGCCCCTCACAGAAACCCACAGCACCTGGTGTTCTGAAACGGTCTCCACTCTAAGTAGTGACCAGGGCTGAGCCTGCTAAGCTTCCAAGATCGGACAATCTCAAGCATATTCAAGCTATTGCCACATGACTTGCAGCATAAGGTTCAGGAACAACTGCCACCCCTCCACCATCAGACTCCTCAACAATAAACTCAAATAGGGACTCATTTAAGAATTCTAATGTTTGCAATTTATTGGGGTTTTTTTTAACCTCTCTGTATTGCTCAGTTTGTTTACATTTCTTTGTTTACATGTTGAAATTATGTACAGTTTCTTTTTGCATTACCAATTAGTGTTAATTCTGCCCCACCTGCAGGAAAAAAAGCATCTCAGGGTTGTATTTGATGTCATGTATGTACTCTTATAATAAATAACATAACATAACAATTACAGCACGGAAACAGGCCATTAGGCCCTTCTAGTCCGCACCGAACCAAGCACCTCTTTCTAGTCCCACCTCCCTGCACAATGCCCATAACCCTCCATCTTCTTCTCATCCATATACCTGTCCAACCTTTTCTTAAATAATACAATTGACTCCGCCGCCACTATTTCTCCCGGAAGATCATTCCACACGGCCACCACTCTCTGAGTAAAGAAGTTCCCCCTCATGTTACCTCTAAACCTCTGCCCCTTAATTCTTAACTCATGTCCTCTTGTTTTAATCTTTCCTCCTCTTAACGGAAATAGTCTATCCACATCCATTCTGTCTATCCCTTTCATAATCTTAAATACTTCTATCAAATCCCCTCTCAACCTTCTACGCTCCAAAGAATAAAGACCCAATCTGTCCAATCTCTCCCCATACTCCAGATGCTTAAACCCAGGCAACATTCTGGTAAACCTTCTCTGCACTCTCCACTCTGTTTATATCCTTCCTATAATTAGGCAACCAGAACTGCACACAGAACTCCAAATTAGGCCGCACCAACGTCTTATACAAATCTGAAATCCGAATTAAAAAGGATTGGTTTGGAACTTGGGCCTCAGAGGGATAGACAAGTATCTCCACAGGGAGATACCAGAAGTGTGAAATAATGATTTGGTTTTGTATTTACTTGATGTATCACTGAATACATTCAATGACTTCCACCCGCCCCCCACAATTCTCCAATTTATCAAACTCTAAATATTCAGAATACCCAAAGAAATTCTTTCTCATCTCTGTATGAAATGGATGACTACTTATTTTGAAAGTATGCACCAAAGATCTAGACAACCCCACTCAGGAAGACATTTTGTCAGAATCCACCCTGCCATTCCCCGTCAGTATAATTTTTTGTATTTCAGTAAGATCAACTCTCACTTTTCTAATTACCCCATAACCTTCAAACGTTAATCTCTTCATCCCACAAATCAACCCACTCAACTTTGTCTTCACTGCCTCAAATAGAACCATAGAACAGTACAACAAAGAAACAGGCCTCTTTGGTCCTTCTAGTCTGTGCCGAAGCATTTTTTTTGCCTAGTCCCTCTGACCTGCACCAAGTCCATAGCCCTCCATACTTCTTCCATCCATGTACCTGTCCAAATTCCTCTTAAATGTTAAAAACTGAGCCCGCATTCGCACTTCAGCTGGAAGCTCGTTCCACACGCCCACCACTCTCTGTGTGAAGAATTTCCCCCTCATGTTCCCCCTAAACTTTTCCCATTTCACTCTTAACCTATGTCTTCTGGCTTGTATCTCACCGACCCTCAGTATAAAAAGCATGTCTACATTTATTCAGTCTAACCCTCTTTGAATATCACTATTATCAAATCCCCCCCCCTCATTCTTCTACGCTAAAGTTCTATCCTATTTAATCTTCCTCTGTAACTCAGTTCCTGAAGTCCGGGCAACATCCTAGTAAATCTTCTCTGCACTCTTTCTATCTTATTGACATCTTTCCTGTAGTTTGTGGACCAAAACTGCACACACAATACTCCAGATTTGGCCTCACCAATGTCTTATACAATTTTACTATAACATCCCAGCTCCTATACTCAATATTTTGATTTTTGAAGGCCAAAGTATGGAAGCACTTATTATCAAACTAAGGGATCTGGAACTCTGTTCATCTCATTGCAACTGAATCCTTGATTTTTTTTTCCCATCGGCAGACCCAATCAGTGTGAATTAGCAAGATCACCTCCTCCGCAGTAACCATCAACACAGACTGCATGCTTAGTCCCCACTGTATTCCTTATACACTCACAATTCTGTAGCCAAGTTCAGCTCCAACACAATCTATACATTTGTTTGACAGCACTACCATTTTTGACCGAATAATGGGGAAAAAAATGAATCGGAACATAGGATGGATATCGAGAATCTGGTTGGGTAACGCAAGAGCAACAATTGTGTTCTCAATTTTTTACAAGATCCAGGAGCTTATTGTGGATTTTAGGAAGATCCAAGTTCTCTCATAGGAAAACAAAAATCAGGATTTCAGAATATGGTTATAAATGTAATACACTCAATTTAGGTTGGGGTAAAGGAGACTGAAATAATCGTAAAAGGTAGGAGCTGAATCCTTTTTCTCATCTCTTTGGAGTTTAATTGAGAGCCATTGGTACTCTCCATCCAGTTTTAAAATAGCTATCATGTTTTTTGCAGAATATTAACCACATAGAGATTTGTAATTTCTCCCCCCCCCCCCCTCAGGTAAATAAGATATCACCATCATCAAAAATCTGCCACATCCACCACTCTGAATTTCACACATTCCTACTAGTTTACAAATGAAAATAATTTCTGGTTGGTTTTGTCATTTAGCGTGATAGCTCCTGATACAATGCAATTTACAGAATCATCTGCCAGTATTTTGAAAATAGTACTAAGTCTTGTAAACATTTTTATTAAATGATCTCTAATAAAACATGCATCATGTTTTATTAAGGAACTATTAAGGGTAGGGGCGTGGCCATGCGAAGGAGCTAGACAGATGCGTCTTGAATGGGTTCTCCATGAAGAGTTTTAAAAGGAGGTTTAAAAGTTTAAAATTAAGAATTTTTTTCACTGTGGATGAAAAAAATGAACACTAAGAGGCCAAGACAGCAAAAAACAAAATCAGACGAGACACCAAGTCAGCCAGGAACATTGAGTGAAAGCCCGAAAGGAAGAGGCACAAGAGCAATCTTGGGACCAACTGGGAGCCCGGCAGTTTTGGGGAGTTCAGCGCAAGACCAAAATATAATCCTGAATAAGATGATCATTTCACGGGCGTTGAAACCACAATGTGTGAGAGAAGATGACTGAGTTTAAAGAGTCAATGGATGGATCAAATGGGCCAAGTGGAAGTCGACTTTGTTAAAACGCAAAAAAAAAAGCTGAAAATTTTGGAAGAAGATGCAAAGCAGTAGGTCTTGGATAAACAATGCTGGATAAGATCGAACACGTGGAGAATTTCAGCAGACGCAATAGTGTTCGGATTATTGGTTTGAGGGAAGGGTCCGAAGGGAGAGTCCCAGTGAGCTTCTTTGAAACGTGGATCCCATGAGTGTTGGGAGAAAATAAATTCAATGGAAAACTACAAACAGATAGGACTCATCGGACCCTTGGACCCAAAAGATCTGATGAGCAGTGACCATGCCCATTCTGATAAGACTTTTGTGTTACTGGGAACGAGAAGCGGATTTGGGAGCAGGCATTTGATTCCTCCAAGCAACACAACGGCCCACTTGAGATCAATGGTGGAAAGGTGTTATTCTTTCAAGACTTTAGCCCAACTTTGATTAAACAAAGGAAAGAGTTTGACAATGTAAAAAGGCAATTGCAGTCAAAGAACATAAAATACTGGATGATATATCCTGCAACTCTAAGGGTTGAAACAACAGATGGCAATCGACGTTTTATCAAGACAAATGGAAGAATTTTTAAGAAGATTATGAAAAGATTAAAGATATTAAACAAGAAGATTAAGAAGAATGATTATAATGGGACCAAGTAAAATGTGTATTTTTGAACCATCTTATATTTATTGTTAATGTTGTGGAAATTTGTATGGAGAGCTCAAGAAAGAGTGTAAACTTGTTAAAAAATAGTAGCAGGGGACTCCGGTCTAAGGGGGATAATTGCACCGGAAGAGGAGCAATTTTTCAAGATGGCACTAAAGGGAGGGATTCTTCTTTTTCAAAGGATTCAGCGGGCTTTCCTCGCGATTTCTTGTTTACATCATCAGAGCAGGGTCACTATATGTTTTTTGAAGAGGAAAGATCACTATTATTTGAATAATCAAAAAGGTTTTATTGCTGAACAATATTTGCTTAAAAACTGGTATAGACAGAACGTTAAAGTTTATTAGCCTGAATGTTAATGGGTTAAATGGACAGGTAAAAATGAAAGGGATCTTGGCACACTTTTAAAAAAAAGTGAATCTAGTTTTCCTGCAGGAAACACACCTTACTAAATTGAAATATGCTGAATTAAAAAGAGGATGGATGGGGCAAGTAACATTGTCTTCTTTCAGTTCAAAGGTGAGATGAGTAGCAATTTTAATTAATAAAAATTTATCAGTAAGAGAGAGCATCAGTAATCATCAAGGATCCTCACCACCCAGCACATGCTCTGTTCTTGCTGCTACCATCAGGAAAGATGTATAGGTTCCGTAAGACTAGCACCACCAGGTACGGGAACTCCTCCACCATCAGGCTCCCTAACAACAAACTCAGTCAGAGACTCATTGAAGGACTCTTACTTTTGCATTTTATTGATTTTTTTTTCTCTCTCCGCATTGCACAGTTTGTCTACATTTCTTTATTTGTTTACATGTGTACGTTGAGTACAGATATTTTGCATGACATCAGAGGCAATGCATCCAATCAAATCCAATCAATGCACCAATCAGCCCATTCCCCAATTAATTCATGGAAACCTGTTCTCTCATGCATATGCATCAACGTACCTGATTATCCTGTCACACAGGCAATTTACTATAGCTAATTATCTTACCAACCAGCACATCTTAGGAATGTGGGAGAAGCCCAGGACACCAAATCCATACAATATAAATCTGAAGATGGTCCTAATGTGGAGGCAAAGTTATTTCTATGCACATCTGATAAATCGGTGTATATTATGATCCAAATTTAACAGAATAATAACTTCTTTGCGCATTGAAGTATGGAGCACACTGCCACCTAGTGCAGTCAAAACTGACTCAACTGAGGCCTTAAAAAGGTATATTGGATTGATGGCTTCAGCAAAGAGTATAACGATTTAGATTAGAAATTAAAATGATAAAGACCCGCATTAGCTCCAGACACAAAATAATAATTTCTTACATTCTATTCTAAATGTTCCGGTCTTTGTAGCCTTTTTTTCCTTCTCATTCATGTGCACCTCACACATATTTTCCCAAGCAAATATTATTTTGTGTTATCTTTACAGCTGAGTATTTGCAGATCTATGAACCTTCATACTCTCTATCAGTAATATTTTGTGACCCCCTCATTCCCCTCCTACTTTATTTTTTGAAGTACTCTTTTGTATTCTATACTGATGAACTGCCTCAACTGTTTTCAGTACCCTGTACCTGTCACATGGTTACCTTTTATTTTGACTGCAACCTTTCTCACTAGTCCAGTTCTTTCCCACAGGCCGATTGTCACTTTAATAGTTTGATTGCAACTGGTTTATCTTCACCAAATTACCAAAGGTTCATCCAGTACTTTTGCTTGCATTGTGCAACCTCTTCTTTAATTCTACTTTCTCCAAGTCTAAAGGGCACTCCTAGAACTTGCACGGACAGAAGCCCCCTCTGTATTGGATCTGTGGATCACTTCTTCACTCATTCCACTCCCAACTCCTCTTTCTTTAAACTGATGGTGCCTCCTGCCGTTGTACAGAACTTGAAAACATCATTACTTCCGCAGACAATTTCCACTGTTTCTTGCTTTCACACAGTCCAAATCCAACCCACCCTTCGATTGCGCGACATTTCTAATTTCATTTCAGATGCTAGGTTAGTGAACAATATCTATTATACGTCAAGCACGAAAGTCTGCAGATGCTGTGATTGTAGTTGAACACAAAAGTGCTGGAGAAACTCAGCAGGTCCTGCACCGTCCATAGGAGGGAAAGTTAAACAGGGACAAAGACATTATGTTTGGGACAAAGATATTTTTTCCTTTATTTATCCCTGTGCTCCACAGTTTCAAATATGTAATCAAACAATTGACATATGATTAAAGTACACATTCCAGATTTTATTAAAGGGTATTTTGGTTTGACCATGTAGAAATTACAGCACTTTTTATGCACTCTCTTTGTTTCAGGGCACCATAATATTTGGGACACAGCAATGGTATGTATATTAAAGTAGTCGTGTTTAGTACTTTGTTGCATATCCTTTGTATGCAATGACTGCTTGAAATCTGTGATTCACCAGCTGCTGAGTATCTTCTCTTAAGCTCAGCTGTTTTGGGCTTGTCCCCTTAAGTTTTCTCTTCAGCATATGGAAGGCATTCTCAATTGGATTTAGATTGGGTAGTCACCCAATCTTGATTTGACCAATCAAGAATTTTACAGTTTTTTTAAGCTTTGAAAAACTCCTTCATTGCTTTCACAGGACGTTTGGGATCATTGTCTTGCTGACAATGTCGGCAGAATCACACATGACAATGAGGAAGCGTACAGGAGGGAGATGGATCAGCTCGTTGAATGATTTAACGATAACAACCTTGTGCTCAATGCCAGCAAAACCAAGGAGTTGATTGTGGACTTCAGGAAGAAGTCAGGGGAACATGACCCAGTCCTCATCGAGGGCTCAGTAGTGGAGAGGGTCAAGAACTTCAAATTTCTGGGTGTCAACATCTCCGAAGATCTGTCCTGGAGCTTCAATCACAAAGAAGGTTCACCAGTGGCTATACTTTGTGAGGTGTCTGAGGAAATTCAGTATGTCATTGAAGACCCTTGAAAACCTCTACAGCGGTACTGTGGAGAGCATCTTGGCTGGTTGCATCACTGTCTGGTATGGAGGCGCCAAGTGTTAGGACAAGAATAAACTCCAGAAGGTCATTAACTCAGCCTGGTACATTACAGGCACCAGACTTCATTCCACTGAGGACGTTACCATGAGGCGTAGTCTTTAAAAAGCAGTTTCTATCCTCAAAGACCTTCACCACCCAAGCCATGCCCTCTTCACTCTGATACCATCAGGAAAAAGGTACAGGAGCCTAAAGATTAGTGCTCAGCCACAGCTTCTTCCCCATTGGCATCAGATTCCTGAATAATCAATGAACCTTACTTTTCGTGCACAATTTGTTTTAGATTGTAACGTTGTAAGATGGTTATAATATGAATGTTTGCTCTATGACGCTGCCACAAAACACTGAATGACAATAAATCCTGATTCTGAAGGATGAAGCGCTATCTATCCAATGATTCATTTTGCTACTGCCATCAGCAATTACATCATCAATGAAGTGCACCAGTAACTGTGACAGCCATACATGCCCAGGCATAACACCCTCATCACCATGTTTCACAGATGAGGTGCTAGGCTTTGGATCTTGAGCAGTTCCTTAATGCCTCCACACTTTGCTCTAACCATCACTCTGTTACAGGTTAATCTTAGTCACATCTGTTTACAAGACCTTTTTCCAGAATTCTGCAGGCTCTTTTAAATACTTCTTGGCAAACTCTAATCTGGCAATCCTGTTTCTGTGGCTAGTGAGTTGTTTACATCTTGCAGTGCAGCCTCCGTATTTCTGTTCCTGAAATTTTCTGCGGACAGTACTCATCGACACATCCTCACCTGCCTCCTGAAGAGTGTTTCTGATCTGTCGGACAGGTGTTTGGGGATTTTCCTTCATTTTGATGGAATTCTTCTGTAATCAGCAGTGGAGATTTTTCTTGGCTTATCAGTCCCTTTGTGATTACTGAGGTCACCAGTACGCTCTTTCTTCTTAACGATGTTCCAGTGGATTTTGGAAATTCCAAGGTTTGGGCGATGTCTCTTCCTGTTTTATTCTGGTCTTTCAGCGTCATAATGGTCTCTGACTTTCACTGACACAACTTTTAAAAAACAATTTAGACATACAGCACTGAAACAGGCCAATTTGTCCCATGCCGCCCAATTTACACCCAATATTCCTTTTAAATTTTAGTAGTCAGTGTCCACAAAAATCTTATGCTGTTCAAATTTCTTTCCTGTGACGAAAGTATGTGCACACTGAATGCTTGCACAAATGTAAACTTGAAATTGTTTCAAGATAATTTTGGCTCAGCCCCTTTCTTATGGCTAATAAAACTGTATTGGCTCATTTTAATATAATACATGTATGATTGCATTCTACGAAGTAACATATTTAGTTAGGATTTTAAGAAATCATTATTTTGTAACTCATCTCTTGTGCTCACATAACTTCCTTTGTGTGCTGGGAGTAAGGCATGTGTCCGCACGCACACGAGCACAGCTTAGAGGGAGTAGTATTTACACCCCATTAGCCTACACCCCGGTACATTTCTTTTTGAAGGGTGGGTGGAAACCAGAGCCCCCAGAGAAAACCCACTCAGGCACAAGGAGAATGTATAAATTCCTTTCAGACAGTGTGGGATTCGAACCCAGGTCTGGTCCTGATACCAATCGATGGCGCTATAAAGGCATTGCACTAACTGTGTCGCCCATTTCTGGTCCTCATGCTGAAAATGGCAATTACAGACTCCAAAGGTGATCAAAATCTTAGAAGCAGACCTAGCTTTCTTATACCTGCACCAATGAAGGAATTAAACATACCCAAGTACTCAGAAGCACCTGTGATGTCAAATATGCCAAACATGATGGTGCCCTGAAATGGTCACCTGGGTATAAAAAGTGCGATCATTTCTACATTTCTACAAAATGTATATAAATACTCTTTAATAACATCTGGAATGTGCACTTTAATCACATGAATTGTTTGATTACACATTTGAAACTGTGGAGCTCAGGGGCAAATAAAGGAAAAATGTGTCTTTGTCTCAAATATTATGGAGAGCAATGTCCATCTTTTTGCCCTACGGGCGCTGCGGGACCTGCTGAGCTTCTCCAGCATTTTTTGTGCATTAACTACAATCACCGCATTCAGTATGCTCGTGCTGTGGTCTTCTCTGCAATGAAGAACAGCTCCATTCAAGCTGCAAGTGTGACCCCAAGCTTCTGGTAACCTGTCAATTTAATTCTCTATTAAAGAATTTATAGAGAATTATCCCATTATCATATTTAATTCTGTTGTTTAAGAGCTCAACACTGGTCAATGATGCCCAATACAATCTCAAGGAACAGCAACTGATCTACCATCTGGACATGATCTAATCCTCAGGATTTGTAACATAGAACAGCACAGGCTCAGCATTTTTGGCCCACGTGTCTGTCAAGCAATCGAAGGGTGGGTTGGGTTTGGAGTGTGTGAAAGTGAGAAACAGTGGAAATTGTTTGCGGAAGTAATGACGTTTTCAAGTTCTGTGCAACTGCAGGAAGCCCATCAGTTTAAGGAAAGAGGAGTTGGGAGTGGAATGAGTGAAGAAGTGATCCACAGATCCAATACAGAGGCGGCTTCTGTCCGTGCAAGTTCTAGGAGTGCCCTTTAGACTTGGGGGAAGTAGAATTAAAGAAGAGGTTGCACAATGCAAGCAAAGGTACAGGTTGAACCTCTGGTAATGAACAAACACGCGGTGAAGATAAACCAGTTGCAATCAAACTATTAAAGTGACAATCGGCCTGTGGGAAAGAACTGGACTGGTGAGAAAGGTTGCAGTCAAAACAAAAGGTAACCATGTGACAAGTACAGGGTAGTTCAACAGTATAGAATACAAAAGGGTACCAAAAAATAAAGGAGGGGTATGGGGGGGGGGGGTCACAAAATATTACTGACAGAGAGTATGAAGATTCATAGATCTGCAAATACTCAGTCGTAAAGATAACACAAAATAATATTGGCTGGGGAACATAATGCCCAAATCAAACTAAAATTCTGCTGCTTGTATCTACAGGAGCGCCCTGGCCAGCTGCATCAAAGTGTAGTACGGTTGCTGCAGAGCATCGGATCGGAGGTCCATGAGTGGCAGAGTGAAAATCGTTGGAGTCTTGCTATCTTAGCCTCTCCCCTATTGAGGGGATCATTGTCTGAAGAGGGCTCGCAAAATCATTGAGGACCCCTACACCCTGCACACAGCGTCTTCTAGTTACTCCCGTCGGGATAGAAAAGCAGAAGTATTTCCTTTTATATTCATATGTCTACCTATAAACCTTTTAAATACTACTAATGATCCTAGCAGTCCATTCCACCCTCTGTAAAACTAAAATTGACCACCCCACGCACCAAAGTCAGGTAACAATTTCTAGTAAACATTTTTTTTTCTTTTGTTTCTACAAATGTGACTATACAGTGACATCCCATTATAACGCGATGGTTTGTGTCCAAAAAGAAAATCGCATCATGAAAAAAAGCGGGGTCGCACTAACTCAGGGTTTCACTGCATACAGTAATATTCACAAATCAATTGCAGCAGCACCCCATCCACCAGCGCTCGCGGCCGTGGCACGCCGTGGCGGCACGCCTCCCCCCACCACCACCGCTCACGGAAGCACAACCCCCCCCCTTCATCCATCCAATGAATTCCCCAACAAGATAAACATTACTGTACTTACCTTGATCATTTAGACACACCACTTGTAAACATCTGCTGTGCCACAGGGTGGCCATCCCTGGTAGTGCATCCTTTAAAATGGGCCCGCTTGACGGACGGAAAGCGGACATTAAGCTGCACATACCTTGTATATATTGGAGTCCAATGACTCATCGCATTATATCTGAATTCGCATTATATCGGGCCGCGTAAAAATAGGGTTTCACTGTATATTTCTTTTTAATTTTTTTTGCTCTTTATCTTTCTCTGCCAGTTTCTAAGGTGATTATTGACAGCTTTGAACAGACATTCACTCTGTTCTCTTTGCCCTCCACCTTCCTGCAACTTCAAACCCTTATGCACCTTCACTTTTCTTGATCCGATAAAGGGTAATTGACAATTTCTCTCTCCCCATTGAAGCTACTTATCAAGTGCTTTCAGCATTTTCTGTTTTTCTCTCCCGACTGCAGTTTTGAAATTATCCAGTGGAATTTAGGTATAACAACAAGAGAATGGATAGAAGAGCATCTAGATCTTGCTGATGACACCAGTGAGCCCAAGCTGGAATATAGTGTAAACGATAGTTCACGGAGTTTATTATTATCATTCAATTGTACAACTAGTCGAAACAGCATTCTTTGGTCCTTGGTGTAAAAACATGCCACACATCGCACAGATATTGGCATGAGCGGTTCATCAGTCTTCAGCACTCTCACTGCTCATGGGAAGAAGCTAGCCCCTTTTACGCTGAAAAGCCGCGTTATTGTTGTATACACGACCGGTCTTTGGGAGCCAGTTTGCTTTGCTGAAAAGCCAGCTCCGTGAGTTCAATATGCTCCACCACTGAGACTACCTGCCTTGGCAGATCAAAGCAGGGTAAGTCGAGACCCTCCAATCTGCCTTCGATGCTTTCAGGTCAAAGTATCAGGTATTGCTTATTTACCGCAATTAACACCATACAGCAATAAAACCAAGATAGTGTTCCCCTGACCCGGTACAAAAAACTGCCTAATATGTAATCAATTTTCAGAAACCACACAATGATACAAGGTACAGGGTTACAGCTAGAGGTCATAAAATATCCACCAGTTTCAGGTGAAGAAGAATGATCCCCGAGCCTGAGAGGCCACTGAGGGCTCTGTTCATGCAGCCTTCAACAGGTCAGGTTACTGACCCCTCCACAGATGTTAAGTTCACCAGCGGTAAGGAACCCAACTACCACACAGTCATAAGTTCACTAAGCTAAACCCTCCACTACTGTCCCTCCCGTGAAGCCCAGACATCGCAGCCTCAAGACCTTCGTTTATCCACGAGGCCTAGGCACACCTCTGCCAACCTCCAAGCCCGGCATGGCTCCGCAACACTCATGCCACCAGATGTCATCTCTGACTCCGCCGCTCATCCTTTCCACTCAGCCCGATTGTATTACCTCTGATAACACTTCGAAGCAGTGAAGAACTGCTGGCCTCCAACAATGCGGTGGCTCAGCCATGCCTGAAGCTTCATACCTCCAACGGATGAGTTCCACAACTCTGCAGCATCCGCTCAGATTCACTCCCCTTTGGCATGTTCCACTGGTAACAAACAACTCCCTCCAGTCCAATGTCCTTTTTCATCCGATTAAAAGTTGTTCATGGTTCCAAACATCTAAGTTCCTGCAGCAACCGTGATCAGGAGTAGCCGCTGCAGACAAGTCCGCGCCACCATTTTTGTAATAAATTCACTTCACACAGTGCTTAAAAGGTGGATAAAACCCAACTGCAAAAGGGGCTGCTGTTTCTCAGCCTGGCTCTGATACTTCTGTATTTCTTTCCCGACAGGAGTAGCTGGAATATGCTGTGTACAGGGTAGTAGGGGTCCTCAATGATTTTACGAGCCCTCTTCAGATAATGATCACCTCAATAGGGGAGGGGAGAGGAGAGGGAGACTGCAATGATTCTATCTGCCACTCATGGACCCGTGGATTGACTTCCAATCCAATGCTCTGCAGCAACCACACGGCACTTTGATGCAGCCAGCCAGGACACTCACGATAGAGCTCCTGTAGAAAGTTGACAGGATGGTAGCCAGTGGCCTTGGCCAACTCAGTCTTCTCAGAAAGTGCAGCACCAATGGTGAAGACGGTGAAAGCATGGTCAAGGGAGGTGGAGGAGAGCCTGCAGGACTGCTTTAAATTGGACCATATACCAAAGTTGTCACCAATTTCATCAAGACCTGTGTGCCCATGTGCAAATACTGTGGGTACCCCAACCAAAAGCCATGGATGAATGAAAGGATTCACAACCTGCTCAGGACAAGGTCAATGGCATTTAAGACTGGTCATCCAGATACAATCTGCAGAAGCCATCTTACCAGCAAACAAGCAATTCTGAGGGAAGCTGGAAACAGAATCAGATATTCATGAGCTATGGCAGGCCTTGCAGGCCATTATATCCTACAAGGGGAAACCTAACATCATAAATGTCAGTGATGCTTCACTCCCCGATGAGCTGAACATCTTTTATACTCACTTTGAAAAGGATAATTCAACTGCACCAATGAGAATCTCAATAAAAGCTGCCGATGCTGTGATATCTGTCTCTGAAGCCAATGTCAAAACATCTTTAAAGAGGGTGAACCTTCACAAGGCATCAGGCCCTGATGGCATATCTGACAGGGTTCTGAAAATCTGTGCCAACCAAATGGCTGGAGTGTACCCACCTGCTTCAAGAGTACACCAAATCATATTGGTGTCCATGAAGAGCAGAGTGAGCTGTTTCAATGACTGTGGCCCAGTAGCTCTCACATCTACTGCGATGAAATGCTTTGCGAGGTTGGCAATGGCCAGAATGATCTTGTAATGCAATTTGCCTACTGCCACAATCACTCCAAAGCAGATGCAGTCTTACTGGCCGCTTTTCACTGACTATTGGTCAGCTTTCAACATCATTAGGCCCTCTGTACTGCAAAACCTGGGGCCCTGCACCTCCCTCTGCAACCAAATCCTTGACTTTCTCATCGCAAGATCACAATCAGTATGAATCGAAAACAATGTCTCCTCCTCACTGACAATTTACACAGGCGCACCTCAAGAATGTGTGCTTCTCCCACTGCTCTACTCACTCTCCATGCAGGATGGTGAGGCCAGGGACAATTCATATGGCATCTACAAATTTGCCGATGACACTATAGTCATTGACAGAATCATGGTCTCTAATGAGGGAGTGTGCAGGAGTGAGATAGATCAACTCGTTGAGTGGTGTCACCACAACCCTGCTCTCAAATCTAAGGAACTGATTGTGGGCTTCAGGAGGGAGAAATCAGGAGAACACAAACCCGTCCTCATTGAGGGGCCAGGGGTGGAAAAGATAAAGAACTTCAAATTCCTGGGTGTCAATATCTCTGAAGATCTATCCTGGGGGCTTCATATCCACACAAAAGTGAAGAAGCCTCATCATCAGTTATCCTTCATTAGAAGTTTGAGGAGATTTTATACGTCTCCAAAGACTTATGCAAACTTCTACCGGAGTACCGTGGAGACCATTCTGACCAGTTGCATCACTGTCTGGTATAGAGGTGCCAATGCACAGGACAGAAAAAAAAAACTATAGAGAGTTGTGAACTCGGCCAGCGCCATCATGGGCATTGGTCTTCACTCCGTTAAGGATGTCTCCAGAAAGCAGTCTCCATCATCAAGGACCCTCACCACCCAGGCCATGCCCTCTTCACACTGTTACCATCAGGAAGGACGTACAGGAGCCTGAAGACGAATACTCTACGGTACAAAAACAACCTCCCCCTCTGCCATCAGATTTCTGAATGGACAATGAACCAAAGGCACTACCTCACATTCTCTTCTTTTGCACTAATTTTTTTTAAACATAATTTATACCAATTTTGCACTCCCTTTGAGGAATAGAGTTCCAAAGACTCACCAAGTAATGAAAGAAAAGAAAAGCTACTTCAACTCTGTCCTAACTAAATAACCTGTATTTATAGATTCTCCTACAAAAGGGCCAACCAGATGACTTCTGCTTTTGACCTGCTGTGATAATCAGTAAATTGAAAGGGTCCAGGTCCTTTCAGAAGCAGGATTTAATTTGCTGCATAACCAACCTCCTTGTTCTTCTTGGGCTTATTGTGTACAGCTTAACACTGCTAAGCATTTGAAATGCAATCCAGTGTGCAATCTCAAATCAATGCATATAAAATGTCAAAAAAAGAAAAGGTTCATCCACCAATGTATTTGAATGGCAATTCAGATGAAGTAGGTTTTTAATAATTATAACTGTCTCTCTTAACCTCTGAACATACACTGCAATTTCATTAACACTCCTTTTACATATTGCCTGTTCTATGAAAATTGCTGCTCCAGTCTGAAATGCCAATTTTAACAAGTGCCAATAAATCTTGTAACAATAGAAGAGAAAATAGCAAAATAAAGAAGTTTCATGGCTGAGTTGTAAGTACATTGGCATAATATTAGTTGGAACTTTTGTAGTTGAGAGGCGTCAGCAATGAATTGAACTCTGTGCCATAAACCGCAGAACTACAGTTGATAAATCCAGATAGTGGAGAGTAATGAAAACAATCAATGAAATATATTTTGGAAAAAAGAACCATGAAAATAAAGCAGCTGTTAAATGAGCAGGTCAGGTACAAAGAAGAGGGAGAAAAAACAATTTGAGATGTTTAAACACACACACACACACACACACACACACATATTGGGACCTGACTTTTGATGACAGAGCCAAGGTGGAAGGAAAAAACAAAGTAACATTAAACCCACGTAAATCATCGATTAGGCTGTGGTTGGAATATTTGGTTTGGTTTGGAGAAAGATATCAAGGCCATGGAGATATTGACGCAAAAGAATTCCAATGTAATTACCCTGGGGATAAGAAACTTTGAGGGAAAGCTATGTAATTAATAGGTTCAAAACAATGACAAGATCTTTATACCATACAATGGAAAAATTGCTCCATTGATTAATAAGAATTTAGAGGGCATTAACATGATAAAGAGGGATTTTGCATCACCTTGAAGGATGAAGTAATAGTTATGATTAATTTCTGTCTTCAGCCTGTGTGATACAAAAGAGCTCCATGGTTCTTTCAAAATTTAAACATTAAACTAAGAGTTTCTGAAATCACATGCAAATTCTCACAGGATCAAAATCTTGAATTCTGAACTGCATACGTTGCAAATAACATAAGCAGGGGAAATTAAGAACTTATTACCTTGGCAATGTATGTTTGAAAAATTTGGAACTGATCTATGGAACTATAAGAACATACACAATTGAACAAATTTACTACTGCCATGGATCCTATACAAATGATCAAATTATGTCTTATTTATTTTAGAGATCAAAGAATAGTACAGCACCAGAGGCCATTAGTCCAATACACGTATGCCAGCTTTTACAAAGAACAAAGGAATTAGTCCCACTCAGCAACTATTTTACCTTATCCCTGAATAGTACTTGGTCTCATTTTAAGACTACAACTGAATCTTTATCTGTTATCCTTTCAGGCATCAAAGTGCAAAATAGAGTTTCCACATATTGTCTTTGTTTTATGAATCAGCTTAAACTAACTTTATTCCCTTGCAGGATCACAAAACCAGCACTTACAACAATTTCTGACAAAAATATAATTACAAAGATAATGTGAAACTGGCACAGGGAGAGAGAAAAGCTGGAATAGAGAGAAGGAAGAAAGGGAGAAGAGTTCAAGTCCAAGTCACTGTCTTAATTAAACAAACATTTTTTTTTAAAAAGCAAGTAAAAACATATGGGCAGAAGACTCAGGAGAATAGCAGGAACCCCCTGACACCTGTTCCAGGTAACACTGCGTGTTATAGTACAAAAAGTTACTGTTTGACTCCGTAGTTGAAGGATTGTTTAATAACACTGGACAAGGATTTTGCTTCCGAAACACATTTGGGTGTATTTTATGGATTCTGGGTTGCTGATCACGAAAATCAACTTAAATTGTTCCTATCATGAGCCTTTTTAAAGGTATAATCTATTTTTGTGATTTCTAGTCATATTTTGTCTACTAGTATATTGCCCAAGACTGCCTGGGAATGCACTCAGTGCAGGTATGAAGCAAATATTGTCTTAGGCCTCGGCATGCTTAGTCAGGATAGATGCAGACACGCTAATAAAAGCAGCTCACATATACAGATGCTGTGCATTATATTTACATAGATTGAATGCATGTATCACGTGTTCTTCAGACAACAGCATTGTGACTGTACTTAACAACAGCATTAACAATAGCATTTATTGTCTTCAGTTAGATTCAATACAGCAGAAATGTCTCATCAATGTCTGAATAGCTGCTGTGATAAGGTCTGTTATATTTGTAGCGAGTGTAAGCTTAAAGACTGCATTCATTAAGAAAACCTAAAACTCTACTTCGGTTGTAAAATTGGTGACTTAAGACAAATCCTGGGCTCCTCACCTTTGTTGTGCAACATGTGCAGTCAACCTGAGAGCTTGGTTCATCATCATTATGCAACTAAACATGCTATATTCAATAAAAGTTAATTTAATGTTTCTCCAACTTCCTTCATGATACAGTAAATTATCTGTGCTCAGCTTGAAGTTGTCTATCATAAAAAGAATTCATTTTCAAACCTTTAGAAAAAAATTGTTGCCCAGTGTAATAGAACTAGTGGTACCAATAGGCTAGACTGGTAATTGGGACCTTTTAATAAGACTATCAGGGTAATTTACAATGTAAATGGAGAGCCTTGAATTGTTCTTTAAAGAAGAAAATATAATTGAAGTTGAAGCAAATGTAGTAAATGAAAAAGCATAAAATAGTGTCATAAAGAAATAAATGCAACAGAAACCATACCCAAAGTACATCAAATATTAACTCCCTTGATAGCACTGAAGAAAGTTAGAAATGTACCTTTTATAGAAGTTGTGGGAAACTTGAAGAGTTTTACAATCCCAAACCTTTAGAAATTCCCAAGTTTGGCACAAAACACCAGGACCCATCTTTAATTTCATTGTAGCACTCAATTCTCAGGAAACAAATGCATTTTAAAAAGTAAGCTCAGTCATTTTTGTTACAAATTGTTCATTAAATTTAATTTAAAGCCACGTCCGAGTGGACTTGTGGCATTTAGCTGCAGCTCACATTGGAGGAGGTAAACAATTCACCATGGAAATAGGTAAACTTAAGTTTTCAAATGCAATCACTTTGTAACTGGCCTCCCTCCATGCCTTAAGGAAATAGATGGAAATAAAAATACATATGGAGTGGTCAGTATTGCAATTGTGAAGTTCATTATTATTGGTCATCCATCGATTGATTATGGGTGATTTCAATTTAGATACATTAACACTTGACAATGCCATTGGCTTGAAACTGGGAGAAGTAGATAACGTTAAATAGTGAAGGTGGGTGATCAAAATTGCAAAGATGTGATAAATTAGTGTAGAGACAAGGTTAGGGAGAAAGATTCAAATGCAGAAAGTGATAAACAGACAGTAATAAGAAGAGATAGTATGAAACTAAGCCAGTAGATAAAATAAAAAAACCAAACTAAGTTTTGTATCTGAATCGTGCTTTCAGGTCAAATGTTAAGTCAAGTGTCTAATGGCCATGAGAGAGTCTTCGCTTCAGGATAACATATATTGGGACCGGAATATTGAAGGACATCTTACATTCAGGAAGGACAGGAAGCAAGGAAAAGGTGAAGGTGTGGTCTGTTTCTTATTGATCGTCTTAGCACAATAGAAAGGGATGACTGATGTTCAGGAAACCGTCATGTAGAAGCAGTTTAGATAGAGATAAGAGAAAATAAAATAAATAAATAATTTCTGGGCATGGTATAGGTTCTCTATCAATGACCACATGAGATTAGAGAATACAAAAGGAAAACGAACAGAAGCTTGTCAGAAAGGTGTCATGAAAATCATGCGAATTCTAATCTACCTTTAAAACTAGAAAACTGGAGAGGCAGAGGTGGGCTAAATAAGGAGTTATTGTGATTTCAGAATACTTTCATAGGTCATCCACATATTGAAGCCAACCAAAGAACAGCTTCTGTTGGACCTGAGATCGTACAATGAGGTGGGACGAAGTAATATTATCATGAAAGCACCTCCGAGTAGAAGTGATAATAACATATTTGAATTTTATATTCAGTTTGACAGGGAGACAAATATGTCCAGGAATACTATCTTATACTTAAATAAAGGCAATTGTAGGAGGATGAAAGTGCAGCTAGCAAGAGAAAACTGACAATATCGTTCAGGGAGAAACAGAATAAAACATTTTTTTAAATTTAGACATTCAGCACGGTAACAGGCCATTTCGGTCCACAAGTCTGTGCCGTCCAGTGTGAGGAAACTGGAGCTCATGGGAAAACCCAAGCATGGGGACAAATGCCTTATGGACAGACAGCGTGAGATTTGAACCCTGGTCCCGATCACTGGCACTGTAAAGGTGTTGCACTAACCGCTATGCCAATCATGCCACCCTTTCTGAGAAGGCTGAGGCAAGCAATGCTACCAGCCATCATCTGTCAATTTTCTATAGGAGCTTTATTGAGACCGTCCTGGCCAGCTACATCACAATGTGGTACAGTTGCTGAAGAGCATTGGATCGAAGGTCACTCCACAGGACCATAATTGCAGCAGACAGGATCATTAGGGTCTCCCTTCTCTCCCCATCTATGCGATCCACTGGGATGGTTGTTTGAAGAGGACTCACAAAATCACTGAGGGCCCCTATCACCCAACTCACAGCATCTTTCAGCTACTCCCAGTGGGAAAGAAATATAGGAGTATCAGAGCTAGAACCACCAGGCTAAAAAAACAATTTCTTCCCAGGGATAAGGGCAGTGAGTCTGCCACTGTTGAAGTGTTCATAGAAATCCTCTGAGAATCTACTATTTAACAATATTTATTTAATTTTGTACATGTCTATAAATATAGTATGTATCATTTGTCTGTATCCATGTTTGCATGTTTTTGCACAGAAGAAAGGGTGTTGTGTTAGGTTATACTTGTACAATTGGATGATAATATATTTGAACTTGTACTCTTTTGCCTTAATTACAATATTGGCAATACCCCTCTTTTGTGGCAACAGTCAGCATGTAATCCTTACAAAACCATCCCCCTGTTCTTTCCTTCATACATAATTGCCTTGGTCCTTTCCTTCCTTCCTTGATTATTATTTTATTCTTTATGTATTTTCATTAATCTTACTGAATATTTGCAGTGTAAATCTTCATTATGCCCTGGATTCCTGACTTGTGTGAACACTTGTGGGTTTTGCAATTAATTGTGTCAGTGTTCAAATAAATTTGAGTACATAATGCAGCAAAGCAAAAACAAAGGAAGTTGGACTCCCAGAATACTTTATTGTTTTTGTAATATTGGAATGATGCAGAGTGTATCTGAGATTGACATTCAGTACAGAAATTGGAACACCATGTTACAACTGTAGGAGACATCGGTAAGGCCATGTATGGAACACCGTCAACTGTTCTAGTCACGTTGCAATGGGAAGGCAGTCAATAAACTGGCAAGGGTGCAAAAAGATTCATGAGGATATTACCAGGAATGGAAGGCTGAAGTTAAAAGCTGGATGAGCTAAGACTTTTTTGCCTGGAGCATCGGAGGCTTGAAGAGTGGCCTTCATAGGGATGTAGAAAATCATGATGGGCATGGATAGAGTGAGTGGTCATATCTTTTCCCCAGTGTAGGAGAGTCTAAAACTAGAGGGAATAGGATTAAGGTGAAGGAGGATAGATTTAAAAGGGATCTAAGGGGCAACTTTTTTCCACACAAAGGGTGCTGCAGATATGGAATGAGCTGTCAGAGGAAGTGGAGGAGGCAATATATGAACAACATTTAAAAATAATCATAGTTAGACAATGCAACAATAGGACCTTCAGCCCAACTCACAATTAAAAATAGAGCTAATCCTGTTTTCTTGCAGTTGGACCACATCCCTCTCAATCTTTCCTATCCAAATAACTGTCCAAACATCTTTTAAACATTACAATTGTGCCCTGAGCCTGGCTAATATTAATTTTGTAAACAACATTACTATAATTAAGAACAATTGCCTGGTCACAAATTACACAAAGTACTCAGCTGGTCCGACAGTATCCATGGAAGGCAATAATCTGACAATCCTTTGGAGAGCAACCCAAAGAAGGAAAAGCAAAGGTGGAAGATCAGGTAAAACACGTGGGTAAAAAAAAAAGGGTTGCAAGAAGACTAAGGGAAAAATTACTGAAAACTGGAGAAGTCGATCTTGAAGGCTAAGGTGGAAATACAACACGTGGTTCTTCCAATTTGCCTGCGACCTCAACTTGGCATAGACAGACATGTCAGTGTGGGAATGGAAGTGGGTTAAAATAGATAGCTGCTGGGAGATAATATTACAATCAAATCAGCCATGAACTGATAGAATTTCAGAGCATGTTTAAGGTGCTGTGTGGTCCAATGCTGGCTCTGTATTGTATGTATATTTTCCATACATTTGAGCTTCACAGTTGTCAAAGGTTCTATAACCTTTATTATGTCTCTCTTTTGTTCCTAATACCCAATTACCAGAAATCTACAGCTCCAGCAATAAATACCAGCTATTGATAAGCAGATGTTGTTCTCAGAAAGACTGTAACTTGGAGCAGTGGCGTCACTAGGGTTGGTGTCACCCAGTGAGGTGACTCATGGGGTCACCATCCCTCCCCCTTTCCCATGGACCTCCTCCCATACCAGACTATACAGAATGTTTTTGTACTAATTACACAATATTGTAGCTAAAACACCAGGAAATTTTTGTTTTTGTTGTTATAACTAATTATAGGGATACTTTTATAAAAAAATAATAAATTTTAGCTGAAATACTGTGCAAAAATTTTATAACCAGTCATTTTGGTGTCACCCAGTGTGGTCTGCACCCCTCTAGTTATGCCAGTGACTTGGAGGCTAGTTCCTAAAATGATACACGTTGTTGTGGGAAGAGATCTGGAGCCTATTCTGATCTAAATACTGTTCATAAGTCAAGGCCAATAGTTTGTGCATTAGCAGATTAACAGGGAGTAGAAATTTTTCAGGCATGAGGAAAATTAACACAAGAAAAATTAAGAATGATATAAATTTTTTTAAACACTAGGTTTCTGGGTAACTTGGGGGTGGGGGGGGGGAAATCCCACTGTGCTATTCTTGTGCTAATGTTACTGTTGAAAATGTCCATGGGGTATAGAGGTGGAATTGTGACACCTGAGGAGAGACTTCCTCTTGACCCTTGTCTCGTAGACATTAATTTCTTTTTTTTTTGGTGGTCATTTAATTTTCTGACACAACAAAACACTTTTTAGAATTTCTCAATCAAGTTACTAACCCATCTGAACTTTCAGAATTTCTCTTCGCTTGACATACTGCACATAATTTCCCTCTTTCTCACACCAGTCCCTATCCTCCCCTCAACAACTTGTGACTTGGATTACATATATGATGTATACTTAATGGTTTCTAACTCTTCTGTCAATCCAGTGTTAAAGCCAATGAACTATGTCCAGAAAAAAAACATTGACCGTAACAAGACTTCGGTGGTGGTGGTGGTGGGGTGGGGAAGAGAGAGACTAGAGAGAGAGAGAGAGAGAGAGAGAGAGAGAGAGAGAGAGAGAGAGAGAGAGAGAGAGAGAGAGAGAGAGAGAGGTGTACTACACTTCTTTCTTTTTAAATATTTTTATTCATTTGATTACATGTATACAGCTAGTCCATGACTTACAACCATCCGCAAGTATGACCAAATTTTTAAAATAAACATATATAAAAAAATATAAAATTTATGCGGTTTATGTTGTATTTCACAAACAATAACAGGGATACTGGACATGTAAGAACCAAAACGTGCATAAGTACCTTGTTAGTCGGTGTTCCAGGGTTGGGCGCGACCATCTTAATTCCTGTGTGACTGTGCGAGTCTTCAGTAGGCACATGCGCAGTTGGGTTCGTGTACTGGAGTTCAGTTGCCGCATGTGTGAGAGTTAAGGATGCGTATTCAATATTGTCTCTTGCATGCTCCAACTGAACTCCAGTACATGAACCTACCAGGTATGCGTGGTGGATTTGTGTATAGGAATTTGGTTGGTGTCTGTGCGAGAGTTAAGGATGAGATTTCAATATCGTCAGGGCGCTTAACTCTCGCGCAGTCACCAACCGAACTGAAATACATGAACCCACCAAAGGCTCGTGCATGCACACAGGAATCAAGATGGCCACGCCCAGCCCCAGAACGCTGACTAACAAGGCAAGCATTCACCAAGATTGATTGACAAATCCAGGAAGCTTTAAGCTGTTATCGTCAAATGTACGAAGAAAAAAGATTTAATTAAAAAGTTTGCTTTGAGACTTCAGTACACCACGCAAGCGAGCAAAATTCTGATGCATCCATTCTGAGATACGACTGATTCTTCAGGCCCCATTACAATTATAGGTCAGGGACTACCTGTATATTGTTTAGATATTAACTAATTATATAGTTTTTATATAATGCAATACAGAATATGTCATGTACAAATTATACCTTGTCTTATATAATTCTCAAAAAAAGTGAAAAATCCTTATGAGAATTTCACCTCCTATTCTAATATATACATGAGACCAAACTCTTCTAGTTGTAGAAAAGAAACAAAAGAAAAATGGAAGAAAAGCCCCCATACTAATGTAACCCCTCCCACTAAACACGGACAATGAATCGAGTATCGGCTCTCAGACATCAGATAGAAAACCCCCAGAGCACCTTGCCTACATAATCAAATTATGATCATAGACCATGAGTGGGCCCCATACCTTGTCAAATTCAACCTTGATCTCTTTAACATTACATCTAATTTTCTCCAAACTCAAGCAAGACATGTAACCATCACATTTGAGTTGGTGCAATGAGAATGTGTACTACATTTCAAGCAAATAGAAATTCTATGTTTTAATTTGGAAACCATGCTTTTTTTGTGGTCATAAACTAGTGCCAAGAAAACAAATTAGAGTTGAGGGGGATTGGGGTGTAAATGTATATTGTTTTAATAATAAAAATGTAATTTGTCAACCACAGATGGTTTTATAAGCAATGAAGGAATGTTGCTTTGATAGATACCCAAATGCTGTTGAATTATGGTGAATTAATTCAAGGAAACCCAAGAATTATTTCATTTGTTCTTTGCTAAACATTATTTGGTTGGTTTTGTGCTGGCAATCGAACCAATAGTAGATAAATTCAAGTATTTTTTCTTTCAAAAGATGACTTAAAAATATTAGAATTCAGTTATGTGATTTTAAAATGAGTTGTCCATAGAAATAATCTGAACTGTTAATCTGGCCCTACATTGAAGAAGTTCTGCCATACATTTTAAAATGTCTTATGACTTACTTTTCCATTACTTCTGAAATAATCACTTTGCCAGCATGCTTTTAACGGTTGGGTATCGTCAGAAGCAGACATTCAGCATTCTGTAATTCTTTTTCCCATTTTTGATCCATCGTTTAGACAGACTCAGCCACTATCCCAATCTGTTCTCTTTAATAAAGGCATTTCCCAGCATTTATGAAATGCATTGTTTGAAGTTTCATAGCTTTGGCCTACTGCTTGCTTCTTTTCATAATGTTGATAATAAATTTAAAGGACAGGACAAAACCTACTCATGCATGTTCTACTATTATATAGTGCATCAACTTACTGTAATACTGACCATCTTATTTTTGCAGTTGTAAAATCAATTTATAGGTCACACAATACTATTTTAGATTATACTTGAAGGTGGTACATCCATGTCACCTCATACATCTCTTTTCCTCTAAATTAGCATTTTCCAACATTTGCTCACATTAAGATATGCTAGCAAGATACTTTTGCAAAGTTCATCACCATTTAAAAAAAAAATGTCTATTATTCTTTTATAGGAATCAAGGCTTTGAAATCGGCAAAGGAAGTGGAAAAAGAAAATCAGGCCAAAAAGTACAAAATAGCTTCTGTTACAGTGCAACTTGGGTGAAACTGGATACCTCTGTGCAAGTGGCTTTAATTATTCCAGTATGTGATATGACTTAAGCTATGTAAAGGTTACTGGAAAACATTGTTCCACATTATTATATTCCGAGTTACATTTGTGAAGTTTTAACCTTGCCTTCTCCGGAGTTGACTATTTCAATAGAACACTAGCTCCATCTATTGTAAACTGAAAGAAAAACTGAATTTTCAATGAGAACAATCCATTTCCAATTCCGTATGGAATTCTAAATAGCATGAATTTGAATGCAATTTTGTGGAATTAATAAATTTATTAAAACCTATTAGACATACAAAATGCATAGGGAGGATGAGGAAAGGAACTAAAAACCTGACAGAATGCAATTTGAGTTTCAATGGTAAGAAATAACCTCTGTTTAGAAGAACAACTGAACAAGCTTGGAGCATCCCCAAAGAATCTCAGTCTATTAAGCATTTTTTTTTAAATCACCCCACATTCTGTTTTACACCTTTTACAGAAATGGTCCTGAAAACTTTGCACAATGAAGGACATTTACAACACTCGATGCAGGTGAACGGCAATAAACATTGCAAAGGACTCACACACCCCTCAAGTAAACGGTTCTCCCTTCTGCCCTCTGGTAGGAGCACTATGTCCAGATTGGGTAAGTGCTTTTTCGCCCAAGCCATCAAACTCCTGGGGATTGGGTACCATAGAATGTTAATGTACAAGTCTTAAATATTTTAAATGTGTTGAACTTCTATTTTAACCTATATTTAATTAAATATGCTCCGTGGTCCTGGAGAAATGCCATCTCGTCTTTATCATGCGAGCATGGTATGAATGACAAATAAAGATGACTTGTCAATACCCAGAATCAAGGATCACTTCACCTTTATCCCATAAAGATTTCAAGTTTATCATCATCCAATTGCAAAAGTAAAACCCGACAAAACAACATTCTCTGATCCTCAGTGCAAAACATGTAAACACAACACACATACAGACAAACAATATATATGCAGGACAAATTGATATACAGTATATAAATAAATAAATAAATTTTCTTTAGTGAAGATTAGAGTCTTGGATGATTAGTGCGAGCAGTTCTTTTAGTTGTTCAGCATTCTCACTGCCTGCAGAAAGAAACAGTTTCTCAGCCTGGTGGCACTGGCTCTGATATTCCTGTATCTCTTTCCTGATGGGAGTAGCTGAAAGATGCTGTGTACTAGGTCTTTAGTGGACTAGAGGTGGAGACTTATCTCACTTTCCCTCCACATCCTGAAGTCCACCAATTTGTCACACAATTAGAGAAGTTGTATTCATTTTTTTATTACACTATTATTATTAATATGCCATTGGTATTTAATTTGCCATTGGTATTTAATTACTAATATGCCATTGGTATTTAATTACTAATATGCCATTGGTATTTAATTACTAATATGCCATTGGTATTTAATTACTAATATGCCATTGGTATTTAATTATTAATATGCTTTTGGTATTTAATTATTAATATGCTTTTGGTATTTAATTTGCAGGTTAGTAGTAATGGAATCTGAAAATATCAGAAGTAGGAATGCTGTTAATTTTTCAAAATTCAGTTGGCAAATTGAAATATCTGGCCTATTGTGTGATCTGTAATATTACAAGATATGTAGAGCACTATTCACGTAAATGTAATAAATCATAATCTATTCATGAGCAAGTAATATTCCTGAGTAATAACAAATTGCAAATTGAAGCAGTGCTTGACGGAGCTTCCAACAAGGTGAAACACAGAGAATGTTATATTTTTAATCTATTGGGGATTATGGTTTTAAAAGATCAGTGTCATCTTGACAGCAGGCTGTTATCTCCAAAACATTATCCTAAACATGTATTGGTATGGACATTTTAAGCTCTTGAGCTGGTCTTTATGATGAAATAATAATGCTCACCTCTAGCACTGACAAAATACGTGGCATGAACAACATCAGTTGACATCAAACAATGAGATAAACTGGCATTCAAAAATCATGAAGATATCAAGCCAATTGAGCCACAAATCATGTTAAAAAGTCATCAAATGGCAAAAGTGAAAGAAAAATTTACCCTTTAAACATTTTCAATGAGGAATGAAATGTACAACGAAGAATAAATCAAATTATCATAAATAAAAAAGGAAGTTTGACATGGAATAGTTATGAAATAACTTATAATTTGTATACATTAGAGTTAGAATATTTCATAGCAGTAAGAACCATTTCATGAATCTTTAAAATTCCTTGGAGATTACACTACAAAACATAATATTTTCAGTGTACTTTAGAGCAAGATTACTTCACACATATTCGAAATTTTCATGAATTCAACAAATTCCCCTTAATCGTATTGGGGAAAGGCTGAACAACAGTGTATTGGGGAAAGGCTGTACAACAGTGTATTGGGGAAAGGCTGTACAACAGTGTATTGGGGAAAGGCTGTACAACAGTGTATTGGGGAAAGGCTGTACAACAGTGTATTGGGGAAAGGCTGTACAACAGTGTATTGGGGAAAGGCTGTACAACAGTGTATTGGGGAAAGGCTGTACAACAGTGTATTGGGGAAAGGCTGTACAACAGTGTATTGGGGAAAGGCTGTACAACAGTGTATTGGGGAAAGGCTGTACAACAGTGTATTGGGGAAAGGCTGTACAACAGTGTATTGGGGAAAGGCTGTACAACAGTGTATTGGGGAAAGGCTGTACAACAGTGTATTGGGGAAAGGCTGTACAACAGTGTATTGGGGAAAGGCTGTACAACAGTGTATTGGGGAAAGGCTGTACAACAGTGTATTGGGGAAAGGCTGTACAACAGTGTATTGGGGAAAGGCTGTACAACAGTGTATTGGGGAAAGGCTGTACAACAGTGTATTGGGGAAAGGCTGTACAACAGTGTATTGGGGAAAGGCTGTACAACAGTGTATTGGGGAAAGGCTGTACAACAGTGTATTGGGGAAAGGCTGTACAACAGTGTATTGGGGAAAGGCTGTACAACAGTGTATTGGGGAAAGGCTGTACAACAGTGTATTGGGGAAAGGCTGTACAACATTGTATTGGGGAAAGGCTGTACAACATTGTATT
Source organism: Narcine bancroftii (assembly GCF_036971445.1). Taxonomy (NCBI): domain Eukaryota; kingdom Metazoa; phylum Chordata; class Chondrichthyes; order Torpediniformes; family Narcinidae; genus Narcine; species Narcine bancroftii. The sequence continues at coordinate 83,487,053 of NC_091479.1, read as the reverse complement.
GGGGAAAGGCTGTACAACATTGTATTGGGGAAAGGCTGTACAACATTGTATTGGGGAAAGGCTGTACAACATTGTATTGGGGAAAGGCTGTACAACATTGTATTGGGGAAAGGCTGTACAACATTGTATTGGGGAAAGGCTGAACAACATTGTATTGGGGAAAGGCTGAACAACATTGTATTGGGGAAAGGCTGTACAACATTGTATTGGGGAAAGGCTGTACAACATTGTATTGGGGAAAGGCTGTACAACATTGTATTGGGGAAAGGCTGTACAACATTGTATTGGGGAAAGGCTGTACAACATTGTATTGGGGAAAGGCTGTACAACATTGTATTGGGGAAAGGCTGTACAACATTGTATTGGGGAAAGGCTGAACAACATTGTATTGGGGAAAAGCTGTACAACATTGTATTGGGGAAAGGCTGAACAACATTGTATTGGGGAAAGGCTGAACAACATTGTATTGGGGAAAGGCTGTACACCATTGTATTGGGGAAAGGCTGTACAACATTGTATTGGGGAAAGGCTGTACAACATTGTATTGGGGAAAGGCTGTACAACATTGTATTGGGGAAAGGCTGTACAACATTGTATTGGGGAAAGGCTGTACAACATTGTATTGGGGAAAGGCTGAACAACATTGTATTGGGGAAAGGCTGTACAACATTGTATTGGGGAAAGGCTGTACAACATTGTATTGGGGAAAGGCTGTACAACATTGTATTAGGGAAAGGCTGTACAACATTGTATTGGGGAAAGGCTGTACAACATTGTATTGGGGAAAGGCTGTACAACATTGTATTGGGGAAAGGCTGTACAACATTGTATTGGGGAAAGGCTGTACAACATTGTATTGGGGAAAGGCTGAACAACATTGTATTGGGGAAAAGCTGTACAACATTGTATTGGGGAAAGGCTGAACAACATTGTATTGGGGAAAGGCTGAACAACATTGTATTGGGGAAAGGCTGTACACCATTGTATTGGGGAAAGGCTGTACAACATTGTATTGGGGAAAGGCTGTACAACATTGTATTGGGGAAAGGCTGTACAACATTGTATTGGGGAAAGGCTGTACAACATTGTATTGGGGAAAGGCTGAACAACATTGTATTGGGGAAAGGCTGTACAACATTGTATTGGGGAAAGGCTGTACAACATTGTATTGGGGAAAGGCTGTACAACATTGTATTGGGGAAAGGCTGTACAACATTGTATTGGGGAAAGGCTGTACAACATTGTATTGGGGAAAGGCTGTACAACATTGTATTGGGGAAAGGCTGTACAACATTGTATTGGGGAAAGGCTGTACAACATTGTATTGGGGAAAGGCTGTACAACATTGTATTGGGGAAAGGCTGTACAACATTGTATTGGGGAAAGGCTGTACAACATTGTATTGGGGAAAGGCTGTACAACATTGTATTGGGGAAAGGCTGTACAACATTGTATTAGGGAAAGGCTGTACAACATTGTATTGGGGAAAGGCTGTACAACATTGTATTGGGGAAAGGCTGTACAACATTGTATTGGGGAAAGGCTGTACAACATTGTATTGGGGAAAGGCTGTACAACATTGTATTGGGGAAAGGCTGAACAACATTGTATTGGGGAAAAGCTGTACAACATTGTATTGGGGAAAGGCTGAACAACATTGTATTGGGGAAAGGCTGAACAACATTGTATTGGGGAAAGGCTGTACACCATTGTATTGGGGAAAGGCTGTACAACATTGTATTGGGGAAAGGCTGTACAACATTGTATTGGGGAAAGGCTGTACAACATTGTATTGGGGAAAGGCTGTACAACATTGTATTGGGGAAAGGCTGAACAACATTGTATTGGGGAAAGGCTGTACAACATTGTATTGGGGAAAGGCTGTACAACATTGTATTGGGGAAAGGCTGTACAACATTGTATTGGGGAAAGGCTGTACAACATTGTATTGGGGAAAGGCTGTACAACATTGTATTGGGGAAAGGCTGTACAACATTGTATTGGGGAAAGGCTGTACAACATTGTATTGGGGAAAGGCTGTACAACATTGTATTGGGGAAAGGCTGTACAACATTGTATTGGGGAAAGGCTGTACAACATTGTATTGGGGAAAGGCTGTACAACATTGTATTGGGGAAAGGCTGTACAACATTGTATTGGGGAAAGGCTGTACAACAACATTACATGCAGATGAGGACTGAATAATTGACACAATTTTGGGATCACTATGTTAAATCATGAATGTGCAGAAATGATGAACTTGTTGATAGTTTCACACCAGTGAAAGCCAACACAGTATTTTCCTTCTAATAATAGTAAAATCCAGGTAATTTTCACTATCCTTTTCATTACGCATATTTTTAATGTGCTTTGTGCTCCTGCTATTAAATAATAATGTTTTGCCCGAGCCATGAGCAACATCAGGAAAATAAAATTAATTTTTAAAAAAATCAGAACTAGTCTTTTTAACTTGGACCAATAATATCAGAGACAACATATGGAATCAAACTGATGAATCTCCATTCAAGAAACTTCAGAATTAGTTGTTTGGGACCTCTGAAAGCTCACTGATCAAGAGGGCATTGAAAGACAGTGCAGTGGAAAGATCAGCGGGCTGCAGAGAGGGCGAGAGAAAATGGACAACACATCTGAACTTCTAATTCCACTGCCTTCATCCACAGTGCCACAGAAGTTGCCACACCAGAATTCAATTCTTGAGACACGGCAGGCGAAAGTCAACGCAGAGTTGACATCATTGCACAAACTTTCATCTGATGGGAAGAAAAGTAGCCACATTTGAACGCATATAAAAAAAAGCAACAAGATTCTTCCAATATGGAAGATGACATGCAAAAGGTGTAGAGTGTTAGTTATAGAATATCTAGTTATGATGGGGAAACCATCACACAGACTTTGCCAGTAAGCTGGGAGGGGTGGGTCGGGGGTGGGGGTGGGGGGGGGGGGGTAACCAGAGACGTTCCAGACAAGAATCAATTCTCATCTCTTCCGCTGGGCCATGTCCTAATACCTGCCTGATCTCTAACACAATAGTGCTAACTGACTACTACCTGTTAGACGTGATCTAAAGGCTGCAATAAGCGTGCAGCACCACTCAGCCCCTGAACGGCATTGTTTCTGCTTTGAAGTGTTGTCAACTTCAAGAATCTAAGATTGCTATGAAACTAACTATTTACATGTGCAAATTGGAAACAAGAAATCAGCTAGGCAGAGAAATTGATATACAGTATATAATGTGTACTGTGAGCAACCCTTCCATATTTTTTGTATGCCAGAGGATATTCTTAATTATAACTGGTACATGAGATTAAATGAACAACAAATCATTTCCCTTTGTACTGTGTGGCTTGGTTGCACTTTTTGTATCTTGACAGGATCTTGACTTTAACAAAAGGAACAAAGTATTTTATAGTACATGAAAAAAAACTGAGCCCTAACTAATTAATAAACAGTACAATCAATTTTAAAAAATCTAATTATATACAAATCAAAACATATTCAGTAATTGATCTCTGGATCAATTATTAATAATTCACAGATTTTTTTTACTGGATTAACAGCAATATAATTGCAACATCAAATGAGACCTGGATTAGCCATTATCCATCTTACATTTGATCATCTGTCATATGAAGAAACAAAAGATATGTTACATATTGACCTATAGAAGTTCAAGCGTTCAGGAGAGGGGGGTTGAAAATGGGAGGTTAAATTGAAAAAATATAAAGAACTCAGTAGGTGATGGGCTGACTTACAAATGCACATCTTGGAGGCCAACCACATCTCTATCAGTCTTCTGTTTTGTTTCAGAATGTTTAGAGTGGATGGATTAGATTTGTGATGACTGGCTCCAGACCACAGTAGAATGAGCCACTTTGGCTGAAAAGAGAAAATCTGCTTTTGTAGTTAAGTCAAAAGAAATGTTTTTTAATATCTGAAAGCAATATGGAATAGGGATTGCACACTGTTTAATGTTATTTATTAATATGATCATTTGTGCCTTGGTCAAGAAGCAGCATTTTACACATCTCCGAGAAGGGAAAGTAGATGAAGCTCTCGTCTGACCTCAATGCTGAGCCTTACAATCTGTACCAACAACAGAGGGGTTTAGACACCCAGAAGGAAAAAAAGGTTAATTGAAAACATTAACAGATGTTCAATACAGGCTCCAGAGAGCAAAGAGAATGAATTTGAGAAATTTGATGCATACAATCAATGATCCTAACTTAGCTTCTCATGATCACATCTTTTTGATAACAATTTTATTTCATTCGGAGTTCAGATTCAGCCATCACCATAAACTACGATCTGCTGTAGGAAATGAGCAGGTCAAGAAGCATCAGTGGGGGGAAAGAAATAGTTGGTATAAGGTCAAAATGAGTCAGCATGACACATCATGGGAAATGAATAGCCAGTATAATGAGAAGAAAGAGAGAGAGGGGGGGAGGAGAGAGGGGAGGAGGAGAGAGGGGGGGAGGAGAGAGGGGGGAGGAGAGAGGGGGGGAGGAGAGAGGGGGGGAGGAGAGAGGGGGGAGGAGAGAGGGGGGAGGAGAGAGGGGGAGGAGAGAGGGGGGAGGAGAGAGGGGGGAGGAGAGAGGGGGGAGGAGAGAGGGGGGAGGAGAGAGGGGGGGAGGAGAGGGGGGGGAGGAGAGGGGGGGAGGAGAGAGGGGGGAGGAGAGAGGGGGGGAGGAGAGAGGGGGGAGGAGAGAGGGGGGAGGAGAGAGGGGGGGAGGAGAGAGGGGGGGAGGAGAGAGGGGGGAGGAGAGAGGGGGGGAGGAGAGAGGGGGGGAGGAGAGAGGGGGGGAGGAGAGAGGGGGGGAGGAGAGAGGGGAGGAGGAGAGAGGGGAGGAGGAGAGAGGGGAGGAGGAGAGAGGGGAGGAGGAGAGAGGGGAGGAGGAGAGAGGGGAGGAGGAGAGAGGGGAGGAGGAGAGAGGGGAGGAGGAGAGAGGGGAGGAGGAGAGAGGGGAGGAGGAGAGAGGGGAGGAGGAGAGAGGGGAGGAGGAGAGAGGGGAGGAGGAGAGAGGGGAGGAGGAGAGAGGGGAGGAGGAGAGAGGGGAGGAGGAGAGAGGGGAGGAGGAGAGAGGGGAGGAGGAGAGAGGGGAGGAGGAGAGAGGGGAGGAGGAGAGAGGGGAGGAGGAGAGGGGGAGGAGGAGAGGGGGAGGAGGAGAGGGGGAGGAGAGAGGGGGAGGAGAGAGGGGGAGGAGAGAGGGGGAGGAGAGAGGGGGAGGAGAGAGGGGGAGGAGAGAGGGGGAGGAGAGAGGGGGAGGAGAGAGGGGGAGGAGAGAGGGGGAGGAGAGAGGGGGAGGAGAGAGGGGGAGGAGAGAGGGGGAGGAGAGAGGGGGAGGAGAGAGGGGGAGGAGAGAGGGGGAGGAGAGAGGGGGAGGAGAGAGGGGGAGGAGAGAGGGGGAGGAGAGAGGGGGAGGAGAGAGGGGGAGGAGAGAGGGGGAGGAGAGAGGGGGAGGAGAGAGGGGGAGGAGAGAGGGGGGAAATATTTTGTCTTTGCTGAGTTTCACAACTATAAAAAGATTTGGCTTTTCATATCTGTGGCAAGATTCAATGGAGAGACACTTTTATATATGCAGGGCAGTACTTGTTATATGCTACAAGCAACCATCTTAACATCTAAAATAGGTGAGATTACTCATGCTATGTGAGAGAAAAGAACATTTTAAATATAGAAAATTATTGGTGGAAAATTAAAAAAAGATAACTATAAAAATTAAACAAAATAATAAAAATATAAACATTATAGACAAAGGCAAAAGAATGCTTTGAAAGAGAATACAGGGAATGATCTGTGGTGACATCTAGGAAGTGCATAAAGCAATCCATATCCACAGTGAAATCTGTTAAAGACTATTAAAGTGCCAGAATTCTAGCAAAGGAGGCCAGCTTCAATACGTCAAGGCTAATTTGGAAATGGTGCCAATACAATATACACAAATAAGTATCAGAACCCCAACAGGCTGCCACCCAATTCTGCAGCTGGCAGCATTTTTACTATTTCAGTTTAGAAGCACAGGATAGATTATAGATGGGGGGGGGGGGTTACATCTCTTTAAATAAACTGCAAACACAAATGCCAGGTTAATTAATTTTAAAAAGCAACATACACAATGCACAGAAGGATATTAATCAACATTCTGCATTTCATTTGTAATATTTTTTCCCGATGATTTATGTCAATGTATGTGAAATAATAAGCAGAATAGCCTTTGTCTGTTGTTAGCAAAGTGCACTGAAAACCACAGCAGAAATAATCAGGGCATGCTTTGGGTTGTGAAGAATAGCTGATGAAGCAGTTTAAAAACTCTTGTAATTGTGGCTCAAGTGTCATTGTTCCAAGATGAACTCCAGTTTTGGTAACTACATTTTCACTTTATTGCTGTTATGCGTGAAATATTCCCATATTCTCACAAAAGATATTTGGAATAGGGACGGTTCCCAATCTTTTCTTTCCTCTCAAATACCACCTTAAATAACCACAGAGCACCTCTGTCACAGCAGTTCGTCTTTACTTTCCCAATTAATATATAAAAACAAGATTCAGAAATGGTGCAAAGAACCATTATACTGAAGTTTCAACGCACAAAGGAGCACAATACGAGAAACTGATATCGTCTTTGGTAAAATAAATTCCTCATTGCCTCCTTTAATCCTCACTGATACCCATCTGTCTCCCTTGGGCCAGCATATGGATGAGTCCACATTCTTATGTACCCAGAGCTACACAAGAAAGGGATTTGGGTCTCATATCCTTGGTGAGGTGGGAGAATTGCCTTTCTTCATCATCCAAGGACAATTTTGGTAGATTGTGAAGAAAAAAAATCAAAGCAGCCCATGAAGGTGGTGCAACAGTGTGCTCTTTACATGGATAGCATTAGGAGATGTTGTAGATGTCACTGCAATCAAGATAGTTTTCAGATATAACAATTATTCTAACCATTGATGTCCATTTTTATGGGTAAGAATGGGGATTGGTGGGCTGTGATGAATGGACTCTCAAAAACACATTTCTGCACAGTTCTTTTGAAAATGTAATTTTATCAAATATTAACAAACCAATTCAAGCTTGGCAAAATGTCAGCTAGAGAGGAATATTGGCAGTCACAGGCAAATTCCTGCATGTGCACATGCTTAGGACTATTGATTGGTCTTCTGCAGGGTAATGGAGAAGTTTGGCAGCATCCCAGGCAAACGAGAAATAATTTTTAGAACACTGTTGCTTGCCCTTTTTAAGAGAGAATGATGGCAAAATATGTGTCCGTTACATTTCTTCATGCAGTCAACTTTCACACCAGTATTTCTGCTTGTTTATTAGTGAGTACTCATTCATAATAGTTATCCTAACATCGTCTGCTCCATTTACTGCACTGCTGCTCTTACCTTTCTCATTCCCACCAAAAACCAAACAAACTTAATTTAAACAGATCATCCGCTATTATTTCCAAGATATAATGTCTTAATTAGACATTCCTTTCCTGCTCTGTATTTGATCTCAACATCCACATCTTTTTCATTGCAGCTTCCTGGAGCTGTTCGCTCTGTCCTTTACATCAGACCTCAACCTGGAGCTGTTCGCTCTGTCCTTTACATCGGACCTCAACCTGGAGCTGTTCGCTCTGTCCTTTACATCGGACCTCAACCTGGAGCTGTTCGCTCTGTCCTTTACATCAGGCCTCAACCTGGAGATGTTCGCTCTGTCCTTTACATCCGTCCTCAACCTGGAGCTGTTTGCTCTGTCACTTTCATCAGACCTCAAAACTCTTTTGTTAATAAAGGATAGAATTACTTGCACTTTTTCCAATGTAGCATAAATTTGCGAAACACAAGTGATTGTTACGTTGGGGAAAACAAATGTAGATTGAGTCACCACTTTGCTGGATACTCCATTTGATTTCCACGTAAAATTCTGAACCCTCAGTTGCCCAACACCAAATTTCTCACTCTCAATGTTGTTCTCCCACACTGTTCAAGCAATTAAATTTTTAATATTTTTACAGTTTTAACATTTTAATTTTAAATTTAGACATACAGAATGGTAAGATGCCATTTTGGCCTACAAGCCTGTGCCACCAAATTATCTTACAACCCCTGGTATGTTTTGAATGGTGGGAGGAAACCAAAGTTCCCGGAGAAAACCCACACAGACACAAGGAGAACATACAAACTCCTTAAAGACAGTGTAGGATTACTTCTATGCTAACCATCTGCAATTATTTCAAATACCTAATACATTAAAACCTTGTTAGAACGCGGTAGTTGGGGTCCAAGATTTCATACTGCATTACAGCCGAGTGGCAGAACAGATGCAATATATGTCAGAGTGCCCACGGATAATCAAACCCAAATATTATCAGTTTTCAAAGTATCTGTTCTCTATAACTAACAATTTCAGTGAAAGAAAGCGAGCGCATTCTTTTAATATTGGGATTCTGAATTTTAATCAACTTATTTTACAGAAAGATTGTAAAGTTTGGGGTTCACAGACACCAGCGCTATAGCGATTCCGCAGATTAACGAATCGCGTTCTAATGAGGTTTCAGTGTACTCTATTTAAAAATTCATTTCCCTCTCAGCACATCATCTTCTGAGTGATCACATGGCAGACTTCCTGGCTCAAAAATAAGTTCGGAATTTTAGATTTTTCCAATTTGCATTTCAGAATTTTAATATTCACCATCGTTTTCTTTCTTGTAATTTCACATTATTGTTCTCCTTTGTTCATCCACATCTCACAAGACTAACCTTTGTTATTCTGATTTGGAAAAGGCAAGACGAGGAGGAGAGGAGAGAGGAAGGGGCAGGGGAAGACAGGCTAACAGGCAAATCCCTTCCCCCCTCTTCCACTCCCCATCATTTTATTCAGCCACTTACCTGTTTTTGCTTAGACCTGATGAAGGGTTCAAGCCAAAAACTTTACCCTTTGCTTCCTTTCAATGCTGTGTGACCTGCTGAGTTGCTCCATCATCTGTGTCTGTTGCACTTAACCCAAGCATCTATAGACTTTTAACTCACAATTTTATGTCTTTGGTTGCACATTCATGCCATTTTTCAAAATTTTAAAGCATTCCTTAAAGATCTTGACAGTAACAGAGTTTTCATTTGATGTCAGCTTTGCTTCTATCAACTAATTTTTCTCTCCTAAACATTCTTAAACATGCCCTTTAGAATGTTGCTCAGAAAGTAGATATTTGTCATCACAAAGCTGCCCACACATTGGAAGTCACTAAATTCTGAGCGTCAACATGATCACAATTGTTCATCCTCTAGTACAAGAGCCAATTGAAACATGGAACTATATAAGTGAACAGCCAGAATATACTTCAGAAAATATACAAAATTTGATTTCCTTTGCTTGCCCTGTAAAAGCACACAAGTAGTCTAGCACCTCTATAAAAATGAGAAAGAAAAGCAAAGAGACTCCCTTCCTGGCAACTCCTCTATGATTGGAAAGCTGATTTTGCACCCTAAATGCCAAGTTCACATGTGTGACAGAAATACTTATTTTGTGAAAATAAGGAGAAATGTCTGGTCCATTCTCTTGTTTATTCTCAAAACTGGGCCCAACAATCAAATCTTACACAACTTTATCATGTCCTGGAAGGGATGAATGATTCTGGTTCTCTGTCCCAGCCTGTGAAAACACCAACTCCATTTCTTAGTTGCCCTGTTAAACTCAAAAATTTGTGCAATTCTATGAGATTATTTCCCATTATTCAAATCTCATCACCTGGAGAGAAACTCAGACACAAATCTGAGCGATGTTCCGTAAATAACTAAAGAGGGTGAGACTGAGTCACTGATTTACAGGCTTTTATTCACAATGGACCTTATCTTGTGCCGTGACCCAGGCTTTCTGGGGAGGAGTCAAGGTGTTAGAGGCTTTATACAAGATCCAAAGAGGGAGGCGCCACTGGTAGAGTCACAACACAGGGCGGAATCAGGAATACAGCAGTTCACCGCACTGAGTTCATCATCATTCTACACATGCAATGTGAGAAGATGATTTATTGGCCACATCTTATCGACTCCTCTACTGTGGGTTGCGAAATGGCCTGAAAAAAAAGACGATCTCCTGACAAGGTTCTGGATATCATTGTCTGAAAACTGACGACCATGCTCCTCCAACTCCCCCTTCTGCCTGCAATTTCTGCAGAAGCAGTACCGGCACGCACACTACAGAGATACTTTAGCTTAATTGAGACTGTTCTTTAAAAGATGGAGTTTCAATACGATTTACTGCTACAAAGTGTCAGAAGCTATAATAAATGCTTAATTTTAAAGACCTGTGCTGTTTGACTTTATATATTGTGTTAGCCAACAAGAATACAGCTGCTCTCTGATACAGGCATCATGTGAATGATGTAGTGCTGAACTACTGATCCAATTCAGGCGCAAAAGAGTTCAAAACAGATGTTTTTCATGATTTCCTGTGCCTCTTCCCATTAGGTTACCCACCATTTTGAAAACCAATGAGCAATTCCCACACTTATTTTCCCACCCAAAGTATTGGAGTGGATCAGGAAGGCAAGTATTTGCTATCTATCATCCTATGTCTGGTTCTTGGTGTATGCAGCCCTAAACTACTTCATTTGCTGAGGAGTTCTTACTGGACATGAATATTGTTCACTTGTCAGCGAACATTCCCACTCGTGACCTTATCATGAAAGGAAAATCTTTGTTGAAGCAGCTGAAGATGTTTGGGCCCAAGTTCTCATCCTGAGGAACCTCTGCAGTCATAACCCGGGGCAGGGATATATTTTTAAATACATTTAAGTGCTTATGTTTTGCATTGAAGTTGAAGTCATGCCCAGAGTTTAATAACTGTTGAGAGCTTTAGCAGAATAACAAGGGTAGTCATAAAGTAAGGCAGCTCTGTCAATAAATCTATCAATTTAGTTTCCAAGATATTCAGAATTTCCTAAAACTGAAGAACATGTTCAATGCCAAGATTTTAAAAAAAGCATGTAAAATTAAATTGTTAAAAAATGAAATGCCAAATATTGCACACAGATTTGAGTACTTAAAGACCATGCATTGAATATCATGGAATCTATAGCAAGAAAACAACTCCTTCAGACCAACTTGCCTTTGGTAACCAAGCTCAACCCCATTTGTCTGCATTTGGTCCATATTCCTCCAAACTCTTCCCATCTGTGTACCTGCCTAAGTGCCTTTTAAACATTATAATTGTCCCCACTTTATCTGGCCCCTCATTTCATTAACAGTGCCCACTACCCTCGATGTGAGGAAGAGGGCCTCAAGTCCCTTTTAATTTTTTTCCTCTCTCACCTTATATCTATGCCTCTCTACTTTAGATTTAACTACTCTGGGCAAAAGGCTATTACGTCTTAGCATATTGTACATAAAATGGTTAATCTCCACTTTAAGAAGATACAAACTGCAAGAAAAGATGGAGTAGACCTGCAATTTATTTTTTTCAAGAAATAATTGGACAGGAATATGTGGGAAATGCCAGCACCTCCATGCTGAATAGCTGGCATTCACCCTCCATAAAATATCAGGTGGTTTGGGACACACACACACACACACACACACACACACACACACACGAGGAAATTCTGAATTTGTTGGCTGAGGTTTTGCCAGTAGTTTCCCAATTGGGTTAAACGCTGGACCTTGTCACGTAGTCAAGTACCAGACCACAAACTTGTATTCCCTAGCAGTTACACTGGGGAAATGCCCCACTGAACCTCTCCTAGCTTGGACCTGGCTTGTGAATTGCTAACTCATTTATCTCAATGAAGAGGAAGGGCTGAAAGGGTAAGTACAACATCAGTTACTTTTTAACAAATTACTTGAGTTTGGCTTAAATTTTTAATTGTTTTAAAGTGCTTTAAAAGCATTTTTATGTTGTCATTCTATAAACATTTTATTTTCCAGATGTTTTGGTCAAAAACATTCAAAAGCAATATTTCAACAACTTTCGTAGCTATTTTGTGTCATTAAAAGGCAAGTCTGTATTTGTCCATTTGTGAGGAACCAACAAGGGAGTACGAGACTGTTATTTTTAAATCGACTATAGTGACAGTAATGAGAAAAGCTATAATTAATGTTTTCAAAGAATGAGGAGAACACACTCAAATTCCTGTGAGGAATGATAGGGACTGGCATAAGTTCTGCATAAATGACAGTCTCTGAATTAGAAGGAGATAATGTTCAAGTTTATTTATCATCCGATTGTACAATGCAACGAAACAGCATTCTCCAGTCCTTGCCAATAAATTGAATGAAGCATTCTAGCCCTCTAATAAGCAAATTATGAAAGCAGAAATTATGGAAAAGAAACCAATGTATGAGTAATTTATTTAGCAGAACTAAAATAGAGGAGAAAGATAAACAAGTCAAGGTCAATCATGAAATCATGATTGACTGTCACTAAAGTGGATGACCCTAAACCAGTAGCTGGTAGAGAGGTAATTTCACAGTTTTCAGCAGAATGATTTGGAGGATTTAACACATCAAGTGTCAATGCAATAAAGGCAAAAGTTGGATTCCAATTACAGTGGAACCCCGATAAAATGCGAACTTGGATATAACGTGATCAGCCAGCAGACCCCCTTTCTTTCCGGAATTGAAATTGCTTTCACATCAAAATGGAAGACATTGTTAGAAAATGAAAATCGTTTTCAGTGAAAGATTAACTTTACACACTTGAAGCGATGAAGAATAGAAGTCAAACCCAAGTTGCACACGACCTCACATACCTGAACCAACACTTGGGGGCTGGAAATCTCAGGAAGTTACGTGCGTCACTTTGGAGAGTTGAAGAAGAGGCAGGACTAAAAGCCAAACTCATGAAAACAGCCAGAAAGATGTCAGCCTCAATGAGTCCCTGTGCGAGTGGTTCATTCATTCAAGGGTGCTCAGAAGGCTCTCCGATTTCTGGACCTATTCTCAAAGCTCAAACCGAGAAGTTTGACCAGCTGATCAATGGAGAAACCTTGCAATTCAAAGCTAGCAATGGATCGGTTTAAACACTGTCATGGAATTTCTCAAGTGTTAGTGTCTGGAGAAATTCGCTCAGCCGAAAGTGCATCCGCCAGTGAACACCTGACGGAACTAAAAATTCTCTTAGAAGAAGGTGGCCATGTTGAAGAACAAGTGTACAACTGTGACAAAGCAAGCCTCTGCCAGAAGATGATCCCAGACCACACACTGTCTAACAAAGATGACGCCCATCAACATGAGGGGTTCAAATGCTAAGATGTTAACAAGACTGGTTAAAACGATTTATCAATGGCAAATTTTGCTTTGCTCTACTGTTTCCACCATGTCAACGTGAAGTCGTTACCATTCAAGTGCACACATAGCAGCAGCGCTTGGATGACCAGTGTCATCTTTGAAAATTGGTTTTACATAACTTATCCCTGCTGTCCGCAATCATTTGCATAAGCAAAAGCTAGAACCCAAAGCTCTTCATTTGCTTTACAACTGTCCCACTTGCCCACCAGCTGCTGAGTTTCTTACCTCCCAAAGAACACTACATCCAAGATCCAGCCCCAAGATCAGGGGATCATCTCCGCGTTCAAGCAGAATTACAGACGTGAATAATTAATAGAATTGCAGACGAATCAACAACACTGGAAGACTATCTGAAAAGCATGAATGTTAAAGAAGTTTGCCACTTAGGCGAGAAAAGCTGGGCAGCAGTCAGCTCCTCGTGCGCAGAAAAATGCTAGAAGAAGGGTCTAGATTTAGCCCTTCCATCACAAAAATCTACCAAGGAAGATGATGATGACGATGAGTAAGAATTCTACAGCTTCACAGATGAAGAGGCGCAGAGTCCATTTCAAATTAGCAAAGAGGATGTTCATCAGTGCTACTCGGCCGATGATGGATGCCTGACATATGAGCATCTGACGGATTCCAAAATCATCCGTAACATTACTAAAGCACCGGTTCCCAAACCACAGGAGGATGACAATGAGGAGCCTCCACCCCACCCCCAAAAGTATTTGAAGCCATTGAGTACCTCAAAGCTGGCTGGAGACCCAGGATGTGGACCACATAAAAATCCTCCAGTTCAGAAGCATTTTACATTTCTCTCACCGCCAGCGACATGCTGCGATCAGGCAATGATCACTCAATTGCTTTTTTAAGAAATAAAATGAAGATTGTAAGAAATTTTAAAAAGAGGATTGCAAATACAGGTATTGTACATGTGTTCTTTATTTTGAAAGTGCTGTTTCGTGACCCCAATTTAACACAAACCCGCTTTCTTTGTAATCCAATTTTTTGAACCCAGACCATCATGTTATAATAGGGATCCACTATATATCACAATTAAAAGTATCTAATAAAATGCAAATCCAAGGGGTGTTTGAAATAATATGTAACAAAATGTAAGTTGATCAATTTATCTAATTGCATAATCTGATCATTTTTATTGTGCATCATTTGTTCAGTTAGGCTTATAGAGCAAAATTATTTTTTTTAAATGGTGCATATATTATTTTTAAATGAATAAAGTTCAGATTTTGTTTTTGTACTGCCTGCATCCTGAACACCCAAGATTCATGTCAATGGATAAAAAAATCTAATTGAAATCAGTCTTCAGGTGGTGTCCGAGGTTATGGGTGCTTTTGTTGGCCTCATTATTATATTAATGCTGATTAGTTGTCCCCAGAACTGTCATTCTTTTTCCTTTCTGGATTCTTTCATTTTTACTGGTGCTATTCCAAACTACCTTTGTGGGTAGGGGGTTTGTTTAAAAAGAACAATTATAATTACTGCACTCTATAGAAATGAGCCATTTGGAATCACTCTGGAGTTATTCCAGTAATTCATTCCAGAAGACTACATTTCCTTAATTTTCTTATCATGCCCTGTTATTGATACTGCTATCCATTTCCCCCCCACCCCCAATTCATTTTTAAGGGAGATCCAAACCTCAGCAATTAGGTCACTTTTTTTTAACCCTGACATCGTAGGATTCCCCTTTTAGTTCAAGTCTTTCAAACAACTTCAGTGGGATGATACAATTTTAAAGCATCAGATGGCTTCACTTGACAAAAATTATACTTAACTGAGCACTAACCAGTTGAACTTTTGCTGTCCAAGGGAAGTTCATGAACTGTGCTTTGGTCTGTTTAAGATTTCAGGGTGACCCTTGGGATATTGTTGATGGGGAATGAGCAAATATAATGCTACTGATTACACAGTACAACAATTCCACCCACCCCCCCAAAGGTTTGCTTCCTTAAAAACAATGGGGATTATGATAGACAGCATCAAACAGAACACAAAGATAATTTCAGATTTGCTTTATCACGTAGGAAGTTGGAGAAACATTAAATTAAAATGCTTAATCGCATAATGATGCTGATATCAACTTTTGTGACACAAATGTTACCCATCAACCCATGCTAGTTTTCTCAGTCCTGCTGTAGTCATGAATCTTGTAATTTGCTGACACAAATTGAATTGCATATTGTGCAATTCATCAGTGAAAACCCTCATTTCTATCATTACAATGGAAGGAATCTAAGATGATTCGGCATAGAACTGAGCCTAGAAGGCTATCCTGAAGAACACCTGAAGCAATATCCAGAGTTGGGATCATTAACCACCAACAACCATCTCTTTTTGTTTGAGGTATGACTAAAACTAATGAGTATTTACCCTTTGATCTTTATAGAACACTTTCATGTAAGGTTCAGTCACTCCTCTCATCTCTAGAATTTAGTTCTTGGTTTGGAACACAACAATTATGAAATCTGGGAGCAAGTGGCCTTGGCAAAATCCAAATTAGCCATCGACAAGGTGAGCAAGTTCCGCAAGATGGGAAGTAAAGATGAAAATCCAAGTAAATAACATCCACTGATGTTTGTTTGTCTATCCTGCTTGGTACTCCCTCATAGAATTTCATTAGATTTGTCAGACAAGATCTTCCCTTAAGGGAACCATGAGGACTTTAGCCTACTGTATGCTGCCAAGTACCCCGAGATCCCATCCTTAATAATGGATTCTAGAATCTTATAAAACTGCTGAAGTTAGGCTAACCTACCTATTTTGTTCTGTATTTTGCCTCTCTCTCCTCTTGAAGGCTAGCACAACATTGGCAATATTCCAGTCCTTTGGGACCATTCCTGACTCTAGTGATTCTTGAAAGATCAACTAATAAACCATCCACAATATCTCAGCTACCTCTTTCAGAACCCTGGGCTGCAGTACATCCAATCCAAGTTACTTACCCACCTTCAGATTCCCAAGTGCTTTCTCCTTAATAATAGTGACTACACTTAACTCTGCCCCGATTCTCCCCAACCCCTGGTGTCTTCCACAGTGAAGACTGTTGCAAAACATTTCTTCAGTTATTCTGCCTTTTTTTTGTTCCCCATGTCCATTTCTTGAACATAATTTTCCAAAGATCCAATGTCCACACTTGCCCTTCTTTTATTCTTTATACCCCTGAACTTTTGGCATTCTCTGTTATATTATTAACTAACTCATCTTTTCTTCCCTCATTCTTTTTGATGCCTTCTGATGCTTTTTAAAAGTTACCCCCAATACTCTGGCATCCCATTCTTTCTTTTTGCTGCCTTTGACTTCCTTGTTAGTTCAGTTTCCTCACCTTCTTTGAAGAAAGCAATTTAGTTTAATCTGAAACCAATGTCTCAAATCTGAAGCCACAGTAATGCTAGTTGGCTCTGATTGATTGCGAATCTCTATTAAAAGTAACATCAAAAACATCAACGGTTAACACTTTATATGTGCAACGACGTACACCTCTTTCAGGCAAAAACAGCTAGAGGAAATGTGGATGTACAGTAGAGGTAAAATACTGTAATTGTAGGATAAAAGGTCATGATATGGACTGTGAAAAATGGACTGAGAATTTGGAAAATATCAGAATTCACCAAAAGAGGTTTAGGAAAAATCCAGCAAGAAAGCAAAACAAATTGTAAGAATGCAAGTAAGTGTGTGAAGAAGCCAAAGATGAAGTTGCTCGGACAGGAGACATTTTCAGAGAGTGAGGAAATGGCAGTGTGGTGAACTGCTATGCACTCCTTTATCTGTGACTCCTCCATCTTGACCCTGCATAAACACCATAACCACTCCCCAGAAAGCCTGGGTCACATCATCTTCACGTTTATTGTAAATGAAAGCCTATTGTTCTGTAACTCCAGTCTTTCGGGTTATTAATAGTGCATCAATTTGATTTTCATTTATTTCCCCCCCAACACTGGAACAATTCTTGAAGCCTGATAAGTTGGAAATCGACTGACAATTGCCAGAAGCCTCAGACCACTTGGGCTACGTTGCTTTCAGGTCTTTCTGCAAAATTCCTCTGGAATCATGGCCACGGAGGCAAATAAGCTGCACCTACTTTTCTTCTGGGTCGAACATCATTTGTTTCCGATGATTAGGGATGCCTCAACATACAGGGAGGATGCAATGGACATTCTCCAAGGACCAATGAAGTTTAAGCCGGGCATATATATACTGGCCACCCATCAGACAGCAACTGGGTGAATCGACCGACGAGTTCCTCTGGGCCCCGAGAGGACTCACATGAGTGTGCAACTTCCAGTCAGAGTCGGCCGCCCAAAACACCGAGGACATGATCTGGAACGCCTATGTCGCAGGCGTCAGGTCAGACTATGTGTGTTAGAGGCTACTCGAACAGAGCAAGTTGGACTTAAAAGGAGCGATTGACCTCGTGAAATCGCTGGAGGTCACTCTCTGTAATATGGAAGCTTACTTGTCGAATGGTGCTGGGTCTACACAGGGGCTGCCATCTTGGGATGTGGGTTTACAGGCTAGCAGTCCACTGCCATGTCCAACGAGCGAGCCCATCACAGCCGCAGTCGACCAGGAGCACCAAAAGTGCTACTTTTGTGACCAACCAAAACACCTCTAAAACGCTGCCCGGCAAAAGACACGATGGGCTCGAAATGCAGAAAGAAGGGACATTATGCAAAGGTATGTCAATCACAGCCACCTTCCAGTCCCAGCACTGCTGCATGTGCCACATGGTGATCGCCATCTTGGATGCCGTCAAATTTCGGGGATAACCACACTGCCACATGGGCGCCACCATTATGCTCCCAGACTACGAGTCAGCACGGTCCAGATCATGAACCGACACTGACCTCTGTGGTACTGGATCAAAACAGTCCACATTAACTCTTCTGGTCTATACTGGACATCTTGATCAATGAAGTGACAAGATGCCTTTTCAATAGTGGGAGCACAGAGTTTTATCCAGCCCGATACAGTGCAGCATTACTCCCTTAAAGCAAGGCCCGTAAGCTATAAAGTCACCTTGGCCTCAAAGTCACCCTCAGCCGAGATCTGCTACTACACCACCGTGATGCTGACCATGTGGGGCATGACTTACAGGGTCTTTAAACTCTTCATCATGTCACAACTCTGAGCACTAGTGCTACTGGGGATGGACTTTTGGTACTTCCTCAAAAGTGTTACAATGCATTACGATGGTCCTCTTACCCTCTCCCCCCCCACTCACAGTCAACAACCCACAGTTTGTTAGCCTCTCTCTCTCTCTCTCTCTCTCTCTCCCCCCCCAATGGCCCAACTGACATGCAGTCTCTCTACTCTCCGTATCGATCCCCCACCGCTGTTCACGAACCTCATCCCCAACTGTAAACTAGTCGCTAACAAAAGCAGGTGATACAGTGAAGGGGAAAAGGCATTCATTAAAATGGAAGTGTGGCAACTCTTGAATAAGGGGATCATTGAGGCCAGTACCAGCCCGTGGGGACCTCAAGTCATGGGGGTAAACACAGAATGGTGATTGATTATAGACAGACCGTTAACCACTACATGCAGCTGAATTCATATCCCCTTTGTTGCATTGCGGATATGGTCAATCAAATTGCCCAAAATCATGTGTTCTCTACAATCAACCTGTAATCCACCTACCACCAGCTCCCCATCCCCCCAGAGGACTGCCAATACACTGCCTTTGAGGCAGATGACCACCTCCACCACTTCCTCAAGGTACCCTTCAGTGTTACCAACAGTGTCCCCATCTTCCAGCGGGTGTTGGCCGGATGGTGGATCAAAATGACCTCCGGGCCACCTTTCCCTTCCTGGATAATGTCACAATTTGTAACCACAACCTGCAAGATCATGATGCCAACCTACAGAAATTCCTCACAACTGTCAAATGCCTCAATATAACCTACAACAGGGATAAATGTGTTTTCTGCACTACCCAGCTAGCAATCTGGTTATGGAGAATGGAGTCATTGACTCTGACCACATACACCCCCTGCTACAGCTCCCCCTCCCTCACAGCTTCAAGGGCAAAAGTTGCCTGGGGTTCTTTTCCTACTACCTCCAGTGGGTTCCTAATTATGTAGACAAAGCCTCCCCCTCATCAAGTCCACATCCTTACCCCTGACAAGAAAGACTTGGGCAGTCTTCTGTCACATAAAGGAAAGCATTGCTAAGGCTGCAATCTAGGCGGTGGGTGAATCTGCCCCATTTCAGGTGGAGAGTGATGTGTCCATGTCTGATTTCACCCTGGCTGCCACCCTTAATCAGGCAGGACAGCCCATGGCCACCTTCTCCCATACCCTTCAAGGCCCTGAAGTCTGACACTCATCCATCGGAGAGGCAGCTCAGGCAACAACATGGTCTGTTTACGCTCCGTAAATGGTTATATGGTTAATAATTAAGGCAATGTGGCCCTGGAGACATTACCTGGCTGGCAGATGTTTTAACCTGTTCATGGACCAATGGGCCATGGCATTCATGTTTAACGACAAACAGCAGGAAAAGATAAAGAATGATAAAATTTTGAGAGGGAGGATCAAACTCTCCACCTATAACTATGATATTCTGTATCAGCTGGGGAAGCTCAATAAGCCGCCAGATGCCCTGTCCCAAGGGATATGTTCCAATGCTGTGTTGATTACAAAGTCACCATTAACCAAGCTTTGCAGAACATCCTATGCCCAGAATGGAGGAGTTATTCCAGGCCCTGAATGGGAGAAAGAAATGATGGATTTATCACAAGCATATCAACAAAGAGAACTGGATGGACTCAAATAAATAGATGGCAATCAATACTCACTTAGGATTATTTACCGATACCTGAATACCATACGGAATATCAGCAGCTCTGGTAATATTTCAAGCAACCATGGACAAATTACCACATGGAATTAATGTAGGATTTTACCTCGATTACATTTTAATTACAGGTCGAGACAACTGAACACCTGACCCACCTAGGAAATTACCTAACCTGATTACAACAAGCAAATGTTCATCTGCATCAGGACAAGTATGTATTTATGGTACCTTTCGTAACACATTTAGGCTTTACAATTAACAGTGAAGGAGTCTAATTGAATACTGCTGGTACCGAAGCTATGGAATGAAGAGATCGCTTGAAAGACCTATTGAAATCAAGTGACAATGTTCTTGTCCACCATGACTCAAAGAAGTGCCCTTGCTGTGGATGCTTCGCCAGTAGGATTAGGAGTGGTGTTGTCACAGGTAACGAAAAAAGGGGAACAACCGGAGGCTTATGCCTCCCGGTCTTTGATGACTTATGAATGTAATTATGCACAACTGGAAAAAGAAGGGCTTGCCGTAATATTTGGTGTCAAATGATTCCTCAATACTCATATAGTAGAAAGTAGACAATAATCCACTGAGTTTGATTCTAGGCCCTAAAAAAAAAGGGATATCAGTGCTAGCTGCAACAAGAATGCAAAGGTGGGCTATGCTGCTCACCGCATACGATTATGATTTGAAACATAAACCAGCAATACAAAACAACCATGCTGATGTTATATCTTGCTTACCTCAACAGGAAACTGAACAGAAAGATTAGATAATTAAATGGACTGTGGAGGCCAGAACTATCAATCAAGAACATCACCATTTACCCATAAACGATCAGCAAAGAAGTACAAGAAGCTACACTATCAAAGGTCCTACATTTCACATTAAACAGATGGCCCAACGCCGAAGTTATTGCTGAAGAACTAAAACCTTATTATACATGATGCCATGAGATTGAAGAAGGTCATTTATTGTGGGGGACCAAGACAATCATTCCTACAAAATGGCAGATGGCCATGTGTGATAGTACAGATTCTATCACCAATGTGTATATGTACAGATTGTAGTGTAGGATGACTGTGATTGGCTGAGAGTGTAGCCACACCTACTGGCAGGTCTTAAAGGATTGCTCTTAGCTAGACCAGATCATTCTGGACTGGTCGACCTACTTGTGATATGCTCCAGTCTTTTAG
The DNA here is from genome assembly GCF_036971445.1 of Narcine bancroftii. NCBI lineage: Eukaryota > Metazoa > Chordata > Chondrichthyes > Torpediniformes > Narcinidae > Narcine > Narcine bancroftii. The sequence continues at coordinate 83,465,769 of NC_091479.1, read as the reverse complement.
TTAATAAAAGCCTTGGCTTGGATCAACAAGTCTTTGGTTCTTTCGACGCGCTCTACACCATGTTATCAGATTCTAAATGGCCAATGGTATCACACACGAGAAAGACAACAACAGACCAGACAAATGAAAAACTATGAAATATATTTCCATTATATAGATTACCAATTGAACTAGTTTTCAATAATGGTTCATAGTTTTTATCGGAGGCTTTTAAGGTATTCCTACGCAATAACATTATTCAACACATCCTGTCAGCACCCTACCACCCAAACTTTAATGGGGAAGCAGAACATTTTGTAGTCTTTAAAGAAGGCCGTGAAAACTAAGAAACTCAAACATATCATGGAATCACAGAAACACAGATTTCCTGTTAGGATACAAGAACAAGCCACACTCTAACACCAAATTAACACAAGCTGAATTGATATTTGGATGCAACTTAAGAACAAGACTTTCCACAGTACACCCAAACATCAGCTTTCAAATAGAATAATCCATGTCTCCAAGTAAACCTACCAGATCTCTAGAAGTGGGAGAACCAGTACAGGTATGAAACTACTGAGACAGTAGGAAGCTATGGGTGAGAGGGGTTATTCTTTAAAAAAAAAAACACAAAGTCCCTGTTCTTATTCTATACTGGTAGGAACTAAAATATGAAAACAGCACATTGACCAAGTGAGAGCAGTGGCTAATCCCATGGCCATGCCCACTGTTCACGATCCCAATGAGATACCAGATGAGATTCCCTGGGCTCACTCCGCTATCAATGTTCCAAAAATATCATCAAGAAATAAATCCCCTTCTCAACCAAGCAGTCTTTGACCAAATTGTCCTATACTATGTCCAGTTTAACTACACATTTCTATACAACATCCGTATTGGGGTTCACCAAAGACAAACTTCACAAGCCTTGCCACCAACTGAGGTACTACCCTAAAAGAAAGAGAGTGCGGAGAAGTTACAAAGTACTCCGAAGGATTGTATGGCTTTGAGACAAAGAGGGCGAAAGGGTATTTCTAAACCTCAAATACACAACAAGGGACAGTGCATGTAACACCTGCAAAGAGAACACTGGAACAAACTCTTGCTTTCCTCTCTCATGGTGTTTACAGGCAGAAGGAGCCTTCAGCAACGGCATTTAAAAGTGTTGATCCACCACAAGTAGGATATTTGATGATTTGTCTTTTAAGTCATGATTAGTATCTTAGCACATTTTGGCCTGGTTCCTGACATAAAACTGAATTCTAACTTCTAAGGAGAATTTTTTTTTGGTGGTGCTGTATTGTTTTTGGCTGCCTTCAAAACAGTTTTACTGGAGTCATGGGTGGTCTGGTAAAGAAGTCTTTGGGAGGAAGATGAGAGGGAGGTGGAAAGAATACATTAGAGAATGGGAGACAAGGGGACAGCCAAATTTACAGCTGTACACACCAACTCACAGGGAATATCTTTCCTACCCAAATATCTCAGAAGAGCAACATGTGCAACAGATTATATTAAACCCCAAAGTAAAACATCTCCAAACTCTTACCTTTTGAACCTACATTTTGAACGAGATCAGATTTGTCTGCAACTGTGCATGTTACAGGGAGACCCTAATTTTTCATTCCTTTTAAGTCAGAACAAGTGAATTCAGATAAGTGTAATCAAGCCTTTATGTGGTGAGCAGGGTAAAAATTGATTTTGGACTTGACTTTCACTATTGATTCATACATAACTACAGAACTGTTACAAGATCATCAGAAACATTTGTTGAGCATCCATTGTGATTAAGAAAACTTCAATTTTCAGACACCACTCAAGAATAGATGAACAGAACACCATAGCATTGTACAGGCTTATGGCTGCATGTTCCAGTCAGGTAGGTAGGTAGGTATTTCAGAAATCAACAAATTAAGAGCTTCCGTTTAGCAAATCTTCCAGTGCATTAACACTTTAATCTTATTAACACCACATTAACACCAACTTTGCCTTCCTTCAGTTCCAGGGTCTTGCCATTTCACTTGAAATATAAAGGCCAATACTCTGTCTTAAATCTAATCAAATGGTTTAAGATTTCCATGATGTCGACACAAGTTTCCTCAAACATGAAAGATCAAGATTTTAAAAGTTTTGCCTGGTACAAACATTTCCTTGTATTTTGTGTTTCAATAAGCCGGGTGACTGGATGCAATTCAAAAAAGGTAAGTCATGTCATTTGACCTTGGAAAGCTGAAAAATGATATTCACGTAAATGTGTAGCATAAACTGAAGTGTGCACAAGTCACAGGATTCATTTCCCCTTATAGCACAGCTGCTGAATCCATTGATAGCTTCCTAATAGATTCAACAATAAAGCAAATAAGTATCTTCCATTATGTGAGGTATTCCCTTGAGTGGTCTGCTGTCAGACCCAATTTTCAAGTTCCTAATCCAGAATCTTTTTGCTTCATGTTCTCAGTCCAATGTTGCAGCAACAATATCATTGTTCAAGTTGCACCCTGAAGGATGTCATGATTGTGTGTCACAGCATTCTTGTGTGTTGGTACATCATCTGGATGAAACTGTGAGAACCATGGTTGCCTTGTGCACACAAGGCAACCTCAGTTGTGTTTGCCTCAGAATACAATCATGAAGCTCATAAAATCTATGTTTGAATTTCTAGGCTGCGACGTGCAACACGATATAGATTTCCCCAAATGTTCTTTGGGTACGGTTATAGCCTGATATGAATGCCAAATCTCAAGCAGCAGTAATACTCAACAATAATGCATCAATTTTTCTTTGAAACATTTACATCTAGCTTGAATTTCAATTAAATCTTCACCAGGAAAGAAGAAATGCAGGGAAAGATGCTCTCAACTATTGTTCTTACCATTGACACTTTACAAGGAAATGTTTGTACAGGAAATAGATTTTATAATTTTTAAATCATTTCTATCTTTGCAATTTTTACTATGTAAAGAACAATTTATATACCAAGTCTCATTGCTTCAATAAGTTCCAAAGAATACTCTAGCCACTGAAATGCAGCCATTGTTACAGGAGCTGAAATATATGAGACATGTCTAGTCCATCCACAAGTTGAAGTGAGAGGACAAGGTTGTTCTCATAGCCAATCTGTGACTAGCCGAAGATGCAAACCCATGGATGGAATAGGAAGTAGTACAGGTGCCCATTCAGCCTTTTCTCTGTCCCTGCTCAAGATGAATGTTACTGCTTAAACTTATTTTAAAATCTCTCTGATCATGTTCAGTTCTTTTTTTAAAAAAAAACTGAACAATTATGCAATGCAGTTGAATTCTGTGCTTTTTTTTTTTAAAAATCAGGAACTTTTTTTTCCAGGAATTAAATATCGGGCACATGTAATCCAGGAATTGCTATTGTTGGGTACGCACTTACTTTTAAAAACAAATGTATTTTTTGGCTCTGCCTCTGCTTCCTGGACCAATTAATTTATTAGTTTTACTAATGTGGAAAGAAAGCAATTCAGCGAAGTATAGCTATAATGTAGCTTTTGGCTGTTTAACTTTGAATGCAGGCATTGATAAAGTACTTGCTCGTTGTATTGAAAATGCAGGATTTCTGCTATTAAACAAGTCATTTTCAGGAACATTAAGTGAACAGTAGTTCAGCCAAAAAAGGTTAATTGGGAAGTTTAAGAACATAGAGTGCAACATTTAATAGTTGATCAGGGAGAATCTCTACAGTTACTTTGAGTCTGAGAAATATATTGAAAAAGAACAAGATCATCAAATTTAGAAAGTACAAAAGGTACACAAGAATTGGATTTTTGAAGACTTTAGTTTGAAGCTAGATCAAGGCAGGGCAGAAGCACTCCCATTTGGTGTTCTTGGAATGAAAGTGTCCAAGGTTTTATTACGACATTTCTCGTAGGGGAAATTGTCCTGCTGGAAGTAGCTGGTGCCTCATTAGGGCCTACAAAATAACAGCCCAAAGAAACGATTTAGGAACATGTCTAATGTAAAAGAATAGCTTTGCTTGGCAAGATTTTTGGTTCTGGGTAACCCACAGTGATTTTTGTTGCTAACAGTTGAGCTCTTCAACGGTAATTCTTAGATGAATTAAGATGAGGTCAGACCAGTAAAACTGATCGAGTTTCTCGCCAATATTTTGAATGATGATGCAAGTCAAAATCTGTGAATTTTTAAAAAAAGTTATTTTCTGCGAGACTAAACCCAACATTGTCATCTTTCTCTGTGCATCTCCCGAGGTGACTTTGGCCCAGGGTTGACCAAATGCATTATTTCATCGATCTAGTCCCTCGGCCAGGGTTTCCCAAACGTAATATCAAAAAGCTGACTCATGCATTCTTTAAGTCTACCATCATGAGTTAAGATGAGATGGTAGTGGCAATTATTCAGTTATCAGCAAGCATTACAAACTGGCAGATCTGAATTTGTTGGGGTTTAAGTATATTATAAAGTTTGAAACCCAAGCTCAATTGAATCTTCCTCCAATCTTCATTTGTATCCTGACAAACTTGCAAGACCCTAATCTTCTATCCAACACCAACTTTCAGTCTTTCTCCATCTAGCCATAACTAGAAATAGACACTAATCTCCAAAACGTCATACTTCTATCTCTCCGCAGACACTGCCTGACTCATTTCTAGCATTTCTATTTTGTTAGAGATTTTGAACACCATGGGTTTGATTTTAAATCCAAGTTAAATTCTACCTTCAACATACTGAATGAGAAAAAAATTATAAGGGAGCGCAGCAAGAATAAACGAAGATGAAGCAACATTCAGAAGCGCACACATCACAGACAGTACTGATAGAGGCTATATGGAAGTAGAGCTAAATGAGATGCTTTTAAGTGTCACATTCCCCTCACTTCTCATTATTTGCTTTAAAATACATTTTATCCACTAAATGTTATGTTCATGCACATATGCACAGCAGGCAGAACAAAATGATAAAGCAGACTCTTTCCTTTTCAGTCTAGATTTGCCTTCATCCCAATGCAGTGGCTGGATAATATCATTTCCCAATCCTTGTCAACAAGTGAACATTGATTATGATTTATTCAAAGCTATTTAATATACCTTTGACCTGTGATACTCAAAACTGAAATTATATTTTTCTAATTTAAAACAAATAACATGAATTTCTGTTTTCTCAGCAATAAAAATGTACAATATATTAGGAACGCAAAATTAAATTGAAATTAAATGTCCATGACCTCAAGAGACAAAGAGGATGAGGTGCCATTTTTAAGTGTTAGATTATGGAGGGTGGTCAGCAGTATCTTTTTCCCAGGATGCCAATGCGACATTCATAGAAGGTGAGTGGAGGAAGAATTAGGGGAGCCAGAGAGGGGTGGGTGCCTGGAATGCATTACCGGGGATGGAGGTGGAGAGATTCAAGAGAGATAGGCTCATGGCTGCAAGAAAAAGAGTGTTGTGGCCTGAGGGAGTTAAGGGTTAAATTAATGTGGAGCAAGTTTATATAATGTAGGTTGACACAGCATCCCAAAACAAGGGCCCGTACTGTGCTATATTGTTCTTAAATGGAAAAACATTATTCAGTAAGAATATTCTAATAACCACATATTGCAGAGAGCAGGGATCACTTTTAGCTGAATATACAGCTGCATGAATTTAGCTACCATATTATAGCACTGGCATTGGATTCTCAGTACAATAAAAATAACACACCTTAATTCTATCATTTAATGATATTAGTGAAGACTTCAAAAAAACCAAAATCACAGTAGAGTCAAAAGCAAAACCAAAAAGCAGGGAATACTGTGATATTATTACAAATGTTTGAGGAGGAAACTACGTTAACGGATAATTAATTACTTGAATAAAGCACCCAAAATTTATTTGGGTGAATAGGATAAAAGGTGCAAAGTAATAGCAGTTTCATGGTAATTACACTGAAACAGAATCGAAATATCGTCAACTCGTTCAAATTTTACACCAACACTTTCCATGTTTATTTCAGAATAAGGCCATGAGGTAGACATTTAAAAGAACTTGGCTTGGTGATAGACTTCCAGGACTGTAACCCTAATGAAATATGTACTGGACCCTATCAAAAAGGGAGCAATGGTAAACCATCCAACAAAATTATTGATTAAGATGGCATCTCACAGCGGAGACTCATTGCGAGCAGTTCTGATGGGAATTAACTAATCTTCCCATTCAGAACTTCTAAAAATCAAACACAAAACCAGAAACTCAAAATCAAACTTAACTGCCAATATAGATGTCCTAAGATCGCTGACAGACCTTGGAATCTGTAGTCTCCATTGGGCCACAGGACCTTTAATCAGCTGACACTCAGACAAGTACAATACCATCACAGTGGGAGTTTCAAACAGCTAGTGATCGGGCCAGTTAAACTTTGCGGGAGTCGCAAACAGCAAATACCCAGCAGTAGACCCACAGGCCAGGTAAAGAAGACCCGACCACATGGACTCGAGGTGGGAGGGGGTGGCTACAGGTCAAGCTGAGATGCCGGGACCTGAGGCCTCTGTTCCTACCACCCTCCTGGCCAATGTACAATCCTTGGAAAACAAACTTGATGAACAACATCAGAGAGACATCTTTACGTGCTTTACAGAAACATGGCTAAACGCGGACATTCAGGACATGGCGCCACAGCCCGAGGGCTTCACCCTCCATCCCACTGACCGAACACAGGCCAAGTATGGAAAAACCAGGGGTGGTGGCATTTATGTCATCATCAATTCATCGTGGCGCAAAGATCAAGTGTCACCTATTCTACCTACGAAGGGAGCTCACCGTCATCATGCTGGTTGCAGTGTGCATTCTGCCCCAGGCTAACATCAGGTGGGCACTGGAGCACGATGATTAACACCCATGAGAAAGCACATCCTGACGCCTTCCCAATGATTGTGGGAGACATCAGTCAGGCCAACCTGAACAAGACTCTGACAAACTACTACCAACACGTCACATGCGAGATCAACGGAACAGAAACCCTCGACCATTGCTACACCACCATGAAGAATGCCTACCAAGCCACACCACGACCGCACTTCAACAAGTCTGATCACCTGGCTGTACTTCTACTCCCGGCATACAAACAAAGACGTTGAATTAGTGGACTGGAACGTATTCAAGAACTCATCTATAGACTTGAATGAACATGCAACAGGTGTTACCAATCTCATCGAGACCTGTGTGGATGAGTGTGTCCCCATACACACTTACTGGGTGTTTCCCACCCAGGAGCACTGGATGAACCCGAGAATTTGCAATCTGCTGAGGGGCAGAACAAAGGCATTTAAGACCGTGGATCTGGATCTTTACAAGAAGTCCAGGTCCGACCTGCAGAAGGCTATCTCTGAAGCAAAGTTTCAATTTTGGAGGAAGCTAGAGCCAGAAATAGATATACACCAGTGATGGCACCAATGCAAGACATTACAGCCTACAAAGCAAGGGCAAACACTATAGATGGCTGTGATGCTTCATTAACTGATGAGCTGGACACCTTCTATGCCTGCTTTGAGAAGAAGAACCAAACAGTGCCTACTAGAATCCATGAAAAGGCTGATGGCCCTATAATATCTGTCTCTAAGGGCAACGTCAGAACATCATTCAAGAGGGTGAATCCTCGCAAGGCATCAGTCCCTGATGGCGTACCTGTCAGGGTACTGAAAATCTGCGTCAACCAACTAGCCAGAGTGTTCACGGTCATTTTAAACCTCTCATTGCTGCAGTCAGAAGTTCAAACCTGCATCAAAAGGGCATCAACCATCCCGGTACCCAAGAAGAGCAGATGAGCTGCCTCAATGACTATCACCCAATAACATTAACCTACTTGATGAGGCTGGTTACTGCCAGAATTAATATGTACCCAAGTATAGATCTGAAACACAAGCAATCCGATACCTAAGTATTAGATTAGATTAGGCCACCTATACAAATTAAATTATCAGCCATTAATGAAGAAATTACAGGATGACTTAGAACTTGGAAAGAATTGCCACTAACATTGATAGGGAGGTAAATTGCATTAAAATGAATATCTTCCCAAGGATACAATACCTACTTCAATCGTTACCAATTCCCTTAATAGAGAAATTCTTCATTGAACTAAAGGGAATAATAAGGAAATTCTTATGGAAAGGGGAGAAACCGAGAATAGTGTTAGATAAATTAACAGAGTGGTACAAACAAGGTGGTTTGCAGCTACCAAACTTAAAAAATTATTATAGAGCAGCACAATTAAGGAATCTACCAGATTTTTTATCAGACAAGGGAAAAACCAGATTGGACTAAGATAGAGCTAGATAAAATAGGGGAGAAGGTACCAGAACATATACTTTATAAGTGAGATGAAAAACTGGTGCAATATAAAAGTTCACCAGTACTGCATCATTTACTCAACATATGGAAGAAGATTCACGTAGAAAGGAAAAGAACAAATTACCAACTACTAAAATTACTATTGACACAAAATTTGCTAAACCCTTTTACAATAGATAACCTTTCCTTTAGAGAATGGGAGAGAAAAGGAATTAAAAGAATAGAAAATTGTTTTTTGGGTAATAATTTATTAACATTTGAACAAATGAAGTACAAATATGGAATAACTCATGGTACAATGTTTGCATACTATCAACTGAAAGCCTACTTAAAGGACAAATTGGGAAGCAGACTGAGATTACCAGAAGGAAGCAGCTTTGAATATGTGATTACAGAAACAATGATAATAAAAAGATTTATAACATGTACATCAAGCTGCAAGAGAAGGAAAAGGATGAAAATAAGCTATAAACCCAAACAAAAGTGGGAAAAAGATTTAAACAAAGATAAAAAAAATGAAATATGGGAAAAGTTATGCTCTGGAACTAAGAAGAATATAATAAACACGAGGTGACGCATGATACAATATAATTGGTTACACAGGTTATATATCACACCCCAAAATTTAAATAAATGGGATCCAACATTATTAGATAGATGTTTTCACTGTAAGAAGGAAATGGGAACAACAGTATATGCAATTTGGGCATTTGAGAAAGTGAAAAAGTTTTGGGAAGATCTAAATCAGATATTAAATAAAAATCACAAAAATCAACATACCAAAAAATCCAGAGATCTTTCTTCTAAGTAATACAAGAAGTAAAGAATTAGTCCGCAAATTGGATGAAGCGCAAAAAAGATTTATGATGATAGCCTTAGCTGTAGCAAAAAGATGTATAATGTCAACTTGGAAATCAGAAGAGAGCCTGAGAATACAGCAATGGTGCATGGAAATGAATAAATGTATTCCACTGGAAAAAAATCATATAATTTAAAAAATAAAGTCACATTATTTGAACAAATTCATGCACAAGTTCAAGTTTATTTATCATCCGATTGTACCAATATAACTCAACGAAACAGTGTCCTGTGTACCACAGTGCACAAGGCAAACATACAGACATAACACACATGCAAACGATACACATACAGAGAACCTATATATGCATAATAGAATGTTATTAATAAATAGTAGAGCCACAGGGTGTGTTTTAGCTCAACAGTCTCTTTCTGTCCGTGGGAAGAAGCTGTTCCTCAGCTTGGTGGCTCTGGCTCTAATATTTCTGTATCTCTTTCCCAACAGGAGTAGCTGGAAGAGGTTGTGCGTGGGATGATAGAGGCCCTCACAGATTTTGCAAAGTCTCTTTAAACAACGATTCCACTGAATCACATTGATGGGGGATGGAAACCCTAGTGATCCTCCCTGCCGCTTTTCTGGTCCTGTGATGCAGCTGGCCAGGAGGTCCTTGATGGAGTTCTTTGATGCACTATCAATAACTCCAAAAGACTGAAGTTATGTAAAACTGATAGGCTTTTATTCACAATAAAATGGAGACATTCCATGATGGTTGACTGCCCTGAAATGGGGAGGGGGCTGTGGAACAGTCACTTTTATTCAGGAGTCTGTGGTAAGGGCCACAGCTACAGTCGTCCAATGGGTGTGCCCAGACAGATAAATATACAAATAGTGGTTTACCACACTCCTGTAAAAAGTTGAATGAATAGTGGCTGGTAGCCTTGCCCATCTCGGCCTTTTCAGGAAGTGAAGTCACCGTTTCACCTTCCTGACAAGCGAAGAGATATCATGTATCCAGGATAGCTCACTTCTTAAGTGGACTCTGAGGAATTTGGTGCTCTCCACTCTTGAGCTATTAACATGCAGTGGAGAGTGATCATCCCTGGTCCTCCTGAAATCTAAAATCAACTCTTTTGTCTTGTCTATGTTTAGTCTAATGTTATTATTCTCCCACCATTTCATGAGATTTTCCATCTCTTCTCTGTAGTGTGACTCATCATTGTGGCTGATGAGGCCAACGACTGTTGTGTCATCTGCAAACTTGATGACTCTGTTGGAAATGGATCTGGCAATGAAGTTGTGGGTCAGTAGCATGAACAGGATTGGGCTGAACACACAGCCCTGAGGTGCGCCAGTGTTCAGCATGACAATGCTCAATGTTCTGCTGCCAACCCAAACAGAGTGAGCTCTTTCCAGAATCCTTTTACAGAGAGGGGTGTTGAATCCCAGCGAGGACAGCTTCTCCACCAGCCTCTGGGATATGACTGTATGAAATGTTGAGCTGAAGTCAATGAACAGCAATCTGGAAAAAATTCAGTCTCCAAGAGGTCCTTATTCTTTGTGCCAATAAGATTTAATGCTTTGATAACCTGAATTGTCGACTTTGCCTTGGTGTCCAAAAGCACCAGGATTGACTGAGTTTCATATTTTGCTACTCGCTCCAAAAGAATTCTCCTCAGGAATTAATGCTGAACCACATAACACACTTCATGTACGCTGCAATTATGAAATTGGTCATTAACTTTTATTTTTGTAATCAGCATGAAGCATTCACATTGTCAATAGTTGCACAAACAAATAATCCCCCTTATTGTTACATGATATTTAAGTCAGGTTCTGTGGGTTCACAGAGAAGCGAGTCGAGGCTGACAAACAAGGGATGATATTTGTTGTACTGGGGAAACCGTAAAGGGGAAGACACATAACAACTTCTGATACTAAAACTATGCAGACATTCTAAACAATATGGGCATTCACGTCGGAAATAGTGATCTCCAATACCAGTGGCCGCCTTCTCTCTCTCTAATGAACATGCACAGTAATAAATGATTACTAACATGCTCTTACAAGACAGGCACTGCAACATGTACTCCCAATTTCCTGTTCCAATGGGGTGTAGCTCAAACTGAGTATTCCCACACAATACTATACTACGGACCCACTCTAAGTGAGGTGCATACCTTACCAATGACTCCTCCAGCGACATCAATAGATTGCAACCTGGTGTAGTCGGGTCCAAGGAGCAAAGAGACTGGTCAGCGGCACGTGGTGGGCTTTTAAAAGGCAGTAAGCTGGGGAGTCAGGCCCAGGTAATCAGTAAGTGGTTTAAAGGGGCCAATGGTCAGATGTCAACTAATGGGTGGGCAGAGTCCGACCTTAATTGGCAGGTGATGTGATCTCCTACTAGGTTCCAGACAGAACAGTCACATGATCTTCCACAATCCATGCTACACTTGTATACATGATTCTTAAGGAAGCCAGTTAATTGTGATTCTTATAAGTCATACTATGGAGTGATGCAACACAGAGAGTCCCTTCAGCTCACTGAGTCTGTACCAACTGTCAACCACCAATTTTACATTAATCCTTGATTAATACCACTTTAAAATTTTCCCCACATTCTCTTCAATTTCCTTGATTCAACTATTCACCTACACACAAGAGGCAAAATGCACACCTTTGGGACATGGAAGGAAACTGGACTACTTGGAGGAAACCCATATGATCTCGTGGAAAATGTGCAATTGGAACACAGAAAGATTGAGGTGAGAATCCAACCTGGTTTTCTGATGTTGAGTGACAGTGGTTCTACAATCTGTGCCTTTGTCCCAATGACGCTTCAACAGAATGGTCTGGCTGCATAACACATTGAATCTATTTCACAGAAAGGAAGCCACACTAATTCATACATTTTTATTGTACCATAACTTCCTGAGGAAGTTAGTCCTTTACTGGAATATATATTGGTGCTCTGGTCAGCTTGCAGCAGGCTGGTCACAGCTCTTTCAGTGAATACGGTTCCTTCTTTTCTGAAGCAACTTCTGATAAAAACATATCAGAGACAGTGTTTAGTCTAGCTCACAAGGATCACACTTGTTATAGGTCCTTGGGTATTGAATTCCAAAACTAGACAGACTCAAAAAGATTCATCAATACCCAGTTAACATCACTGAACCTACATTTAGAGCTATCAGAGTGGGCACCAAGAGACTCTGGAGATCAATACATCAGAGTGACTCCCTACGTTGTTGATAACTAAAGTCTTCCTCTTGGAAGTCTTCAGACTATAGCCAAGTCATGGTGATAACAAAGTTGTGCAGTATGCAGCAGGTGTAGTAACAATCAATCCTCTCCATGGAGAACTGCAATGCACATGTGGTACACCTATCAGAATCTTGATAGTGAGATCCACTAAACTTAGATTCACCAAGTGGAATCATCCTCCTTCCACCACACCCACTCACCAAGGGCCAACCTTAGTAAAGCAGAGGCAGAAATACAGACTGCTCAAGAATAAAAGAGTCATGCGAGTTCCTAGAAACCTGGCACTGGAAATGGATTTCACATAGAAAATAAGTTAGATATTCTGAAAGCGAAAACCTTCCTGTTTCATTTAGAACATTTCATTGAAGCCACATGGTGGTGGTGCAACAGTTAACACTGCTGCCTTACAACTCCAGAAACTCAGGATTGATCCTGATATTAGGTTCTGATTGTAGGGAATTAGCACATCATCCCCATTTTAAACTTAGACATACAGCATGGTAACAGGCCCTTTCAGCCTATGAGTCCATACCGCCCAATCACACCCAATTGACCTACACCACCAGTACGTTTTGAAAGGTAGGAGGAAACCCACGCAGACACGGGAAGAACGTACAAACTCCTTACATACAGCGCCAGGTTTGAACCCTGATCGCTGGTGCTGTTACAACATTGCACTAACTGGTACGCTAAATATGCGTCCCCATGAATGAAAGGATTTCCATTTGGTGTCTGGGTTTTCTCCAAATTGAAAACATGAGATGTTTGTTTCTCAAAGAGTTACATCTTGGGGCATTGACTACTGTACACTTTCAAATGATTGAAAACTGCAAGCCCTTCTCCTCCTCTGACTGTGATCCCAGGCATACCTGCATTAATCCTGCAGCCCTGCTTTTACAGCATGATCGGCAGGCCCATCATAGAAACATCAAACACCTTACCTAACGTTTCCAGAACAGATTCCCGAGTATCCAGTCAGCCACCAAAATGTCATGCCGAAGCAGACTGCAGAAGTAAGCAAAGCCTTTTAATCACCTCACTGCAATGCATGAAGCACTTGAAAAGAATGTCATCCAAGTGTGAAAATGTGAACACATTTCAGTTGCTCTCTGCTGTAAATAGTATTGCAATATCAAGGATGTGATTGCATGCAAGGCCAAACTACACTTGTAGTTCTTTAAAAACCAAAGGAATTTCACAAACTTCGCAAATACACACATGTAAAAATATTCAAAGTACACAAAAATATTCGAGAATATGTACGAATTTGAAGACCACGGACAACCACATCTTCAGAGAGCCCTGCGGGGAAATCTGTGTCAGAAGGCTGTTCAGTCGTGAATCTGTGACACCACCTTCTTCAATGCAGTGACCAAACATTGTGCAGCTAATGGCATCAGAAACTGACCACAGTTCTCAACTTTACACCAGAGACTCCTTTCAGAAGCCATGATGGAGTGGCTATTAGCCTTACAGGCTGCTGAAGCACAGAGCTAAGGACCTCATTAACACAGATGGAGAACGAAAAATATGAACCTCGTGGTTTCCTCCAACAGGGAGATTTTATATTTTTCTATCCAGAATAACCAACATGCCAATCTCTTTCCTCACTTGCATTCATCTTATGGGGAAAAAAGTCAAGGTAAATTCAATAATATTGATCCATCTGTTGAATACAGTAACTCTCAAAGCACTAAATAACCAATAGAATACATTTCTTTCTGTCCCAAAACAGTGAAAATCAATCCCGAGTTTCATTGATGCATTAGTAACTAAATAAATGTGTTCAATAGTGGCTTTGCATCAGTATAGTTTTTCTTTCTGAATTATTTGTTCTGTACCTTCATTCAAATACTGTATGTGCAAAAGCTTTGAAAGGAATTTTGGATTTCCACTAGAGGGCACCTTTTACACGCCTAAAAGTTGTGACGATAAAAATGCAAAATTGGATTGCAAGGTGACCTTGAATTATATCTGGAAAAGTTTACTTACCTGTCAACAAATGATGCTTTTGATAAAATCAATTATTTCAAATAGACTTGATTATAGTCTGCAACTGTAAAATGAGATGAACATTATTAAAAGCCAAGGGGCTTTTGTTCTCAGTGAACAAAATGATGACGAAGTAGACTTGGTTGACTAAGTGGCAACCAATACAAAGGGCAGATGTATCAGAAAACGTGGTAGTTGTGAAATTTGAGTGCAGAGAAATTTGGCAAAAAAAAACTATCACTAGGCAGTGTGCAGAAAGTTTTGAAACAATAATGAACCGCGAGCTGTATCTGCACTTATTGTTTTTCCACCTGAAAAGCATGGAGGGCTGTCAGAGAGGTACTGCCTTATCATCAGTTTCCACAACTCTGAAAGCAAGCCACAACTGTAATATTGGCTCATTCAGAAGAGTGCAATTATCACAATAATTTAGACTGAACCAAATCCAGGAACAAGACAGATATATTATACATTCTGCCAAATAGACGTGCTTTAAAGTTAATGCTATACCACAAGAGTGTAATAGTTTAAATGGCCTCAATACAATTTGGCATTCACTGGAATTGGTAAGTGCAATTTAAGCTAATATGCCAGTTGACCTGGTGTTGCCCCAGAAGCTCTCCAAGCTGTGTCCTGATATCAGTTGAGGCAGCCCCAAAGAGATATCTCAACATCCATCTGGGTATTCCACAGGCATTATACCAATGTTGGCCCAAGTGTTCCCTTTTAAATATCTGTTCCTGGAATTTAATGGTGGGCTATCTTCAAACTTCACTGTTACTGAAGAATAGAGTATATGATACAATAAAGTGACACTTCATGATATTCATCTAGTCTTCCAATAAACTCCGATGCGATCCCTGTTTCCATTATGTTTCATACAATAGCCAGGATAAAATGATCTCAAAAGTAGGGTTTCATAGCTCAGGTTCTTCATTTGCTTATCCAACTTGCGAGCCAAAAATAAAAATTAACTAGGTTTTCTAACTGACATGAAACACATTGTGCTGGTCTTTTACATTTTCAATGTCCAAAACCGAGGGCTGTAGGTTGTCTAAGATCTGCTTTTATAGCCTATAATTAGCAGTGCAAATGTATTCCATTCCTATTATTTCAGATACATCTGTGCCCTCATTTTTAAAATCAACTAATAATTAATGAAAAAGAATATCTACTACTACCGAGAACATTACAGGACAGTACACTACGATGTGCCAACCTATATAAATCTGATCCATAAGCTAACAATCTCTTTAATAGGTTATTCATCCATACCTTTCATGTTAACAACTGAGCTGAGGATCTGAATAAAAGGGTTGCTACAGACTTTACCAAAACAGCTGTGGACAAGAATGTCCCCATCAAATCATCAGGATTTTCCATAGCCCGAAGCCTTGGATGAACAATGAAATATGGAACGTAGTGAATGCCAGATCACAGGAATTTAAGTCCTGAGATCCAGAAAACTACACAAGGAGCAGTTACAACCTAAGAAAAGCCATCTTCTGGGCAAAGTGGAGTGAATGAGAATGGAGAAAAAAAAAAGATACACGACAGCTGTGGCAGCGCCTAAATGACAATCTGTTATAAAACCAAATCTGGTGTAATAAGACACAGCAAAGCTTCACTGCCAGATGTCGTGATCCACATGGGGACCAATGAATGGGAATGAGGTCCTGAAGGAAGAATATAGGGAGTTAAAAAGCAGAAACTCAAGGGTATTAATCTCGGGATTGCTGTCTGTGCCACACACTAGAGAGGGTAGGAATAGGAAGATGTGGTGGAGGAATGCTGGCTAAAGAGTTGGTGCAGGGGCAGGGATTCAGATTTGTGGATCGTTGGAAATTCATCTGGGGAAGGTCAGATCTACAAAAAGGGCTGTACCTGATCTGGAAGGGAACTAATATCCTGGCAGGAAGGTTTGCTGGACCTGTTGGGGAGAGTCTAAACTTGTTTGGCAGGGGGGGGTGGGAATCAGAATGAGAGTGCAGAGATTAGGGTAGAAAGACAACTAGATTTGAAGGGAGAGAAGAATCAGATTGTTAAAATTAATGAAGGAGAGGGGGGGGAGTAAAAGTGGGTGGTAATCAAAGGAGTGAATGTGGGGGACATTCTCAAAGTGTATATATTTAAATGCAAGGAGCATGGTGAGTTCCATGGATAAGCTCAGAGCATGGATTGACACATATGATAACGTAGCCATCAGTGAAACTTGGTTGCAGGAGAGGCATGATTGGCAGCGAAATGTTCCAGGATTCCATTGCTTTAGAAGGGATAGAACAGGGGGGGTAAAAGGTGGAGGAGTCGCATTGCTTGTTAGAGAAAATATTACATCAGTGCTGTGGCAGGATAGATTGGCGAGCTCGTCCAGTGAGATTATTTGGGTGGGAGTGAGAAATGGGAAAGGCATAAAAACACAAATGGGGGTGTATTATAGACCCCCAAATGGGCAGATGGAATTAGAAGAGCAAATATAGGTGTCACAAACATAAGGTGGTGATTGTAGGAAATTTTAACTTACCAGTCATTGACTGGGACATCCGTATTGTAAAAGAGCTGAATGGGTTGGAGTTTGTCAAATGTGTTGGGGAAAGTTTTCCAAATCAATACATAGAAGATCCGAATACATAGTAATCCAAAGATTACTTTCAAAATTTCCCCTTTGAATATCCTCTATTGATCTGCTGCATCTTTCTCACAGAATAAATGATTGCCATTCATACCTTCCACCTCTCCTCGAAACTAGCCTAGTTCCAATCCAGAGTCTCAAACTTAGGCCCAGCCCCATCTTCCATAAATAAACATAAAACTAATAGAATTGTGATCCTTAGACCCAACGTGTTCCCCAACACAAACCTCTGTTACCTGACCCATCTTGTTACCTTATAGAAATAATCCGATACTGCCCCATCCCTAGTCGGATGTCCTTGTGAAGATTAAAGGAGAGGTTAGAAAACATAGGGAGCCTTGGCTTTCGAGGGATATTGGGAATTTGGAGGAAGAGGTATGTTTACAATAGGTATAGACAACAGGGATTAAATGAGGTGCTTGAGGAATAGACTGAGTGCAAAAAAAATCTTAAAAAAGAAATTAGAAAGGCTAATAGGAGATGCAAGGCTGCTTTGGCAGGTAAGGTAAAAAAAAAATAAATCCAAAGGGTTTTTACTGATACAGTAAAATAAATAATAAGAGATAAAATTGGGCCCCTTGAGGATCAGAGGAGTCAGAAGAGATGGGGGAAATTTTATTTTCTTCAGTATTCACTAAGGAAAGGAATATTGAGTCAGGTGAAGTAAGAAAAACTAGCAGTGAGGTCATGGAAAACATACAGATTAATGAGGAGGTAGTTATGGCTATTTAGAGAATAAAAGTGGATAAATCTCCAGGTCCTGACAAGATATTCCCTAGGACTTTGAGGGAGGTTAGTGTAGAAATAACGGGGGCTCTGACAGAAATATTTCAAATGTCATTAGCCACGGGGGAGGTGTCTGAGGATTGGAGGGTAGCTCAGGTTGTTCCACTGTTTAAAAACAGCTCTAAAACTAAACCAGGTAATTATAGGCCTGACAGTCTGACATCAGTGGAAGGTAAATCAATGGAGCGTGTTCTTGGAGACAATTATTTGGAAAGACAGGGACTAATTAAGGGTAGCAAGCATTGTTTTGTGTGCGATAGATCATGTTTAACAAATCTTATAGAATTTTTCGAAGAGGTTACTAAGAAGGTTAATGTGGGGAAGGCTATGGATGTTGTCTATCTGGACTTTAGTAAGGCCTTTGACAAGTTTCTACATAAGAGGTTAGATAGGAAGGTTCAATCATTAGATATTAATGTTGAAATAGTGAAATTGATTCAACAATTGTTGGAAGGGAGATGCCAGAGAGTAGAGGTGGAAAATTGTTTGTCAAATTGGAGGCTGGTGACTAGTGGAGTGCCTCAGGGATTGGTACTTGGTCCATTGTTTGTCATATATAGTAATGATCTGGATGATAGGGTGGTAAATTGGATTAGTAAGTATGGAGACAATGCTATGATTGGTGGTGGTGTGAACAGTGAGACACATTTTCAAAGCTTGCAGTGGGATATAGGCCAGTTAGAAGAGTGGACACAAAGATGGCAGGAGTCCAATACTGATAAGTGTGAGGTGCTACGTTTTGATAGGACTAATCAGTAAAAATCATACATGTTAAATGGTAGACAATTAAGGAGTGCAGTAGAACAAAGGGATTTAGGAATTCTGATACATAATGTCCTGAAAGTGGAGTCACAAGTAGGTAGGGTGGTGAAAAAAGCTTTTAGCATGTTGGCCTTCATATATCAGAGTATTGAGTAAAGGAGCAGGGATGTTATGTTGAAGTTGTGTAAGGCATTAGTAAGGCCAAATTTGGAATATTGTGTGCAGTTTTGATTGCCGAATGAAAGGAAGGATATAAACAAAATAGAGAGAGTGCAGAGAAGATTTACAAGAATGTTGCCTGGGTTTCAGGATTGGACAGGCTTAGACTTTATTCCCTGGAATGTAGAAGATTGAGAGATGATTTGATAGATATATTTAAAATTATGAGGGGACAGAGAGTAAATGTGAATAGGCACTTTCCATTGAGAGTGGGGAGATTCAAACAAGAGGACATGGATTGAGATTGAAGGGGGAAAGTTTAGGGGAAACATGAGGGGGAATTTCCTCACTCAGAGGGTGGTGGGAGTGTGGAATGAGCTTCGGGCCAAAGTGGTAGATGCGGGCTAAATATTAATATTTAAGGAAAAGTTGGATAGGTATATGGATGAGAGAAGTATGGAAGGTTATGGGCTGGGTATGGGTAAATGGGACTAGGTGGGAGGTGGTGTTCAGCATGGACTAGAAGGGCTGAACTGGCCTGTTTCTGTGCTGTATTTGTTATATGGTTTTCAAATGGCTTCTATGACTGATTTGATCACTGGGCATCCCCATGTCCCCGATGATCTTCTACTGTCAGTAGACAAGGATGATGTGTGGGCTGTGCTCAGGAGAGTGAATTCAAGGAAAGCATCCACTTCAGGTGAAGTACCTGGCCAAGTACTGAAAACCTATGCTGACCAACTCATTAATGTATTCACAGACATCTTCAACATCTCACCCTGGCAGGATGTAGTACCCACCTGTTTCCAATAGGCAATTGTATCTGTGCCCAAGAAGGATGACTACATAGAACACAGAACACTACAGCACAGTACAGGACCTTCGGCCCTCGATGTTGTGCTGACCCATATAGTCCTTAAAAAGTACTAAACCCTCCCTATCCCAAAACCCTCTATTTTTCTTTCATCCTTGTGTCTGTCTAAGAGTCTCTTAAATGCCCCTAATGTTTCAGCCTCCACCACCTCCATCCCTGGCAAGTCAATCCAAGCACCCACAACTCTTGGCATAAAAAACTTACCCCTGATGTCTTCCCTAAACTTCCCTCCCTTCACTTTGTACATATGTCCTCTGGTGCTTGCTATTCCTGCCCTGGGAAACAGGCACTGGCCGTCCAGTAATCTTGTAGACTTCTATTAAGTCTCATAATCTTGTAGACTTCTATTAATTCTCCTTTCACCCTTCTACGCTCCAAAGAGAAAAGTCCCAGCTCTGCTAACTTTGCCTCATAAGACTTATTTTCCAATCCAGGTAACATCCTGGTGAATCTCCTCTGTACCCTCTACATTGCTTCCACATCCTTCCTATTATGAGGTGACCAGATGTGAACATAAAACTAAGTTTGGTCTTACCAGAGATTTGTAGAGATGCAACATTAACCTCTCGACTCCAGAATTCAATCCCCCTATTAATGAAGGCCAGCATCCCATAGGCCTTCTTAACTATCCTATCAATCTGTGCAGTTATCTTAAGGTATGCATGAATTTGGACTCCAAGGTCCCACTGTTTATCCACGCTCTTAAGAAAATGACCAGTGACTACTGGTGTTGAAGCATCTTAGCTCTTGTTTGAGCAGTGACATGGATCTGTTCCAACTTGCCTACAACTGCAACATGTTTACAGGAGATGCCATCTCACTGGCTCTACACAAAACCCTGGAACACCTGGACAGTAAACATGCATACATCAGGATGCTGTTTATCAACTACAGTTTTGGCATCCAACATCATCATCCCCTTAAAGCAGATTAGTAAACTCCAAGACCTGGCTGTCAACACCCCACTCTGTAATTGGATCCTGGATTTACTCAGCTCCAGGCCACAATCAGTGAGGATTGGTAAGAACATCTCCTCCACAATCTCCATCAGGACCAGAGCACCAGAGGTCTAGGTTCTTAGCCCCTTAATCTACTCATTTTACACCTACAACTGTATGGCTTGGTAGAATAACACCATCTACAAATTTGCTGATACCACGATAGTAAGTTGTATAAAAGGGGCCAATGAATCAGCATTCAGGAGAAAGATTGAAAACTTGGCGGAATGGTCTACTAACAATGTCACACTCAGTGTCATCAAAACCATGGAGGTGATTGTAGACTTTGGGAAGGGAAAGTCAGTATATAATTCAGAGGTGAATAGGGTGATCAAACTTAAATTCCTGGGAGTCACTACCTCGGAGGACCTTTCCTGGACCCAATGCACTAATGGCATCATGAAGAAAGCACATCAGCACCTCTACTTCCTCAGGTGTTTGTGGAAGTTTGGAATGACATCCAAAATCTGTGCAAACTTCTACAGATGTATAGTGGAAAGGGTGGTGACTGGCTCCATCATGGCCTGGTATGGGGACACCAATACCTCTGAGCTGAAAGACCTACAAAAGGTAGTGGACTCAGCCCAGTTCATCACAGGCAAAACTCATCCCACCATCAAGAAAATTGGCATGGACCTCTGCCGCCATGTTGCAAGTATTCACATCACCCAGGATGTGCTCTTTTCTTGCTATTGCCATCAGGAAAGAGGTATAGGTGTGACAAGACTCATACCACCAGGTTCAGAAACAGTTGCTACCCCTCCATCATCAGACTCAACAACAAACTCAATCAGAAACTTATATAAAGGACTTTTACTTTGCATATTATTATTGAATATTTTTTATGCATTGCGTAAGTTTGCTTGTACTTTTTATTTGTTTATATTTCTCTCGTGCATACGCATCTTTTCTTGAGTATAGATTTTTTGCTCTACTGATAAGTAGAAATTCTGCCTGGCCCACGGGATAAAGAATTTCATGGTTGTATATATGTGGAGAATAAATCTCGACTGTGAAAAGGGTTTCCATGCCTGTCATTTATTTTACATTGTACATTTAACTACAAATAGCAACTATTCTCTCTTTGCACTGTAGCAGCACATAAATTCAGTTCCATTGCTGATCAAGTGTCCAACCATAGATTTATTCATCAATAAAAGCTTTAAAAGATGTGAACCCTTAGAATCATTTGGTTTGGAGCAGGGCACAAGCCACCTTATGCTGGTCCAACAATTAAAGCAATGGCACATATTTCAAAATTCACCCTGTTTATCAGCTCTGAATTTAATTGTGCAACAATTGAAGGTTGTAGATTAATTGGAGATACCATTCAGCCATAACATCTGATATAGTGTACCCCAAGTTCTGGCCTCATGACCTTCGCTTTCTTTGTCATTTGTCCCTAATCATTTGTCCTTTTCTCCCCGTACTATACACTCTCTCTACATACCTATGACAGTGAAGCCAAACATGGTTACTCCTCCATCTTTAAGTTCACTGATAACACTGCAATCATAGGGTGGATATTAAATAGTGATGAGACGAAATATTTGAAGTTCATTGTCTTTGTGCCAAGATAACAATTTCTCAAAGTCAGCAAGAAAAATGAACTGATCATTGACTTTGGATGAGGTGGATTGAGGGTATGGGGTGGATTAGAGTCCACTCCCCTGACTACAGGGATGAAAGTAAATATTTTCAAGTTCTTGGGAGTAATTATTTGCAGGGACCTGATCTGGACCAACCCCATTGATACAATGACTGAGAATGTGCACTAATGCTTCTACTTCCTGGAAAGGCCAAGAAAGTTCAGCATGTCCCAGACATCCTTTAAACATTCTACAGGCGCACTATCACTGCATGGTATGGGAACAGCTCTGACCAAGATTGGAAGAAGCTACAGAAAGTAATGAATGCAGCTCAGAGCATCACACAAACTTCCATCAATTCCATCTACATCTTCTGCTGCCCAAGAAAGACAGCCAACATATTGAAGAACTCACACCACCCCAGCCATGCTCTCTTCTCCATCCTCCAATCAAAGGTTCAAGATCATGAGATCAAGCATCAAGAGGCTCAAGGATAGTTTCTTCCCCACAGCCATCAGGATCCTGGATGAACCTCACAACAGTGATCTCGCTGCTCTTGCTATGTATTAATTGATATTTTCTCTGTAACATTACACACCGCAAAATGTTCTTGCTCTTCTATTTTATCCTGCTGTATACATGTTATAGTTGACTTGCAAAATAAACCCTTCTCACTGCAACAGGTAATGTGATAGTAAACTTGAACCAGGAATCCATACAATTATTTAACAGTTTTACCAAAGAAATGTTTAATGCACCCAATAGCAGTTAGAACCAGAAGCATTATTTGTAAAATGTGGATCCCTGATTTTCCTAGGAAAAAAAGGCTCTCATTATCTTCCTTTTAACATTTAAAAACAATCCCCTTCAATTATTGATCCTCAGTGAGAATGGATTTTGTCTTGTTTTTGCTTCACAGCACAAAGAAATATTATTTGTGCCCTTCTCAGAATTGAAATTTGCTGAATTCACGTGGAAATAAGATTCCAAGGGAGTCTTGGTCACACCTGGATTTTGATTTAAAAAAGACAATGAAAAGAATAACATTTCAGAGATAGTCCCCTTCTGATGATCTCCTCATAATTGGTATGGCGAATAGTCCTAACGTTAATGGTCATAAACTACAAAAGCAAAGCTTAGGCAATTTACAGCCTTCAGAATTTGGAGATTGCTGGTTTTTAATATTTCCAATGTGTTGTTTTATGTAATATGGAGAACCTAGTTAAATTTTTTTTGGCTTGCAAGTAGTTTAAACAAATTAAATACATGGATCTGCAAAGTCCATTTTTCTGAGATCATGATTTTATCCTGGCAGTTTCATACAATGCAGTGGAAACTGAGATCAACCGAGTGTTGATGAAAGGCTAGATATATGCCAAAATACAAATCAGGGACCTAACACTTGTTTTGGGTCACAACTTGAAACTTCTTATAAAATAGACAGAGCATGTTATTTTCAGGTCTACAAAATTGAAGCATGCTGAAGATTATTCTATTTTATTCTTAATGTTTACATAACGTCAGATCAAGAAAGCTCACTCCTGGTTCTACACTGCCAGCCTGGGCTCACTGCTCTCTAGTTTGCCTCCCTGTAGGAGTTCTCACCTCCCCACTGCTTTCCACATCATCTCTCTCCCAGGACTTACTTGAGCTTGTCCAAATTACTGCCTCAGGAAGCCTGGTATTCATGGCTCACTAAGCAGGTGAGATCCAATTTCCTAGCAAGTCTTGGACGAATACTGACAATACCAAGCACAAATTTCAGTTGCAATGCTTGGTTCTGCTTAGTTTTCACTTTATATTTTTTTTGTATTGAAATATCATCTTTTGCAATTGGATCCATGGTAGCTCCTGCCTCTCAATATATCAAGGTTTTTTTGTTTATTTTACCTTGTCAGAAATAAAATCTTACTGGTAATTATATTGTCATTAGCTGTAAGTTAACTTGCATGTCATAACATGAATCATTATCTTTTAACTAGATCAACAATGTTTGAAAATCTTTCCATAGCTATTTTGTTTTTACTCTATCATCCTCAGTATCCTTGATGTGCCACTTTTAACAACTTAAAGACCAAAGATGTACGAGACTAACCTCTACTGCTGTTTGACTTGTGCTCTCTCTGGACAGTCACGCCTTTTGTTTCTTATTACATGGATAAATGATGAATTAGTTTGACTTTCTCCTTGAGCCACAAACTGTTAGGTTTCAATCAAATAAAGCTAAAAAGGTACAAGATAATAAAAATAATTGTATTACTCTGTAACACCAAAGAATTTCAATAAACTCTACAATTTGTCTGAAAATACTTTAGCTAAATTAGCTTGCAGATCTTAGAACTTTTTTTTGTGTTGAAGCCAAGTTAACAGGTCTGTAATGCATTTTTGGGTTGCACTTATAAATTACAGGATTAATTGTTGTTTTCCTATCGATTAGTACTATTTTTGCTCAGTGAGCTGTGAAGAACTTCAGCAATAACTTTCTTTTCTCAACTCTTAATGTCTCAAGTTCTTCTGGATTTTGGTCATCTAATATTATTGCATCCAATACTTTAAACATAAGCATAACTGATATTGCTTCATGACTTTAGATGTATTTGATTCTTTCACCTATTCAAGAATTCTACCAGCATAATTATAAAAATTTATTCAAACACACTTCTTGCAATATATGATGGTAATTATTTGCCGAGGTAGAACACAAAGCAAAAATTGCACAGAATGAGAAAAATAGAGGCTATCATATGTGGACACAACATTCTGTCATCTGTCTCATTCAATGATTTTCCTGTGCCAATACACACTGAAATATATTTTAACGTGTATATAACAGCATGGAAGGAGGTGAGTGGATTTGCTGGCATTATCCAAGAGCAATTGGACTATTCTCATTTCCTCACCTTCTTCTTATACACCTGATGGATTTTTCTTTGAATTACTAATACAAGTCTTGGTTGAAAGCCAAGACTGAATTAATTTCCATCATATGCATACATTTTTTCCAACCTCTAGTTGCTTTTGGATTTTTCCCCCTTTGCACTCCATGCCTTTTGGTTCTTGATCATTTCTTGAACATTCTCTCCCTGTCTGGACCCTTTAAAAGTCTATCAGATCTCCTCTCAAACTCTTCTGTTTCAAGAACAACACAAGTTTCTTAAATCTATCAACCCAGAATAAAGTCTTTCATATGTTGAATCATTCTATTGATTCTCTTCTATCCCCTCTTTAAGGCTAAAACGTAGGTCCAAACTCTATAACATTGCAGCTGTGGCCAAACTAGCATTTTATCAAGGTTCACCATGCTTCCCTTGTTCTTGTACTCTATGCCTTGATTAAAATTTTAGGTTGTTTCCCCCCCCCCCCCCCACCCCCCATACTGTTCTTCCTACTAAAAATTATACATGTTCATCTTTAACTCTATGTGGTACCACCACTAATTTATATTGTCTGTTCTTCCTACTAAAAATTATACATGTTCATCTTTAACTCTATGTGGTACCACCACTAATTTATATTGTCTGTTCTTCCTACTAAAACAAAACATTTCACACTCTTCTGCATTTTTCTATTTGTGCATTCCATATCTATCTGCTCATTATTGAAATCTGTTCCTATCCTCCTCATGATCCACTTTGCTTCCTAATTTTAGAAGCTGAGCAAACTTGGAAATAGTGCCAGTGCATGCAAATTTAGACCATTAATACACGTTTCAAAATGTTGTAACCCTAGTTCAGCCACTGAAGGTCCCTCCAAATAGAAAAAATGGGGCCAATGGGCCACTCCTTCTGATACCCCTTTAATTCCATGAGCTTCAGTCTTGTTGACACTTCATCAAGTGTCTTTTGAAAATCATTGCAATAATGGCAATGCCATTTCTTCATCAACTTTCCCTGATATCTCTTTAAAAAATTGTTAAACAAGATTTGCCTTCAACAAGTCCACTCTGCCTGGTAATTCTGCACCTGATTTCTAAGAATGTCCCCACGATTAACTGGCCTGCAATGGCTGGGTTCATCTTTCCATTTTTTGATGGACAGCATAAGAAAATGGATTTTTGCTTCTTTTGGTGTGTTTGGTGCTAATGCTTATCCACAAAAACATTTGTAAAACTGACTATCCAGAATTATGCACAGAGAGGGGGTTGCTTAGTTCCTGAGGGGAACTCACTCAAAGCAGTGCAACAATTCCAGAAGGACGCAAGTTCCCAAGGCCCACTCTCCAAGGCCACATCACTGCTTACTTAGAAAGAGAGACAAAGTACCCAGGTTTATCTAGTACAGGGGTGGCCAAACTTGCTTAGCATAACAGGAACAAATGATAAACTTCAATTTGGAAGCCAGACAGGAAAAAATATTACATACATGTTTTCACTCTTGCAAGTATATTTTGTTACAAACAATTATATCAATATTAAGAAATACCTGTGTGTAATAATATTCAAATTTTTAAATTTATTTTTTTTTAAATTTTAGATATACAGCATAGTATCAGGACATTTTGGCACACGAGCCCATGCCGTCATAATTAAACCAATTAACCTACAACCCCCAGTACGTTTGAAGCATGGGAGGAAACTGAATCCCCCAAAGGAAACCCACCCAGACACAGGGGGAATGTACAAACTTCTTATGGACAGCAAGAGATTCAAACCCAAGTCCCGATCACTGGCGCTGTAACAGTGTTGTGGTAACCACTAAGCTAACCATACCACAGTGTATTGTTACGAGCCCAGAGGACCCCAAAACACAGCAGCAGCAGATATTCACCAAGACAAATAGTTACTTAAACAAAAGTTGTTTTTAATTATCTTTAAACACAAAAATAGAATCAAACTATAACTTATTACTATTTACTATTTTCACTCCTTCTAATTATAAGCGCACGTTATTGTAATGTGTGTGTAAGTTAAGAAAAGTTCTTTGGTTCACTGTCCAATCTCACTTCTCATTCCTCCAAGTTCACTGGTTGCAGGCAATTCTTACACTGTGCACAGAATTTAACATTGATAAATGTCGGTGCTTAAAAGGTAAATTGTTACCGCTCAGGAAGGTTCTTGTCAGTTTTCAGAGAGATTTGTTGTTCCAGAACATCCACAACTGATGTATTTCCATCAGCCACTCCAGTGTCTTACTGATGAAACTTGCCCTCTCAAGATTCTCCAGATGATGACCTCTTTCTTTCAGATTACCAGAGTTCCTTTTTGTTTCTTTTATTCCAAGTGAAACATTAGACAGCCAGTTCTTTCCTCTTGCATGAACCACAAGGGCTTTGACCAGGCCATCTTTCAAATGGGCTTTCCAGCTTGTCCTGTTCCAGTCCCAGCTGCTGTCTGCTGGCTGTAACACTGTACAAGTGATCTCTGTGTGTGTCTCTCTCTCTCTGAGCAAAAGCCTGTTTGACTATCTCTCTACTTGCAAAACCACCTGACTCTCTTAGAACAGCAAGCTCTCTTCCAGACAGCAGCGGCTCAGACACACTCTTTCATCTGTTGCCTTTTGTAAACAACAATCCATTAATGAAGTCTCTTGAGCACTCTTCAAAACTCTTGCAAAAGCTGTGAGGCCCCGATATGTCCAGTATTTCAAATAAGTGTTTGTATGTGACCTACTCTAACAAACCTTTCCCAATTTATCTCCAAAAAACATCTATATACTCTGACACAACTAATTTGTATTAGTTTCAATAATCAAAAAGTACACCTATACAAACCAAATACTTTCAAAATCCTGAGTAATTATTATGAGTTTCCATACTGGCTGTGAGTCATTGAAAATCCAGCTGATCTGTTGTCAAGGCTGTACAAATTAGCTCTGTCAATTGTTTATTTGTAAGGATTGCATGATGTTTTGACTTCACATTACAAGGTACAATGGGAGGCCAACTGGGGCATCGGGAGCCCCGGTGGGTGAGCGTCGGTGAAACGAGAGTCCGTGGGAGCTCCAGATGGTGGGTGGCCTGGATTACACTAAAACTCCACTAATTTTACTGCCAGCAACACAGCCATAAATGCCACGCAATTGCAAGCCACACCCACTAAAACGACCCATTGTTAGCACTGGCTCATACAATTCCGGTTTCACCCAACGTATTTCCACAAGCCACACATATGTCAAATACCTGCATGTGTCTTGAGAGCTGCGGTTTGGCCATCCTTGATCTAGTAGATCATTGATGTGTTAGTGGGAATGATAAAGGTCATTACAGAGGCCCTTCAAGGTAGCCAGGAGATAGAGATATTATACACATACAGAACAATAGTTGTGCTTTTCTGGAACTTTGACAGGAAAGAAACATATTCTGGATAATCTCCCTGTAGAAGATGGCAAATTGAGAGGTGTTGATTATGACAGATGAATAAACTAATGGAAAATAATTATCATTCTCCTGCTGTAATTTAAATTTACAATAACATTTCAACATGTTATTTTATCCATCACTGATATTCAGCCATGTAACACCTGAAATGGGGCATGTCTAGCAATTGAGGAAATCCAGACCAATGGTGAAATGTAGGCCAGATGTAGCAACAATTTGTATACTGAAGGCAACTTTGAGCTAGAAGTCTGGTAAATGTGGCAAATATCAAAACTCGGACTCAAAGAACGCATGACAAGTTTTACTGCACATCTTGGCCTCAAATACAAAAGAGGTGGACGTGAATAAGAAGGATAAAGGTGGAAGAGCAAAATGGGCAACAGGAAGTTAGGTTAGGACTTCCTAAAATTATACCACTATTTCTTTGGAATTCTTCTCTCCAAAATATGCCTCTAATACCAAACAATTCAGACAGTTGGAGTGCAGTTGTTGACACAATAAGAGAACCCTTTCACCAGCTCCATGCTCACATACTTGTCTCGGTTACGGCATGTTACTTTTCCACCTCATACCTAGTGTCTGGTGGACCTTGGAACAGGAAGTTTAAATAATGTGAAGAATGAATCGTTTACAATTTGTTTCTAAAAATAGTTGAAGCATGGTGGGCGATATTTGTCTTAAATCATGTGGCAAAGCTGAACTTTGCTGTCAGGTCTGCTTGCAGGCAGAGATGCTTGCCAGTCTTCTGAATGCACTTAAAGAAATTGCATCCTTCGATTTAATACTTGTAATACTTACAAAGCTTTGGAATACTGTTTAAAAAAAAAGTTAATTAGTTAACTACTAATTAGTTAATTAGTTAACTACTTCTACAATTGGACTTTCTTTTGTCCATTTCATTAAAAAAAACAAGCAACACCATAAAAACTTGTTACATTTTGATGTCGGTTACGAAAAACAGCTGAGTATTTTGAAGGGAACAGCATTGCACGTGGCAGAAATGAAAAAAGGAATCTCGGGCTAAATGGAATTTGATTTAGAAGTAATGGTTCAATCTTTTGCTAGGGGTACAAAACAGCAATTTGCAGATATAATCAGACACATTAATTATTAATTAAGGAGGTATAAAAAGCAATTTTTAAGAATCCGTTCCATGCATAATAGCTTTGGAAGTACATAAAATATTTTCAAAACATCAGCAAATAATACTGACCCAGAGCTCAATGGGAAATTCCATAAATTATGCACAAAACTGACAGCCTTTCTGTAAATTCAAGATACCCACAGAGGAAATTAAAAGGGTCCTGTTCATCACCAGTAGTTTCAAAACTATTCTCCGATGTTTGAAACCTTATGGGATTTAGCACAGCAAACAAGATTGCAATTTTCTAGAACTAAATTAGCATTAGTTTTAAAATACTAAAATAAAATTACAACAATTTCCATTTGAACATCTGATATTGAAAAACAAAGTATGTGACAACTTCAACAGAAGACAGAGATTTGAGGTCAGGAGATAATAAGGATGTTATTAGCTGGAAGTTCACAATAAGGTGCCATAAAAATCTGTATGAGCATTAGAGGAGTTGGAAAAGTGAACCAAAGGGAACTGCTGAAGAGAAATAATGTCAGAGTTATTGATAATTGTGTAAAATGATCCACTGAGTCTGAAGATTGGTGGGCAGAAAGAATATAGATGAGGAATGCTTAAAAAAAAAGGAATCCTACCTTACATTTTGAGAGGCCACAGGATCTGTGATAGAAGTCACTCAATAGAAAGAAGTTGGAAGTGTTGCAAACATATACAATTAAGGAGTCCAATAACCTACAAAGATCCTGTGGTAAATCTGGTTTGCTCTGAGGCAGGAACTCTGGAAACACTGATCAATGCAATCAATAAACCAACTTCAGAGTAAAGCACAAAGAATAAAGATTCAAAAGAGGGTACCACCACCAATCCAGTTGCCAATTTCCCAGCCCATCTATCACCATTAGGTTTGACAAAGGAAAAAAATATGTTCACATGGGTTTCTTCAGAGAGTACAGCATTCTTTTAATAATAAGGCAGAAAAGCTTCAGCAATGAAAACTTCTTAATCAAAAATATTGTGTCAATTATGTTTTACTTCCATTCAAGAGTTCACTGTAGGGCATGAATAAGTCTTTGGACAGCATTTACATCAGTGCTTGTCTGACAACTCAATTTTTGCTAATTTTAGATGCATTTATACTTCAATTAAACTCCAGCTTCACTTGCGATACAGCAATGTGGGATTGAAGGGTTGTGTAAGCAGATTCTCACATTACCTCACCTAAAGCCACATAGAGCATTTCATAAAAATCTGACTCATGAGGTTTATAAGTTTGTTGCATCCATTCAATATTTTTAAATAAATCTAAATAGAGAATTTTGGATTTTTTTTCTGTTTTCTAAGCAAGTGCATCTTTAACTTCTATAACAGTTCTAGTAATATAGTAATCTAGATCTGCATGTAGCCACCTCCCGGGCATGAATTAGTTAGTCTCAGTTCTAATTAAATTGAATGTGTCATAATTTATCATAGTTATCAAAACCAAAGAGTCTTAACTGCAAACTACTGCATATTTAATTTGAATAACTGGACAGCAGATTACAAATTTTCAAACATTCTAACGTAAAACAAACTTGATGAATAAGCAAGATAAGTCATTCAGCAAGATAAAAGTAGATTTTAAATTTGACCTCAAAAGCTCCTTACAAAAACCACCTTATTTCTGCAGTAATAACATTTTGATCAAGTAAATTGGCTGATCCTTCAGACAGTCCAACATATTAAACAGAAAAAGTATGAATTGAAAAACATAGAATTTAATAATATTTCAACCTGACAAACATTCTGATAATGTGGAAACTAAATTCTGTGAACTTGAAAAGTCAAAGCACCAAGTCTGGTCCAACATTTCATTGGACTAGAATAACTTCCAAATCATTACAAGTTATTCTTTCATCTTGACTTTTAAGGAGATTTTGTACACAAAAACAAAGGTTTATCATTATTTAAACCAATGAAGACTTCATGCCCATCAAACTTTTGGTGTCTTCTCAACAAATTATATCGCTGGATCTTTAAGAAAGAATTGCAAAATGATAATAGATTTAAATATGATTTGACCACATCTTCCTTCAAAAATATTAATAAATTCTAAAATGCAATTTTATTGTTGAATGGACAATGATAATTACCAATTTGATTGCAATATCTAATCATCCAAGAATATATTCATTTACATGGAATTAAGATTATAAAGGGTCACAAGTCAACCTTGTGAATCAAGGACAAATGACACCTCCCTCCTGGACAGACTGAACACCTTCTATGCATGGTTTGAAGAGAAGAATAAGATGATGCCAAAGAAAGCTCCATGTTCCCCTGATGAAATGGGCCTCGGATAGCCATGGCCAAGGTGAGGAGAATGGATTCCTCCCCCATTGTTTGAATTCTGAGACTTTGAGATGTCCTACTTCTGGCTTATTTTGCTTCTTCCTTGAAGGCCTCAGACATTTATGTCTCTTATAGTTGCTGAAAAATCCATCTGAATCCCTCCAACACTTTGACAAGTTTTTTCATCAGGTAATAACGAGTTGCACGACAGAGAAGAGGTGCAAAATCTTGTGAAATGGTGCAGAGAAACAACCCGAGTCTCAACGTGGACAGGACAAGGATGAAAGTTGACTTCAGGAGGACCAGGAATGACCACCTTCCACGATGCATCAACAACTCTGTCGTAGAGAGCACCAAATTCCTTGGAGTTCATTTAATTAGTGACCTATTGTGGACACTCAACATCTCCTCTCTTGTCAGGAAGGCGCAATTCCACTTCCTGAGAAGACTAAAGCAGGCAAGGCTACTGCAGAGAAATGGATCAGAGGTCAATCCACAAGACTATGAGTGGCAGAGAGGATCGCTAGAGTCTCCCTATCCCCAATCCCCCCCCCCCCCCCCAATCAAACGAGTGATCTACCAGGATCATCGTCTGAAGTGAGCACACAAAATCCCTGAGGACCCCTTTCACCCTGCACACAGCGTCTTTCAGCTGGTCCAGTCAGGGAAGAGATACAGGAGTATCAGACCCAGCACTACCAGTCTAAGGAACAGCTGCTCCCCACGGGCAGTGAGAATGCTGAACAACCAAAGGAACAGCTCACACTAACCATCAGAAAGTCTTGTGTACAAAACAATATTTATTTGTATAGATGAAATACTTGTCCTGCATATGTATTGTTTGTCTGTATGTGTGTTAAGTCTGGTTGTGTGTTTGCGTGCACGCTGTTTTGTTGGGTTGTTCTTGTACAGTTAGATGACAATAAAACTGACTTTTCAATTCAGTGATTTTTGCTGTTGCCCAATATGGTCTCCAGTTGAACCAATTTTTGCATAAGAATGAATTATGTTATGTGCCCAGAGGACCCCATAACCCAGCAGCAATAGATATTCACCAAGAAAAATGGTTACTTAAACAAAAGTTGCTTTTAATTATCTTTAAACATGAAAACAGAATCACACTTTCTTAACTAACTTTCTTCTAATTCTAAGCACACACGCATGTAATGTGTGTATAAGTTCAGAAAAGTACTTTGATTCACAATCCAATCTCACTTCTCATTCCTCCAATTTCACTGGTTGCAGGCAAGTCTTATACTGTGCACAGAATTTAATGTATAAAGTTCACCAGACTTTGGTGCTTGAAAGGTAAATGGTTACCACTCAGGAAGGTTCTTCTCAGTTTTCAGAGAGAGATTTGTTGATCCAGAACATCCACAACTGATTCCTTTTTAATCAGCCACTCCAGTGTCTTGCTGATGAAGTATGCACCATCAGGGTTCTCCAGATGATAGCCTCTTTCTTTCAGGTCACCACAGAGTTCCTTTTCGTTTCACTTATTCCAAGTGAAACATTAGACAGCCAGTCCTCTACTCTTGCATGAACCACAAGGGCTTTGACCAGGCTGAACAAAGCACTTACAAACCCGTCTTCCAAATGGGGTTTCCACAAGCTTGTCCTGTTCCAGTCCCAGCTGCTGTTACTAGTTGTAACACTGTAGAAATGATCTCTGAGTCTCTCTATCTTTCTCTCTCTTTGACTCTCTCTGCTTGCCAAACCTCATGACCCTTTCAGAACAACTCCAGACAATCTGCGGCTCCGACAAGATCTTTCATCTGTTGCCTTTTTGTAAACAACAATCCATTAGTGAAGTCTCTTAGGCACTCTCCAAAGCTCTTGCAAAGACTGTTGTCCCTGACATGTCTAGCATGGGGCAGAGCTCTAGTATTTTAAATAAGATCTGTTTTAAAGTGTTTGTATGTGAAACAAACCTTTCCCAATTTATCTCCCCAAAACATATCTATATACTGTCACAATGACCATTTGACTCACTCAAGTCACTATTGTATTCTAATGCAGGAGCATATACACATGTTCTACGACTTCCATAATATCCAAATGTTCTGTTGTATTGAGAAATTAATATTATTAACATGAGGGACAAACTCCCCTATTCTTCAAAATATTTTCATATCAACCAAGACAGCAAATAAGAACCCAGTTTAGTATCAGATTTGAAAGATGACAGCCATCATCAGCTAGCACATATTTAACGCTTTGGAGTGTTGGCCACGGTTCCAGTGATCATGTTTCAGGAGTAGGCCTTGAGCTCAGCCATATGTACCTTAGAGGTGAAAATTCCTGAAACTGAGAAACAGCTGATAATATTTACTTTTGGTTGGTGTTAATTTTTAAATTATGTTCTTGTAGATTCCAAGGAAAATTTCCTACATTAAAGCAGTATACAAATACTATACATAATATAAAAGACTATTTAGCCCATTATGCAGCTATTAGCCAAAACACTACTTATCCTAATCACACTCTCAGTCTACAGGCATATAGTTTACCATATCGTGCTCACCCAAAAGATACTTTATATTAAAAAAACAATAAAAGTTCATGTTGACATCCTTTCAGACTGTAAGATTCAGAATTCCACCCAAAATAAGGCAAGTTACCTCTTTGTCCTCAATAAAAATTCAGGGTATAAGACAGAGGGCTTGTTTGCACAGCTAAAATTTCTAAATTTAATTTCCCACTTTTCACTGACTTCTTCAGCACCATTATTCTCTTATAAACGATACCTCAATTTTTTTTCTATCCACAAAATTAGTCATCAATTAAGATTCAATTGCAACTAGAGGCCCAGCTCCAAGCCAGCAAAGATAAACACTGTTTGCATCATATAGTGTACAGCTATTATAGCAGCAGCAGCCAGTGTTCAAACCCAGTGCTGTCTGTAAGGAGTTTATAGGTTCTCCCTGTGCTTGCATGGGTTACCTCTGGGTGTTCTGGTTTCCTTCCATCCTCCAAAAGATTTGGGGTTTGTAGGTTAATTGGTGCATTTGGGCAGCATGTGTTTGTGGGCTAGAAGTGCCTGTTACTGTGCTGTGCCTCTAAATTGAAAATTAAAATCAGTCACATTAACATCTGTCCTCATTAACTTGATGCTTTGTCAGTGGCAATTTTGCAATCAACTTTCCATTTGTGCTTAGATCTAATGGATTTTTCTTACTCAGATCAGATTGCCATGGGAAATTTTATAAAAGTTGACAACTTACACTCACAAGCCTGTTTTCTTTCCCAAAATATTCAAACCATGTTTGTCAAGCATAACTTTCCCCAAGTAAATCAAAATGTGCTTGGTTTGGTGAATCATGCTTTTCGAAATGATAATAAAGACTGCACTTGCTTTTTTGCTGTTTATTTGCAAATCATTATGAAATGGCTGCTATGCCATTTCTCTCCTTTTTAAAAAGCAGAAAATACATAATAACCTGTTATTTGACTATATATTTGGGGTTTGAAAAGGGCTGAATATTCTCTGCCAATCCATATGTCATTTGTTTTCTACCTCTGGCTTTTATCATTAATAAGACTCCTGTCATGATCATCTGTTCTGCAGTTGTCACAAATTAAATGAATTTCTTAAACAACATTTCTTATGTTCTCAAGCCTAATATATTTCCTTTTGCTACACTTTATCACTCAGTTATGAAACTGAAGTGTCAACTCTTTTTCCCTTTTACCATGTGTTAGATATTCCTGGCCCACTGAAAAGAATTTGTGATGAATGATAGTGTTGACAAGGTGTTCAATTCACTAGCATTTGAATATGTCAGCATGTTTTTGTTAGCTAATAAAATTAGCCTTTCAAAAATGATCTAATTTATTCTTTAAATCTAAAAGTAGTAATATTAGCATTGAAGCGATGCAAAGTATGCACCACCTTAAAGGCAGATGAAGAATGCAAACACAAGATTACAGGTGCAGAAACCAGAGCAAAAAAAAGTTGCAGGAGGAACTCAGTGAGTCAGGCAGCATCTGTGGAAAAAATGAAGAGATGACATTTCCATTTGCCTCCATGGATGCTGACAAAACCACCGACTTTCTCCAGTGACTTTTTTTTTTTGCAGAATGCATTCCCCTATTTCAACATAGGAAGGAAGCCAATCCTAATGATACACTGAAGGCCAGAGGTTCTCATGACTTGCTTAAAAATATAAAATTATTAGGTAGCAACATTACATTTTCATATCACTCTGGCACATTTTCTTTCTCTATTTTCTTCCGTATAAAACTAATTTAAATGTAGGGGACTTCAATCAGGCCAATCTAAAGAAGTCTCTAACGAACTACCACCAACATGTCTCCTGTGATATCAGAGGAGCCAACACACTCAACCACTGCTACACCAGAATGAAGAACGTCTACCGAGCCATTTCATGACCTCACTCATCACCTTGCTGCACTTCTACTCCTGCGTACAAGCAGAGACGACAGCACCAGTGGTGAAGATGGAGAAAATATGGTCGAGGGAAACAGAGGAGCACCTGTAGGATTGCTTTGAATCAGTGGACTGGACCATGTTCAAGGACTTATCCTCAGACCTGAATATGCAACAGGTGTCACCAACTTTATTGAGTGCTGCGTGGACAAATGTGTGCCCTCGCACACATACCGGGAGTTCCCCAACCAGAAGCCTTGGATGAATCAGAGGATTTGCAACCTGCTGAGAGAAAGAAAGATCAAGGCTGGGATTTAAATCTGTACAAGAAGTCAATGCATGACCTGCAGAAGGCTATCTCTGCAACAAAATAGTAATTGTTGAGGAAACTAGAGACAGAGACAGCTCTGGCAGGGGCTGGACGCCATTACATTCTACAAAGCGAGGGTGAACACCATAGATGGGTGTGATGCTTCATTACCCGATGATCTGAACACCTTCTATACCTGCTTTAAGGAGGAGAATTCAACAGTGCCGAGAATCGCTGCAAAGGCTGAGGACCCTGACATGTTATGGCAAAGTTGTACAAGACATTGGTGAGGCCAAATTTGGAGTATTCTGTGCAGTTTTGGTCACCTAACTTCAGGAAAGATGTCAATAAGATTGAAAGAATGCAGAGATTTACTAGGAGGTTTCCCATACTTCACAAATTGAGCTACAGGGAAATTAAAGAGGTTAGAACCTTTTCTCCTGGAGCAAAGAAGAATGAGGGAAGATTTGATAGAGGCATTTAAAATAGGAGTAGTAGACAGAATAAATGTAGGTAGGCTTTTTCCACAGAAGGTAGTGAGATACAAACCAGAGGACATGGGTTAAGGGTAAAAGGCTTAGGGGGAACTTCATACAGAGAGTGGTCGGAGTGTGCAACTAGTGGAAATGGTGAATGTTGGTTGTTTTAACATTTAAAAATTCGGACAGGTACATGGATGGGAAGGGTACGGAGGGCTAGGACTGGGTGCAGGTCAGTGGAACGATGCAGAAAAATGGTTCGGCGCAGACTGGAAGGCCCAAAGGCCTGTTTCTGTGCAGTAATGTTCTATGGTTCTGTCTCTGAGGCCACCGTCAGAATATCTTTCAATAGGGTGAACTGTCGCAAGGCATCAGTCCCTAATGGCGTGCCTGGCAGGGTACAGAAAGCCTGTGCCAACCAACTAGCCAGAATGTTCACAGACATTTTCAATCTCTCACTGCTGTAGTTTGAGGTTCCCAATTGCTTCAAAAGGGCATCAATCATCATGGTGCCCAAGAATGAGCTGTCTCAACAACTATCACCCAGTAACACTAACATCTACTGTGATGAAATGCTTTAAGAGGTTGGTCATGTCCGGAATTATCAGATACCTAAGCAAAGGAATGGACCCACTGCACTTTGCTATCATCGCAATCACTCCACGGCAGACACAACATCATTGGCTCCCCACTCAGCTTTATTGCCTTGAACACCCTTGATCTTTCTTTCTCTCAGCAGGTTGCAAATCCTCTGATTCATCCAAGGCTTCTGGTTGGGGAACTCCCGGTATGTGTGCGAGGGCACACATTTGTCCACGCAGCACTCAATAAAGTTGGTGACACCTGTTGCATATTCAGGTCTGAGGATAAGTCCTTGAACATGGTCCAGTCCACTGATTCAAAGCAATCCTACAGGTGCTCCTCTGTTTCCCTCGACCATATTTTCTCCATCTTCACCACTGGTGCTGTCGTCTCTGCTTGTACGCAGGAGTAGAAGTGCAGCAAGGTGATGAGTGAGGTCATGAAATGGCTCGGTAGACGTTCTTCATTCTGGTGTAGCAGTGGTTGAGTGTGTTGGCTCCTCTGATATCACAGGAGACATGTTGGTGGTAGTTCGTTAGAGACTTCTTTAGATTGGCCTGATTGAAGTCCTCTACATTTAAATTAGTTTTATTGCTATTAAACAGCAACTCATACAGCAGCAGCTCCTCAACTACAGCTCAGCCTTCAACACCCTTATTTCCTCAGTTCTGATCAACAAGCTCCAAACCTGGGCTTTAGACTTCCCTCTGCAACTAGATCCATGTCTTCCTCATTAGAACACCAAGGTCAGTATGAATTAGAAACATCTCTTCCAGGATGCGTGCTTAGAGGGTGACTGTGTGGCCAGGCACAATTCCAATGCCATCTACAAATCTGCCGATGACACCATAGTTGTGGGCAGAATC
This sequence comes from Narcine bancroftii, assembly GCF_036971445.1. Lineage (NCBI taxonomy): Eukaryota > Metazoa > Chordata > Chondrichthyes > Torpediniformes > Narcinidae > Narcine > Narcine bancroftii. The sequence goes on along the minus strand of NC_091479.1, from coordinate 83,427,273 downwards.
ACAGATGGCGATGAGGAATTGTACGAGAGGGAGGTAGATCAGCTACCCAACAACCTTGAACTTAACATTATCAAACCAAGGAACTGATTGTGGACTTCATGAGGAAGTCAGGGGAACACAAACCAGTCTTCAACTCAGGAGAGGATCAAGAACTTCAAATTCCTGGGTGTCAAAATCTCTTGACGATCTGTCCTGGAGCTTCTATGTTGATGCAATCATGAAGAAGGCTCGCTAGCTGCTATACTTTGTGAAGAGTTTGAGGAGATTTGGTATGTCACCGAAGACTCTTGAAAACTTCTTCAGGTGTACTGTGGAGAGCATTCTGGCTGGTTGCATCACTGTCTGGTGCAGAAGTCCCAAAGCTTAGAACAAAAATACTCCAGAGGGTTATTAATTCTGTCTGCATCAGTCTGCAATCCATCGAGGATATCTACAAGAGGCAGTGTCTTAAGAAAGCAGACTCGATCCTCAAGGACCTCCACCACCTAGGCCATGCCCTCTTCACTCTCCCACCCAGGAAAAAAGTACAGGCGCCTGAAGACGAGCACTCAGCAGCACAAGGAGTTTCTTCCCCACTGCCATCAGATTCCTGAATGAACAATGAACCAGAGGCTCTGCCTTACCTTGATATTTTTCTTACACTATTTTTGTTTATTTTGTAAAGGGGTTTATACAAACGTTTGCACTGTGAGGCTGCTACAAAACCACAAATTTTGTGACACCTTCACAACAATAAATTCCAATTCTGATGTTCATACCAGAAACCAATATTCTAAAATCATCATCTTGTTGAATATTATTTACCTTTGATTTCTATCTTGGCTGAATACAGAATTCAGAAAAGAAAGGAGCCTTAATCAGAAATTTCCATGGTTAAAATGTATAAATATAATGCTTTGCAAAGCCTAGATTCTGCTCAAACTTAATCAAAATTATTGAAATACAACATGGCATAAAACTTTACCTAAAAATGGAAAGGTGATCCTTCCTCTATTGGGGAAAATAATCCATCCATTTAGCTGGCATGCTCTGCACAGTCATTTAAAATATATTTGTTAATTTTTTTTAAAATTGCAAATACCAGAAATTTGAGATTACAAACACAAATTACTGGTGATTCTTATTTGGTGAACGATGACCAACTAATGAACTTAGCATTGTTTCCCTATCTATTGATTGCACCTGGCCTGATGAACATCTCCAGCAGCAGCATCTGCTGGCATACGATTGGGCATTTCTTTAACTTTCCCATTGTCTCGACAATTAGTGTTGAATTTCATTCACATTATCTCACTTGTAATAAACTAATGGAAAGCAAAGTGTTTCTGTACTTAACAAACATGATGAACTATTGTGTTAAAATGAGATATTAACTGCAAAATTCAATTCCTGGGCATTCACATTCTGAACATTACAAGCTGTTGAATTAGTTTCAAAATGATGTCCAACACAGAATTATGCCACAAGTTTCACATGATCATTGTGGAACTCAGAACGATGCATGCACTAATGACCAAGATCAGTCTTGTAGTTTTCGAACTCAATATATATATAAATCTGTCTTTATTCATCTACTAAAAAATCTTTCCAAGAATTTACAAGCAGAAGTGAAGACATGTCTCATCTAAGATCTAAATGGCTAATAGTTTAAAGTAATTATGATCCATAATTATAGACTCTCCAGGCAAAACTCTACAAAATTGATGAATTCCAGGTGAAACTACAAAATTGATGAATTTTAATTAGATCACCTCTCATTATGTCAAGCTTGCAGCTTAAATATTTCATCCAAAATAAATGCAAGTTTTGTGTACTGCCATAATAAGATCATTCTAATTTCAACATAATAAACCCAATTTATTTGATATGCTCAACTATCTGGCAAACTCCTCAATGGCAAAGAAAAACGTTAAAGCAAAAATTCATAAAATATACTGTTATTTCTCAATGGATAATACAAAATTAAGGAAACTAAAAATTTCTCTTGGAAAATTTAAAAGATCTCTGAAAACTGGTTTAAAATTCTTATTTTCCAGAACTCTTCAGTTGTTGCAATGCTATAATTAAGAAGTATACAGCTTCTGTTAGATCAGGGGTGGCCAGCCTTTTACATTCTATGCATCAATTTTTTCACGCACGATTGCAGATGCATGTATGCGCCACTTAACATCCGTTCAGGCAATGCATACGTCTGGGTCCCATAATTATTCCATTACCTCAAATCCGCAGCAATTTAGAAAATGTGATCGCTAGCTATAGGAAATTGTATACTGTATTCCCAAACTGATCCCACTGTCCTGCTCTCTGCAGCCCCTTATCAGTCCCAATGAATCCCACTGCCCTGCACTCTCCTCACAGCCCTGTGTGGGTCACCACACTGATCCCACTGCCCCTTATCAGTCCAAACTAATCCCACTACTCTGTGCTCTTTCCACAGCCCTGTATCAGTCCCTGCACTGATCCCACTGCCCCGCTCTCTCCCCACAGCCTCGTGTGGGTCCCCACAGCCTCGTGTGGGTCCCCACAGCCTCGTGTGGGTCCCCACAGCCTCGTGTGGGTCCCCACACTGGTCCCTCTGCCCTGCTCTCTCCCCACAGCCCTGTATCAGTCTCCCCACACTAATCCCACTACCCTGCCCTCTCCCCATAGCCCTGTGTCAGTAACCACACCGATCCCACTGTCCTGCTCTCTCCCCATAGCCCCGTGTTAATCCCATTGCTGATCCCACCAACCCGCTCTCTCCCCACAGTACCATGACATTCCCCACACTGATCCCTCTGCCCCGCCCTCTCCCCACAGCCCCATGTTGGACCCCACACTGACCCCTACTTAAATAAAACATTTACAGGTACATTACAGTCTCCCATATACTATATATGGGAGACTGTAGTGTAAAAAGTATATATTGTTAATACATTTGCATAAGTAGGCTTACTTTTTATTATCACTGGGATGCAAATCGCCACTTCTAGTCATCCAATGTGCCACAGGTTGGCCATCCCTGCATTAGATGAAAGGAATTTCAGTGTCTGTACAAAGTTGGTATTTGTAAGCCTCATATTACAGTACAAAGTTAGCTTAATTTCATACAAACACAAGGTGACTCTTTTGTGCAAAATTGTTTTATTAACTAATGTTATTTCCTTTATTAACCCAATTTATTAATCTTGTGCCAATTACATTCCTAATTCTTTTTTTGTGCAAACAGAAGAGAATGTGTTTCAAAGGTCTTGAAGGCTGTAACCAACTTCAAGTGAATAATACGTAAACATTTTAAACTAGAATAGTGTTTCCGAACACAAATAAATGGATAGTGTCAGGCTTATTGTATTGTTGCATTTGTTTTCTTTGCTTCATCGGTTTAATCATCTTGATATTATTCAAAATCTTCCTCCACAGCTAATGGCATATCTTCCAAGAGTGCTGATAACTGCTTTTGTGCACACGAAAGAAACAGCCCCAAACTGGTTAGGTTACGCTGCTGAGCCACTTGGTCAAGCTGTAAGAGAAAAAAAAACATTAATAGTATTACAAAGCACAACATGAACCAAATTTTATGGACGTATGAAAACATAACACAAAGGTGCCATCATCAAGTTAACATTATAAATAAAGAGGAAGGAACAACATTCTAGCACAACAGAATACCTCTCAAATTTTTGGGAGGCTTTGCAAAAAAAAAAAAACCACAAAAAGCTGTGAAGGTTCAAAATAAGCTCCAAGAAGCCCTCGGATCGATTTTTTTTTCATGATTGACAAAACTCAATTACAATTATCTTTTTGCAACCAATTTTAAAAAACCTAGTCAGATACTGTTAAGTAATATTCCAACTTTGAAAAGGACGGATCTGCTTTTCCCAATCACAGAGAATTATGAGCAAACAATATCAATAGCACAGCTCTGCATTTGTCTTGAATATTGTCCAGAAATATTGGCTTCTCTGTAGCTTTGATCTCTATATTTGGTCATGAAATTTTCAACTAACTGTCCAGAAAAGACCAAACTCTATTTTACATTTTATGTAACAATAAGGAACATTTTTCAAGATTCACTATATTTTATATAGGTCAGGAATTTTCACTATTTGTCATTTGAAAATCTTTTCAGATTTCAATTCTTTCCAATTGCAAAAAAATGTTGCTACACATCCAATGTATCCATGGCATTCATGAAAAAACATTTTATCATATTAGTACAAAATTATCTTAATTTACTAGAAAAAAACAGATCCAATAGATTTAGAAAAATTTCAACAACATCCGAGTTAGATCCTAAGCACTTCAACTTGGTTATTACGTATGTATCAGTTGTCATTCAGTGTCTCCTCAGATCAACTCTGCAACCAAACCACTTATCTATGGGAAGTGGAAAACAATTTTCCTAAAGATTGCGGAGGAAGATTTAGCACAAGCTGACCATACCAAAAACAATAACTAATAAAAATGGATTAAAAAATGTTTTTTCACAAAGTATGAGGAAAGGGAGAGAAGATAGAGACATTAGTTAAATATATCTAGTATATGTCTCATGAGTACTAGAGTTTAATGGAGCTCACAAATATTCAGACAATTTCCAGAACTTTCATGAAATTTCAAGAGTATCCTCTATTTCTAGGTAGTACAATGGTTGTAATTGGGTGGAGTGCATTCAATTATGTCAGATGATGGTCAAGATTATGTTAATTGATCTTTTTTGCCTTCTTCATATACCTGTACTTGCCTAAGTAGAAGAGATACATACATGTAATTCTGTAAAGCAAGAAATCCAGAGATGAAAAGGACCAGAGATTTAGGACTAAATTTCTATTTCTATTTCTAAGCTTTATTTTCTAAGTTCTACTATTACAGATAAAGAATTGAAATTAAATAGTTAGAAAGAGAAACCTGGTGCAACAATGCAAAGACACATGTATTTAACATATCCGAAGTACTGAGTTTTGTCTAATCCCAAATAAATACAATACTTCATTCAATATCTTTTTGTGCACTACATTTAATTTGTTTTAAGCAAAGGATGAGGACATGGACTTATTAATGAAGGTGATCATTGCCAAATTTAAGGAAAGCTTCACACAAAGAACGAATGGTCTCTATGGCATGGATTACTCCTTTCCTTATATTATTGCTTTGAGATATTAGTCATGGGGACTTCTACTATCTAGCAACTGAATAGAAATCACCTGCATAAAATGTGTTTAAATCTTGTTTTGCAGTAATTAAATTCTGTAAATTATTAAAAACTCAGTTCCTTCTCATTCAAAGCACAATAGTTTCAAAGTTTTTTTAAAATTGTGTGAAAAGTTTGTGTAAACAGTTAATGTTCTTGTCTGTAAGTTGATAACTGCAAACTAGTGAGTTGGCAGCACATTTAATCATGAACAAGACCCTCAAAAGAATCTCATCAGTTTTTCTCCATTATAATAGCAATGAATCCTACTACGTGATTGGGGACAATTTTAATCTTTAAGGTACTTCCAATTGTTCAAATTGGTCACCTGCTCCATCCATTAAAAGGAATGCAAGCAGTGACCGTATCCTCACCATATCACAAAATACTAACCAAGTTGCTGCATGGCTAATTACTTTTAAACACACTATCCAAAGTTCATGGAAAACAGAACAAGTAGACACAGACAGATGCATAATTCCATACCCAATAAGGCTTTGTAAAAACATGTGATGCACAAAATTTTTGAAAATAGCAGAAATAAAATCTCAAATTACATACAGAATTGAAGGCATCACAGAGCTCAAAGTATTAGTCATAATATTTTTTAAAAAGTCATATGTCAGTGGGAAATTAATCCAGTGGGCCTCAAATACTGTTGTTAAGGGATTGACAATCAAGGAATGGAAAAAGTTTTAAGAATGACAAAATGTTAATTTAAAATGCATCTTTTCTGCATTATGTCCACTCACTATGGGTATCAATGCACCTCTTTCTGAATTACTTACTGGTGATAAAAGACAACTTAACTTTAAAAGATTTTACTTTCACCACATACATTTGCAAATCCAAAAGGAAAAAAAATAATCGCAATAAACCAAAATGACTATTTAATGCACAAAATGCTTTTCTTTGTGATAACAAAACCATTAGAGGTGAAATCCAGAATTTGGATTTCCTCACCTCCAGACCACAATCAGTGAGGACTGGTTAAAAAAAAAGATCCTCTACAATCTCAATCAGTACTGGAGCACCCAGGCCTATGTTCTTAGCCCCCTGCTCTATTAACTTTACAACTATGACCGTGTGGAAGTACAACAGCAACACCATCTACAAGTTCACCGATACCATGGTAGTGGATTGCGTAAAAAGGGGTGATGAGTTAACATGCAAGAGGGAGATTGAAAACTTGACTGGATGGTGCACCAACAACAACCGCACACTCAAAGGCACCAAAACTAAGGAGCTAATTGTTGACTTGAGGAAGGGAAAACCTGAGGTGTACAATCCAGTGATTTGGGGATCTGAAGTGCAGAAAGTGAGCAAATTTAAGTTCTTGGGTGTCACTATATCGGAGGATATTCCTGGCCTCACACAAATGGCATTGTGAAGAAAATTCATCAGCCCCTCTACTTTGTGGAGGGACACAACACTTTCCTAGTGTCCAAACAGTAACTCACTTTCATAGAATGATCTAATTTTTTTTTCCCCACAAGTAGTTAGAGCCTTTTCCTTGCAGACTTCTTGAATTTTTATAAGACCTCTCACAATTGATACCAAACAATTTTGAGGTTGGTGTTTCAGTGGGTATAGTGCTGAGATAATCCACTTTCAGCCTTCGAATTTCTCTATCCCTCCCCATAAACTGTACAAATTTCGTGCTTCAGCACTGCAGTCGGTAAAAGCGTGGACGGTAAACTGAAGGTACTCTTTGGTCTACTACTTCATTACAATTCAGTAAAATGACTGAATTGGAGGGCATAAGGCAGAGCAGTGAAAGGGTCATATGTGATTACAACGTGTTTCCAATCTCATTAATTAAATGTTATCAACTGTCAGTTGTTAATCTTCATGGAATAGTTCGGAAGGAGAATCATTGACCCAAAACATTACTTTTGTTTCTCTCTTCACAGAATGTAATATTTTCTGTATTCATGCTCTATCCATTCCTAGTCCATCCTAACTTTTCAAAATGACTATTCTGCCCTAGAGCTGTGACTTTTCAGAATCATTCCTTACTTTGATTAGTTTAAAATACTAGCTATTTGATATTAGTCATTAGGACAATGTTCTTCATACTTAACATGTCTTGAATTAAAACCACAGACTCCAATTTTACAGCCATTCATTTGTCCATCCATTCTGTAAGTTGTAATGCCAATATGTGTTCTTTCAAGAAACAATGCATTTAGTACCCAAACTCTGGGTTTTAATTTCAATCCAAGCTCTGTTGCAGTTACTCATTCTGAGGCCATGTAAAGATAATGATGCTATTGTCATACACATTGTACAATGTAAACATGCTCAAAATTCTTATTGATGCAGCTGAATGAAACAGTAAACAAATTAAATTAAATTAGATGAGACAATAAATACATTAGATAATAAATATCCATAGTAATTCTAGTGCAAAAAGGTGACTTGCATTAGTGCAGACAGTTCATGATTAATCTACCAAGGGGAGGTTCAAGAGTCTGTAAAAGTTGGAAAGAAATCATTCTTGAACCTAGAGGTGCTGGTTTTCATGCTTTTGCCTGAAAGCATCAGTGAAAGAGGTTGTGTTCAGGGTGGAGAGAGGTCAGCTCAGTCAGTATATTCAAAGTTCATGTTTAAATATTTTTCCCATTTTCAAACTTATAATTTCCATAAATATGTCAACTGCCACATAAAATTACCAGAATGAATTCCAACATGGCTTTTTTAAAATCTAAAACTGAATGCATCAGCTCATGTCCTTATGTCTCGATTGAATTGTCATACTTTCCAATTTCATCCTGAATGCTTTAACTTGAATGATAATCAAAAAATGTAATGCAGTTTAGCCAAAGCTGTATAACTTAAAAATTATACTGAATTTGATGCCCCTCCCGTTTTAGTTAGTTCACATTGGTCATGTAATAACATTAAAATACATAAATAAAATAGAAAGAAAGACTGCAGTTAATGAAATCACAAAAGTTTTGAAGAAGAAAGTAACATGAAATGAAAAAACATCCTTTCAAATTCTTAATATTTATTAAATGATACCAGAAAAATAGGTTAGAATTTCTTTAGAAAATGTTTTGTGTATCATGTGCTGTATTTCATTTCAGCAATATAATTTTACAAAATATTTTTACAATACATGATGAAAGCCTCTCAGTAACAGCAGAAATTCTGTTATCAAAGAAACAAAATCACAGGGAACTTTTTGTAGAGTAGCTTTTACACTAGAAAGGATTTGGTGATTTAATATTTTTTTTTGATGATTTAAAATTGAATCTATTCATGCCAATAAAAATAAATGTTAAGACTTTAAAGCTGTTATTTCTTTGTAACCTAAAGGAAAAGAAAACTGTTTTGAGAACACTGAAATTAATACCTTCATTTCATAATTTGAAAAAGAAACCGCCTGACTGTCACATTGGATAAAAGTATAAACACAGTTTCATACGGAACATTATTAACCTTCATCAAAGTCCCGGTTTTAATGTGAATTGCTGGCAATAAGCAGGTGATATTTCTCTTCCCAATTAAGTTGCAAAGTTTGAATTATGGTTGTATTATGATTTCACTAAGATAATTATTAAACCTATAGCTTTATAGATACAACTTTTTATTTGAAAATATGCAGAACAAAATTCCATAATTAATAAGTGCCATTTATATACAAATAGTACAAGATTTGAAAAAAACAAGTACTCCTGGTTGACCTGAAGAGATATAAATGATGCTTACTAAAACTGTCATTATATAGTATAAAAAAAGACAAATTAACAGTTATTCTTAGAGACATGATGACAATAATCAAAGACAAATTAAGTTGTGTGTTTTTTTTTCCGCATCAAACCCTCTAAAACTTATTTACAAGTCATTCCAAGTTTCAGAGATTGTGGTAGATAAAAGAGAGTAAACAAAATACTGACAGTAAAAAAAAGAAACAAAACTTGTCATCTACTAAGTGGCATGTGCAACCTTTCTTTGTTCACTTAAGATTCAAGCATTTGCAGTTTTTGTGCATTTCTGGTATTTTTGATAAGGTAAGTCCAAGGTTGTTGTGAGGACAAGCTGCGAGGTCACCTGTTCAATGGGTTACCGGAGGTAGGTAGGAAGAGACAGAGCAGAATACTGCAACATAAAACTTGTTACAGTGGAAGAAAGAGGAAGCTTTAGAGAGTGGCACACAAGATAGAAACATAAAAGATGCAAAATGAAATGGATACAACATTGGATGGCACAGTTCACAAAGCGGTTAGCGTAATGCTATTGCAGTGCCAGCAACCTGAGTTCAAATCCGCCACCTTCAGTAAGGAGTTTGTACATTCCCCCCATGTCCGCATAGGTTTCTTCTGGGTGCTCCAGGTTCCTCTCAGCGTTAATTGGAGGTTAATTGGAGTATTTTGGTGGCACGGGCTCATGGGTTGGAAAGGCCTGTTACAGTGCTATCTGTCTAAATTTAAAATTTAAATTTAAAATACCTGGCAAGTCAGGTTGTGCCAATGGAGAAAGAAAAAACTGACAAAATATCATAAATGGACTGGCCTGTTGTCGTACAGAAAAATTGAACTTGTGGTATTCAATGTTGATTCCAGAAGACTGCCACATGTCAGAATGCTGTTCCTTGATTATATATTGGGCCTCTGTTACAATGCAGGAAACGACAGACCAATAGATCAGACTGGGAGTGGGATTGAGAATTGATCTCGACAGGCAACAGGAAGTTGCTGATTCAATTAAATGGTTACTCAATATGGCTTTGATTTCTGCAAGGTAGAGAGCACACTGCAAAACCAATCATAATGCACTAGGTTGGAAGAGCATGTGAATCGATGCTTTACAAGCTCTTCCAACCTGAAAGAGACACTTGGGGTCCCTCAATTATGCAGAGGTAAAAGAATGGGCATTTTATTTCCTCTGATTGCATGGGAAATGATGGAAAAAGGGGAAATGGTTCACACAAACGGTACAGCAGACCAGGATTTGGAGATCATGGCCTATTTGAAATGCTAAGAGTGGAGGGGGAAGAATTATCTGGTGGTGGAAACTTGTTAAAAGTTGCAGAAATTGTGAAGGATTATCTTTTAAATCGAAGGATGTTTGGGTATAAGGTGAGGATCTTTCCTTGTTCCCTTCATGATATGAGGTGATAGAGCAGATAGCCAGGAAAATTAGACAGAGTTAAAACCACTGTCAACAATGGTAGTCACTAAATATCATAGAGGTACCTGACTAGAAAGCCACATCAACAGAGCTATTAAATCAAAGACAGAGGAAAAGGCCAGTTGGGAGGAAGTATGAATGAAACTGGGACCCTAGTCTATAGAGAGATATATTTATCATTTGCTTATTGCAACAGAGAGATCAAGAATGGGAATCATGGCCTACCCTATCAAAATATATTTCCTTTGTTCTATCCATTCCTCATACTCTTCTCAACTTTAAATTAATCCCTTGTTTCTCACATTCCCAGTTCGCTTGAAGGCTCTGCATTCTGAAATATTAGGTGTTTTCATGCTGGATCTCTACTTCGAGACCTGCTGCAAAGGCAGATTTAAAAATTTCAATTGGGCAGCTCCAGTGTTGCTTTTATGCAAAACACTGCCTCAGTGTGTCATCCTGAGCCACTGTAGGCAGTGTGACTGTTGGCATGGCACCACCCATCATAAATACATGGCAGAGCAATGGCTGTCTTCCCTATCCATGCCTCATGCAGCTGGAACCGCTCTCCGCTTCCAAGAACGGTTCAAGCTGTGTGGGGGATTACGGGTAGGGTAGGAAAGATGTCCATTGCTCTGCTGTATATTAAGCCGCTGGCACTGATGAGCAGCCAGCGGAGCTATCACAGCCTGCCCTGGCTGCCCCCTGATGGCCCCTGCTACCCTGATGGCCCCTATCAAGGGGATCATGGAGGGAGAGGGGTGAATGAGATGGGTCGCGGGCTGACATCATCGTGACGTCATCAGCCTGCCACTAGCCAGCTGCTTGCAGTGGCAGTACATTCATGCAGGGTGGTGGAGCGCTCTGCCACTGACCTTCCCCGAGAAGGATTGTAGTCGGCGCCTTGGAGCTGGCCAGGGCGCATTCATGGAGGCAAGTCTCCTGACGTGAGGGTGGAGAACCTCCGTCTTTACACTCAGGTTTTTTGACTGTACGAAAGGTCCTATTGTCTGTTTAATCCATGTCCTTCCAATGCTAATCCATGCTGCCCCACGGATTTTTATTTATTTATCCACATCCAGTTGACTGGCTGTGATTTATTCTTTTTTCTGTCTTTTCAAAGATCACACCACATTAGCATCTGATTTGTGTTTCATGACAAAGCCTTTAGCCAAATAGGATTATAAAAGCTGTCAAAATTTACACTTTTCCCTTCACTGCTTCTTTTAACAACCTGGGATCAATCATAAGTGCCTGGATTCACAATTGTTTTTAAAGATGTAATGGTCTTCAATAATAGAAGGTTTTGATTTATGAGATACAGGTTTGATTGGCTGAACCAAGATTTATTACAGTTCATATTGCTCTTTAATGCAAAGGCAGCAGGTTATTCCCAGAACCACTTCGATCTGTGTGAAGGCTCAGAGGAACAGAATTTTTAAAAGAGAGTGTCAAACCAGAACACAGATTGATTGAACTGTTTACTGTTTTATGTACAAAGATTCAGCAAAAACTCCATTTCACATGCCATCCAGGCAATTCAACTCATCCTACAGTAAAAATTCATAAGGCAGAGGAATAGTGTTACAATAAGTTCAATATTGCAGGGTATAGTGAAAAGTACAAAACTTAGTACTTAGTATAAAGAGAAGTACGGTCGAAAATAATGCAAGAGCATCATCTTTTGCCAGACTGCAGGAAATGTAACCGTCCTTGGATCTGGAGGTTCGTGTTTTCATGTACATACATGTTCTGCCTGAAGGAAGGAGGCAAAAGAGTACAAATGGAGTGATAAAAGTACTTTAATAATGTTATCAGCTTTCCCAAGATAGGTGTTGATGGAGGGAAGGTTGGTTTAGTTAATGCTCTGAATTAACCATATAACCATTTACGGAGCGGACACAGGCCAAGTTGGCCTTTCGAGTCCGCACCGTTGCATTTACAACTCTCTGCAGTTTCTTGTAGCTTTGGGCACAGCAATTCCAGTATCAAACTGTGATATATCTGGACAGGATAGTTCCTATGAAAGTCTGCAGACACCGTGATTGTAGTAAAAACATGCAGAAATGCTGGAGGAACTCAGTCGATGTCACAGTGTCTACAGGAAGTAAAGATAATATTAATGACGTTTCAGGCCTGAGCCGTTCTTCAAGGTATAACACCTTCAAGGAACCTTGAAGAAGGGCTGAGGCCCGAAACATTGGTAATATATCTTTACCTTCTATGGATGCTTGCACTATGATGCTGCAGCAAAACAAATTTTGTGACTTGTTCATGGAAATAAATTCTAAAATAATATTAAACATGAGGACGTACTGGATTCCTTAGCAGGCTTAAAAGGTAGAAATGCATCACAGGCTGATATGAGAGACAATGGCTATGACAGTAATTTTCAAATCTTTGTTGACCACAAGGGACTAGCGGGCACCAAATGTGGTAGCAGTATTCCAGAAGGAAGCAGGTATAAACCAGATAATTGCAGGTTTGCATGTCTAATGAGGGGGTCTTCATACAGAATAACCACCAGTTTGGATCGGTGGTAAAGAAGGTGAATTCTTTGTTGGCATTCGTTTCAAAGGGGATTGTGTATAAGAATAAGAGGTGTTGATGAGACTCTATGGGGCACTGGTGAGACATCAATTGGAGTACTGTGTGCAGTTTTGGGCCTCATATCTTAGAAAGGATATAGCAAGGTTGGAGAGGACAGTGGAGGTTTACCAGAATGATTCCAGGAATGAGAAGGCCAACATATGAGGTATGCCTAGCAGCTCTTGAACTCTATTCATTAGAATATAGAAGAATGAGGGGAATCTCATAGAAACATTTCAAATAATGAATGGATTGGACAGAGTAGATATAAATAAGATGTTTTCCCTTGTTTGGTGATTCCAGGACAAGAGGGCACAGTCTTAGAATTAAAAAGTACCAATTTACAACAGAGATGAGGAGAAATTTCTTTAGCTAGAGGGTAATGGATTTGTTGAATTTGTTGCCACATACAGCTGTAGAGGCAGGATCATTGAGGGAATTTAAAGGGGAAACTGATAGGTATTAGACAGGGCATCATGGGATATGGGGACAAAGCCAGAACTTGAAACGAGATGCGAGAACAGTTTAGATCAGGGAGGTTTCATGGAGCAGACTTGATGGGCCAAATGGCCTCCTTCTGTTCTTTTTTCTTGTGAGCTTGTGATCAAGGGAAATTATTGGAAATAATTCTGAGGAATAGGATTAATCTGCATTTGTAAAGGCAGGGATTTAATTAGGGCATCACTTTGGGAGAGTCTACATTGCTTTATTAAGGGAAGATTCTATTCAACTAATTTAATTGAATCTTTCAAAGACAACTCAAAGCTTTGAAGTAGGCAGTAAAACACAAAAGAGGTATGAAGGTAAGTCCTCTACTGAGGAAAGAGCATTTCATCTCAGAGAGGGAACGGTCAGAGGAAATAGTTAAGACATGGCAGGGTTAAAGTTGGAAATAAAAAGATCCAGTGCTGGCAGCTTTTTCTCTGCTGCTTTCTCTTCTACCCTTCCATTACATTCACCCATGATGTCTTACCTGTTATCTATGCTCCTTCTCCTACCCCTTCCTCCCTTCTCTTTACTCCTCTTCTCCCTCTTCCCTACTTTTTTTTATTCAGGTGCCTGCCTGCTTTTGCTTATACCTGACAAAGGGACCAGGCCCAAAACAACTGTTAGCCTTTAATTCCGCTGGATCCTATGTGACCAGCATTGCAGTAGGCACAGTCTACAATGTTTCCTGTTTCAATTCTTCCAATTGGAACATAAAAACTGCACGGATAATTTCAATTGTCAAGCTCTTTCTTGGTCCTGGAATCTGGTCTACAGATTTACCTGCGAGGTGACACAAATAAATTCTATAATTCACCATTCCACATTGCTCCTTGAGGCAATTATTTATGCTTCATTTAGCTGTCAGGCAGCGGGGTGGCGAGCTGTCAGGCAGCGGGGAGGTGTGAAAGCAGTGGTGAACCAAACGGAGCAGTCCGTGGCTGTAACTCTCAGGACTAATATCATAGAACACGCCAGCGTTAGTTGCTGTGAAGGAGCACACTTGAAATGGGAGCGCAGATTGTAGGAACATTGGTGTATCATACAAGGTCACTCTACTAATGCAGTTCAGACTTACTACAATAGTGATCATTGATAGGGGGAATCTCTACAAATTTAAAGGGTAGCAAATTTTCAGCATTATCAATAAATTTAAAAATGGGAGTGTAAAAGCATTCTTTCAAACAACAACATCAAGTAAAAATTAACGCAACATTCCAGACGCTTAAAACCGTCAGATGGCTGCCCCTGCCTGGACTGAGCTGGCTTTTGCTCTGAACGTCCCTCGCAGACACTTGTGGCCTGCTCTGGAGCAGCATTCTCCAGGCGATTCCACCTGAAAGCGGCTACAATTTCAGGAAGGACAAACAATTAAGTGCATACCATCTGTAAGTGCACAATCCTCATTTTCCAAAAACTCTAAAAGCACAATTTTTGTGAAATACTTCCAAACAATAAGCATCATTATAGCATTAAATGTAATTTTGAATCAAGCACAACTTAATTAACCTGAAGTAAGTCAACAAGCTATAGTGTATTAACATGTTAAGTTTCTTTTATTATTTAGTTCCTTTCATCACAACTTAAAATGATCACATTATTAACTTTGATCATTTAACCTCAGCTACTATTTTGGATTTTTTCAGTGACTGTGCCAACTTTTATTCATTTAACAATATCACATATGCTATTATGTCACTGTGTTATTTTAATCAATTAAACCAGGGGTTCCCAACCTTTTTGTTCCTCTGTACCCTTTGGGAATTTTTATAGGTTCCCGTGTACCCCTAAAAATTAAGGATTAAAAAAAAAATGACATTGTGCAATCTGACTGCAAATTACAACACCATGTATTGCACAGTAGTGGTTATTCTCTCAGACCCAATGTACCCCCTGAAAAGTGCAAATGACTTCTGGGGGTACATGTACCCCAGGTTGGGAAACCTTGAATTAAACCATTCTCTCCCAATTATAACTTTTAAATTCATTATCTAATTTTATCTTTTAAGACTTCATCAAACCATCATAAGATCAAGCTCATCGGATTGATTCCTCTAAATTTGAAAATGTTTACATCAATGGGCTCATTCCTTCAAAAGTTAGTTCTGTAGATTAAAAAGTATATTTCTTCTCAATTTCTATTTCATGTAACTTTTTTTGTAAGATTTAAATGCCCCAATTTAAATGTCTGAATTTAAGATGTGAGGAAGGATGGCCTGAGGAGTGGCAGCAAGAAGCTGAATGGAAGCAGCAGCTAAGTATCCCAATAAAAGTGGAGGACCATGTGGCGGAGCTGTTGTCGTTAGAGTGGTAAGGCTTTGGTGAGAACAGGTAACACGCAAGCAATAGTCAGCAAGGGCCACCCTATTTGAGGAACAAAAAGGATCCAGCAGTTATGGATACTATCACATCTAGGAGGCAGGAGGAGGGTAGATGGGTGACCGTCAGGAGAGGGAAAGGGAACAGGTCCCTTTGGTCGTCCCCCTTAATAACATACTGCATACCACTTTGGAGACTGTTGGGTGGGGGGGGGGGGGGGGGGGGAGGGAAATAACCTACCAGGAACAAGCCACAGAGATCAGGTCTCTGGCATGGAGTCTAGTCCTGTGATTAAGAAGGGAAGGGAGGAGAAGAGGCAGCTGTAGAGATAGAGAATTCCATAATTAGGGGGGACAGATGGAAGAGATCGAGTATCCTGGATGGTATGATGCCTCCCTGATGCCAGAGTCTGAGATAACTCATATCGAGTTCATGGCCTTCTCAGGAGGGAGGGTGAGCAGCCAGATGTCATGGTCCATGTAGCGACCAATGACATGGGTAGAAAGGGTGAGGAGGTCCTGCAAGGATAGTTCAGGAAGTTAGCTTCTAGGTTGAAGGACAGGCCTTCCAGGATAGTGATCTCAGGACTGCTTCCAGGCCATGTGCTAGTGAGATTAGAAATAGGATAATGCAGCTTAACACGTGGCTAAAGACATGGTGTAGGAGGGAAGGCTTCAGGTTTCTGGATCAGTGGGCTCTCTTCCAGGGAAGGTGGGACCAGTTCTGACAGGATGGTTTGCATCTGAACTGGAAGGGGACTAATATCCTTGCTGGAAGGCTTGTTAGTGCTGGTCCAGTGATCTTAATTTAGAATTGCAGGGGGAGGGGAAACCAGAGTGCCAGAGCACATAGGGGAGTGGAGGAGGGGAAAGATTATGTTAAGATTGTATGCACCATTAGAAATTAATGGATTGAACAGGGTGGAAATGTTCTCAGGTGCATCTATTTCAATACAAGAAGTACACAGGAAAGGCAGAGAGCTTAGAGTTTGGATTGGCAGGCAGAATTATGACATTGTAGCCATTAGTGAAGCTTGGTTACTGGAGGGGCAGAACTGGCAGTTCTGGGCTTCAGTTGCTTTAGACATGATAGAATGGGGGTGGGGGGGGAGGTAAAGGAGTGGCATTGGTTGTCAGTGGCACAGCTATGCCTTGGGTAGGACAGACCAGAGGGCTCATCTACTGAGGACATAAGGGTGGAGCCGAGCAATAATTAAGGTAGGACTACGCTCATGGGGTTGTATTATACACTGCCCAATAGTCGATGAGAATTGGAGGAACAAATCTGTACAGAGATAATATACAGCTATGAGAACTCCATGGTTGTGAGAGGAAGAGATTTTAACTTTCCACATATTGACTGGATGGATTGGAATTTGTCAAAAGTGTTCAGGAAAGTTTTATAAATTAATATATAGAGGTACCAACTGGAGAAGGTGCAATACTGGATCTTCTATTAGGGAACAAGACACAACAGATAACAGAAGCATGTGCAGGGAAACATTTTGGGTCCAGTGATCATAATCCCATTAGTTTCAAATTAATTATGGAGAAGGATAGGTCTGGGCTTTGGATTGAGAATCTAAATTAGAAAAGGCTAATTTTGAGGAAATAAGAAAGGATCTAGAATGCGTGGATTGAGATAAGTTGTTTTCAGGCAAGGATGTGTGAGGATCTTCAAAGGTGAAATTTTGAGAGTACAGAGTTTGTATGTTCCTGTCAGAATCAAAGGCAAGTTTATAAGGCATTGGGAACTTTGGTTTTCGAGGGATATTGGGAATCTGGTTCAGAAGAGAGGTGTATCTCAACATGGAGCAAATGAGATATTTGAGAATAAAAAAAAGGCATGAAAAACCTCAAAGAAATCAGTAAGGCTAAAAGAAGACACGGGGTTGCTTTAGCAGACAACGTGAAGGAAAATCCTAAGGTAATCCTACAGGTAAATTAAGAGCAAAAGAACAGTAAGGGATAAAATTGGTTCCCTTGAAGATCAGAGTGGTTAGCTTTATATGGAGCCAAAAGAGATGGGAGAGGTCTAAAGTGGTTATTTTTCATCCTTATTCACTCAGGAAAAGGGCATAGAGTCATGGGAAATACGAAAAACAAGCTGTGAGGTCATGGAACCAAATAAGGGTGGTTAAAGCCCCAGGACCTGACAAGATATTCCCTCTGACCTTGAGGCAGCCTAGTGTAGAAATTGCAGGGACTCTGGCAGAAATATTTAAAATGTCCTTGGTCACAGTTGTGGTGCCAGAGGATTAGAGGGTCACTCACATTTGTTCTGTTGTTTAAAAAAGACTCCAAAAGTAATCCTGGAAATAATAGGCCGGTGAGTCTGATGTCAGTAGTAGGGAAATTATTGGAAGGTGTTGAGAGATTGGATATATTATTATTTGGATAGGCAGGGATTGATTAGGGATAGTCAACATGACTTTGTGTGTGGTAGGTCATATTTAACCAATCTTGTAAAGTTTTGTGAGAAGGTTACCAGGAAAGGTGACGAAGTAAAAGCTGTGGATGTTGTCTACATGGACTTTTAAAAGGCCTTTGACAAGGTCCGCCATGGGAGGTTAGTCAGAAAAGTTCAGATGCAATGTGGATAATGTGGTAAATCGGATCAGCAAGTTTGTAGATGACACTAAGATTGGAGGCATTGTGGACAGCAAAGAAAGTTTTCAAAGCTTCCAGAGGGATCTGGACCAGAATGTTGTCTGGACTTGCATGGAAAGGTTAAACAAATGAGGACTTTATTCTCTGGAGCATAGAAGAATGAGGGGAGATTTGATAGAGGTATTTAAAATTATGAGGGGGACTAACAGAGTAAACATAGATAAGCTTTTTCCACTGAAGGAATGTAAGATGCAAACCAGACGACATGGGTTAAGAGTGAAAGGGGAAAAGTTTAGGGGGAACTTCTTCAAACAGAGAACTTGCTGCCAGCTGAAGTGGTGAATGTGGGTTCAATTTTAACATTTAAGAAGAATTTGGATAGGTACATGGATGGAAGAATGGAGGGCTATGACCTGAGTGCAGGTCAGTGGGACTAGGCAAAAAAATGGTTTGGTACAGACTAGAAAGGGCCGAAGAGGCCTGTTTCTGTGCTATTATGTTCCATGATTCCTGTGCATATCTCACGGAGGATCCTCCAGTCTGATTTGTTCAATAACCTTGTTTATACCTGCCCTGCTTCCAAATACTATCAAATCTCTAAAGTATGTGCATGATAGAGAATCTGTGTGCTACAAGCACTTCAAAACTCTGTAGTAAGCAGTTAGCATCCAAAATGGTGACTCTTCACCATTTACTCTTTAAAAAAAAAACTTCACCCTTCTTTTGAACAGTGATTGATGTTTGCTGGATACATTTCAATCTTGTTTACAGTGCATTTTCTTTTGTTGCACAGTAAATGTTAATCAATAGAAACAACCAAAAGCAGGCAAGAGTCAACAATATTCCAGTACAACTGGTACTTTCAGCAACATCCACGAAGCAACAATGGAATAAAAAGGTCCAAGACAGGCGACCACAGGAAATGCAAAACAAGTCGAAATCCGTGGCATAAATGCTGATTAATTTAATTCCATCTGGAATTTGACTGTTTTTAGCCTATGATGCTAAACCATTCTTGGACATATCTAACCCTGTGGGCACTTCCTAATGACACTGACCTTTTAATTATTCATTAAGTATATTCCAAATCAGATATGTCAATTTATCCTGTGAGGCATCCACTTTTTAAAAACGTAACGCTGCTTCCTTTTAGGATTCAATGCATGTTGACTGATATGAATTTCTTTTATTCACAGGTTCATTGATACAGAGTGACATTAAAAAAAAACAGTTTAATGAGCTGTTTGTCAAGAATCAGAGCAAGAATTGATGGCTCATTGGAAGTAGCTATTAATTTCTTAGATTAATTAAATCTGTATCAAAACATTGGTTTCATGGCAACTCTTGCATTTACCAAGAATCTAAAGGAATCTGAGAAAATCTCCGAAAATGACCAAATAGTTTCAATACAAAAACAATAGTAATTATTGCAGTTGGGTTGGATGAAAATTGTATAACAGCAAAATTATATATGCATATTGTCAAAGGGCTGAAGGCATTGAAACCAATGACAGTGAATCATAACACAAATATAATGTAAAATATCAAGCATGCTTTTTTTTGATACTGGCAATGCTCAAATGTATGCAACACCAGGCAACCGAAAACATTATCTCCAGGTGTAATTCAGTATTGTTCACTGAAAGGAATGTTTAAAAATTCCCGAGAAAGATAGATTCATAATATTTTTCCACTGAAATGTTACTTCCATATCCATTCAGCAGCAAACTGCACTTCTTCATAAAAATGCCAAAACAAATGGGTAAAGTCCAACATTGGTAAGTCGAACAATAGTTGTATACAACTTTATTAATGATTTAAGTCATTAGCTGAATATACCTTTGGAATTACTTACCCTCTTTTGCTCCTTGATATACTTGCCCATATCCTCCCTGGTTTTTTGAATTGTCTCCTCTAGAGCTTTCTTACTTTTGCTTCTCTCTTGATTTACTGCTTCCCTTAGGGCTTCCTAGTGGGGTAAAAATGGAGTTGGTCAACCCAGAAATCCCACTACTTAGATTGAAACAGTAAGCCCGTTTGAGAAATTGTTATCATAACTGCACAAATGGAAAAGTACTCAGCTGAACTGAAGTGACAAGAGATTGTAATGTGTCAAATCATTGCGTTGTCACAAACAAATATTCCTGGTTTTAAAAAGAACATAGCCAACGCATTTGGAAAATTGTGTCCAGCTCACAGTTCCATGTTTCATTGGTTTATCATTCTGAAAAATTAGACCACAGAGAAAATCTGAGCAAAGTAGTTAAAACAAAATCATTGATATCCAAAAAGAGGTGACTATAGCTAATTAGAAAATGAGTGGAAATGTTTCATTGCTTGGTATGGTACTGTATCTAGGGCCATCAATGTCTCAGAATTGACTTAAAATATGAATTGAGGAAAAATAATTTTAAATTGGAAGACTTTTAGAAGTGTGTCACGAGGATCACTAATCGCTTCAAGTATTTGCAGTTTATACTAATGGGTTGAATAAAATAAGACTGCATCATTGATCCAAGTTTGATAACAAACTAAAGCTGGGGAGAAATGTGACCTTCAAGGGGGGGGGAATATGAGCTGCAAGGAGAATGCAAAGGAACATGGATAAATTGAGCAAATGGGCAAAAACTGTGCAATATAGAATATGAAAAACATGAGGCTTTTCTTTGACTAAGAATAGGAAAACCAAATTGCTAATAATTGTTATTATATTGTGACAGATGCATTAATATTTATCTTGGAGAGAAAGGATGGGAGGGTGGATGAGGTGAGAAAGAATAAAAGATGTGAAGGTTGGTGTTAATCAGAGAATCCATACAAGGCTGGTGGACAAGTGCATGGTTGAAACGTGTTATAATATGATCAACAGGGGATCAATCAGGAACTGAAGGGCACAGTTTGATTTTTATTTATTCATTCATTTCTGAGGATCTGAGCATTGCTGGCAAGGCTGCATTTATTGTCTATTCCTATCTGCTTGAAGATGATGAACTATGCCTTCAGTCCATTTTGTTAAACTAGAAAGTCCAGCAATCTTCATCAGGTAAGAAAGGCCCAAGCCTGAAACATTGGTTACCATTTACTTCCTATGGATGCTACATGAACTGCTGAGTTTCTCTAGAATGTTTGCATTCAGTCCGTCTCATGCCAGCACTCCCATATTGCAGCTGGATAGAGCATTTTCCACCCAGCAATGAACTCCCAACACAGGAAGATGTACAACTCAAAGGTGAACACATGGTGGTTGGGTTCATTTGGACCTGATACTTCTTTTGTATTGGATGCTATCATTTTGGAGGTGCACAAAACTGCAATACATTTTGTGGGTGGTACATATAGCAACTAAAATGTACCAGAGATGTGCAACTAAATGATGATCAGAATACCAGTCAAGTCCATTGTGGAGGTGCTAAACTTGGCAACACTGTAACCATTGCGGTAGGATGTCATAGATGAATCAGTTTTTATAGATTACCTCATATAGCCAAAGTATTTTTTTTTAAGCTGACCCAATTCAATTTTTGGTCAATAATAGCTCCTACATATTGATGGCAGAGATTCAATGATGTCACTGAACATTAAGGTTAGGTGGTTCAATTTTTGTTTGTAGGATATATTAAAGCCTGGCATTGGATGGTTATAATTTTATTTGCCACTTCTCAGCACTTTCATGCAATGATGGCTTCAATTGCTGAGGAGTTGCAAATAGAATTAAACGTTGTCCAACCAACAAACGTTGTTTTTCTTTACAAAGTCAGAAGTAGAAGGCCATAGATAAACCATCTGAGGATGGTCAGGTAGTATCATAATTTAATGCACATCTAATGCAGAAATGATGCTGGAAGCATATTGGTAAATCTTAAACCTATAGAGTCACATGCCACAAACAGACCTTGCAGCCCAACATATCCATGCCGGTCATGCTGTCTATCAATTACTCCGTTTGCAATCATTAGGCCTGTATTTCTCTACTCCTTTTTCATCCAGGTACCTGTTCAAATGCCTTTTAAACACTATCATTGTATTTACCTCCACTACTTTCTCTGGTGGTTTGTTCCATATCACAACCCCTTTCTCTGTTGAAATACTTGCTTCTCAGATCACTTTTAAATTTCTTCTCTTCTTACACCTAGGCCTTCTAGTCTTAAATGACTGATTATACACTCTACTTATGCTCATAATTTTATAGACTTATACAAGGTCACCCCTCAGTCTCATATCTGCAGTGAGAATAAACCCAGCCTATCCACTTTTTCCTTATAGATGTAAAGCCCTCCATGTTGAATCTAATATTACGTGTTCAGTAGCCCTCCACACTCACTGAATGCACTTGTTAACCATCTCCACTTAGAATCCTTCCAATGCCAGAAATTTGAAATGAAAACAGAAAAGGAGCTTTGAAGGAGATTTGAGGAGAAAAAATCTCTGCACTTTATCCAAAGCAACTATCTTTCCAAAAGTATGACAGCCATTATGTTTTAGAAAATATAGGAAATAAGTTGAAAGTGGGCTTGAAGTACCCAGTACATCATGATCTTACTAAATAACCAAAATGGCTCAAGTGGACACAAGGCCCAATTCTAGAACAAAAAAAAACAAATCATTCGCCCAATCATGTCAGGCTGAGAAAGTTTGTCCCAATAACAAAAGAGCATAAGGCAGCTGCATGCAGCATTTAATAAGCAAGATGAATGAAAATACAAATCTTGTATCCCTGATACTTATTACTAGCATGGAGTTTTATTTGAAGATAAAAATAAAAATCACATTTCCAGGTAGATCTACAAGCTTTTTAATTTTTTTTGATAATGATGGGGCAGCATGGTTAGTGCAATGCTATTACAGTACTAGCGACCTGGGTTAGAATTTGTCGCTGCAAGAATTTGTATGTTCTCCCCATTACTGTGTGAGCTTCCTCCAGGTTGTCAAATTTCCTTCCATGTTCTAAAGACCTATGGGGTTGGTAGGTTAATTGGTCATATGAGTTTATTTGGGCAGCGCAGGCTCATTTGTTTGTTGAGAAACTCCTTAGTTAGGTAACTGGCCATTCATCTTGTTGCCTTGAATTAAAAATTAATTAAATTACATTAAGTATCAGTTAAAATCGACAGACACTAACTAGGTTTAGTGAAACAGAACTGGGAACAATTTTGTCTGTTTTTGAATATCCACATTAACAATGATAAAACCTTGCCTCATGAACCACAAACAAGGAATTAATGGGACAAAACTAGTCATTGCCATATGCAAGGTTTTAGGATTGGTATAAGAAATGGTACCTTAGGGTAGAGCAGAACCATGTTTCAAAAAGAATAAATTGGAAGAGATTGTATAGAAAAGACCAAAATGAAGATGATGTATGCAGAAGAATATCTGAATAGAGATAACAATTGTTCAACCATAAAAGTTGAAAGGGTGAATATAATAATGTTGCCCACCTTGAATGTGTGTCTGATTGACAAACTTCAAATTCATCCATATCCCTTCTTTAAATTATGAATCAGATAATTATTAAGGTATTTTCACCACTTTGAACATTTCTCAGTGAAAGAATTATGTAATTCATGCTAACATCTTGGCATCAAATTCTTGCACAAGAGGAAACTGCCTCTCCACCCTGTCAAATCTTGAGGATATCAATTAACTCCCCTTACATTTTTCTTAATTTCAGCAAATGCAAACCTACTCTATCCAACCATTCCTCATAAGGCAACCCAATCATTTTAGGCGGCAGGCTATTATTCTCTGAACTGCTTCCAGTGTTTTAACAAATACTTCAAATGAGATGACCAACACTGTGGTGTCTCATCAATAGCCTAAATAATCTCATTACTTTTGCATTCAATTATCCCTCCAATTATATTGTTTGGTTTCCAAATTACTTTCAGTAGCCTTTTGCCATCTGTAATGTTAGCACTCTTTTTATAGTTTGACCTACATTTCAAAACCATACCTTTCCTTTGTTCATTTTTTTCTTGCCCTCATTCCATGAAATGATAATTCCACAAGCATACGAATCCCTTCAGCAATCCTACCTCAAACTATCAGACCTTCCTTTTACACATTACAGCTCTGTCCCAGTTTACCTGCAGCTTAAAACTAAATTGTTTCACTTGGCCAGTTGCAATGAAGAGTATTCAATCAGAAAAAAACAATAAATGAATCATTTACCAATGATGCTGGATGACTTGGTAATTGTTTCCATAATTTTATTTTTATTTCAGATTTCCGGCATTGGCACATTTTTAATTTTTAACCTTTTGCCAATCCTGCACAAGGACACCATGATCACACTGCAATTCATATCTTACCACTCAACTTTTAGATTATGCTTCTTTTTTTTGTTCTTCTCATCAAAATGGACAAAAGCAAATTTTCCCACCCTATACTCATTTCCAAATACCCATCCTCTTGATCTTCCAGAACTCCTTTGTGGTCCTCCTTATGTCTCCTCTGTAATTTCCTTTCCAACTTGTGCCATCAGCAAATTTAGAAAATATAGCTGAGGGCCCAACACTGATCCCTGAGGTACACCACTCATTACATCTCACCAACCAGAAAAAAACCCATGAACAAATGATGTACAAACAGATCCAGATTTGAAAGATCTTAAATTTGTATTATTCATACTTCACCTGGCTTTTGTTCCTCTCCTCTTGCAATGCCTCCTGGAGAGCTTGTGCCATATTTTCTTTATCCTTGCCACACTCAATTTCCCATAGTTCTCTTTTCTCCATCTGGATCTTTTCCATCCTTTCCCTCTCCACTTGCACAGCTTTCAAAACAGCCTCGGTAATGATTTCCTTTTCTGCCTGTGTTAACAGATGATTGTTCAAACGGGATTTTTAAAAAAATCAAAAGATATTTAAACCAAATATAATACCACATAAAAATCCATGGCCATATACTAAATAAAAGATCAGAGAAACTAACAAATGTTTTGTTGAAAAATGATCAACTCTGCCAACTTCAACAGGAATTGGATTACAAAGCTGGAAGCAGATGCTTCAGAAATATTGTTGTCCCTGTTATTACAGCATTCCTTGCCAATAATGCAAATTTTTCTTGTTACAATATTGTTACAGTGGCAATGTTCAGAAAATGGCTTCCATTGGCAACCACAGATGGTCTACAATTTCAAGGGAAGAATAAATCTTCAAAGGACTACAGAAAACAGATGACATCAATGTTGTAGCATTGGATCAAAATTAAACTTAACATTTTTTTCTGATTAATCATCAGTTTGTACATAATTTACCTTATTCTGATGTTTTAGTTAATGACAGGTAAAGTTTGCAAATGTAATAATCTATTTAACACCACCTACAGGCTCAGAACATTATTGTTACCTAGGACTGAGTACAATGTTTCCAACAAAATAATTTGCGACAAAGTCTTTTCAGGGGTAGTTTTACAAGGAGGCATTAGGACAGGCGGCTTGGTGAAAGAATTGGACTTTTCCCGGATCACTATAATTCTGGCCATTTGGGGAGAGGCAAGGACATTTTGTCTTTAAGATACCAAATTATCCTTTACCGTCTTGCAAAGTAAATATGTGCAGATACATTAGTAAATAACCGTGAACAATTTGTGCTGGACCTTGCTTTCTACAACTCAAAGTGGCACTTCACTCTCAACCTTTCATCATTTACAAAATCTGTAGAATTCAATAACCAATCTTTTTTTTAAACCCAACTGATGTGAATTCAGGAATCAAACCGGAACATGGTCAAAAAACTTTCTTGCTGCTGGAAAATTTAACTTGAGTATTTGAAACACAAAGTTTTTTGTTCCAATTATTATCTAAATATTGCTTATAATTAAATAACCTTATTCATTCTTAATTAAGTTCATATTATGTGTAGAATACAATAGAGTTGATAGAATAAGCTAGAGTATTGATTATTAGAATTTTTTTTTACATTAAACAAAAATTCTATATTGCTATTAACAAAAAAATTTTAACTACAAAATAGTGATGAGCAAAGTCAAAGCATTAACTTAAAAGGCTCTTACTTTCAGGCTTATAACATGACAAATGATTATAAAAGAAATGTTCATATCTTTTAGATTAATTCAATATTGCTACATCTTAAGAAAGGAAAATAGAGTCTTTCTTTTAAAAAGAGTATTAACATACAATACTTAGTAGTCAAACTTATTATGATACCTGTACTACTTTTTCCATTGCCTCAGTGCTTCGTAGCCTTTCTTCAACCATACACTTTTCAAGTATATCCTGCAAATAATTCATCAGAATGTTCAGGTTTCAACTTTATACCCAAGAACAATATTAGAGATTCTTTTCTTTAAAAAAAGAGCTTCACCTTGTGCAGTTTTGTTTGTTCCTCCAATGCTTCCTTTATCTTGTTTTGCACTGAATTTTTTTCTTTTTCCAGTAATTCAACTAAATGCTCATGCTGTAAGATCACACAGTTAGCAGCGTTAGCAGGAACACACATCATATGCAAGTTTTAGATAATTATGTTTTAAATGATTATCCAAATTATAATAGTAGCTCAATCAAAATAATAAATATGCCAAATACTCTGGGGTTTACTTCAAATCCAGGTAGGTTTCAAACCTTGAAAACATGTTGCCAGACCATCTTTCACCCCTTCCAGGATGAAGGTTGTTGAAAAGTAACCAGTGATGGAAAGGCAATTCTAGATTGGTTAGGTGGGAGTGAAGATCTTGGTTTTCACTGTGGTTCTTGGAGAAATACTCCTACATCATAAAGGGAAGTGGAAAGCTGAATTGTTTGGGCCTTTTTAAAAAATTTCTGCCAGATCTGGATTATCTCGTACACAGCAAGAAAGACCACAAAATTCACATTCATGTGTGCAGAGTCTGTTAATAACACTGTATACTCGACTTCACTTTTAAAACCGATACCAGCACAGAATCAGAAGTACAAATATAAACAGCAATAAAAATGAGGACAGCTTTTGAAATGGATAATTAACCTGGAACATAAATGTCCACCATGGCATCCGAGTTGATCATTAAAACTCAAATCAGCCTTAATGTGATTAATATTGGAATAAATTAAAATCTGGTCACCATTCTATGGGAAAGATGTTGCCAAGCTAGAGAGGGTGCTGAAAAAGATTTACACAGATGTGGTCAGGAGGCCCAAGCTATAGGGAGAATTTGAGCATTCTAGGACTTTATGCCTTGGAGCAAAGAAGGATGAGGGGTGATCGCAGAGGTGTACAAAATCGTGAGAGAAATAGATGAGGTGAACTCAGAGAATCCTCTGCCCAGAATGGGGGAACCTGTAATTTGGGCATATGTTCAAGATGAGAGGAGTGAGATCTAACAGAACTGGAGGGTAATTTTTATGTGTGTGTGTATATATATCCATACATATAGATATATAAACACAGAGGCTGGTGACTAATACTGCAATGTTTCAGCAAAAATGGACCGATACACAAATAGGATGGGTTTAGAGGGATATGGGCCAAAAATGGACCCAAATGTGAGTGGGACATTTTGATTGGCATGGACATTGGCTGAAACCCTGCTTCATGCATGATCACCGTATGACTTAAGGAATAATATACTTGAGCTTTAACACTATGAAAAGTGAAAGGACTTTAATCTTTCATTCAAACACATTTGTGCAAAGATTAAAGAAATGATCATGTGTCGGAAAAAAAACCAAACACATTTCATTTAAAAAAAATTTAAGGAAGAAGAAAGTTCTCTACCTGCTTGTTTCCAGATGTAATGATTATAACAATATCCAAATCACTTCTAAAGTTAATGTTGGAAAATCTACAATCTTTGACATACAAGCTCAAAGCCCATGTAAAACCTTTTTATTGTTTTACTAAATATTTAACGTTAAATTGTTGCTTAACCATTTTAAACATTCACTTTTCTGCATTTGCCAGTGCAATAAAATATTTATAATGCCACAATGTTCAGGTTAGGGAGAATATGATGGTCCTCTCGAGCTCTGATAACTCCCCCATGCTCTCCGATTGACATCTCCCAGATACTCTGCTTATTCCTCCCAACTGCTAATCCTATAACAGAAGCTGTTTACTCGTTTTTCTGTCATCAATATAAGCAAATGACCCAGAAAGGTAAGCAAAAGAGCCATAACATACAATGAAAGTTGGAAGAAAATAAGGAATTTTCTGTGAAATTTCTCTCACCAATTATTACACTCTTTCTTTCTAATTTCCTTGTCAACACCTGTGTCTCTCTTCCAACCAACACCCAGCCACCCCAAATAATTAAGTGGCAGTGGAGCAGATAAAGTGATCTTAACAGTGTCTGGATTTTTAAAAAAAAAATGTACAAAATAGAAAGTGAAATGAAAAGAAAAACTTCTAATCAGGAATTTTTGCCTGTGGAATAAGTTGCTAACTAATCCTTGGAAAGCAGAACCCTATTTATTACTAAAAACAGACTAGTGGTAAAAGTGGTGGAAACCCAAACTTGGGGAAAGCTTGGCTTGAACTTCCTGCTCAAAAGCTGGCATTTCCACAGGAATCACCAATCTTTCCCATGTAAATGATTAGAAATTTGCAACTTTGAATGACTTCTACACATTGGATGCATTTGAGGAAACAAATGATACACTTCTCATGGTGTTCACTGTTGTAAACTTTACTTCTAGAGACTTGCCCATTCCATGGACTACAAAATCTATCTATGGTTCCTCTGGTCAACTTAAATTGTGGTTCATTGAAGAAAAAAATAGGACTGAAGAAAGGAGAACAAGTGCAAGTTAATGTCCTTTTAATTTTATTCAGATGTTTTAATTGTACATTGTTTCCCAGCTTTGTATTCTTCTTCTTTGGCTTGGCTTCACGGACGAAGATTTATGGAGGGGGTAAATGTCCATGTCAGCTGCAGGCTCGTTTGTGGCTGACAAGTCCGATGCGGGACAGGCAGACACGGTTGCAGCGGTTGCAGGGGAAAATTGGTAGGTTGGGGTTGGGTGTTGGGTTTTTCCTCCTTTGCCTTTTGTCAGTGAGGTGGGCTCTGCGGTCTTCTTCAAAGGAGGTTGCTGCCCGCCAAACTGTGAGGCGCCAAGATGCACGGTTTGAGGCGTTATCAGCCCACTGGCGGTGGTCAATGTGGCAGGCACCAAGAGATTTCTTTAGGCAGTCCTTGTACCTTTTCTTTGGTGCACCTCTGTCACGGTGGCCAGTGGAGAGCTCGCCATAGAACACGATCTTGGGAAGGCGATGGTCCTCCATTCTGGAGACGTGACCCATCCAGCGCAGCTGGATCTTCAGCAGCGTGGACTCGATGCTGTCGACCTCTGCCATCTCGAGTACTTCGACGTTAGGGATGAAAGCGCTCCAATGGATGTTGAGGATGGAGCGGAGACAACGCTGGTGGAAGCGTTCTAGGAGCCGTAGGTGGTGCCGGTAGAGGACCCATGATTCGGAGCCGAACAGGAGTGTGGGTATGACAACGGCTCTGTATACGCTTATCTTTGTGAGGTTTTTCAGTTGGTTGTTTTTCCAGACTCTTTTGTGTAGTCTTCCAAAGGCGCTATTTGCCTTGGCGAGTCTGTTGTCTATCTCATTGTCGATCCTTGCATCTGATGAAATGGTGCAGCCGAGATAGGTAAACTGGTTGACCGTTTTGAGTTTTGTGTGCCTGATGGAGATGTGGGGGGGCTGGTAGTCATGGTGGGGAGCTGGCTGATGGAGGACCTCAGTTTTCTTCAGGCTGACTTCCAGGCCAAACATTTTGGCAGTTTCCGCAAAGCAGGACGTCAAGCGCTGAAGAGCTGGCTCTGAATGGGCAACTAAAGCGGCATCGTCTGCAAAGAGTAGTTTTGTATACTTATTAAAGTATTTGTATACTTCGTATACTTATTAAATAAAAACAAATTAAAATGGGATTAGAATTAAGTTTAACTCCAAATTTGAATGCGGGACTTAACCTACTATCAAAGCAACTCTAAAAGCAAGAGCAGAGGCAGATAAGAAAAGATCTGCATTGCACAAGACCTTACCAAACAACTGGCAGTCCGCTTTCAGACAAGTATATTCCTGGGGGACCCACTTGGGTTAAAAGTGAGCTTCAAGAGCAGAATAATTCTCTATCAGGTATGCTGCGAAGAAGTACAAAATCTGCTTCACGAAAATTCTAGACAGGCTTGCATTTTACTGTGATTATTTTTTTCTTTTACTTCAATAATTAAAGAGAGCAAAAAAAGGTGAAGTACACAATTGTGTCACTGCTATTGAATAAACAATAATATGCAAGATATGTTCATTGGAATATTTGAGCATAACCTATTAATCAAGTCTTTCATGGCTTTTTCTTCCTCACAATTTAGTGTTCCTGTATGTACCATACGTTGAAAATTTCTTTATCCCCATGGCTCAAAATATGCGACCTCTTCACAAGAATTTATTTGTGACATACATTGATCATTCACCAGAGGCTGGTGGAGAAGCTGACCTCGCTGGGACTCAACACCCCTGTAACTGGATCCTGGACTTCCTAATCTAATGGAAAGTCCACAGTCCATCAAGGTTGGAGGCAGAACATCGATCACCGTCAGGTGAGAACTGGCGCACCTCAGGGCTGTGTGCTCAGCCTGCCCCTGTTCACACTACTGACCTACGATTGCATTGTCAGGTCCATCTCCAACAGTGTCAACAAGTTTCCAGATGACACAACAGTATCAGCAACAACGGTGTGAGAAGAGGTGGAAAATCTCATGAAACAGTGTGGGAGTAACAACCCGAGTCTCAATATGGACAAGATGGAGATGACGGTGGACTTCAGAAACAACCACCCTCCACTACACATCAACAATTCTGTTGTGAAGAGAGTGGAGAGCACCAAGTTCCTGGAATTCACTTACCAGTAACTAGTGACCTATCGTGGACACTCAACATCTCACTAGTCAGGACAGCACAACAGCGACTGCACTTCCTGAGAAGACTAAAGTGGGCAAGGCTACCAGTCACCATTATGTCAACCTTCTATAGGAGCTCTATAGTCCTGACTGGATGAACCACATTGTCAAACAGTTGCTTCAGAGAGATGGATTGGAGGTCAATCCACAGGTCCATAAGAATGGCAGATAGGATCACTGGAGACTGCCTCTCCCTTTCTCCCAGCCCCTCAACGTGATCTACCAGGATCATTATCTGACCAGAATGCACAAAATCATCGAGGACCCTTTTCATGCTGCATAGCATCTTTCAGCTCCTCCCATCGGAAAAGAGATCCAGGACTATGAGAGCCAGCACCACCAGGCTGAAAAACAGCTTCTTCCCAGTGAGAATGCTGAATGACCAAAGAAACTGCTCACACGAAATACCTGAGACTCTCATTTGTACAAAATAATATTTAATTATTTTTATAGATATAAAACTTATCTTGCATATGTATTATTTGTCTCTGTGTTATGTCTGGCTGTATGTCTGCATTTTTTGCAATGAGGACCAGAGAATGCTGTTTCATCAGGTTGTACTTGTACAATCAGATGACAATAAACTTGACAGTATTCATATGCACCAAAATTCTGAAGGCTGCCATTGAACAGGGACTTTATTTAAAAATACTGTACATAAATTGAATGACAAAAATACAATAAATACAAAAGAACCTAGTATAAATCAGCAAAGTATGAGATACTCTACTGTGTACATTCACAGTCATCCTCATGCAAGAAAATAAAGTGATTTTCCAATAGTGCAGATAGCTCTTCTGTGGTGACGGAACAATCAACGATAACTGTAACAAAGAAAGGTTGAACTGAGAAGTTCTGTACTTTCTCCCCAAAGGTAGCTGTGAGAAGAGGTGATGAGGTGACCAGTGATACTAGACTTTTATGATGTTGGCTGCCTTGAGGCAGTGCCTCACATTGACATCTTCAGAGGATGGGAAGTCAGAGGCTGTAATGGATCTGGCTATATTTGCTACTTTCTGCAGTCTTCTGTGTACTTGGGCATTGAAGTTACCAAACCAGGCTGTGATTCAACCTGACAGTACAATTCCATAGTACTCTGTAGAGGATTGATAAGAGTATTCAACAACATGCCAAATCTCCTCAGACATTAGAAAGTAGAAGCACTAGTGTGCTTTCTTCATGGTTACCTCACTGTGCTGGCTCCAGGAGAGGTCTTCTGAAATAAGGATTCCCAGGAACTTGAAGCTCCATTCCTTCAATGCAGCCAAGGGTGTGGTCACTCATCTTCCCCTTTCTTGGTGACAAGATTATTGTTCTGGCATCATACAACCAGATTCTCACTCTTCATCCTGTCAGTTGTCGGTAAAGTTGGAGACTGAGTTGCAGCTGAACTTGGCTTTGCAGCCAGGTTGTAGAGGGAATAGAGCAGGGAATTAAACATGCATCTTTATAGCTCCTGTGCTGATGGTCATCGTGATGGAGCTGATCCACAATGATTGGGATCTGCCGATGAGGATGTCAAGGATCCAGTTGCCAGTTGTGGAGGGATGAATAGTGTCCCGGATCCTCTAGTTTGGTCACAAATTTTGCTGGTATAATTGTGTCGAGCCTTAAGCTGTAATCAATGAACAACCTGACAGTTATTCCAGTAGCCTCTCCACGGTACAAATATTGCATCTGCCCTTATTTGCCATTAAAATACATCATAAAACATGGAATGTCCTCCCAACTATATGCCAAACATTAAACGGAATGGTTTATGAATTATCTGATTCCAACCTCTTCAACCTAGTCCAAATAAATGCACTGCCATCAAAAAATGGAAACACAATGATAACTATACCACTTCCAATCATTTTCCAAATAAAATAAATTTATTGGAAACAAATCACCTATACCATCTCTTATGCATAATAAAAAATATGATCAACACCAATCCACAAAGACGTGCATGGACTGCTCTGTCTGTGGATGGTAAAATTTCTATCTTTCTGAGCAGCAGTCGACTTTGCAGCTCATCATTACGGAAGGGACATGCAGATATTCCCTACTCAGACAGAATGAACTCATCATCTGTGAATATAAAGATCTGTCAAAGTAAACATCCAGATCTAGCCAGAAAGTAGGATTTCTGGAAGTTGAAGGGACAGATTGCACCTCTGTGGCACTCAGACTCCACACAACAATCTATGGCTCTGTTGGAAAAGTCAGAAGTTGAATTATCGCCACCAGATCATCTCAATGTACAAGGTGTTTTTACATCCCGATCTAATATTGTGCCCACCATATTTTGCCATCACACTGAACAGATACACAAATTACAGTTGCAATAGACTTTGTGAAACTGCCCGAGTTCCTCCAGCATTTCTGTGTACTAGACACATATCCCTCTCCTCCTCTCTCTACCACTAACTCCATGATTCTCTTGTCCACTCCTTCCTCGTCACTAACCACCGTGTTGGCACCTTTCCCTGTGACGTTCCACTTGCGCACACACCTTCTCCCTCACCACCATTTGTGGCTCAAAAAACTCCTTTCAAGTGAAGGAATATTTCACTTGTGAATCTGCAGGTCTCTCTCTCACCCTTTGCCTCCCTTCACAAAGCCAAAATCAATTCTCAACTTTCCTCTGATCATATCCAATTAACACCTTTTGGCTATTAGGTCTGGACTCCTGCTCTCCCATTTTTCTTCCTTTATCTGTAGCCTTTAATTAAGATGACTGACAGATTTTTGCTTATACATTGAAGAAGGGCTCAGGTCTGAAACATCAATAATCCTTCTGTGGACACTGCGAGACCATCTGAGTTCCTCCAGCATTTCTGCATGTTTTTAATAAGCCTTTTCCATATGCCAATCTCCTCACTCTGGGTTATCAAGTCCTGGTGATTGAGAACAGAATTCCAACTGCTACCAAAGGCTCACAAATTGGACAAATCAAGAGTAATTCCACGGTATTCTCAAGAGAAACTGAATTTAAAAAAAACTATATGCTACATAATCTTGTAATTGGAGTAGAACATTGCCCACTGCATTTTAATTAGATATCTTTAAAACTTGCCTAGATGAGCACTTGGAATTCTGCTTTCCTTCTGAAATTACTTTTCCACCCAGTCCTGCCTCCTTCTCTGGACATCTCAATGATACTTGGCATTTTTTAATATTCCCTTGCTTTTATGCACTCTCCAAATACATTCTCTCTTCCTTCACCAGATTGAATTTGTCATATTTGTGCATAGGTAACCAGGAACTAATATTGAAAAGAACTTTCCTCCTTCCTATCTATAATAAGGCCACAAAGACAACTATATTTACTTTTGGTCTCCTTACCCAAGGAGGTCCTTGCCATTAAAGGGAGTAGTCCCAGAATATTTTTGAGGGCGTAGTGAGAGGGATCCCAATTGGAGGAGAAATTAAAATACAGTAGAAGTTCAAAAATCCAGAGGAGCACAGGAAAGTCCAGAAATCATGACCACCTGGACTTATCAAAAACTTTCAAAACTTTGAAAATTTAGTGGGCTTTTGTTTATGTGCATTTGTAAGCAATACAGATGCACAGCAGCAACGAGCGACTACTTTAAAACAGAAAGCATATTGTATTTGCTAATGAATAAGCTATCAAAATTTACCTCTACACCTCTTCTTTATTCCACCTTAAATTTGAATTTTAAAAGTGTTGCCCGAGAATCCCAAAAATCCAAAGCAACCCAATCCTCGAGCAGTCCATATTTTCAAACTTCTATTGTAGAGTAGAACTAGAGTTTGGAATAATGAGAGTAAATCTAAACAAAACTTCTACATTTACAAAGCTTGGTGCAGCAAAAACATTCTTCCAGATTGAGGATCTTGACCAGGGGGCATATATTAGAAATAGGGATGCATCATTTATGACTAAGATAAGGAAAAACTAAAAGTGATGAACCTTTGAATGAACATTATAACTAAAAATTCCAAAGTTGGTATCTGGATATTAAGGGATAAGGGGATAATGCTTAAAAAAAAAGACACTGAGAAAGAGGATCAGTCATGATCTTGAGAAATGACAGAACAGACTCAAAAAGCTGCTTGGCCTACTCCTGATCTTATATCATATGTTCGTGATCACCAGTCACATTTACTCATCAAATATATGTTAACTGTCTTTAATTACTATGACTTCCTAAATGATGATTTATGCAGTCCTGAGAACATCCTTCAACAATTTTCCCAATGTTAATCTTAGACTTGTTGCACTCAACCCCTTTCTTAAACAATAGTAGAACATGAGTAATTTTCCAGTTAATCCAGCACCATGTCTTCAGCCAAAGCATTAAGGAAAACAGTCAGACCAGCCTCTGTCCCATTTCTTCTTTGCTAATTTTGAGAATCTGGGCATAATTTATCTGCTTAATGATGTTTGACCCCTTAATATGTACTTACTTAGGGTGCCATTTCTAGTATTTAACTTGCCTCGTCAATTCCCTTTTGTGGTGCTTTTCTGGGGATTTAAAAAGAAAAACCTTCTTTCTATAGCATCTTAAAAGATTTTTGCAATTTTGCTGTTCCATATTTTAAACAGTCAATTTTTGATTGCGAGGGGACTATGTCTAAATGGAAGAGTTGAATTCCCACTGTTATTTTTTTTAATTTAAGTTTTAAGTCTGCTTTGAGAGTTAAATGCTCTCATTGTCATAATTAATCTTGTTACCATTTTCTTTGAACATTTTTAGTCGAACAAAAATTGCACAGGAGCACAGCTACTTTTGGCAAGGTACCCGTGTTGCTTGCAAAATGAAACTTTTCACTGGATCTCTGTGGATGTGATTTTAAAAAAAACAAGCTGGGCAATTACTTCTGATAGTTATTGGGGATGGTATTCACTTCTTCATATATTTTATTTTTCATTTTTAAGTATATTTAACAATCTTCTTTTCTTTGGCTTGGCTTCGCGGACGAAGATTTATGGAGGGGGTAAAAAGTCCACGTCAGCTGCAGGCTCGTTTGTGGCTGACAAGTCCGATGCGGGACAGGCAGACACGATTGCAGCGGTTGCAAGGGAAAATTGGTTGGTTGGGGTTGGGTGTTGGGTTTTTCCTCCTTTGCCTTTTGTCAGTGAGGTGGGCTCTGCGGTCTTCTTCAAAGGAGGTTGCTGCCCGCCAAACTGTGAGGCGCCAAGATGCACGGTTTGAGGCGTTATCAGCCCACTGGCGATGGTCAATGTGGCAGGCACCAAGAGATTTCTTTAGGCAGTCCTTGTACCTTTTCTTTGGTGCACCTCTGTCACGGTGGCCAGTGGAGAGCTCGCCATATAACACGATCTTGGGAAGGCGATGGTCCTCCATTCTGGAGACGTGACCCATCCAGCGCAGCTGGATCTTCAGCAGCGTGGACTCGATGCTGTCGACCTCTGCCATCTCGAGTACTTCGACGTTAGGGGTGTAAGCGCTCCAATGGATGTTGAGGATGGAGCGGAGACAACGCTGGTGGAAGCGTTCTAGGAGCTGTAGGTGGTGCCGGTAGATGACCCATGATTCGGAGCCGAACAGGAGTGTGGGTATGACAACGGCTCTGTATACGCTTATCTTTGTGAGGTTTTTCAGTTGGTTGTTTTTCCAGACTCTTTTGTGTAGTCTTCCAAAGGCGCTATTTGCCTTGGCGAGTCTGTTGTCTATCTCATTGTCGATCCTTGCATCTGATGAAATGGTGCAGCCGAGATAGGTAAACTGGTTGACCGTTTTGAGTTTTGTGTGCCCGATGGAGATATTTAACAATAATTATTAAAAAAACATCAAGAAAACCCCACTTCCCAACCCTTCCTGTGTAAACCCAATTAAACAAAGAAAAATAGAGAAAAAGAAGAAACTTCATCATCAGTGCATACAGTGAAACACAGAGACACAGTATTACCACAATGCTATATTCTTTACAGAGGTTGTCTGGTGAGCCAGAAATGGTCATATCTCTATAGTGGTGTCAGTGAAGTTCCTATATATTCTAAATAAGGCTGCCAAATTTTCAGGAAGGTGTTGTATCCTTTTCTAAGGATTATATTTGATCTTTTCAAGAGGAATGCAGCTGTTCATTTCCGAAGACCATCTATCAATGAGGAGAGGGAAGTCAGACATCCATGTCACTGCTATACATTTCCTGGGCACACATAAAGCAATTTCTGTAAATTTAATTTGGAAATTGATGATCTACTAACACTCATGAAATTCCCCATTAAACAAAGCTCTGGATCCAATGGGAAGGTGACTCCTGTAATCTTCTCCAAGGTCATACCAGAAGGGTTCACTTTTGTACAGAGCCAGGTAGAGCCAACCTCTTTTCCACACCTGAAGCTCATCTTTGACAACTCGGGCATATACTTAAGTTGTTTCTGTGGGCTGAGGTAACGGCAGATGGAGGAAATTATAGTGAACCGATCTGTACCAGGCGTTAATAGTAGCTAAAAAAAAACTTATTTGACATAAATCTGTCCAGAGTTGTTCATCAATTGTTATGTTCAAATCTGGCTCCCATCTCACTAGATTTATGCAAACCTGGCTTTGACCCTCATTCATCAGTAAGAAATGCATTCCAGAAATAAATTTATATACATTTCCTTCATGAAGCAGGATTATATCCAACAGGACAGACAACCCTATTTTAAAGCATTTTATTAAAATATCGTGCGAGATTGAAAAAAGAATTGTCACCAAAAAAGTTTGAGACAAAATGAACACACACCCATGACTTTAAACAACAAAATTCTGGAGACTTGGCATCATAAAGGAATACAACATCTGGAAGACTGCTACAAAAAAAGGACTTTTTATGTCATTTGAATAGTTGAAGAGGAAATATGACTTGTCCAACAAGACCTTCTTCTGTCATCTTCAGCTAAGATCCTTTCTTAAAGCCAAATTGGGCCCTGACACTACCGGGACTCATTGAAGTGATGTTTACTTTATGACCCCTGTGTTTAGTGATGATATAGATAAGCACAAGTTATTTACTAAATGTCATTCCCTTCAAAATATTAACAGTGCAAAATTTCCATCCATTCAACAGCCTAATTCCATAGTTTCAAAATGGTGACATCCTCTCAACCTGCTGCTTATTGAGAAACTAACAGGGACAAAAATGAGAAAAAGGAACAGATAAAATAGGGCTATTGGCTTTTGTTTCATAAAAATGAATGTCAAAACAATTACAAAAAATACTTTACTATAAAGAGCAAGGCAAGTAACTATTTATTCTTTCAGCTTTATTTTATAAATCCAGCTAAAAACTCCCTTCGAGTTGTCCTGTGTAATACAAGTTGTATTTAGATGGCACTTCCAAGTTAAACACATGTGAAATAGCAGCTGCCAATACAATCTTCATCATAGCACATTCTAACATTTAAAGTCTGCAAAACACTCCAGAGAACCATTTATTTGGTTTTACTATTTCCAGTAAATTATACCAGACTTTTCCTCTGAACAAAGGCAGACCTTTTATCTTTTAAACATCAAGATATGGAAAATTTCTTTTGAATAGATGTAAAACAAAGTTTAGAATGAAATATTAAATATTAATTCACATATAAACACAACTAAATATAATAAAATAAATGTAATAAGTAAAATAGGATAAATCAATGGAAACTACAAATGTCACAATACATCTCGAGGCAGTCCCCGGGTTACAAATGAGATCTGTTCCTAAGTCTGTCCTTAAGTTGAATTTATAGGCAAATCGGAACAGGTGAATCTGTGTGTGTAGGGTATACAATATTGTAAAAAAATTAAAGAAACAGTTCTTAAAACAGTTTAGATAGAAAAAAAAATCATGATTAAAGGTGACACTGTTGTTCGATGTCATGCATACAGGAAGGAGCATTCGTGAGTAAATATTATGGCAGTGTGTTCATAAGTACGAGTTGTCCATAAATTGGACGTTGATAACCCAGGGACTGCCTATATTATAATTTCTGCATAATATTGCACTTTGTAAACACAAGAAATTACCTGCACTTGCAATTGTTTTAATAGTGGCTTCAATGGGATATTTTAAGAAGGATGTTGCTAGTTTAAAAATGTCAATTTCGTTTGAAGTTGGTTACAAAGCTGAACAATGGAAAGGTAGGAGGGAGGCATTGTGATTTTTCCAGTAAACAGATGCCAACTACAATTAAACAATGATGAAAACTGCCATTTAATTTTATTTTAAGCATTCTTAAAACAGTTGAGCATCTGACAGAAGCAAAGCATTTTGTTGGATCCAGTACTTTGCCATCTCAATTCACAGTCTAAGAAACAAAAAATGATTACTGAGAGTG
This sequence comes from Narcine bancroftii, assembly GCF_036971445.1. Lineage (NCBI taxonomy): Eukaryota > Metazoa > Chordata > Chondrichthyes > Torpediniformes > Narcinidae > Narcine > Narcine bancroftii. The sequence continues at coordinate 83,387,776 of NC_091479.1, read as the reverse complement.
ACAAAAATCAAAAGCAAATATGTCTTTTTTTTTCCTTTTTGGACTAAAGCAACTTGAATATTGCACACACTGTTCATTGCTATAATGAACCAAAACTTTAACTTGTCTTAGTATTTGTAGAATAATCCAAATTGTTTTTCTAAAAGTGAATCTGGTCTAATATAAGACAATAGTTGACCATTTTCACCATAAGCAGAAGGAAAGTTGATAACTGAAGTGGAGATGAATGTGTGCAAAAAAGGTCAGCTTGTCTAATAGCTACTCTGATGTAATGTAAAAATTAAAGCAGAAACAATTAACAACTGACTAGCTGGAAACCATGAAACCAGCTTGAGTTCCCTGGTTGCCATATATACTCTTATACATTTAGGGAGTCCAATCATAAAATGAAATCTTTGTACTTCCTATGAACACACTGAAGAGTGGTGTCGAAAATGGAGACTTGAATATTAAAAATATCAGGTAGGAAGCAGAAAAACTAGACACAGTTCTACATCTTTAAAAGAAATAAAACACAAAAATGAATGATTGCTTTGCTGAACACCTTTGCTGTCAACTGCAATAGCGGGGATCTTCCAGTGGCAACCCATTTCAATTCCCCACCCCATTCCCATGCCAACATCTCTGCCCATGCACTGCCAGACTGAAACCACACACAAATTGGTGGAACAACACTTCATATTCCAAATGGGCACCCTCCAATCAGATGGTATTAGCATCGACTTCTCCTGTTTCCATTTGCCCCCTCATCTCTCTCTTTCCCTATGCCTCCTTTCATCTTGCTCTCCAACCCTAGGCCTTTTTATGGAGAAAAAAAATTACAGAGATTCTCCAACTTTACATCACTGCACTTACCTCCATAAAAAGTCCAAAGGCGGATGGACTGCTAGAATACGTTCCAGCTTCCATCCTGCTGAGGGGAGGGAGAGGTACACTTAAAGGTGGAGGGAAGTGCTCCAGCAACTCCGTAAAATGAATGCCGCTGAAAATACCTGTGAAGAGGAGAGCTGATGATGTTGTCAGCCCATGACCTGGGTGCGAATTTTAAAGTGTTCAGATACTGGGCAATAGGAACCTTGATTTGTCTCTCAAGGATCATTACTCTATTCATATGAGTGATGGCTAATTTCTTTTATTCTTTTGGATGGGAGGGAATGTCTAGATTAATTTTTCACTTGCCAGTCTGCATGTTTGACATCATGGTGACAGGCAGCACTATTGCACCAGTCACCCTTCCTCCCTCTGCTCAGGAAGACTGTTCCTGATCTGCTCTCCATAAAGGCGACACTAGATCTGCATTATAGGCCATAAAAGGTCAATTCACTTCCTTTTCCTTGATCTGACTTTAATGCAGGGTTGCCCCATAAAAAAGCCTCCTGTCCCTCTCCTTTACTCCAGCTCTGTATTCACAGAGCGACACCCCTCCCCCTATCAATTCTCAGCTTTCATCACTGATCCATGTCCAATTATCACCTTTTGCCTGTTGGCCTGTGCTCCTCCTCCAGCTTTTTTTTTAAATTTAGGCACCTGTCTGCTTTTTGTTCAGACTTTGACAAAAGGACTCAGATCCAAAATATTTGTTATTTATCTTTAACTTCAAAAGATGCTGCGAGAGGTGATGAGTTATTCCAGCATTTTTGTGTTTTTATCTCGTATTTATAAAATGAGTGACGTTTTTGTAACAGACGAGCCAATATAGTCATTATTCTAACATCGTGGCATAATTTTCTCATGATGCGATGGCTTAGATACACTGAACTGCTCGTGCACCAATACAAGTGCACTGATAAGAAAATACTATATTATTACATTTTTAGAAAAGCATCAGTGAGGAAATTGATGCATCAATTGATAACGAAAGCAGGAAGGGTAAGTGCCTCAAAATAGTGCTCAGAAAAAGGTTCCTTCCACCTATATATTCAGTTTTATTGATTAACATTCAAACAGCCCTTAATTCCTTAATAGTTTAACATCATTTCATACAAGGTTTCTAAGTAACAGAAAATAACAGGGGTTTAGGAATAGGCCAGGTTTTGTGCCAGTTGTAGATCCCGACTGATCTACAACTTAACTCACTACATTATCAGAAATTTCCCTCATCTCTCAGACCAAAGATGTATTAATCCCAAAATTAACAAGAGCTAACAGTGTTCCATTTGTGGGCTGAAATTCCAAATGTTTACAACCCTTTTGAATACAGAAAGGTTTCCAAACCACTCTGCTATAATTTTCAGAAAATGTTTCTCATCCTAATCCCAGCAACAATTAGCAGAAATTGTCTCTCCTGGCCCAAGCAGCTTCTTTTAACTTTTTTAAAAACTTCAAATTCTGCAGGAAGCAACTCAAGTTTACACAGTTCATTTAATTTTAACTTTGAGAGTCCAGACGAGATTTTGGTAAATCTACACTCCACTCTCTGCAAGGACAATAAATCCTTCCCAAGGGTGGCATTTGGAAGTACATAGTTGTCAGATGACATCTACCCACTTGGAATTCCAGTATTCTAAATATTATTCCTCTATGTTTTATTAGTTATTTTCAGTATAATTTAGATAGAACCCCAAGTGTCTGGACTTCCAGTGGCGCTTGCTTTTCACTAATTAAAAAGTATGTTGGGAAATTTGGCCATCCAAATACCCCAAGTTATGGAGATATAACAGTGGTTAATAACTGCCAACTGGCCGAGCTCATTATTATGATCCTCAGGGGGAAGATCTAGTGATTTCATACCTTAGTTTTACAAAAATATTCATACAACTACAGTATTTGCTAATGTCTTCTTGGATTGCAAAGTAGTAGAAAATGTATGTATTTTACAATTAAACTGCATGGATTTGTCCATCTTAAATTCCACCACACAAAACTAGGTTTCTAAATTTTGGCTCTTTCCAATCTGTATGCATGCTTTGGTCTTTAGTGAAGACTCTACAATGTAAATGAGAAAATATTATAGTTTATTTTGTAAGTGGACTTGAGTGGAAGGAGAACAAGTTCAAGTGGTGAGTAGCAACCAATAGGCTTCATTTCGGAGACAAATTCCATTTATCATGCAAATTAATAATTTGACAGAAGTCATGTGGTGTCAGAATTTATCGAAGAAACTCACCACAAAAGGAAAACCAAAGGAAACTGGAAACTGGAATGGAATACTCACCAACACTTTTAACCGGAAGGAACTACTGATTTTCACTCCCCCTGAAATTCAGTTCCAAACTGAGGTTTCTCCACCAAAACGTGCAAACCACAACATTAAACAAATCTTCAAAAGGTTCTCAACAAAGATAGTTTTCAAAAAAGGTGGTCCTGCCCCAATATTTTTAATTTGCCTTGCCACAACGTTGCATCTCTTCTCCAAAAAAAATCCCACATCAGTGAACCTCATCTTCAGAACAAAGGAAAGCTGACCCATGACAACTATACTCCAGAAAGTCATCAGATATCCGGTGGTCAAGCTACAGCACACAAAGAATGCTTGCACATGTGAAATCTCAGAGGCAACACTCAAAACCAGAATCCCATTCACTGAAGGAGACAATCAACATCCACAAAACATGTCTTTCCATCAACCAACTGAAGAAAATGGTATTTAAATATTAGATATTTCAATATCAGGACAAGTCTAGCACAAAACTGATGGGCTGCTAGGCATTGCTGATGCTTATCTTCCTTTGTATCCTGAGACCCAAATTAGCTACAGCAGGCACCTCAAGGCACTGGGAAAACATCACCAATAAGGTCTCAGAATATTCTTAAAAATCATTTTAAGTGTAAGTGAACCTGTCTTCTCCCAGGCCAATATCATTGGTCCCCTTGTAACATTCAGTTGTCATTTGCAATTCCAGTGACAGATTCCTCCTGAAACACACTCCTCCAAAAATTCTGCAGTAGGAAGAGATTAGCAGATTCAGGGAATAAAGATTCAAAGACTTGCCCACCACCCTGTCAATGTGGTTTCCACATTGATCCAATTAGCCACCTCCAAACTCCAAAAGCCAGAATGGAATTAAGTCATGCACAATCCCAAGTGAATGCTTATGTAGAAGATAAAGCTTAAAAAAAAACTTCAAATTTAAAGATTGGCACAGTGGAAGAGTAGAAATGAAGAATGGATGTTCCATTATTAGTCAATGGTTTTGTCAACTTAACCTTGGATTAATCAAACTAAAAAAAAAAGCATTTGAAAGGTTCATACATCATAGGTGGAAGTGTGATAGTTTCCAGCAATTAAGTGCACAAAGTTCAAAACTATTTGCTCTAATAAAGATCAAAGATAGATGGGAACTGGTTAGGTTTTGTGGTCTATTTCCAAGTTACAACTTCTAAGTACAATTGTGTACGATGCACACATTCCACAAACGACAAACAGGAAGTACAAATTTTCCTTTCATAGCTGCACTTGTCTCTATATATTTGTTTTAAACCAATCTGCACAACAAGGTTCCTCAAAGACTAACAGAAGCCCCTTTCACACTTGCATCTCACTAAATTGGCCATTCAGTGTCCTGGGATAGGAATGGGGGCTTGGCTTTTCACACTTGACCATACCAAACTGGGACACTGAACACTTTCACATTTGCAGAGAGCCATACCCAGGGTTAGGACCGTTCTACCTTCTACTGGTGATGTCATGACACATTGAGTGATGGTGGACCTGCCCTAATTCCTGATCAATGCATTATGATCGTATATTTGATCAAAATTAATCATGCATAATTAAGCTTTATGTATAGCACAGTATGAGCCCTGCAGCCCCTGTTATTGTTGTGCCAACCTATATAAACCTTTGAGACCATGGGAAAGTGCGAGGAATAAATAGCAATAGCGAACAATTTTTAAACAGGGTGTGAAAGTTGGTAGCACTATCAGATACAATTTATAAATATTGTGGGGAAAAAGCAATGGAGGACCTGCCCTCCCAGAATTCTATGCAGCAGGGAAAGGGCTGTATGCCCGGATGCATACATGGAGCAGTCATAGAGGGGTTCTCTGCCGCAAGGCATTCTGGGAAGTCAGGTCCACCATTGCTTCCCAGTCTTTATAAATTGTGCGCTATAGCGCTACCAATTTTCCCACGCTGTTTAAAAATTGTCCGTTATTGCTGTTTATTGCTATTTCCTCTCTCTCTTCCTCTCCTCCACCCACCCCCCAACTGCAACTTTCCCATGGCAAAGTTTATACCTTCATTTTAATCTTTTCTTTCAGCACTCACGCAAAAACTTGGGTTATTTCAATCCCACAATGCAATTACCCCTTTCACACTTGCCTGATTGCAATGCCGGTGTCTGCAGATGCCGGGGATCTGTAGTAGGCCATTAATCCCCAGCATGAGATGACATCATCTGACACCGGCATTGAGCTAATTTTGCTTTCACACTTGCTTCTTTAAAGGCTGATTGGCGTTTGATTCCTGGGATCACTTGTAAGTGTGAAAGGAGCTAGAGACAGTTAATCTAACAGTGATGTTGGTTGAGGAACATGTGTTGACCAATATAGCAGGAGAATTTCATTAGCTTTATTTCAAACCTAAAGAAAGCTCTGCCAATGCAAGTGAGAAACTATTGGGGCAACAAATTTCACCCCCCCCCCCCCCCCCCCCCCCCCGCCACTCACAGTTCCAGAAACAATAGGAAATCAATTTACTTTGCAGGTGCAAAGAACATATTTTAGAATGGATCAAAACTAGCAGCAAAGTGATATGTTTACTTTGAAGAAGAAAATTTAATTATTTTTGGGCTTTGCACCTCTACTGAAAAACTTAAACTAGAAATTTAAGTGGTAAAAGTCTGAAAAATAGCACGCGAAATTGGACTGTCCTACAATTCCAAGTAACACCTGTTGGTTTACTGTTCATATTGTACTTTGAGAAGAAACAGTGTACATTTTCACTCCTGTGAAGACAGGTTATAAATGGGAGCAAAAATAAAACAATTTTATGATCAAAACATAAGCTGCAAACTTTAAATTTAATCATCAACTCTGCACCATTATTGCAAGGTTTTTTTGAACATTTATTACTTAAATCACAATAATAGTTGCATTACATTTAATTCCAGAAATTATTTCAAAAAATTATACATGTGGTATATATCATCCCACCCCCACTAATCCACCCTCCCACCTCCCCTTCCCCAACCCCAAAATAAAAAGAAAGAAAAACTGGAGAATGCCAAGAAAATAAAACATTTATACTATAAAATCTAATGGAGGCTACCAAGAATTGAGGTCTTCAGAGAGCCTATTAAACATGCAAATCAAAATTTTGTAAATAAGGGCACCATATTTTTAAAAAAAACATGATATTTACCTAGCAGATTTTAAGTAATTGTCTCTAATGGTATACAACTGCAAAGTTCTGCATTCCATCTTTCCATACCTAAATCTATTTCTGACTTCCATGATATTACAATACATTTCCTAGAAACTTCTAAAGCAATGAACTCAATTCAATTTGATAGATAATTAATTTTAATTTTGGCCTTAACACTACTCAATAGAAATAACATTGGATCCTGTGGGAATTTGACCCCTGTGATTAGTTCCAAAAAAATTACCTACCACTAACCAAAATTATATAACTTTAGGACATTGCCAAGTTGAATGCAAAAAAGTTCCAATCTCAGATCTACACCTAAAACATAAATCTGATATGGCAGTATTTAATCTATTTAATTTTTGTGAAGTCAAATATAATTAACGTAAAAAAATTATACTGGACTCACCTTTCTCTTACATTTATAATTTTAGTCATATTGTTCTTACATAACTCCATCCAGTCCTTTTCATTTATTTATGTAAATCTACTTCCCATCTTAATCTTGCTTCATGCAACTTTTGGAGCTTTAGTTTGAAGTAAATTATACTTTTCTAAAATAAATTTATTTACAAGTAATATTATAAATCAATAATTCTAATGTATTTTGATTAGGTATTGTAAGTCTTGATTCAATGATGGGTTGTGTTAAGCAAGTTGGAAGGCTGTGGGTTAAGACCACACTCCTCTGACTAGTATATAATCTAAATTGATATTTCAGAGCATTATTTCAGAAGAGATGTTAAACAGTTTCCTCATGAAAGACCCCATAACAACAGCTGAAGATCATAGCTCTCCATGATGACTCTGTATCAACATAGTAAACTTCTCGTTATTGTTTATGGACTTGTCTGCTATATTTCATAGCAACAGCAATAACACTGCACAAGCACTTCATAGGCTGAAGTGTTTTAGAACATGCTGAGGTTGCGAAAGGTGCAATATAACATTTCCATCTCTTTTCCTAAAGTGAAGCTAGAATAAGGCTGGCACTACAGGAAATGTCCCCTTAAAAGGCCCGACAGCATCAACATACTGGAGTTATACTAAAAATTGTATGATTTTATAAATACACCAAATTGACACTAATCTTCTGAATGGCTCCATTTCAGTTAACTAATTTGTAGAATATAGATGTATCTGTCTTGCTACCACCCACTGAAAGTTATACACCTACTGCATGAAAAAATGCATCAGAAATTAGAAATGTTATGAGCATAACAGTAATAAATGAAGTGAAGGTATTTATGTTTAAAACCAATATTACCTGAGTATTTAGCAACACTTCACATTTCTGCATTTGTTGATCAATGGCTGATTGAAGGCATATTCTGCTTGCTTCTTGTTGCTGTAGTACAGCAGACTTTGTTAATGCCTTGAACAAAGAACAAGCCAAAGTTAAAGAGCTTTTAAATACATTTTCCCCTAAAATTTAGTCAGATTAAAAACAAAGCATAAATTACAATCAAATGTACATTCTTCAGAGATCACAAAATGTACTTTTAATTTAGAAAGTTAATATGAAGTGAAAAAAATCAATGTTGTATAAATGGACATTTTTGCATTACTAATATTTTAGTCAGCGTTCCATTTACAAAGTCTGCACCTCCTGCAAACCCAGACACATCACAGGCAGCTGGTAAGGTACTAAGTGCCCTTGACTAAAATGGGCTTGATTTAGCAAACTTAAGACAGACCACACAGAATGCAGGCAAATGAAACCTGCTATAGAAAGAACCACCAGACATTTTTCACTAACTGACAAATACCACATCCTCTACACATTAAGGCTGCATGCTGTGAAATCCCATGGGCCAGCATGATGTGAAAAGCGTCAAGTAAAAGCAGATGGAAATTCCAAGAAGTGGAGCACAAAAAGGCAATGAAGCTGACACCCCTTGTCTGGGTGCACCAGAGTAACAGAACCACTCCACAACTCAGATTTTAAAGGAAAAAGAAGCATCAAAACAAAAGGTACCAGACTGCACCAAGGTGCAGAAAGCAGGTCATAATGACTGGTTATATAGTTCTGAATGATGCAACTTCTCATCCATTCCTTGGATTAAATGGATGAATTTAAGTGAACTTTTAAAGAGCTATTTACTAAGTTTACTGTCATTCACACAAGCATATGTGCACCTAAAATTTTTTAAAATTTGCTGCAGTCAAGCAGGTATTTTTGTAGAACAACTACAGTTACATCAGGTAGACTGAATGCAGATGAGGAATTAGTTTCTTTGGGCACCTTCGCTCTGACCACTGCAATAACAAATACCTCTCAATGACCAAAAATTTCAATCCTGTACTGCATTATCACACAGACATCTTTGTTTATGGCCTCATGTAATGACAAACTGAGGCCATTCACAAATTGAAGGAACACGACCTTATATTCCATCTTGGTAGTGTCCAACCAGATGCATTAATATTCACTGCCGATTTCTGTTAACTACCCTTTCCCTCTCTCCTTTACTCCTGCTCTCATCTCCTTCCTTCTCCTATCACAGAGCTACCCTCAACCCTCACCCTCTATCACACATCAGCTTTTTTTTCCCATCTGTATCCACCTCTGACCTCTTACCTGTTAGCCTGTGCTTCTCCCCATGCCCCTTCCTCCCTCATCTTCCCCTCCCTCCTCCATCATTTTTATTCAGACACCTGTCTGTTTCTGCTTAAACCTGACGAAGAGCACAGGCTCAAAATGTTGATTACCCTTTACCTCTTCTGGCTTTCAGATTTATTGTCAGAGAACATACATCACAGACAACCCCGAGATTCTTTATTTCTGCAAAATCGGTAGTGCAAAAAAAAACTGTAGAGTATACATGTACACAAATAAAGAATGTAAACAGATAATGAATGTAAGCAAACTGTGCAATACAGAGAGAATACAAAAAAAAAATCAAAGTCCACAAGGAAGAGTCTGTAAATGAGTCCCTGATTGAGTTTGTCGTTGAGGAGACTGATGGTGGAGGGGTAGCAGCTGTTCCTGAACCTGGTAGTGTGAGTTTTGTGGCACCTATACCTCTTTCCTGATGTCAGCAGTGAGAACAGAGCATGTGCTGGGCGATGTGGATCCTTGATAATTGTTGCTGCTCTCCAACAGCAGCAATCCCTGCAGATATTCTTTATAGTGTGGAGGGTTTTGCCTGTGATGCCCTAGGATGTGTCCATTAACTTTTGTAGGAAGGAGAAGTGCTAACGTGCTTTCTTCATGATGCCATTAGTGTGTTCGATCCAGGAAAGATCCTCTGAGATAGTGACTCCCAAGAACTTAAATTTCCTCACCTCTCCACCTCTGATCCCCCAATATACACTGGATCATATACCTCCAGCTTTCCCATCCTGAAATCAATACTCAGCTCATTAGTTTTGGTGACTGGTGCACCATTCACCCAAGTACCCTGTACGCTGACTCATCACCTTTCTTTATACAATCCACAAGTACCGTAGTATCGTTGGCAAATTTGTTGATGGTGTTACTGTCATACCAAGCCACAAAGTCGTATTTGTAAACTGAGTAGAGCAGGAGGCTAAGAATGCAGCCCTGTGGTACTCCGGTACCGATGGATATTGTGGAGATGTTCTTGCCAACCCTCATGATTGTGATCTGGAGGTGAGGAAATCCATGATCCAATTATACAGTGGAGTGATGAGTCCCCGATCTTGAGAGTTTGCTGATCAGATTTAAGGGGATTATGGAATTAAATGCCAAACTGTAGTCAATAAAGAGCATAATGATGAATGCTTCTTTACTGTCCAGTTGTTCTCGGTCTGCATGACCTGCTGAGTTTCTCTAGCACACTACAACATCTACGGACCTGTTTAGCTACATTTTCCACATTAGTCTTATATCAAATTCAGAAGATAAAGAGCAAAAAAAAAAAACCCTCCATTTATATAGTCTATATTAGAATATTCATTCATACATTCAGAAATTGTAATTCTGACATATGGAAGGAAGAATATTCAGCTCAGTTGTCATTTCACACGTTCATGCCAACCGCTGTCACTTCTAACAGCTTTTCTGCTGTTGATGTCAGATGATGAATGTGTCTGCATAAAGGATAATAGTTTTCCACCACTGAATTCAAATTCTGATAGATCCCACATCCTCATCTGGAGCTTCATTTTTAAAAAAAAACACAATTTAATCACCAATCTCCTTCCACAACTAGACTAGTTCTAGTCTTGAAGCTTACAATGTCTTCGTCACTCCCCTCCCAATCACAAAAACAAATATGTTATGGGGAACTCAATAAAATTGTGCTAATTTGGCATGCACACAAAAATTCAGTAGTTTCATGAGAAAGGCCAAAAGGCACAAAATGAAAAATCTAATAAAGACTTTGAATCAGAACTGTCATGAACAAATCATGAAATTCGGAGCTCTGCAGCAGTATCATAGAGCAAATATTAATATCATAACCATCTTACAACATCATTATAAAAATATAAAAATAATGGTGTACAAAGTGGGAAGATGACCTTGTGCCATTGAGGGCTCCTGTATCTTTTCCCCAATGGTAGCAGAGTGAAGAGGGCATGGCCTGGGGGGTGGGGGTGTTTGAGGACAGAGACTGCCTTTTTAAGACACCACCTCACGTAGGTGTCATCAATGGAGTGAAATCTTATGCCTGTGATGTCGCAAGGCCGAATTAACACCCTCTCGAGTTTATTCTTGCCCTGAGAATTGGCACCTCTATACCAGGCAGTGACACAATCAGACCGAATTCTGTCCACGCTACACCTGTAAAAGTTTACGAAAGTCTTCGGTGACGTACCACATCTCCTCAGACTCCTCACAAAGTATAGCTGATGGCGAGCCTTCTTTATGATTGCATCAATATGGAGGCAACAGGACAGATCCTTGGAGATGTCAACACACAGGAATTTAAAGTTCCCGACCCTCTCCACTACTGAGCCTCCGACGAGGACTGGGTCACGTTCCCCTGACTTCCTCCTGAAGTCCACAATCGTCTCCTTGGTTTTGCTGATGTTGATTTTTTCTGAAGTTAACATCTTTTAAATGTCATAATTGTCTCTAAGCGTAATGATTAATTATATTGAAACTAAATTAATGACTCATCAGCCTCAAATACACTATTAAAATTAAAAAGTTTAAGAATTCTAAATTGTACCTTATTAATATTCCAAAGAGTACACAAGACATACAGAAAATCTGCAAGGTTCAAGGAACAAGTACAATCTCTGCAAGTTCCAACATAATTAGAACAAAACTTTACTTAAAAAAGATAAAAATGAAGTACATGGGTATGATAATATATGATAATATGATAATATATGATAACAATTACAGCACGGAAACAGGCCATTAGGCCCCTCTAGTCCGCACCGAACCAAACACCCCTTTCTAGTCCCACCTCCCTGCACAATGCCCATAACCCTCCATCTTCTTCTCATCCATATACCTGTCCAACCTTTTCTTAAATAATACAATTGACTCCGCCGCCACTATTTCTCCCGGAAGATCATTCCACATGGCTACCACTCTCTGAGTAAAGAAGTTCCCCCTCATGTTACCTCTAAACCTCTGCCCCTTAATTCTTAACTCATGTCCTCTTGGTTTAATCTTTCCTCCTCTTAACGGAAATAGTCTATCCACATCCATTCTGTCTATCCCTTTCATAATCTTAAATACTTCTATCAAATCCCCTCTCAACCTTCTACGCTCCAAAGAATAAAGACCCAATCTGTCCAATCTCTCCCCATACTCCAGATGCTTAAACCCAGGCAACATTCTGATAAACCTTCTCTGCACTCTCTCCACTCTGTTTATATCCTTCCTATAATTAGGCGACCAGAACTGCACACAGAACTCCAAATTAGGCCGCACCAACGTCTTATACAATCTCAACATCACCTCCCAACTCCTATATTCCATGCAATGATTGATAAAGGCCAGCATACTAAAAGCCTTCTTCACCCCCCTATTCACATGAGTTTCATGAAAAATACATGAAAACCTTAGGAGGTTTAAATCAGTAGTGCTAAAAGACAGAGGTTTCTTTGGCAGGCACAGCGAAGGAAAATCCTTAAGTCTTCTACAGGTATATTAGGAGCAAAAGGGACCAAATTGGTCTTCTTGAAGATTAGAGTAGTTGGCTATGTATGGAGACAGGAGACGGTTGGGGGGGGGGGGGGGGGTGGCCTTAAATGGATTTTTTGCATCTTTATTTACTCAAGAAATCATTAGAGAGTCCAGGGAAGTGACCAATTACTATATGGAACCTATACAGATTAAATAGGAGGGGGGGCTTACTGTCTTAAAGTGAATAAAGATGCATACATTCCCAGGACCTGACAAGGTATTCTCTCTGACTTTGAAGGAGGCTAATGCAGAAATTGAAGGGCCCCTGGCAGATATATTTAACATGTCCTTAGCCACAGGTGAGGTGCCGGAGGATTGGACGGTAGATCATATTGATGGAGAAGAGGACAGAGAATTAGGAAAGATAGTTCTCTGATAGAAGAAAGAGGGTGGGGAGCTATAGGAAGGGCAAAAGAGAGATGAAGGAAAGAGATACCAGGGAATTTGGGGAGGGGGGGGTAACAGAAATTGGAGGTCAGGATTGGTGCCATCTATTTGGAGATTGCCGAGACAGAATTCAAGGTGCACTTTCCCAAATTTGCCGGTGGCCTCAACTTGCTCGTGTACACAAAGCCATGAACAGAAGTGTCAGTGTTGCAATGGAATGTTAAATTGAAGTGGTTGGCCAGTGCAATGGTGCTCAATGAAGTGATCTCCCAGTCTGGGTCCAGTCTCCCTGATGTAGAGGAAGCCATATCACGATACAAGACGCAGTAAGTGACCCCTACAGATTCGCGTGTTGTTTCACTTGGAAGGACAGTTTGGGGCTGTGAGTAGTGGTGAGGGAGAGAAATACAAGTACAGTTCTTCATGCTGTCACAGGGATTGGTACCAAGGGGACAATGGGTTGAAAGGGATGAGTAGACAAGGGAGTCACTGAGAGAGCGATTCCTCTGGAAAGCGGAGAAGGGAGGGAGGAGGTGTCTCATAGTGTAAACTCATTGTAGGTGGCAGAAATTGCGAAGGACATGCTAGATGTGGAGGCTGGTGGGGTGGTAGGTAAGGATGAGGGGAACCCTGACCTTACTGCATCTGTGGTGGGTGGCAGAAGAAGGGGCTGGAGTAAATCTGTGAAAAATAGAGATGCAGGTGAGGGATAAGTTAATGGCAATAGAGGGGAAGTCGATTTTCGGAAAGAGGAAGAATCTCAGATGTCCTGCAATGCCCACATATATGCACCTTTTACCTTTTGCCCGTTTGCCTGTGTTCCTCTACCTTCCCCTCCCTCCCCAATCCCAGACCTTTTTATTCAGACATCTGCCCGATTTTCAACACTCTCGAAGGCCTCAGGCCAAAAACACCGACTTTCTACGCATGCTGTGTGACCTGCTGAGTTTCTCCAGCAATTTTGTGCACTGCATCATTTTTCATTATTTCCTTCAATTGCTTGGTGCAATTACTTATTTAGTATACAAATCCACATAATTTTTCCATTAAGAAACATCAAAAGCTTGAAAAAAAATGTTAGCTGGCACTGATTTAAATGACAATTCCAAGTTGTTACAGAAATATAAAAAACTAATTCTGATTTTTGTTTCAAATACCCATTAGCCTATCATTTAAAAATACAGTTATGAATCACATCTGAAGAAATGAAAATAATTTAGAACCATAGAACATTGCAGCACAGAAACAGGCACCTTAGGCTTTTCTAGTCTGTGCTGAACCATTTTTCTGCCAAGTCCCACTCACAACTAATTCATTCATTTTAAAGAATCCTGTAAAGAAAATGTACCAACAATGGGCATTGACTACAAAATTGCTTTCTGGTCAACTTCCATAGTAGAGGTGCAACCAGAATCCACTAACTTTAGATATCACAAGTAGCACTTGGCCTAGAATCCAAAGGTTATAGATCCAGATCCAAGAGATTTGAGCTCATTATTCAGTGGAGATTTCCAACACAGACCCAAGGGTCTCTCTTTCATCAATCATTAAATAGAACTCTCAGTGTACCAATGGCACTATTTTCAGATGCAAAAGGAACTTCTGACCCACATTTCCCAACCCTGATTATTTTCTCAGATCCACTGATTCTACTTTTGGTACTATCCACAATGCTGCATCAATTATGGCAGCCTTGCCTCATCCATAGGGAAAGTGGATTCTTTCTCATTAAGAGCAATGTGGAAAGGCCCTGCATGGCATCAAGGAATTGAGCAGTATGAATGGAATGTACAGAATGGCCATGGCAAATCACTCTTGAAACTCCTCTGTAAAACCTTGATGTTCAGAACTTCGCTATCTGCTAAAAAGATCACATTTTCCAATACAGCAAACCCAAGCAACTGGCAAAAAATAACAAGGGGGGCAGGGGGAGAAATAAATCAATAATTACATGAAATAAATCAGAATAAATAAAATTTTAAATAAAAGTTTAAAATTGTAAAAGTCCAATGTTCTCCAAAGCAACACACAAACCTTTGGCAAAAATAGGAGCAAACATTCAGCCAACAGAGCGCCCCAGTCGTGCCCCGCCTGCAGCAGCTGTTTGAATAAAGTTGTATTTGAATAAAATGGCATCATCCAGGATGAAGAGTTGGCAATGCCAAAGTGCCTTCCTATCCCTGCCTAGTAAATCTTTATCTTTATTAGTGTATTATTAAGTATATTAGTAAGGCTTTATCTGTAAACTTGGGGGAAGGAGGGGCTAATTAAGAAAGTGGCATGATTAGCTTAGAGGTTAGCACAATTTTGTAACAGCACTAGTTTCCAGGGTTCAAATTTAGATTTATATTTTGTAAGTTACGGGAATTACCTGATTAAAGTGAACTTTACATAATTAAGGACTAAAATGCTCTTTTTTTTTTCAAATTACATTTTATACTGTCTTTTCTCTTTTAAAATCTTTATTCTTTATGCTGGTGTATTAGTTAGGCATTATGAGTGAATCTCAAGCAACTGGAAAATTTGCATATTTGGCATCTCCCAATCTCCATAAGTGCCATATACTGTGGTTTTTACTGAATTTCTAAATACTGAAGATCCAAATATTTCAAGAAACAAAGTGAAATAAAATAAAAAGAAAAACCAACTAATCTTAATTGTTACCTCACAACTGCAAATTCTCCATTCAAAGAAATGGGTCTGCAGCTCCTGTATCTGGTTTAACCTGATCCAGGACTCAAGAGCAGATTCCTCAATGTAAATCCAGAGCACAACTACAAAAAATTGCCAGCTGGTTTGGACCATTTGCATTTCTTTAATTTGCTGGCACTTACCAAGCTAAATGCAGTATTGTCAGCAAAATCCAGTATAATCTGTACCATGTTATGTGGTTATTTCTTTCATTATTTTTGTGGGACCACGTGTTTAATTTCACTGTTGCATATTCTATATTATAACAGTTACTTAGTACACTATTGGCTGCAAAGTCGTTCAGTGTGCCAAACCATGTACATTGTGTTCTTTCTTTCTATTGTTTTTGGGATAGAACAGCAATTCTGGAAATGTATTGAAGAAGTATTAAAAAAGTAAATTCAATTAATCTTTAATTAGCCTTCACTTCCATTACAAATCACAAAGCGAAAGCTTAAAACATGGCAAAGATTGGACATTTAGGAGACCATTTATATAAAGCAATGTTTATTAACATGATACAAGCCATCTTGTCCATTAATATTCTACTAAATTTGTTTTTACTTTTTAGTATATGCAAGATTTGTATTCACAAATAATGCACAATCCCAGATTCAATCTACTAATTGTGAAAAAGACCAGGAATCTACACTTAGTGGTTTAAGATGGAAACAGCCATATAATTCAGGGTTTTAGTGGGAGAGTTATGGAAATGAACCTGAAAAAACAATGGACTAAGAGAAGCTGAACTATTGTCAATTGGTGAATCCAAAAGCCAACAATAGTCCAGGTCTCATTCTCCTGTAGTCCAAAAGGCTGCCGAATTCTTTCACAACATGTTTCAATTCCTGGCAAACTTTTTCTCTGGACGAACCCTCCCCGAAATATGCCAAAACTCATGCTATTGTGGCCTCAGATTTTATTACCTCAGTTTTAAATTTAAAGATCATACCACCATTATACAAATCTAGTATTCCATCAATGTGGGAATGCATCTAGATAATTAAAAATCACCTGATTCCACCGATCTCAGAATGTCACCTGATTACAAGCAACTCAGCAAAAATCCTGCACTATCAAGATCTCAGGGCTCTCCATCAAAAAACTATTATCCCAGAGACTAGTACTATTCCAATACTGCCATCTCACATCCTTTCCCCAGTGATTTTAGAGTAACTCAAAGTTAGACAAACTATGCAATTTTCTATTATTTAGCAACATTGTGATAAGATGGTGAGAATGAAAAGTTGTATTTAGAAGTTTCAAAGTTTGAAATGAACAAAAAACAACTGTTTATACTGTAAAATGGGTTTGTGACTCATTACTTGATTGCAGCAATGAAAGTTCATCAAATTACAACTCTCTGATGTACTGTGCAAGATTATGTTTTACGCTCAATGGAAAGTTCCAGCAATGCTGATTTTCTATGCATTTTGTTTTGTTCAATAATATCACGGATGACAGAAAGTTAATCAAGTATAATATTCAACTTTGAAACTTATTAATAAGATATTAATTGTGCAGACTAGTTTCATTTAAAACTTGACAAATTTTAAATATTATGTTTACTTCTGGTTATAGAAGTAAATGGGCTGTGACTTACTCCATCAATTGCTCTCTAGTGCCCCCAACCTTAGATCTGTTAATTTCTCCTAACCAATAACTCAAAATTTCTCTTTTTTTTTCCCAGTTAAAGTCAGACGTATACCTAATTTATATTCCTGGGTTTATACTCACCTTCCCAAAGAACTATGCAGATGACATGGTTTTTACCACATTTGTGAATTGGATAAAAGTAGAAAAGTTTTCAAATAATATTAAAATAGAAGGACTAACATAGTGCGGAAATAGAAGCAGGCTATTTTAAATAATTAAATTCAGTGGGCAAATACCTTGCAAGTACCCACCCATTTTTTTTAATGTTCTTCACTGTGCCTCACCAGCCACCTCTGACTTTTGACTCAAAAACAGTAACAATTTAGAGAATAGAAAGATCAGGTTTAACTAGTGGTCATCACATAAATTTACTGAGTCCTGCTTTCCTTTTAGAATATTGCTTACTATTTCATCATCCTAAACAAAAATTCAGCATCTCTTCCTTGCTTCTTTAAGCCTTCTCCTCCTTCCATGCTAATATCGTGAACTTTTATTGACCTATGGTCCTTCCCCAAATACTTCTCTCCATACATTTTTCTCAGCTACCCTCAATCCCAGTATTAATTTTGTCCATACAAAAAAAAAATGAACTCCTCCATTTCCTTTCAAAAATGGAAATGTTCACCCCTCAACTTGAAAATTAAAATCCATATATTCAAATCTCTGTTCTCACTCTTCCCATCTTTCTCTCTTCCACCCCAACAATGCTTCACATCAAACTTTAACATTGATTGCATTCTACTTATCACAATTCCCATTTTTCTATACACGTGTTTCAGAATTATGAATGCCACTGGGTTTACCCACCTCAAATTGCCCAAAATACACATATCGTTAGGCAGCATCCGAGGGTATTAGATTTAATCATACTAGTGGCAAGGACAACAAACGTGACAAGGGTGACACAGATCAAAGATGCTGCCTCATAGCATAATCAACTTGCTTTCAATCCTGACCTTTGCGCTGTTGCACATTCTCCCTCTGTAGGTTCCATCAGGTGCTCCAATTTCCTATCACTATCCATCCATATTAGTAGATTAATCAGCCACTGTAAGTTGCCCAATAGTGTTGGTAAATGGTGGAATCAGAGTAGATTAGATTAGAGTAAATGCCCCAATATTTCTATGCTTAGCCTAGTTTCAATCTTGTAAGTACCTGGAGATATCTACCATGTTATACATGCATATTGATGTACACACATCATGTGAGCAAATGAAACAAATGTAGCTTAAGGAGAACAAGATTTCAGATTTATTGTCAGAGTAAATATATGACATCACTTGCATCCCTGAGATTCTTTTTCCTTGCTCCTAAATGTCAAGGACTTGGACTGTGAGCATAAGTAGAAAAGAAACATAACCATTCTGCAAGTTTTGAATTAAGTTTACAGGCACATTGCAAGGCACTTTGGTCAGCTCTATGTCGTACAGCACAATAAAATTTATGTATAAATTTAACAGTAGTAATGCCATTCTATACAAGTCTTAGAATTCGACCATAATAATCTTAACAAGTTTGGTAACTGTAGATTAAAATAAAAATGGACGAGTAGCAGTACCCCATTGCACTCACGCTTAAATCAGTTGTTTTTCGATGTCTTGACATATATTTTCACTTCTTCAACTGAAAGGAAATCCGTAACCTCATCATCATAAATGATTCGTAGTCAGGCTGGGTAGATTAGCCCGTGTTGGACCCGCTATAGAGTATGCAGTTCCTGCCTGACATTCTTGAAAGCCACCCAGGCTCATGCCACTTTTGCAGCAAGATCGGGGAAAACTGAGATAGCCATCCCCTTCAGTTTTATCTCATGATGTTCTCTGGAAAGGTGTAGGACATCCACACAATCACTGTAATAATGAAGCCTGGCCACTATGGCCTGTTGGCAGTCCCCAGGCCCTTGTATTGGCCATAGGATGCAGTGTGTTTAGTCAACCAGTGGATCTTTATCCAGTCCAAATACCTTTTTTAATAAAGCTGATACTGCATTTCTACTCGTGCTGTTGGTTCCTTCAGGAACTCCCACCATCATGATGCTAATTCTATGGGACATCACTTCCAAACCCTCATCTGTTTTTCAGCTTTATTATATTGGCAGGGAGAGTCTTAATTTTCTTTTGCATTGAGCAGATATCATCAGTACACCCTGACATTGAACATTCCATCTCAGCAACAGTATGTTTAATTTCTCTCAGTCTGGTGTCTGTGGATACTTTTTCAGCCACGAATTGTGTTTTTAGTCTCCTTCTTTGGCTTGGCTTCGCGGACGAAGATTTATGGAGGGGGTAAAAGTCCACGTCAGCTGCAGGCTCGTTTGTGGCTGACAAGTCCGATGCGGGACAGGCAGACACGGTTGCAGCGGCTGCAGGGGAGAATTGGTTGGTTGGGGTTAATGTTATGAAAATGTTTACCCTGATAAATGAGAGTAGAATTTAGAAGGTATAATTTTGGGAACCAGGGTCACCCACTTAAAATTGGGATGAAAAGAAATGCCCTCTTGCAGAAGATTGTAAGCCATAAGCATTCTCTACCCTAGATCACAGTGGATAATGAATATTCAAAGATTGACTTTTTCTTCTTCTTCTTTGGCTTGGCTTCGCGGACGAAGATTTATGGAGGGGGTAAATGTCCACGTCAGCTGCAGGCTCGTTTGTGGCTGACAAGTCCAATGCGGGACAGACAGACACGATTGCAGGGGAAAATTGGTGGGTTGGGGTTGGGTTTTTCCTCCTTTGCCTTTTGTCAGTGAGGTCAGACTAAAAGGTAGCCAGTTCTTCTCCAATATATATTCTTATCTCCACTTTAATTTTCTCCATTATATCTTTAGGAAGTTCAGTCAGCACTGCTAGCTTTTAGCCGCTCAAAGTCAGTTACCTGGTCTATCAGTGAGCTGCTGCAGAAACAGGATCAGGCAAGGCTGAGGTTTTAGTCTGCTGGGTAGGCCTGTGGGGCTGTTGCATTCTGTCTCTACTTTTAGCCTTCTTGCTAGGCAATTCAACACTTCAAAATCCACCCTTTTACTTCAAAGTGTTGCCAACTATAATCAAATGGTAGGACACTGCCTGGACTACTGTTAAATAATACTTTATTAATACAATTCGCAGGAGCTTTGTGGGCTGTGACTTACTCCATCAATCGCTCTCTAGTGCCCCCAACCTTAGATCTGTTAATTTCTCCTTAAAGCACATGTCCTTCAGTCCAGTATACTGGTAAATCTTCTCTACACCCTCTCCAATGCTTCCACATCCTTCCTGTAATGAGACAACCAGAATTGAACACACCATTCCGTGTGGTCTAACCAGAGTTTTATAAAGCTGCAACATTATCTCATGACTCTTGTACTCAATCCCCCAACTAATAAAAGCCAGCACACCATAACTAACCTAGTAAGGTAGCCTTGGGAGATCTATTGGACTGTTCTCTCACAATGTTAAGAAACCCACCAATAACACAAAACTTTGCCTTCGAGTTTAACCTTTCAAAATGCATCACTTCACACTTACGCAGATTGAACTCCATCTGCCACTTCTACACCCAACTCTGCATCCGTTGTAATCACCCATGTATGGAAACATTGCAATATGCAGTGTTTATTAAGGCAACATGCAGGAAGTGTTTTTTTCCTAAAATCACAATGCTGGAAATTAGTTCATTGATTAAGGTATTAAAAACGTAATCTTTGAATCTCAAAAAGTGCAAACTTTTTTGTAAATGGAGATTTAGTCGATTACTCCAGGCAATATTCTTTTCAATGCTATTAAAATATCTGAATTTCTAAGACCCTACCTAACTTGAGGGATAAACTACAAAGTAATTGTGGTTAAGAACCAGACACGCCAGATGAAATTAAGAAAAATATTTATTTTTATTAATTGCTATAATAGGCATTAGTAGCCACATTCACTTTCAAGGAGAAAAATCAGTTAAATTATATTAACGCTTATTAAAGTCATTATATCATGGTACTAGATTTCACTTATGGAATATTTTACTTTAGGAACTATTCTTTCTTTTTCAATAATTATCTTTTAGTGATCTGCAGTTCATTGACCCATGGTTTTAATTGGTGTGGCTGGAAGGTCTGCTACAAAATAGACAAGCCTGGGAAATGAAACTGAATGAGAAGTCAGCATATCCTCAACAGTCCAAGAGGAGGCAGGAGACCCCAAAAGTAGATAAGATGCAAGCCAGAAATCCAAGGAATTGATGGCGGTCAATCAGGCTTGTTGTCACATTGCATTAATATTGCAAGGTCTGCATTTTCCATAATACTGTCATTTAGGATGGACTTTATCAATTAATCATGCCTGACAGAGTCCAATCACATATTGTAGCCTGTGTTATAAATTATTGTCTCCTGTATGTACAGCTGTAACACTAGACAACAAACTTATTCAAAAGATTTGCTGCCTGAAAAAAAATTGGGGATTAGAACAGTCAATTTCAAGCTGAACACAAAGATAATTTCAGATTTGCTATGTCACATAGGTAGCTGGAGAAACATTAAATTAACCTTTATTGAATTTAGCATGTTTAATCACATAATGATCCTGACACATTGCGTTAGTTCAACTGCCGTAAAAAAATTATTTGCCACTGATTTTCATTTGTACTCAGCATCTGATGCTTCTTGTGTCAGTCGGCCAATATTAGCCACTTTCAGGTGCATTCTCCGCCAAAAATGCACCTCCAGAAGCGTATACAGACCCGTGGAATGGTCGTTCAGGTGGCATCCCTGAAAGCGCTGAGTTGTCCACCTGAAAGGGACAGATGCAGGAGAGGGCATTGTAAACTACTCTCACTTTACTATTGCCTGAAGAACATGTGCATCAACATGCATTCAATCTATATCAACGTGGTGTACTGTTAGCCAGAATCAGACACGCACAGGTAAAGACTGTACAACAGGCTTTAATCCACAAAGACTTCCACAGAGCCAGGCTGGCTGTAGCTGCAGTAAAGGTAGTATCTCTCTGGCAGAGACATCGCCGCGACTGCCATGACTGATCAGTCATAGCAACTCAGGCAACCAAAACATGGTTTGCGTTCTCACCAAGGCGACGTCTCCATCAGTCGCAGTGACTAATGTTGTCCGCGACTGTGGAGATATCTCCACGGCGTTGCCGCAACCTCTCCTCAGTCTCCTTGGTCTCCAGCAGGTCGCAGTGAGGTCGCGGAGAGGTCCTGGCGATATCACAGAGACGTCTCCCCAGTCTTGGACAACATTAGTCGCTGCGACCGATGGAGCCGTCGTGGAGACCTGCTGGAGACTGGAAAAAGTCTCCTGAAAAATCGAACATGTTTGATTTTCCGGTGACTCCCCGGAGACCCAGCTAGTCTCCATGGAGACTCGAGTCGCCACCAGGTCTCCACCTAGTCTCCAGGGCAGTGAGATAGGCCCTTAACTCAGTGAGCTTCGGGAGGCTGGCGCAGACTTATATTCCGCAGGGTTATTGACACCCGACGGGGTGGGGCTTGATCCCTTCAGGCCGACTGATTGACAGCCGGCCAGGTGTTGTCCTGTCCCCTTACACTCCTGCAGGTACAGAGGTTTCCCCCTGCAGTAGGCTGGCGGTACACTCCTGCAGGTACAGGTGTTACCCCCTGCAGTAGGTGGTGGCGTATCACCACAATCAATGTAATACACATGTATATGAGAGTTAGCATCTATCCTGCCTAAGACAACATTTTCATAGAACCTGCAATGTGCATGCCCAGGTATGCTTGGACAGACCACATCAGCTTATTTAGTGGGCAATTTACTGGTACACTTAAAATATGACAGGAGATTTCATAGTGTAAGTTCAATTTTAAGGTGATTTTTGTAAACAGCAGCCCAAAATCCATAAAACGAAGCAAAATCTTTGTTGTCCAATGAAATGAACTGCTGGTGTATACTTAATGCCAAACAACAACAACAAAAAGTGTAACACTTACAGAATATCAATATACTGATTAAATGCTAATCTAAAAATGCTCTCACTAAAAACATTCAAAAGCCAAATGTTTGGTACTGATACAAATCTTAAATGGACAATTAAATTGATATGAAGATACACAAGCAGATGAGGCATTCATGAAAATAATGTCAAAAACAGAAATGCTGGAAGAATTCAGCCAGTCAAGCAACATTTATGAAAATAACACTTCAGGTTGTGGGTGGTGGTGGGGTGAGGGAAAGAGAACCAAGAAAGTTTTTTGTCATAATTTTTGCATTAGTAACTAAACTAGCAATTTTTGATCATTATTGAAAATCAAATGCACAATGATACTTCATGAAAAGAGGCAAATATTTTTAAGCAAACTAAGAATTAGCAAAGCAGCATCATTTTGAGGTCATTTTTGCATTGGTAACTAAAATAGATAACAATTTTTGATTACTATTCAAAATGATATGATATTTTTATCTGAAAAGAGGCATGTTTTTTTTTTAAAGCAAGCAAAGGAGAGCAGCAGCAATCATCAAGAATCCACACCACCCAGCTCACGCTCTGTCCTCACTGCTGCCTTCAGGAAAGAGGTAGAGGTGCCACAAGACTCGCACAACCAGGTTCAGGAACAGCAGCTACCCTTCCACCATCAGACTCCTCAGCGACAAACTCAATCAGGGATTTATTTAAGGACTCTTACTTTTGCCCTTTTCTTTTCCTCTGTATTTCAGTTTGCTCACATTTCTTTGTTTATATGTGTACATTGAGTCATTTTTTTTCTTGCACTGCCAATATGTGGTAATTCTCCCTTATCTGCAGGTCAAAGAATCTCAGGGTTGTACATGATGCCATGTAGTACTCTGACAATAAATCTCAAATGTGAATGACTGGAGGTACTCAGTTGGTCAGACGGCACCAAATCTCCACCCAGGAACTTAAGTCGTCATAACTTGACATCATCTTATTTCCCTCCCCACCCCCGTGCAGTCCCTTCCCACCTACATTCACAGTGCTCACGTTCTCCACCTATGAAGAATTCCAATACTCTGACCCTCATCACATTATTTTCACCATGGATGCGGAACTTCAAATTGAATTCCACTTAGACAGCCTTAAACCTAACAGAATAAGCATTGGTTTTTCAAATTTTAGGTAACTGCCACTCCCATCTGGTTCAGTTTCTATCTCTCCTTTATCTACTCTTGTACTGTGCTTTTTTTCCTCCCCTTCCCTCCAACTTTTCTTCCCCTTTCAATACATTTAATCTCTGGACCTCTCCATCAACTTCTTTCCTCCTTTATGTACAGAATATCAGCTCTTTCCCTTTGGCCTTAATGCAGGGTCTAGACCCAAAACATTGACGAACCATTTCTGCTTATTGATCCTTTCTGACCTGCTGACTTCTTACAGCAATTCTTTGTTTGTTCAATATTATAGCATCTGCAGCTTTTGTACTTCTCTTGTGTATTTCTTTTTTCTCCTATACCTTGCTTTCTTCAATTGCATAATGGGCTTGATTTCAAAAGGAAATGGAGGAGCTATTAAAGAGTGATTGCCTGAATCGACATGTATTGGTGATGGAATGTAAAGTTGCAGCAAATTCTCCAACAAAGATTTCAATGAAGAAAAATTACAGCAAAAGATTAAAGAAATATGTTGCATTCATTCCAGTTTGCAAGCTTAAATCTGTTTTGCTTACATTTTAATTACTAAATTAAATAGTTTAGGAATCAATTTAAAATGTCAGATATGTCACCTTGTCAGCTAAACTGAAGTTTGGCCCAACAAAGATTTTAAAAATATTTCCAGGGCATGTTCTGGGCCACACTACTTGATTTTTAAGCAGGCTCCGCCTGAGTTAGGCGCTCCTTCTGTGCAGTGCTAGCCTTGGAATGTCACACAAGCCAAACAATGTATTTTGTCATCAGTGAAAAAGTTCAGGGCAATTCAAATAAATAATTAACAATGTGAAACTTGTAAAGAAATAGCAACTGAATCGATAATTTAAGGGAAGTTAACATAATCATAAAAATAAAATGTAGCTCAATATGGATAAAACATCTCAAATCAAGATGAAAAGGCCGTCCTTTTGGTGACCTTTTCTGACAATATTTTCTGTAATTGATGCTTCTCACTTATCAATTAATTGCATTTTTAATTTTTGGCCAAGTTTGCCCTTCCTTACAACAAAATTAAAAAGCATTCACTTTAGACCAGCTTGTGAAAAACAAAATGCAATTTATTTAAATTAGGCCTGAAGAATACCAACCTTAAATTCTTCAATGATTGTGCTAAGAGCATCATGACCAGCTTTACGAAGATCTTCTATCTTTTGTTTATGTTTGTCCTGGAAAATAACATTACATTTTGTTAATGTATCAATGATGGTATAAAGAAGGCAATACTACAGTGGTAATATTATGCAGAAATATGTGAAAGTTCATTTAATAATGGCAGTTTAAAGCTGCACAAAAATTCCAGCTATAGCCTTTCCTTGTTACAAGAAAGTGATCTAATCCAATTCCATGCAAGGTTTCTACAAACATAGATAAAATCAGGGCCTGATCAAGTGCATCATGGGACATTGTGGGAGGCAAGAGAAGAAACTGCAACCCACAAAATTCTGGAGGAACTCAGCAGATTAGTCAGCGTCAGAATCAGAAATTATTGTTATAAACATGTCATGAAGTTTGTTGTTTGACAGCAGCATCATAGCGCAAATAATGCCTTGCATGATAATCTAGATTGGTTATCGACTGTAATGCCTGGCATGTTGCACACGACTATGAGGGAGTAAAAGACAATAATGGTGGAATAAAGACTGAGCATATTTGAACTCAACCTAAGACCGTTGACTTTGTTTGACCTCAGGATTCAAGTATTGGATGCTTTACAGCAGAGGTGCAGGTAGATGTCCAGAGTAATCTTACACCACCTACCATGATTGCAGAGTTTCTTGTCATTGAGTAACCTCTATTGAGTAGGGAGGGAGACAGCCCAGGCAATGGGTGTATTATGTATAGCCTGAAATGTGAACTCAGTGCAATCCTATATTGATCTGCAGGAGGAATTCCGGTCAGTTTTTGAAGGATTTGGAAAACTATGGGACAGGCAGATCAAACTAAAAATAGATCCAGAGGTCAGGCCAGTAGCACAACCCATGAGAAGGGCACCGCTTGGACTGAGGATAAAGTAGGAGCAAAAAAACATGAACTTATCCAACAAGACATAATTGAACCAGTGGAGGAACCGACTCCTTGGGTCAGTTCAGTCGTTGTTGTCCCGAAACCCAATTGAGATCAGACTATATATTGATATGAGGGAGCAAATGAAGCAGTAGTGAGGGAAAGGCAGCACATTCCTACAGTGGATGAAGATTTCTCAAAATTGGATTTGAAATGGGGTTTCCACCAGCTAGATCTAGAGCCAGAGTCAACTTTAAAAAAATCACCACATTTGTCACATATTGCGGATTGTTTAGATACAAGAGGTTACTATTTGGTGTAAACGCTGCTCCGGAGATCTATCAACATGAAATCCATAAAGTGATCCAAGGAGTTCCAGGCACAGCTAACATCTCAGATGATATCATTGTCCATGATGTCACACATGAGGAACATGATGAGAGACTGAGACAGACATTAGCCCATTTGAGAGATGCTGGATTGATGGTGAATGCAGACAAATGTTCGATGGGTGTATCCAAGATGGCATTCACTAATCACAAGCTGACTAGTGAAGGTATCAATCCAACCAAAGATAAAATCAAGGCAGTTGCACAGGTAACGTTGAGCGCAAGGCTATTGGTGTGATACCACTCAACTAGCTGAACTATCTCCCTCTCCAGTGCCACCTGTGGTTATGCCAAGCCATACTGTCATGGGTGTAGAGTGAGTAGAGCAGCAGGCTAAGCATGAATCCTTGAGGTGTGCCTGTATTGATCTTCAGCGAGGAGGAGACGTTTCCAATTCGTACTGACTCTGGTCTTCCGATGAGGAAATCAAGGATCCAGCTGCAGAGGGGGGGGGGGGGGGGGGGGGGTGCAGAGGCCACATTTGGAACTTGTTGTCCATCATTGAGGGAATAATGGTGTTGAAGGCTGAGCTGTGGTCAACGAAGAGCAGACACATGTATAAGTTGCTGCTGTCTAGGTGATTCAGAGCTGAGTGTAGAACCAGTGAGATTGTATCTGCTGTACTAGTAGGCAAATTGCAGTGGATCTGGGTCTTTACTTGGCTACAAGTTAATTCTGGCTATGACCAACATCTCAAAGCATTTTATCACAGCAGATGCGAGTGTCACTGGGCGATAGTCATTGAAGAAGCTCACTCTGCTCTTCTTGGGCACGAATATGATTGATGGCCTTTTGAAGGAGTTGGGAACCTCCAACTGCAGCAGTGAGAGATTGAAAATATTTGTGAATACTCCGGCTAGTTGGTTGGTGTACCCTGCCAGGTATGCCATCAGGGCACAGCACCTTGTGAAGGTTCACCCTCTTGAATGATGTTCTAATGTCAATCTTAGAGATAGATATCACTGGGTAATCAGCCTTTGCAGGCACAGTTGAGTTCTCCTTCTCAAAGTGGGCATATTAGGTGTTCAGCTCATCGGGCAGTAACACATCACAGCCATTTATGTGTTCAACTGCATTTTGTAATATGTAATGGCCTGCAATCACTGCCATAGCTAGTGAGTACTTGTCTCTATCTTCCTCTGGAATTGCCTCTGTTGGCAAGATTGCCTTCCACAGAACATACCTGGACTTCTTGCAGAGATCTGAATCACCAGCCTTAAATGCCCTTGATCTTCCCCTCAGCAGGTGGCAGATTTTCTAATTCATCCAAGGTTTCTAGTTGGGGAACTTCAAGTATATGTGCACGTGGGCACACACTCGTCCACATAGGACTTGATAAAGTCAGTGACACATGTTGCATATTCATTCAGGTCAAAGGATGAGTCCTTCATTATGGTCCAGTCTACCAATCCAAAGCAATCCTGTAGGCGCTTTTCCGTCTCCCTTGACCATACTTTCTCCATCTTCACCACTGGCGCTGGAGTCCTCAGTCTCTGCTTGTATGCCAGGTGATTAGACTTGATAAAGTGTGGTGGTGGGATGGCTCAGTGGGCATTCTTCATAATGATGTTGCAGTGGTCAAGTGTGTTGGCTCCTCTGGTCTTGCAGGGGACGTGCTGGTAGTGGAACTGCCTGGATAAATTTATCAATTAAACTCCGAATTAATAACCTGAAAAAATGTGACATATGGCATGAAGAATTTTATTCTTTAAACAGGAAATGAAAAAAATATTATGGGTGATTCTTCATTTCAACACACTATTAGCTTTTGAATGAACAATGAACAAGTAGATATTCCCTAAATGAGGTTAAAAAAATTAAAAGAATGCTTCTGACTGCCAAAAATAAATTTCTAAGTGCCTTGTATTTGAGCACTTGACTTAACTTCCACTGGGTTTCCCAATATTTAAACTGTTTTAAACAACATTTAACATTGTAAAGTTTGTAAACATGTCATTTCTATATTTATACATCATTAAGCAAAGTAAAGGGAGGGAATGTATACATCAAGTTATTTTAAAATATTTTTGGGCTGCTCAGGCATACATCAATTTTTAATTTTACGTGCGAAATTTCTTCCATAAAAGTTACTTAATTCTGAATGTTTAAAGTATATTTTTAAATTTTTTTCTTAATTTTGTCATTCTGATTCATCCATTTCTGTTCATGCGTTAAATACCTTAACAACTCCAGGCTTACACTAATTATTTATCCAAAGACACTTACCGACATAATCATCATGGAAGGATAGTACAAAACAGTTCAGATTCCAATTAGAGCAAAACATTGCTCAATATACAAAAGCAAAATAAATAAAATATATAAAATTCAGAACGTAAACTTCAAACAGATGGAAACTGTGCATCAGATAACTCCTATATGAGAATCTCAAGGAACAGAATGAATTATGGTAATTCACAAGATCCTGCATTTGAATTAAAGTGAATGGTGAACAAAAAAGTGAAAAGGGTTCAATACTTCAAATAAATATTTACAGATACAAACATTCTCAATTGAACCATATTTCCAACATTTATTCATAGAAATTCAGGACCTAGAAACTTTCCCTCAAAGTTGATAAAGAATTATACTAATCAGTGGGATTATTGGGTTCCAGAGTTACTGGTTCACTATCAAAATGGGAAAAATGAACCAAACACCGATGCAAAAATAAGACTTAGGCAGCACAGATAATTTAATATGGAACAGTTACACATTGATCATGATGTTCAATGACAACAAAATACTCTGTATTTTAGGAAGTACACTGCAACAGGATTTTTTTTCCTTACACACACACACACTCTCTCTATATACAGTAAAACCCTGATATCTGGGCCTATGGGGATTGGTAGATGCCGGCTAAGTGTATTTTCTGTTTGCTTGAGACTTACACTTACAATGTCTAACTAATACTACATTAAGAATAAAGTTTAAAAGTCAAAAGAACTATACTGTACTTACACTGAACAAACTTAACTTGCATGAATATATAAACCTTAGTATTTTACTTTCTTTTCAGTCACATTTTTTTTTTTTAAAAACATTTAATCGTTGCTGCATCTGATGGTTCCTCCCCCTCCACGGAGCCGCCTGAAATACGAACAATAACATTAAAGATAATTAACCCTCCTTCCCCAAGTTTACAGATAAAGTCGCTGACCAAAGCAACTCTTACTAATAGGGATAGGCAGACACTTTAAGAGAACCACCCCAATGGCAAGCGGCATCAACCTGCTCTTAATCTTGGGTGATGCAATTACAGTTTCACACAACTTTATTCAAACAGCTGCTATGAGCGAAGCACATCCAAGGCTCTCCGCCTGCTGACTATTTGCTCCCATCTTCACCAGAGGTTTGTGTGTTACTTCAGAGAACATTTACTTTTACAACTTTAAACTTGCTTATTTTAGACTATTATTTTATTCTTTTTTTTACCCTTTAATCTTTTTTGCCAGTTGCTTGAGACTGCCGGTTATTTGAATTCCAGATAACTGGCATTTTACTGTACATATTTATTCTTATTATTTATGTGATCATTAGGTACTGTATTGTGTGTTTTTGCATTTACACCATGTTAGAGAGATACTATTTTGTTAGTTGCAAATGTACAATCAGATAATAAACTTGAACTAAAATCCAAACATATTTGGACATGAAATTCAAATAATCAAAAGAATGTTGCTGGAGCTTGTAGGCTGGAGAGTCTAGGAATTTTCTCCTCAAACCATGAGGAGATTGAAGTGGACCATATAGAGGTTTAAAATATCATGAGGGTCATCGAGAAGGTTTAAAAGGCCATTGCCTGTATCCTCCAGAGCAAGTGAATGTAAAGCTGGAGCATGATTTAAGGTGAGAGGGGAAAGACTTAAAAGGGACTCCAGAGTTGTATTCTTCATGCAGACTGTTAAGTGCATGGAAGGAACTGCCAAGACAAAAGGTATAGACAATATTGCCATTCAAAAGGCAATTAGACAGGCACATGGATAGAAAGGTTTACAGGGATTCAAGCTGAATGCAGGCAAATGGGACCGGCTTGCTTGGCAAGGCCAAGATGGCCTGGCAGCCCTGTTTCTGTGATGTAGAACTAGATTCTACTAATTGAAATAAAAAGGCAAAATTTTTTAGAAATTTTGATGTTATATTTCTGAAGAACGCAAAGAGAAATTGCTGAAAATACGCAAAAAGTCAGGCAGCATTTGTAGAGACAAAATTTCAATTAATGTTACAGGTTGATGTCTTTACAGATTTCACAAAAACTGTATGACCAGTTAAATTTCTAGCATTTTCTTATTTGAGATTTCCAGCATCTCTTGTTTCTTACTTTTAAACTTTTGACAGAAGTAATCACTCAAATGTTTTAGATTAAAAATCAGAGAATGGTTAGATTTTTTTAAAAATATCAAAGGTCTTGAGGCTAGTGTAGGAAAGTAGTGGCAAAAGATCAACCATGATTTTACTAAATGGTGAAGAAATTAATGGCCACGATCTATTTGTGCTTCTATTATTTATATTCTTAAGAACCATCACAGTAACAGATTTTATGGTTGTATTAGAACCTCGCTCCTGCTTTAATTCTTTTCAAATATTGATAAAACTAATGTACCTCTGGATTTTTAATTTTTTTTTAAATGTATTCATGAGTTTCCAATTAGAAGGCAGAGTAGATTGGGAAGGCAACTGAAGTGAACCCATACCCAGAGAACAGCTGAGTATCCCAAAAAATCTTATATCAATAGCTGGTAGAGCACAGATTCGGGAGAGAAACAGGATGCAATCACACTGCATTGTATTACCCAAAGTGAAGAATTAACAAAAGGTAGGGAATAAAAATAATTAGACAAGAGTTTATACTTTTTTTTTTAAATGGTGGCAATATATTTCTTTAAGGTAGGAAGATTAGAAATGGACAATGCAGAAAATCTTGATTAAATTTGATTTGTTCTAAATTAAGAATGGATGTGGGGAGAAATTAATCAAAGAATGAGATTAGAGCAGTTAGTTTTAGTTGAATGGTTAATAGCAACTCAGACATTCTTTGTGCTGTTATTTGTGATTCTATGCTTAGTTTTCAGAATAATCAGAATTTATTGCCATGAACAGGTCACATTTGTTGTTTTTGCGGCATCGTTACAATGCAAATAATGCTACAAAATATATATGTGCAAAATAGGAGAAAGTGAGTAGTGTCTGTGATATATTGTTCATTCAGAAATCTGATGGCAGACGGCAAGAAGCTGTCCTTTTGCCAGTGGATTTCTTCTTCAGACTCCTGTACCTCCTTCCCGATGGTAGCAATGTGAGTAGACGTGACCTGGTGGCGAGGACCCTTGAGATAGAGGTTGCTTTCTTAAGACACTGCCTCTTATAGATATCTCTATGGAGTGAAGACTGGTCTCCATGGTGGCACTGGCTGGTTCATAACTCTGCACTTTGGCACCTCCATATCAGTCAGAATGCATATCAGACAATACACCTGAAGAAATTTGCAAGAGTTTCTGGTGACATACAAAATCTCCTCGAAATCCTCATAAATTATAGCCGCTGGTGAGCCCTCTTCATGATTGAATTGGCATGGAGGCCCCAGTGCAGATCTTCAGAGATGTTGACACCCAAGATCTTGTAGTTCTTAACACTTTCCACTTCTGACTCTTTAATGAGGATTGGTTCGTGTACTCCTGATTTCTATCTCCACCATCAGCTCCTTAGTTCTGGAAACATCGAGTGCAAGGTTGTGACACCATTCAACTAGCTGATTTATTTCCCTCTTGTATGCTTTCAGGCTAATCTTGAAACCATTCACACAAGGTCTTGGCCAATAAGCATTCATAAAAGATCAGAGCCATCAAAGTAGTTATTTTTAATGTGGCTTAACTACTTTCAAGATCCTTGAGGCAATTACCTTGGCATAATTAAACAACTTTCAATAAATATTTTACTTTAAACAAGGACACTGACAGAAGATAAACTAAAAAAAGACTGAAATAACTTTGGATTAGTAATGATAAACTTAGCAATGCCACATAAAGCACTGATTTGTTATCATAAATCCAAACAGGGCAGAAAGCTTTATAACATGTTTCAGTGTACAGTACAATCCCCATTATCTGAAATTTAATTAACTAGAAACTCAACCAACCAGCCAAAAAAAAGAAATAAATAAATATCAAAGGAACAAGACTGGTGGATGGACGCTGTGGGGGAGCACTTAAACTTTGTTGAATACATGCAGGTTTGCTCCACTGAACGAGCAATGCCCCTTAAAGCACATGCATTCTTTTCGCTGTCACTAATTGTGTGACGGTGAGCCAGGTTGTCAGTGCGAGGAAGTGCCGAGGGCCCAACTGGGACACTTGCGTGGAGATTAGTTGGGTTTGTCAGTGCGAGGAAGAGGCACCAAGGGCCTTACCGAGACACTTGCATGGAGGTGAGTCAGGTTGTCAATGCGAGGAAGGTGCACCGAGGGCATGACCAGGACACTTGCGTGGACGCAAGTCAGGTTGTCGGCAAGAGGAAGGTACTCATTTCTGGCATCACTAGGGGGACACCATCAGAGGGGGTGATGCTAAAATGACTATTTTTTTATAAAAATACCCCTGTTGTTAGTTATAACAACAAAACATTTTTGCTGAGCTTCCATGTATCAATATACCTATGAGGCTAAAACTCTATGCTAATTAACTTTTTGAACCTTCTAATGCACTCTGGTCAGAGCCCCCATGCCCACCAACCACTCCTCTCCCCCCCCCCCCACCCCCCGACTCAGTGCTGCCGCCACCTGCCACCTAGGACATTCAACAAACACATACCTGTGTCTTCTATGCTCAATACACTTGGTCCATGGTGTGGTGGGGGAAAGGGACACCAACCCTAGTGATGCCGCTGGTACTCGTAAACCTTTCCTGAAGCACTACAACCCCTTAGTGAAGGTGGGAGCAAATATTCAGCCAGCAGTGCACCCTATTTGTGCCCCAGCCATAGCAGCTGTTTGGATAAAGTTCAACTGAAATAAAATAGTGTCACCCAGGATGAAGAGATGGTGATGCCGCTCGCTGCTGGGGTGACTCTCTCAAAAAGTCTCCCTGTCCCTGTCTAGTAAGAGCCTTTATCTTTATTATTATGTCTACTAGTAAGGCTTTTCTGCAAATTTGGGAGTGGGGAGTTAATGATGAAAGTGACACACATAGTGCAACACTGTTACAGCGCCAGCGACTGGGGTTCGAATTTAAATTTTGAAAGTTATGGAAATTACCTGATTAAACTTTACATAATTAGAGGCTACAATGCTGATTTTTCTTTTCAAATTACTTTACATTTTGCATTGTCTTTCGTCTTTTAAGCAGTGCATTCTTAATGTAGGTTTATTAGTTAGGCATTGGAAGAGTGAGTGTCAATCAACCTGAAAATTCGCATATCCGACATGTGCGATTCACATAGGTGTCGAGATTCTACTCTATTTCAAAAATGGCATCAGTTTGGGCTCCACACTGCAACACTGAGAAATCAGATACAAACCACTTGCACTTCATTGCACACAGCTCATTACATAGGCAAGCTGCCTATGAGAACCAACGTTGTGTGTGCTGGGATGACAATTAAGGCAAAATGCAGAGCTAAAGGAGTGTTTTGCAGCTTGCACAATAAGTGACTATATAACAGTCCTTTAAATCACAAAAGAGCCTGGAAAAACAACCAACTGAAAAACCTCACAAAGATAAGCGTATACAGAGCCGTTGTCATACCCACACTCCTGTTCGGCTCCGAATCATGGGTCCTCTACCGGCACCACCTACGGCTCCTAGAACGCTTCCACCAGCGTTGTCTCCGCTCCATCCTCAACATCCATTGGAGCGCTTACACCCCTAACGTCGAAGTACTCGAGATGGCAGAGGTCGACAGCATCGAGTCCACGCTGCTGAAGATCCAGCTGCGCTGGATGGGTCACGTCTCCAGAATGGAGGACCATCGCCTTCCCAAGATCCTGTTATATGGCGAGCTCTCCACTGGCCACCGTGACAGAGGTGCACCAAAGAAGAGGTACAAGGACTGCCTAAAGAAATCTCTTGGTGCCTGCCACATTGACCACCGCCAGTGGGCTGATAACGCCTCAAACCGTGCATCTTGGCGCCTCACATTTTGGTGGGCAGAAACCTCCTTTGAAGAAGATCGCAGAGCCCACCTCACTGTCAAAAGACAAAGGGGGAAAAACCCAACACCCAACCAACCAATTTTCCCTTGCAACCGCTGCAACCGTGTCTGCCTGTCCCGCATCGGACTTGTCAGCCACAAACGAGCCTGCAGCTGACGTGTACATTACCCCTCCATAAATCTTCGTCCGCGAAGCCAAGCCAAAGAAGAAAGAAATCACCAACGACTTATCCAATATAACAAACCATCCAACTCTTAACTTCTCTCTCATCACCACTGTTGCACAAACAGCCATTGAATATTACCATAATGAAATCTAAAGGAGGCTGGAGAAGGCTCAGTGGGTCAAAAGAGGGTGCAGTTTTCAATCACATCCAGCAGATGAATCCAATCAGTCTGTCTATACATGGAGCAGTAACCAATCCAACCACCAAGCCACCAAGCCTCAAAGTTTCACCCACCTCCAAAGCCATTAAGTCATTTAATTGCTTCATTGCTGTCGGAGAACTAAGCACAACAGCAGTGGGTAAGAAGTATTTATTAGGGCTAGCTAGGCACACAGCCTTGAGATAGAGTATCTGTATTGATGGCAGCATCACTCCTCATTGCTGATCAATGTGCACTGATTGGAGTTTACCAATGAGGAAGTCAAGGTCCAGTTACAATGTGACGATCAGTGTCTCAGATCTGAGTTTGGATATCAGCTTAAATAGTATGAAGTTAAATGCTGAGCTGTAATTAATGAACAACAGCCTGATTCAAGTGTTCTTGAATTGCTAAAGTACAATCTTTTAATTGAGAAAGTAACAGTCATCTAGAAAGGGAAAAAAATGTGACTGCGGGGAAAGAGGAAAGTCCAAAGCTCGGCTTCCTGGATTCACTTTTCATTTCCACAATTGCTACCCAACATGTTGAGTAGCTTCAGCATTTTCTTTATTCCTTGATTCTTCTAGTTGACTTAGTGGTTGCAAAAAGAATGTGCCTGTGCTGTTTACTGACTATTGCTTCGGATTAATTAATGATCAGAGTTTGTTTCCCTAACTCTTAATGTAAAATCACTTCTGCATTTCACCACTAAATGGTTAACTGCCTCAAAATATCACATTTTTAGTACTAACGACACTGAAGATCTCATTATTTTATTCCCCAGATGTTTATATATATTCCAATAGCAATTACCTGGAGTTGATTGTAGTGATCTTGGTATGAAACTTCTGCTTTTTTCTCTCGCAAATATTCTTCCTCCAATTTTGAGTACTTTTCAAACATTTCTGCTAATACCTTAAAAAAGTTGAAGTAAATCAAATAGTATTGCATAAAATAATAAAAATTAACTGTTTATTTATTTTATTCTGTAAAGATGGTATATAAAATAGGCAAAACAAAATTGCCATAATCCTTATACTCTGTTTTTGTTTTTGCTTTCAGGTCTTTATGTCAATTAAGGCTTGATTCCCAAAGAAACTGCCTATTTCAATCCTGATGTATTCCAATGTTCCTACACATACTTGAGAGGAGGCTGAAGTTGCTAACATGAAGTTGACTTTAATATGCAAATGTTGTCAATTACAAAACCATTGGCTTCATAAAACCAAGAGCATATTAACTTATCACTTCATTTTGTCCCCAGTCAGAAAATCTTAATGGCCTTAGTGGTCAAACCAACAAAGATTACCCACATTCCATCTCATTCCAAGATGTCTAAAGTGCAGGACATGTTGGAAAGTGATAAATGAAGGAAAATAATACTAACTAACCTACAGCAATCCTACACTTTGTCACTGGGATACAATCCTGTTCAGCACACATTAATCTTTCCTCTGAAAGCTTAATTTTCCTCACTAATTTCTTCAAATTATTCATCTCTATTATGGACTGTAATTACACGAAAATGTTCTCAACACAAAAATAACAATTCAACATCTAGCTATCATGTTATATCTTAAACATCACAAATTATTCAGCAAACAATCTAACTCCAACTTGCAGTCAAGTAATCATCCATTGAAATCCAAGCTGTAGATGGCGTCAGCCAGGCCTTCTCCTTCACAGAGTAAGATATTGGCAGATTATGTCACTCTTCTGCATTAAATCAACATCCCTCAGTTTTATTAATATTAAAATCTATTAACCTATAATTGAACCTCCACAGCGGCCTTCAATAAAGATCTATGAACCTCCAAGTGAAGAAGTATTGTTCTGCTATCTTGAATGGCTGACACCCCTTTTTAAGATAAACAAATCAACAATTCTGCAGCTATCCTTCGACCCATAAAAATTTGGTAGATTTTGATATTATCTCTCATTCTCTAGTGGTCATAAGATGAGGCCCAATCTATTTAATTGCTCCTTATAGAGCAAATTCACCCTCCCATTCACTCATCCTTTTGCAATATTTGCTCGAGTACAATGAGACCAGAACTATTCATACTATTCCAGATGTGGCTCCTTTATAATTGGAACAAGACATCTCAATTCTCATACCTCCTGCAATAAATACTATTATATTTCTTCTTTCATTCCACCCAGACAAATAGGGCTTCAAGAACTTCATAAATGAGGAAATAATAATTAAGTAATTAATTCAGAACACACTGGAAAAAGACTCAAATTATTTGCAAGTAATAGCATGGAATATGCAAGATATTCTGCAGAAAAATGTTTAGAACTCCTCACTAGTCATTTAAATTCTTGATCCGAAAAGTCAGACGTACCTTTAGTAAAAAGAATTTTATTCCACAATGAAAATATTGTAAACTAGGATACCAGGCATTGCCCGGGATATAGCCTGAGCACTGAGGCAGGCCTGGTGTTGCTGCTCTTTTTCTGCCCCTTGCCTGTCTAGAGGCCCGAGCCCAGAGATGGGTATATTGCAGCTATTCTGTTTCCTGCTGCCTGCTCCTTACATGTCTGGAAGCATCAACAGTGAAGTGAGACTGATATTCCTCTGCTGTCTCTTAGTTTCTCTTTTGTCTAAATCTACAGGCTTGTAAAGAGCTTCTTCCAATGTTGTTTCATTTTTTTGGGCCCATATTGAACTGGGTTTGGCCACTTGTTTTTATTCTGAATGTACAATGTTGCACAGTACTGTAACTGATCAAGGTGCCCCTAGTGCAAGGTTAAATTCAATGTGGTCATGACATTCAGCATCAAATGTTACCACAATTATAGTAAACAGTAATGCAAGTCAGTGCAAGCTGGTCAAAAAACATTTTTGGACTTCATATGACTTTAAAGGTTAAATTCAATGTGGTTATTCATGACCTTCAGCAACAAATGTTACCCCTACTGAACCTCGTTGGACATTTCTAGAGTGCTCCATATTGATTTGCATGGAGAACAGACAAATAGACAAAGAGATGTACACAACTATCACTGACTTTGAAAACATACAATAGTACCTTTTTCATTTCAAACTTTTCCTTCTCAGCAGCATAAAGCTTGTCCTCCATTTTTTCCAGTGTTTCCTCTGAATTAACTTCTCTTTTATTTGTTTCCATAGGTACTGTCTGAATTTCAAGATTATCTGAAGATTGTGAAGGATCCTTTTCTTGCAAAGTTCCTGATACCATAACATGATCAAGTAATTGTGGAGATGTTTGTTGATCCTGCAATGTGTTTAAAAACAATTTTAACGGATTACTTAAAATAGATGCCATACAGTAATAATTTAAAAATAAATTCACAATCTGACAAAAAATGGAATATAAAATTTTGGTTTGTTACTTAAAACAAATGACATTTGAATTATTCTAAATATTTTAAATACTCAGACCCAGTACCCTGCAGCACTTCGTTTCCTTTTAGAAATGCTGTAATAATTCACAATTCTTAAACAAGTCGATGACCACGAGAAACTGAAGGAACCCATGCATCCCTCAAGCCTTTCCAATTTGCTATTGTTAACACCATACCTTATCCATTTTGCCACCTAGCTCCCATATCAAAATTATATTAGCTTTAAATTTGAATATTGTTCAAGTATCCACAGACCTCAATAAAGACTTTCAAAAATTCTCAGTCTACTGTATAAAGGAATTTCTCCCCTCTATATCAGATGACCAACTTTAGCCTGAGTTTGACTTACCAGCAAAAGGAAACAGCATATGCCCTGCCAATCCCTTTCAGAATCATTTATGCAATAGTAAGAAATTCATGAAAAGATTTATCATTCATCGCAATTGAGAAACAAAATGAAACCCAGGAAGAAATTTGCAAAAGAACCTCCAGTGCAGTTTAAACTCCCCATAAATCAGTGTTTAGAAAGCAGAATTCCTGGTGCAAACTGCTCACAAAGAACTTTTTTACATTATAATGTGGAATTAATTTTCCTTTAGATTTTACACATGCAATCAGCCTTTCCTACCCTCCTAGACAATTTAATTCCTTGATCCAATACAACGAAGTAGACTTTTTGCTCCCCCTCAGTTGACATAGGATTATTCCATTGTTTTTCACTCAACTCTTTGCAAAGATAAAGTAAGCTGAAAAACTCTAAAACTATGAACCCAACATAAAATGAATCTTTCACACAAAAAAATAAAGGCAGAAATAATTTATTTTTTGCTTCAAATTAACATTTATGTTTAAGAATATGCATACCTTCCAAATTCAGTAGTAATTTAAATACTCTACCTTGCGTGATGATGGAACTTGTTCTGCAATGGCATTTTCCATTGATTCAACAGTCAAATCAGAGTCAGGCTCAGTTTCTGGAAAGAGGGCAGATTTTGAAGCGTTCTTTTCAAATGATTGTGTTGTCTGGTTGACAAGGATGTCTGGAGGATTTCTTTGGCCCAGCTGCATTTCTGGCCCTAAGACAAAAATATATCGAGCGACATTACAAGACTTCAGATGAATTGAAAGATAACTTAAAACTAGTAAGCACAAATGGCATCTGATATTTTACACATTTGTAGCTATAAGTAGCATGCTTTAAGACTGTATACATTTTAAGCATTAAGTCTATTCTAGTTTAAAAGATATTCTCTAGTTACAAAATGTAATTTGTTTCAAGCTTTTTATGTCCATTACATTATAAACTAATAGGCAAGCAATATATCAAACTGAATGATGCAAGTTAGAATTTCATTCTTTATTAACGATTTCACAATGTCCAGGCATGATGCAAGACATAAACGTAAAACAATCCAAACTTTTGTTGAATTTTGGGTAAAATTTTAGATGCAAAAAGAAAATCCCATTCTCCCTATCCCATCAAATCTTATACCCACCAAAAAAAAAGTTAACTAGAGCTTCAATCAGCAAAGAGCTCCAAAGAGGACCACATGGAACAGCATTTTTCCAAATTTATACACTTCAACATTGACTGAATATTCAGTCATTCAAAATTCCAGATCAGAGTAGAAGTTGAAAGGTTATATGGAATAAATTTGCATGAAATATAAAATTTATATCTGCTGCTTATGTCAGGCTTCATTGGGACAGTATGAATGACAATAGGGATAAGAGGGAGAATTAAAACAACTCTCAAATAGGACCTCTATACCATCTAATTTAGGACATTGCTCACAATTGATCATCTCCACTCTTGGGGGGAATCAAGTACAGAACATAATCATTTTGCAGAATACTGCCATTCAGTCCTAATTGCACAAGGTTCAAGGAAAATATACCTTTGACGGGAAGAAGTAATGGGTTGGTGGATGGTGGGAAGGAGGAGGTAAGTGCAGATGGTGTCGTTGCATATGGGATGTTGCCTCGACAAGAGAGGACAAGAGCATCCAAGGGGACATGTTCCCTTTCAAATTTTGAAGGGGGAGGGGGAAGATACATCTGTTAATGGCAGAAGCTTAAAAACAGGATGATTTAATGAATAGCAATACCAGCAGACAGTAGGTGAAGACAAAGGGAAACCCAACATGGATCTGGGCAGAAGAGATTGTGAATAGTGAATCACAGTTAAAGTTAAACTAGGACATCTCATGGTGCAGATCTAGCATCAGATAACTAGGAGAACCAGGGTGAGAGGAGATGTAGCATGAGAGCTAGGGAATCTGTAGGCATTAAGTGATTGTCAACCTACTCAATGAGAAGGTGAGTAAAAGTATCAGGGATAGATCATGTGAAAATAAGAGTACAAGTTAGTAGGTGGTTTTATGTTGAGTCTATGCTTTGAGGCTGGCTAAATTCAAAGAAAATTTCAAACAACCTTTTATAGAACAGCCCTAAAAGGCTGTTCTTACGCCGCTTTCATGAAGAGTAGCACCTCAGGGTGTCCTCTGGAGCCAATGGTGGCAGTGCAATTGGTGCTGTAGCACTGCATGCCAAGTGCAGAAAGAGCCCTATAATGGAGAATGGCGCACCCAGAGCAGGTAGGAAAGTCGATAACGATGTTAGAAGCCAGTCTTCGTGCCCAGGCAGAAAGCTTCCCTGCTGTGCACGCTGTCGCCATTTTAAAAATCCCACTCCTGCATCTCAGATTGA
Source organism: Narcine bancroftii (assembly GCF_036971445.1). NCBI lineage: Eukaryota > Metazoa > Chordata > Chondrichthyes > Torpediniformes > Narcinidae > Narcine > Narcine bancroftii. The sequence continues at coordinate 83,346,521 of NC_091479.1, read as the reverse complement.
CAATGTCATCAGCCTGTCCCTAGCCAGTCATTTGCAGCGGCAGTACATTCATGATGAGTGGCGGAGCACTGCGCTCCACTGCTGACATTACCTCGGAGAGGGATTGGAGTCAGTCGGGGAGCATTCATGAAGGTACCGCAAGTTTTCCGATGTGAGGGTGGAGAATCTCCGCCTTCATATTCGGATTTGTTTTGCTTTATGAAAGGGCCTCGTGAAACTCTCATGCTTTTTATGAAATCAAGAATCAATATCAACATCATCCTTAATATATCTGAAAAATAGTTGAGGAAGAGGACCAAAAACAAAAGGACTGGAGGAAAATTGTGCCCAAAAGCTGGGCACAATTTGGACTTGTTCTGCTTCCACAGCAAAACCTTGGATTTGGAGAAAGTGAGTAAAACAAAACTGAGATGTTGTTCAATGCTCAAGTTCAGCCAGGGACTGATGGTACAGGAAGAATAGTTTAGTTTGTGTGTTCAAGGAAGTGAAAGGCAGTTCTGATGTGTGATGGAGATGTAGATGGATTTGATATCCACATTAAAATAAGCCAGTTGGATCCAGAAAATTGTCAAAATGGCAGAGGAAGTCAGAGGTGTGGCAGATGTAAATGGAAAGGGTTAAAAAAAAAAAAGAGCATGTCATAAGAAATAGTTTCTGTGTGTCAAGATCCTCAATGACAATGCCTCAACAACTATCGTCCAGAAGCACCAACTTCTACTGTGGTGAAATGCTTTGATAGGTTGGTCATGTTCAGAATTAACACATACCTAAGCAAAGATCAGGACCCATTGCAATTTGCCTATTGTCATAATCGTTCCACAGCAGATGCAATATCGCTGGCTCTCCACTCAGCTCTAGAACACCTTGAACACAGCAACTCATGCATTTGGTTGCTCTTCAACTACAGCTCAACTTTCAATTCCATTATTCCCTCAGTGCTGGTAAAGAAGCTACAAACTCTGGGCCTTTGTACCCCACTCTGCAAATGGATCCTTGACTTTCTCATCAGAAGAGCAATCAGTACAAATTGGAAGCAACATCTCCTCCTCAATGATCATCAACACAGGCGCACACCAAGAATGCATGCTTTGCCCACTGCTCTGCTCATTATATATCCATGATTGTGCAGCCAGGCACTTCTAATCCTATCGACAAGTTTGCCGATGACACCACAGTTGTCGGCAGAATCATAAATGGCAAAGAGGAAGCAAATAAAAGGGAAAAAGAGAAGCTCTGGGTGGTGTCACAACAACAATCTTGCACTCAACATTAGTAAAACCAAGGGGGTTGTTGTGGACTTCAGGAGCAAGTTAGGGGAACATGAGCCAGTCCTCATCGACTGTTCTGTAGTGGAGAAGGTCAAGAACTTCAAATTCCTAGGTGGCAACATCTCCAAAGATCTGTCCTGGAACCTCCATGTTGACTAAATCATGAAGGAGCTCCACCAGCAGCTATACTTTGTGAGGTGCTTGCGGAGATTCGGTATGCCACCGAAGTCTCCGAAAACCTCTACAGGTGTACTGTAGAGACCACAGATTGGTTGCATCACTGTCTGGTAATGGGTGCGCCAAATCTTGGGACAAGTAAAAACTCCATAGGGTTGTAAACTCAGCCTGCGACATCATAGGCATCAGATTCTACTCCATCGAGGACATCCACATGAGGGAGTGTCTTAAAAAAGCACCCTCTATCTTCAAAGACCCCACCACCCACGCCACGCCCTCTTCAATCTGCTACCATCGGGTAAGAGACAAGCACTCAGCGGCACAAGGTCAGCTTCTTCTCCGCTGCCATCAGATTCCTGAATAATCAATGAACCAAAGATACTGCCTCACTTTTTGTGCACAACTACTATTACTTTTAGTTTTTATATATTATTGTAAGACAATTCATAAAGGTTTGCACTAATGATGCTGCAAAACACCAAATTTCATGACTTGTTCCTGACAATAAATTCTGATTCTGACATCAGGCTGAAACAATGAGCCTACCTGATCAATCCTGCCAATGCATCTTAATCACGAGGAAGGTCTGGGTGTAGCTGGGGAATACAAGAATGGTAGCCATGGAGCCAAAATTACCAGAGGAAATGAGATCAGTGTCTGGGAGTGCTCTTGCCTACAGTCAGAAGAGACTGATGTTCACTGGTGGGGTCATGGTCCAGAGGATGGCTTTGCAACAACTGACATACCTTACTGTGCATTCAAACAGAGAAAACAAACATTGCAGATCAAAGAGAAAAGGAATGTTTTTTTACACATAAAGGATTATTAGCACAAATACATCAAGCCCATAGATAGAAGCCAACATATCACCTGAAGGGTCAGATTCACACAAATACAAGCGTTTTAAACACACAGTAAAACGAATATTGCAATTCCAGTTATTAATTGGAGCCACAGCCTCATTCCTTAGCCAAGACCTCTCCTTGATCAATTCTCAAGAGAAGTAGTGAAATAGGACCAGTGTGTTTTATTCCATGATTCTTTTACTAAACCAACTGCACTGAACAAAAAAATCTAGAACAAAATTATTGCATAAATGAAGATCAACTACCTCACTCTTCCCTTGGGAGGCCCCAAACACTCCATTGTTCCATGAACTCTCATGATCTATTCATTCATTGGTAGAACTTGTTGAATGAAGGATAGCTAGAACACCAGTTGTTCCTGCTCTCTTTAACTAAGCACAGTCAAATTATCCATTTCCAACTCAACATGCGAATTGGATTTTGGCTTAAAGTTTCAAATAAAGGAAGGAACATCTGACACTTAATGTTTCACTGAAATATTTATGAATTGGAGCAGGGCTTCAAACTCTAACCCTCACATGTCCATCACCCTTCACTAGCTTTCCAATCCTCTACTGGCCCTTCTTACTTCCCCCATGCTCCTCTTTACACTGGCCATCTCTCTTTTCCATCTTTCATGTTGATGAAGGATTGCAAACTAAAACATTGGCAAAGCCTTCCCCCATCCTCCCACCCCACCCCCTCTCCCAGCTGCACTCCACCCACTGATTTCCAATGACTAGGCCTACTCAGATTCCAGCCTTTGCAATCTCGTATCTCCAGTTCAAAACACCTGCTCAATGTACCAGATAAACCTACAATATCAGTTACTGCATTTACATTTATACCATTGTGTGGTAAAGTAAATATAGTACAATACAGATTATCCAAAATGGTCAGGACCGGGCCTATTTCGGATAAACGCTTTTTCCAGATAACTGGACATTTTTTTTAAAACAGCCCAGTAGCAACAGCAAATCACTTGTATCAATATTTAAACAACAAACAACAAGGGAAGGCTTTTTAAACATTAAACATGTTTAATTCACATCCCTACTGGTGCTGCTGATCCCCGGTAGGCTTCCCAGGCCAGTGTAACACTCACTGGTGAGTCGGCAGGCTCCTGTCTCCACGGTCACTGGACGCCTGAGTCCAGACCCAGAATCCTCCCCTAGGCCTATGAAATCCAGAGCGCGTGTCCTGTAGTGAGCCGAGGAAGGAGGAAAGGTGATAGGAGAGAGAAGGGAACGCCACTGAGCCAGAGGTCCCGCTCCTGCCTGGGAGGCCACTCTCCTTCATGACGCCAGAACAAGGGATTCTTCCGACCGCTTGCGGCTGGGAGACAGTGGCACACAGTTTGAGAGGGAGAGTTGGAGAGAAAAGTCAATAGGGGAAAGTAAAGAAGAAATGGAAAGAGAAAGGGGAGGGATGTTCCTGAAATGAGAACAATGTTTCTAATTTCATGTCAAATGATTTTTTTTTTTCCAACCTGTGAAGCCAGTTCAGCTCCGAAAAAATTTTGGATAAATGAGGATTTCAGAGAATCCAATTTTGGATCATCAGGGTTGTATTGTAGTTGTTTCTTGAAATGCAAAATTTAAATCTGAAATGCAACATACAGCAGATTAGAGGGCACTTTTTTCTCTCTACACTTGCTGGACATGTCCAACATTAGGTTTATATTTGTTACGTTAATTAACAACAAAAAAAAAAATCAAGAAAAACTGCCTAATTTTAGAGCCAGATCACAGATATATCAATCCAAAGATCCAGAACACTACACAAAGAGCAGGTAGACCGAGGAGATTCCAGGCGAGAATAGAAACAATGAAGGATACCCAACAGCAGTGGCAGGGCCTAAATTAGTGGTTCACAAACTTTTTTGCACTGCCACCCCCTTGGCTCCCAACACCCCCACCCCTCCCCCCACCACACACACAACGAACACACACCTCTTTCTTGGTATCAGGTCTACTGCAAATTTAAAACAGCAACTAATCTAACACTCAAAACAAGTGCATGTATATAACAAGCTTTGAGTACAATATCCAATTTCTGCCGAGGGATAGGTAAAACATAAAGACATCCAAAGAGTTTTTGAAACTGGACAGAGATTGGGGTAAGTTTGGGCAAATATGGGTGGAGACGCCAGGGAATTCTGATGCTCTACAGTCAACAAGTCGGCAAGCAGCGGGTTACGTTGGTCGGGGAGGGCGGGTTTTGTCAGTGTTCCAGGGGTTCAGCAGAGGTGAGAAACACAAAATGAGTTGAGTTGAGTGCAAGGGTGGGGTGGTGGAAGGGTTTCTCCTTCCCACCCTCTTCCTGGGAAGAGCTAGCGAGGAGAGAGAACCCCAGGGCTGAAAAAGTCGGCAATCCCAGTAGAGGGGGCAGCAGAACAGACAAGATGACCAGGAGCAAATTGAAGCAGCAGTGAAACTGTAAGGGAGCAGAAGGCCCCACAGTAATCAAGTGGCCTCTCGCTTGCTGCCCTCAAGAAGGTGCTGGAGGACAAGGGCTACGATGTGGCACGCCCCTTTTTTCCTCACTGTTCACTTGGATCTTTCCACCACCTACAGGAGTGGGGGGAGTGGGGGGGGGGGTGGGCCACACCATCCACTTTTGGAATGACTGGCCCAAATGATGTAACCTGATACAAAACCAAATATGATGCAGTATGAGACAGCAAAGCCTCACTCCCAAATGAATTCAATGCCTTCTATGCTCTATTTCACCACCAAAACAAGAACCATTGTGCACCCCATGTCCTCTGAAGATACTATTTTCAGAGGATGACATGAGTTGCCTTCAGGAGAGTGAATCAAAGGAAAGCAACTGGTCCAGAGAACCCAATCAATTACTGAACATCTGTGCTGACCAACTTGTTAACATAATCACAGATATCTCAATCTGGCAGGATATGGCGCCCACCTGTTTCAAATAGACCTCAATCGTACCTGTATTCACCAAGAATGTGGCAATGTGCCCTGTGTATGGGGTTTATAAGTATGTATGGGGTGTTTAGGGAGGGGTAGAACTTTTGGTGAGATGGGGGCCTGCCGTGTCCTATTCAGGCAGCTCGTCCACCTTTGGTCACCACCTGACACTCAGCTCTCACCTGTAGCTATAACACACGCAGTGGCCACACCTCAGTAAACTGTCTCAGAAGATGGGCTAAACCAGGTGAGGGGAGCTGATGGGTCTTCGACCATTGGTGAGGTAGGGGATCTGTCTATTCCACCATGTGAAGTCTGACCCTGGCAGACAAAGGGGAAGAAACAGATTAATGGTCCAAAAGTCAAGAATGCAGGCACAGCAGGCATTGTGGAGCACTAAGAGCATGACAAGATACTTAGACGGCCTGGTCATCCACTGCAGCAAGAGAGGTCTCCAGCCGTAACGGTTGTCCGTGACACTGGATCAAGGTCTCTTCTGCCGAGAGTGGGATCGCCCCTGTGCAACAGCTGTTCCACTTAAAACTCCATTACGCACAAGTTTCTGTTGTGATTCATCTCAGTTAATCTGTCTAAACAACTACTGACCAGTGGCACTCACATCAACAGTCATCAGGTGCTTAGAGAGTCTGGTGTTGAAGCACATCAGCTCCTGTCAGAGTAGCTACACAATTCCACTCCAATTTGCCGATTACAACAACAAGTCTACAGCAGTTGCATGTTACTGGATCTACAGAGTTCTATAACAACTGAACAATAAAGATGCATACATCAGGATGCCATTTATTGACTACAGTTCGGCATTCAACACCATAATCTCCTCAAAACTAATCAGCACACTCCAAGACCTGGGCCTCAATACTTCACTGTGCAATTAGATCCTAGATCAACTCACCTCCAATCCACAATCAGTGAGGATTTGTGAAAATATCTCTTTCAATCTCCATCAGTACCAGGGCACCACAGGGCTGCATTCTTAGAGCCATGCTCTACTCGCTGTATACCTTTGACTCTACGGCTCACTACAACAGTAACATCTACAAGTTTGCTGACACCATGGAAGTGGATTGTATAAAATACTTTGATGAAGGACTCAAGCCCAAAACGTCTGTTATGTATTTTTATATTCGTTGTCTCCGCTCCATCCTCAACATTCATTGGAGCGCCTTCATCCCTAACGTCGAAGTACTCGAGATGGCAGAGGCCGACAGCATCGAATCCACGCTGCTGAAGATCCAACTGCGCTGGGTAGGTCACGTCTCCAGAATGGAGGTCCATCGCCTTCCCAAGATCGTGTTATATGGCAAGCTCTCCACTGGCCACCATGTCAGAGGTGCACCAAAGAAGAGGTACAAGGACTGCCTAAAGAAATCTCTTGGTGCCTGCCACATTGACCACCGCCAGTGGGCTGATATTGCCTCAAACCGTGCATCTTGGCGCCTCACAGTTCGGCGGGCAGCAACCTCCTTTGAAGAAGACCGCAGAGCCCAACTCACTAACAAAAGACAAAGGAGGAAAAACCCAACACCCAGCCCCAACCAACCAATTTTCCCTTGCAACCGCGTCTGCCTGTCCCACTTCGGACTTGTCAGCCATAAACGAGCCTGCAGCTGACATGGACATTACCCCTCCATAAATCTTCGTCCGCGAAGCCAAGCCAAAGATAAAGGTAACATTTGACCTGCTGAGTTTCTCCACCATTGTGTTTTTACTTCAACCCACTCTGTCGGCAGACTTTCGTGTTTTATTTCTGTATAAAAAGGGGCAATGAGTCAGCAGACAGAAGGGTAATTGAAAACCTGACTGAATGGTGTACTAATGTAAACCTCACTTGTGGCCACATCAGCAATCTCTATGTGGAGCAGATAAATCAATATAATGGACAGCTTTTCTTTGGCGACAAACTTTTAGTTAACATTTCAATATATAGCTGAGCATATGACATAACTACTTTGTTATATTTTTTCAACATACACAATACTAATCAGATTACGATCACCAATGAACATGAAGACTTTTTTTAAATGCAGGAGTAAAAAAAAAATACAAGTCAGTGTTGACCAAATACCCCAATTAACCTATAATCTTTATGTTTTGAAGGGCGGGAGGCAGCAGGAGGAAACCCATGCAGAAATGGGGAGAAAGTACAAACCCCTGACAGAGAGCACCAGATTCAGACCTGGGTCACTGCGCTAACCTCTATACTAACTGTGCAGCCTGTTAAACAACATTGCTAAGAAAACTATTTTTATTCAGCGCATTGTGATCAATAACAATTAATGCAGAACTCAATAGATCTTTAAGAGCAAGTTATGGTGAGTCACTGGAAAAGCACCAAACCAAAATTATAGGAATTAATTTAATTACACTCCCTACACATCTCACATCCTAGTCCAAGAACAAACATTCAGAGATGATAACTCCGGAACTCAACTCTTGAATATCTCTATTCAAAATTGATGCCCATTTTCCCCATTTACTAATTCAATTGAAATCAACTGAAAAAGATCTACGTTCCATAAATGTGAACTGACTACATGCAACCATGGAGCATTTTTCATTTGTATTCACTCCTACTGATATTTGATCAAGATATCCTGTTCAATGTTTGTACAAGTTAACTTTTGGCATAACATTACTTAAAAAGAAATCCAATGCCCAGATTGCATGATACCTGTATTTTTAAATGATACAAAGTCAGCAGAAAATTGTTCATACTGAAAATAAGTATTCCCTCAGTTATATCCAAAATTATTCCAATAATAACTGTTTCAACATACATTATCAACAATACTATCTCATTGGTTTCATTCTGAACTATATAATGCTTCATGAGACAGACTTGAATAACCTTTTCTTTCACACAAAAGATTTGTACCAACATTGACTGAGATTGAAATATTGCCAACTAATTCTTACTACGTCGTAGGTGTACTCTTATACACAAACCTTTTCAGGCTTGCCCAAGCTTTATTTTCAAATAGTAGATGGGTTAAAAAGTTAGATACCTTAATTAATAAAAAGCCATTTTCACACACAGTACCTACCAATAGATTTCAATGTGGTTAAGTTGAAAAATACCACCCTTTTGAAGACATCACAACAGATAAAAGAAACTGATTACCATGTATTTCAGCGGATGAGATGACACTTGAAAGACCCAAATAACACCACCCCCCCCCCCCCCGCATTGTACAGGCCAGATACAAAAACAGTGACCATAAAATTCTACTGAAAATACCACTTGATTGGTTCCATAACCCACCCAGACCCAAATTTTTAAGCTATACATTTTCAATTATCCAAAAGCCTCTTTACCAAAATTGTCTGTTTTCTGCAAAAATTTTTGGTGGTGTCATGACATCACAAGTTTAAAAAAAGTTGAATTATTTTTACCTGTCGTGCTTAAGTGAGACTTTGATGTGCTGTTGGCGCCATTTTTAATCCAATTAAATTTTATTTCATGCTTGAAAAACCTTCCCTTGTTCTTCGTGGTTTATGCTGATGCTACTGGGCTGGGATCTGAGTGGGGACCTCTGGCTCCTGGGTAAGTTCCGTGACATCGGTAGGGAGATGACACAGGTCCAAGCGGGGACCTCGGGCACCTGGACAGCTTCACTGATGGCGGTGGGGAATGTTGGGATCAACAACACCTAATACAAGTATTCTGCTGCCTAACCTGGGCTACTTAAAAGCACTTCTCAGATATCCAGAAAATGCAGTTAACCAAAATACATCCGGTCCTGAGCTGTAGTATGCACAATTTTTATTTTGCACTAAAATTCATTACCAATGTGGTGTTTAAATTTTTTTGAAAAATCACACACATTTAAAATCTTTGAAAAATCACTAGCTTCATCGTCTGAGGCAAAGAACTCGGCAAGCACATCTGGAGTCTCACTGTTTGCACTGTCATCATATGGGTCACAGTCTGAATCCGGCTTCGCCGTCAATGTCCCACAATAAAACATCCTCCATACCCTACATTGCACGAGAGACAAGGCACTTTTTGGAAGATTTTTAAACTGCTTAAGACAGAAGTGAGCAAGAGACTGATACGTGAATTCCTTTTTGATGGTACTTCACCCACCTACTGGCCACGCCCACCAGCTCAGTCAACATGTCATACCAGATCAATCAACACGCATATGTTAGCGGTATGTTTGGGGGTCGTATGATACCATCAATTTGAGCTAAAACCATGAAATGCAGACTGAAATTAGGGTCTTGTCTTATTTGGAGGTTGCTTTATCCACTGAAATATACGGTACCTTCTCAATGGTCCCAATTGCATCTCCATGACAGCAGAGCAATGTGAAGAATTTAACACTATGATTTCCCAAATGTGATTGTTATCAAAGATTAAGATCTTCTCTGAACAAGGGGTGCTTGCCACCATTTTCTTTTTTAAATGCATCTTCTACAATAAGTTAAGAACCCATACATTTACAGGTATATTTAAAGGGTGGCACCAATTGAATGACAAACTGCAACTCAAATTAAGTCACTCCTTTGTTAATTCTGCTTTTATTTATTACCTGTACTGCTGATCAGGAGGTATCAATTTACAGTGAGGACAACTGAAAATTATTTCAAATGTTAATATTGCTTAACTACTGGCCTGTCATCATCACTTTAAAATTGATTTACTACAAACTATTTACAAAACACACACAAGGTCTCCAGTGTGCAATTTATGAGAGGAAATTGTAATATACAAACTATATTTTAGTGCTAATTACATACAGACTTTGCAGTCATAGACTTAGAGTCAGAGGTATGCTGCACAGAAATAGCCCATTGGCCCACCTTCTCCATGCCCACCATGTTGCCACCTAAGCTAGTCCCATATCCCACTAAACCTTTCCTATCCATGACTAAATGGCCTTTAAAATCTTTTTATTGTACCTGCCTCTACTACTTTCTCTGGTTGCTCACTCCATATCTGTCTGGAAAAAGTTGCCATTCAGGTTCAATTTAAATCATAACTCTCTCACTTTAAACTATGACCTCTAGTTTTGAACTCCCCTATCCTGAGAAAAACACTATTTACCTCATCTTTGACCTTCAGGATTTTATCTCTCTCCACAAGGCCACTCCTCAGCTTCTTATGCACAAGGGGGAAAAGCCCCACCCTATCCAGCCACTCATTCTAACTCAAACCTTCCAATCCCAGTGAATTTCTGTATAACTTCCAACATAATAACATCTGCCTAATAAACTGAGTGACCAGAAATCCACAAATATTCCAAATGTAATCTCACCAACAACACCCTCACTCCTGTACTCAAAGGCAAATATGCCAGCTTGCCTTCTCACCATCCTCTCTATCAGTGTCAGTACTTTCTGGGAACTATGTATCCCTTGGTCTCTGTTCTACACCACTCTCAACTTGCCATTTACTGTGCAAGCCCTGCACTGGTTGAACTTACTGATGTGAAACACCTCAAACTTGTTTGACTTAATCTCCATCTGCCATTACTTGGCCTATGACCCTTGATGATCTAGATCCTGTAGTAATCTCTGATAACTTTCTTCATTGTTCACCATTACCAATTGTAGTGTCATCCGCAAATGTACTAATCATACAAAATAGATATTGTCATCCAAATTAATACAGATAATAAAAAAAGTGGATCCAGTACAGATCCCTGTGGATCACCACTGGTCTTGGCCTCCAATCCAAAGAGTAACCTTCTACTACCACCTTCTGACTCTATTCATCATGCTAATTTGATATCCAATTTGCTAGCTCACCCTGAATTCCATGTGATCCAACTCTGGAAACCCATATTTCACATATACATGCTTTTACAATAAAGTTAATCAGCTTCCCATTTACTAATAAATAATTGAATTCAAATTCTATTCAAATCGGGTTTATAAACCAGAGAGTCAGAACCAATGGATCAGTAGGCTTTTTATTTACCTGCAGAAAATGCTGCCCAAGGAATGGCTGGAGAGACTGACTGTGTTCCTGTTTCTCCATCTTCAAAGTTCTCTGCTGCCTGAGCATTTTTGAAAAAAAAAAAGAGTTTAATTTGGCAGGACTAACTTATTTCCAAAGCATATTTAATAAAAGAATGAGTAGTCATCAGAATTTGTTCAGAACAAAAAGGCAGACCCAAATGAAAGATGAGAAAGTGTTGGTAGAAGCAAGCTTGAGGCTGACTTAAAACCTATTTTATAAAACCTCCATCTGAATACAGTTAGGCATTTAAATGTTCTACAGTCCTATCTTAATGGGATGTTTCATCCTTGAATAGAGATGCTCATTATGAAATAAAATTTCTCCTCTTCAGTCCCATTAAAAACTAGCTATCAACCTGACCTCCAAGCAGTTGCCAAGACCAAGTTTTATTCTCCCAGGAAATTAACAACAAATGAACCAAAAGTACAAAAAGGAACTTCAGTCTTGCACATCAATAATATCATTTGACGCAACACTAGCTTCAAGACATAAATACAATATAGAATTTTATATACCGAAAGATTAATATTAACACAAATCCATCACAAGCTCATTTTCTGCAACACTTTTGCTGGATGCCCTGAGTTCTTCAGTCTTGTGGTAGTTCTGCCAGTTTATGTGGCAAGAAGCATTTTACAATAATCACAAACAGTGGCTGTGACTGAGAGGATCACTGAGCAAATTGAATTACGAGAGATACATCCACTATGCCTGTTTTCCGATCAGAACGAATGTAAATGCAGTTGAACGCTGCCTGAACAGACATTATGCAGAGCACAAATCGATAGTGAAATGTTGAATTGAGCATAAAAGCCAAATGTGACTGAAGTTACAATTTGTGGACTGTAATTAGTAGAAGTTGGCCTTGACAATTAACCAGTTTCCCCAAATCAAATCGAAAAAAAATCTGCTAAGACCCCAATCCAAATTCATTTATTATCATATGTACATTGACACAGTTAGTTTTGTAAGCAAACTAGTAGATATTTTGCACATCATACAAGTAAGATAGTATAAAAGTGCAGAGTTACAGAGAGATCAAATGGTATAGATCAAAGGCAACATCACTATTTTGGGGTTCATTCAGGAGTCCCATAACAGTTGGAAATAAAATGCCCTTGAATTTGGTGGTGCATGATTTCACTCACAAGAACCTTATTTGTGACAGGAGTGGGGGATGGGGGAGGAAGAAGAGGCAAAAGAGTGTGATGATTTCTTCCATAAGGAAATGGGAGTTTTAGATTGAGTCAATGGAGGGGAGGGGCATGTCTCATGGTCATGTTCATACTCTGCAAATTCTTGCAGTCTGTGGCAGAGCAGTACCCACACCATGCAATGATGCACCTTAACAGGGTACTTTTAATGGTGCACCTATAGAAGTAGTCAAGAGATGCTGGTAACATGCCAAATTTCCTCAAGCTTCTGATTAAGTCAAAGCACTGATGTCCTTTTTTGGCCATTGCATCGACACATGTAGACCAGGATAAGTCACTGAATATGTTCACCACTAGGAACTTCTTGTTTCCAGCTCAGTACTGTTGATGTAGACCAAGGAATGAGTTCCACCCTTTCTCCAGAAGTCTATAACCAGCCCTTTCGTCTTGCTGTCATTGAGGGAGAGAGTGCTATCCTGGCAACAAGCCACAAGTTCTCTTCTGTACTCCACATTGTCATTCCACAGAGTACCGCTAAAATGCTCATGTTTGCATCTATTGGGAATAAATGTATTATTTTCTTTTTTAAATAGCAAATAATCCTTTTAAATAAACAATCTAAGCAAATTATTTAAATGGCCGTTTCAACCATGAGCAGAGAATGGACTCAAGGACTAAACACAAAAGCCATTTTATACCCACGTATGAAAGTTATCAGTCTTGTTTTGAACCTTTAGTAAGTAAATTAAATACAGTGGAGGCCAGAAGGTTCAACTTGATTGGCCAGGTGTTTGTGGTGTTATGCAAAGTTCTGTGAAAGATACCACGAAAAAATTTGTTCCAAGTCCACATTCTAACAAGGGTCCATACAACACACAAGGGGTTGATGAAAAAAAGGAACTTTTCTTTAAAATACTTTGTATATTTTGGCATATCCCACTTTCCTCCTTGGGATCTTGATCAGATTCCAGACTAGTCTAAAATAATGAAGGGTTTTTCTCTATTGAAATTAATTTTGACAGTTTGAACTCTCTATCACTGTGCATGAGCCACACTAAAATTGTCTAAGAGCTAGAGATTTAATCAAGTGGTTACAAGGTAGTTAATATTTACAAAGAAAAAGAAATTCCACAATAGTACACTAAAGAATGGGGAGCAATGACATCAACGTAGCAGAGAAAGAAAGGTTTTAACAGTGTTCTTTTTGAAATGTTGTGCATTAATGCCAAAAACATTCAGTAACAGAGAAGTAAGTGGGTTCCATTGCTGGTCTCCTTTGATAAGCAAAGAGACCACACAAAAAAGCAAATTACACCATATATAGGAACTTCCTTAAATAGAAAGAACACAAAAGGAAAAACATTTGATTCCCTTTACAAGCACCCAAAGAAATCACAATTCACCTGATCTTGAAATGCAACTATAAAGAGGTCTTTTCTAGCAAATTTGAAACTAATACTGTGTACCAGTTTATTCTGGGAACTGCAATCAGTTTGCCAAAATCATATTTTAAATTTCATGGCCTTAAGCTATCTGAGATTTTTATTCCCATCTGTCCAAATCAAATTTAAAATACAATTCCAAAACCAAACCAGAGTAATCCACTACAATCCACTCAAAGCTGAAAAAGAGCAAAATATGAAACTGCAAATTTTAACATACCTCAAATCCTCCAAATTCATCATCATCCATCCTTCACCATGAACCTACAATAATCAAAATATAGTAACATGTTACAATAATATTGTATACCACAAAAAAAACAAGATGACAAAAAACACTTTCTGTTTTATTTTAAAAGTTGGGGTCCTTTTTCTATTCTGTACTCAAGTTTTGGAGTAATTTTATAGTGGAAGCAGTCAAATTATTTTGACTTAACCATATAAAATAATCAGAGCAAAATCATGCATATTTTCTCATAAATGATAACAGTTAAACACTTAAATAAAAAATTCAACTCCAATTGGTGCGACTATTTGCTTTGAAATGACAAACATTTATGGTTTTTTTATTTGAACAGTTACTCCATTGTTCAGTTTCATCCACCCTCAAATTTATCAATCCACAAAGAATAATTATAGCAAATTAAAATATGAAGAAAAAAGGTGTTTTTAAATTCCACCAACACATTTCTAAAAAAGGATTCTGAATTATATTGGTTGCTCTATTTTAGATTCAATGCACTATTCCAAATATTGAAACAGGGATGAAACAACAAACAGCTAATGAGAGCAAGCAGCTACAAGATGGTATCCAGCAAATTTTAAATGAAAAAATATCCATTGCTGCAGTCAGACATTGCACATACAAAAATGATCATGGATGAGAACGGTCATAGCTTAAAGAGTTCAAGGCAGTTTGATAAAACCCAAACAACTTTATCTGCCTCAATTAACTCCTTCCACCCCCACCCCCCCCCCCCCACACTCCCACATGAGGTACATGGGGCAAAGGATCAAAACTACAACAGACCTCAAGATAACCATGCAAGTCAAAGACAACATCGCTCCCTTCCAGACAGACTGAACATCTTACATGACCAGTTTGAGAAGAAAAGGCAGAATAGATTCTATCCAGCTGGAGGCTTGACTAACCTTTACCTTTACTGTGCAACAAGTTCAAAGGAAATGCAAAGAGGAGCATCTTCGTCCAAGTTAGCGAAGGAAGCATTACCCTCAAATTCAGATGGCCATAGAAATTCATCTCCATGTGCTAGAGGAGATGGTAGAGGTAGGTATAATTAAAACATTAAAAAGGTTTTGGCCAGGTATATGGAAAGGAAAGATTTGGAGAGATATGGGTCAAATGAGTTTGGCTTAATTAGGCATCTTGGTCTGAATGGAGATGAAGAGCCAGTTTCTATGAACCTAACATTTACTTCATGATGGTATCTATGATCCTATTCAACAGATCAAGAATAAAGCCAATTTCAGTGAAAATTAAAGATTAGAGAGAAAGAGCACAGCCCCATTTTTTCTATTTTTCTCAAAACAATGCTGCATCTTGCCATCAAGCTTCCTCATGAAATTAAGCTCATGTCCAGACCTAATGGAAAACCATTGAATGTACAAATACTACACTCCAGATCCTAGGTTACACCAACCACAGTAAGCAGAAGTGCTATTTGGCAGTGACACTCAGACGCTGAATTTAAAGCCATCACTGATTTGCTCCCTTGATGAGATTTTTGTCAGAGAAACAATATACAGATGCATTGAAACTCTTATTTGCTGCAGCCAAACAGGTACATAAGATACAATTTATACTGTTGCAGTTGATGTATTTGAAGAAGAATCAGGTTTATTGACATGAACATGTGTCACAAAATTTGTTGTTTTGCAGCAGCAGAATTATGCATTACAGGTGCAAAAATTGCTGGAAATTACATTTCTATAAATACACGATTTAAAAATAACTAGTGCAAAAGAGGAGGGGAAAATGAGGTAGTGTCTGTGCTTCATTGTCCATTCAATAACCTGATGGAGATGGGGGAGCTGTTTTTGTAACATTAGGTGTTTACCTTCCGAGTCCTATACCTGATGGTAGCAGTGAGAAAAGAGCATGGCCTGGATGGAAAGGGTCTTTGATGATGAAGGCTGTTTTCTAGAGACACTGCCATTTTTAGATGTCCTTAAAGGAGTGGACTAATGCCCATAATGGTACTGACAAAGTTCACCACCCTCTGTAGCTTTTTCCTATCCTATGCATTGGCACCTCCATACTAGAAAGTAATGCAACTGTCAGAATGTTCCCCATGGTATACCTGTAGAAATTTGCAAGAATCTTTGGTGACACACCAAATCTCCTCAAGCTCCTAACAAATTATAGCCACTGGCAAGCCCTCTTCATGATAGCTCCACCATAATACATCAGGGCAGACAAAAAAAATTGTAGATAGATAAATATTCACTGTTAGGAGCAAGGAAATAAAAAGTGATGTTTCAATAGTGCAAATAGATCTTCTTTTGGTGGTCCCAGAATAGTCTATGTTTAGGGTAATATGGGGAGTTTCAACAGCCTTACAGCTGTTTGATAAAAATTGTTCTTGAACTTCGAGATGCTGAGCCTCACATATACCTTCTATCTGAAAGTACCAGTGAGAATAGATTGTGACCAGGATGAAGGAGGTGCTTTATGATGTTGGCTGCCTTCTTGAGGCAGCATCTCACATATATATTTTCAGTGAACAGGAGATCTGTGCCCATGATGGACTTGGCTAGCTTTGCCTCATTCTGCATCCTTCTGTGAACAGAGGCACTTGAGTTTCTAAACTCTGATACAACCAGTCAGGTTACTTTCCACAATACATGGGTCAAAATTTAATAGAGCATTCAATGACATGCTACCTCTTCTCAGAAAATAGAGGCCTTGGTGTATTTTCTTCATGATTGACTTAACATGCTGGTTCCAGGAGAGGTTTTCCAATATGTGGATTCCCAGGACCTTGAAGGTACTAACCATCTAGTCAATAAAGTATGTGGTCCCTCAGCCTCTACTTCCTAAAGTTTGCAATAAGCTCCTAGGTCTTGCTGACATTGAGAGCAAGATTGTGGCTCTGACACCACACAACCAGATTCTTGATCTCCATTCTATATTCTGACTAGACATTTCCCAATGGTGCTGTTAACAGTGAATTTATAGATTGTGTCGAAGATAATCTTCAATCATGAATGCATAGAGAATAGTGCAGGAGGCCAAGCATGCAGCCTTGAGTCATCAGTTTTGATGGTCAGTGTGGAGGAGAATCCACATTGATTGGGTCTGCTTTGGAGGAATTTGAAGATCCAGTTGCAAAGGGATGAACAGATTCCCAGATTCCAGAGTTTCATTGTCACACAATACAAGGAAGTATCTTGCATTCCACATCTGCACGGCAAAGTTTCTCTACCAGCCTAACATATCTCAATACTAAAAGATAAATCATAGAACTAATGATGAAGCCCCTGTTTTGAACATTCTCTTAATTTGCAATGCAATATTCAATGTTATTTGTGCCCTTTCTTGACTTCATCATAAACAGACTGTAGCAGCATGGGAAATATTTTGGAAGCTGCTCTTTCACTGGGACAAATCTAATTAATGAAAAAGATGATTTATAACATTCAGTTTTATGTTTAAAAATGGATTCAGCATTGGATTGAAAAGTGTGTCACTTTCCCTCAAAGACTGGCAAAAGCCTGGGTATTGGGGACAAGGTGCTCTCCATGATGTGACAGTCACCAGAGTTATTTTCTGTTGCATCCAAGATCCAAGAGAGAATGCAGCCCAAATCCATCAGACACATCCATAGACAATGGAGACAAAAATCATACCCAACATCACCCTTGATCTGACAATGACATCAAGCTGTGCATGGAACCAAAGTACACAAAGAACAAATGTCACTACGTGCTGAATGTCTATCTATCCCTCCTTTGCCAGAAAAAGCCTAGCTTTGTTGCTACAGGGATGACAGGAAAGGACACAATGGATCCTGTGGGTCACCAAAAAGACTGTAGCTTGACTGGTAATGCTAGAAGCCTTCCTTGTCAAATCCTTTCTGCATAGTTTGACTCTCACCTATAATGCATGCTACCCCAAGACGGATGCGACGAGCATGCCATAATTCCCTACCTCTTTGGGAACTGTGCATTTGCAAGGAGATTTGAAAAAAGGATGCAAGAGTCACTGTTGAGATTGTTTATCTCAGAGTAACAGAGGACTCTGTTGCTCCCAGTGACATACTGAGATGAAATCAAATGCTGCTGGAAGGTCAACAATTCATGTTATCTGCACAATGAGAGGAGCCAAAATACTTGACTAGTTACACTACCATCAAGAACACCTCCTGAGCCACCCCACACCTGCTCTTCAGCAAGTCTGATTACCTGGCCGGACTTCTGCTCCTAGCGAACAAGCTTGCAGCACCAGTGGTGACGATGTTGAGGGAGGTGGGGGAGCGCCTTCAGGGCTGTTTTGCAACAGTAGAATGGACCATATTCAAGGATTAATCTTCAAACTTGAATGAATATGTCACGCTGTCACTGACTTCAAGACCTGTGTGGATGAGTGTGTGCTCATGCATACATACCATGAGTACACCAACCAAAAGACCTGGATGAGTCAAAGGATTTGCAACCTGCTGAGGGCTAGGTCAATGGTGTTTAAGACCGCTGATCCAGATCTCTACAGGAAGTCCAGGTACAACCTAAAGAAGGCTATCTTAACAGCAGAGGCAATTCTGAGTGAATCTAGAAAAAGAACAGAAACTCGCCAGCTATGACAGGGTTTACAGGCCATATCTTAAAAGGCGAAGATTAACATCATAACTTGCTGTGATGCATCACTCCCCAATGAACTGAACACCTTTTATGCTCTCTTTGAACAGGAGAATTCAACTGGACCAATGAGAATCCCTGCAGAAGCTGGAAACTCATGACATCTATCTCAGAAGCCAACATCAAAACATCTTTCAAGAGGCATGAAGCCATGGTATCGCATCTGATGGGGTACTAAAAAGCTGTTCCATCCAACTAGCTGGAATGTTCATGGACATTTTCAATCTCTCACTGCTGCAGTCAGAGGTTCCAAACTGCTTCAAATGGGCTTCAATCAAAAGTGAGCTGCTTCAATAACTACTGACCACTTGTGCAGGTCTAGAGTACAGCCACTGATGCATAACGTGCACGCGCAAGCCAGTCACCACTGATGATGCATCTGGAGTCACATGCGAGAAGTGTGAGAGATGCGTGGGCTGGAATGGGGAGTTCGAACTGCGGGGAATTTATGCGCGTGCGCGGGGTCTAGGGAGAGAGAAGGTAGTTGTGAAGGGAATAATAAAATGTCAACACCATTTTTTTTTTACTGAAGAATGAGTGAGTCTGTTCTTTTAATGGTTTACTTAACTTCTATCTGGCAGTCACCACACCCCAGTGTGATGAAATGCTTTTTTAGGCTGGTCATGGCCAGAATTAACTCGTACCCAAGTAAAGACATGGACCCACTGCAATTAGCCTACCACCAGAGGAGATGAAATCTCAATGGTTCTCCACTCAGCCCTGGATCACCTGGACAACAGCAACACGTTCATCAGGCTGCCTTTGATCGACTACAGCTCAGCTTTCAACACCATCATCCCCTCGGTACTGGTCAACAAGCTTCAAAACCTGGGCCTCTACATCTCCCTCTGCAAATGGATCCTTAACTTCCTCTTCAGAAGATCATAATCAGTGCAACTCAGGAGCAACTTCCCCTTCTCGCTGACAATCAACACAGGCGTACCTCGAAGATGTGTGCTTAGGCCACTGCTCTACTCTCTCTACACCCATGACTAGAGTGGCGCTAGGCAAAATTCAAATGCCATCTACAAACTTGACACCATGGTCATCAGCAGAATCACAAATGCCAATGAGGAAGAAAATAGGAGTGAGGTAGATCAGCTCGTCAAGTGGTGTCACAACCACCACCTTGCACTCAACCTTAGCAAACGAAAGAAGATTGTGGATTTTAGGAAGGGGAAATCTGGAGAACACAAACCTGCCCTCATCGAGGGGTCAGCAGTGGAGTGGGTTGAGAACTTCAAATTTCTTGGTGTCAATATCTCTGAAGTCATCATGTCAATGCAATCACGAAGGAGGCTAGCCAGTGGATAATCTGAATTAGGAGTTTGAGGAGATTTGGTATGTCATCAAAGACTCTTGCAAATTTCTACAGGTGTACCGACGAGCGTATTCTGACCGGTTGCATCACTGTCTGGTATGGAGGTGCCAATGCGAAGGACAGAAACTGGCTACAGAAGGTTGTAAACTCAGCCAGTAACATCACGGGCATTAGTCTACACTCCATTAAGATTATCTACAAGAGGCGGTGTCTTAAGAAAGTAGCCTCTATCATCAAGGACCCTCACCACCCAGGCCATGCTACCACCTGAAGACGAACACGCAACATTATAAAAATAACTTCTTCCCCCTCCACCATAAGATTTCTGAACGGACAATGAATAACACACTACCTCATTCTTTTCCCCCTCTTCTTTTGCACGAACTTTTAAAAAATATTTTACAAAAAAAGTAATTGTAGCAGTTTTGCACCTGTAATGTACAATTCTGCTGCTGCAAAACAACACATTTTATGACACATATTCAAACCCGATTCTTAAACATACTAAAAACGTGTAGGCCTTCTAGTACAACGAAATGTTAAAAGAGAATGCTGCCACCTGGCACATTTCAGCCTTCTGGTGCATGTGTTAGGGTTGCAACTAATGCAGAGGCTTTGAGGGGAAGGACTGCCGTTTAAGGTCCTTCTGCCACTAGTCTTTGAAGAGGTTAAATATTTAGTTGAAGTCTTCCAAATATTTGGAGTTTATCTCCTCTAAGGAGGCAATGAGCGGCAACAGTCCACCGAACACAGAACTTACCAACACAACCAATAAAGCTATGAATGTATTAAATGAAGAATATTCTGAAATTCAAGAACGCCTTACACTTTTTTTGTCTTGCGTATATTTTATGAATAAAGTTAATCAAAAAACAAAATTTTTATCTATTAAAAGTGAGGTAATTTGGCTGAAATACTCACAACCTGAGGAGTCTTAACTTTGAATGCGCAGAGGGTATTTTCTCTTGTGGGTGAATCTAGAACTGTGTCTATTCAAAAATAAGGAGAAACCCAATGAATGCAGAGTGGAGGCAAAAAAATTCCTCTCAGAGTGACTTTGGAACTTAAAGTACTTTTAAGTCAAAAATAGATAAATTCTTCATTAGTCAATGACAGGTTACCAGGAGCAAGCCAGAATGCAGAGGTGAGGTTACAATCAGAACACCCATGATTTCATTGAACAATTCAGCCAGCTCAAGGGGCCAATTATAACTTCCTCATTTATATTTGCAATTTTATGGAATTTAATCCAGAAAAGGGCGAGGTAATACATTTTGGGATGCCAAATAGGACAAGTATAATAAATGGCAGAGTTGCCGGAAATGTTGATGTACAGAGGGACCTTGAAGTGAAGTGCACAGCACTCCAAAACAAAAGCCAACACGGAGAATTTGTGAAGAAGGCATTTGGCATGCTTGCGGAGGCACTGAATTGGGATGTCACGTTGCAGCTGTACAAAACGTTGGTCAGTCTTTGTTTGAATATTAAAGTCATGGTCATTATATAACAAAGACATGATAGAATTAAAAAGGGTGTCAAAGTGATTCACTGGGATGTTACCTTGAATGGAGAGCTTTACATTTAAGGAGCGATAGAATAGCTGGGTTTACGCTCAGAAGATCACAGTAGGATGAGGTGTGATCTTATAGATAGAGGTTAAAAAAAATTTGGAAGGGTATAGATAAGGTAGATAGTCTTTTGTCTCAGTTGGAGAAGTCTAAAACTACAAGAGATTGGTTTGGGATAAGTAAGAAGAAGAAATTTAAACACAATCCAAGGAGTAGGTTTTTCCCACACAGATAGAACAAACTGTCAGAAGAAATGATAGATACAATTAAAGTATTTAAAAGACTTTCTGGCAGGTACAAGGCAGATGGGCCAAATATCATCAAACAGAATTAGCATAGATAAGCATCACATTCAACACCAGTGATTTGGGCAGAAGGTAGTGTTTCTGTGCTGTACAACTCTAGAACTTTAATTATAGCATAAAGCCACTTGAGAATCCCAAGCCCACCTGTAGATTTAAACAGGTTTTCAGCATTAAAAAAAATGCTCTCACAAATAAATGGGAATGATTTTAATTTGCTAGAAAACATTGAGAAAATTATCATAGACAAGTAATTGAGTCAATAGACCTTAATCCAATTTCCTTCAACAAATCTGTAGAACTTCAGTGTACAAGATAAAGCATTTTAGTCTATGGTGTCTTGGCAGTTCTGTTAGATGGTATTAAACCTCTAGCCCCTTTTTCAATTTCCCAACTTCTCTTTGAATGATGCAATAATCTCCACCACACTCCCTGAGGAAATATGTTCATGGTTCAACAGATCACTTGCAGTTTCTATAAATAAACTACAGGCAATAGAACCTTTCGTCACTGTTCAGAGGAAGTTGTTTAGGTTTACTATTGGAAATTTTACGTAACAAATCCCTAACCTGAGGGACAGCTGGGCAATTACAAGGCTATGAATTTCAGGGTATTGCTGAAAGTTGTCGAAACCTGAAGTACTGATTAATAGTCTTATTGGATTTGGCTAATGATAGTTATACTCTTTGCTTCTAGGATTCAAAGACAGTGTCAACCAGTCCTTTATAAAATGAAGTCAACTATGTTTAGAAATAAAACATCAAACACATTATTTTCTCTTGTAAAACGCCAAAGTCTGCAGCCACTGTGAATGACGTGAAAACACAATGCTGGAGAAACCTGCTGACTGCCTGCAGCATTATCCTTCTACATTATTTCCAATAATCTACCCACTGAGAGAAGAAAGGCTGCAAATGTGCACATCCCACAAACACATGTTACCCGTGTTTACTCTCCGCTGAACTTTAATCAATGCCATTTTCGGCAAAGAAGAAGACTCTGTGTGGTGCAGGAGCTCTCCAGAAGTGACAAGGAAAACCACCGCCTCCCTGGGCCTCCACTGATGCCAACGCAAAAGCTCATGTCCCAGTCCTCCACCTAGCTCTGATCAGACTGAATCCACCCCCCCCACCAACCACCCCCCCCACCAACCACCCCCCCCACCAACCAACCCCCCCCCACCAACCAACCCCCCCCCACCAACCAACCCCCCCCCACCAACCAACCCCAACCAACCAACCCCAACCAACCAACCCAACCAACCAACCCCAACCAACCAACCCCAACCAACCAACGCCAACCAACCAACCCCAACACCCCCCAACCAACCAACCCCAACACCCCCCAACCAACCAACCCCAAACACCCCCCCCCCAACCAACCAACCAACCACAACCCCAACCCCCGAACCAACCAACCCCACTCCTCCCCCAGGGGGCGCTGGCAGCAGCTGGAGGTCACTGCCGATGGCCGGTCCAGGTGCTTGGGGAATGGCTGACCCCTCACCTGTGCGCTGGCCGCCGACAACCTGGCGCTCGAGCCACCTGGCGCTGGAGCCACCTGTTTCCCCCGCCGCCGCCGCAACAGCGCGCGCCCTCTTACCCGGAAGTGCTTGCAACGTAGCCACGCTGCACCCATTCCATGCAGAGACGCGGCTCCGAGCTCTCGTTTTCTTTTGAAACGGACACAATCAAGTAAAGAGCCGAAGCAAAACAAGCGCCTAAAAGTCACTGCACCCCCTAATGATCCCAACCACGAGAGGCAGGTCTGTGCGATGCTCTAAAACAAGCTTCCTCACAGATGACAAATGGGAATTGCAAGGGATCAAATTGGGCGTCTGAAACGAAACCCCAATGTAACATAAGCGAGAGTTTGAATACAAATGTGCACAGAAATATGGGTCTGCATTTCTCGCTTTCTCAATTCAGACTAAGGATCTTGGACCTGAAACGTCAATCATTTAACTCGGGACAGATGCTGCATGACCTACTGGGTATTTCCAACACTTTCTGTTTTCATTTCTCCACGAATTTTCTCCCGATCAAAATTGTCGAAATGGGGATTCAGTTTGTCCCTGCCTTGTTTTGGGATACGAGTGACTCCCATGCTCCCTCCCTGAACTCCTTTCTTGTCCTAAGATTGGCACCTACATACCACGCAGTGATGCAACTAGCCAGAATGCTCTCCATGCTACACCTGTACAAGTTTACCTGAATCTCTTCAGACACCTCACAAAGTATAGTCTTCTTTCTGATTGCATCAACGAGGAGGCTCCAGGATAGATCCTCGAAGACGTTGACACCCAGGAATTTGAAGTTCTTGACCCTCTCCACTACTGAGCCCTCGATGAGGACTTGGTCATGTTCCCCTGATTTCTTCCTGAAGTCCATAATCATCTCCTTGGTTTTGCTGGCGTTGAGGGTAAGGTTGTTGTCATTATACCATTCAACGAGCTGATCTATCTCCCTCCTGCATCATGTATAATTGGTTTCTTCTAGCAATCATTTTTTTTTTAATGGATTTGGGTTTTTTGGGAAGAGGAATTATTTTAGATTGTGTTATCAAAGAGCTCATTGTCTTTTTCAATACTATAAGCTTCAAAATCTGATCAGTGTTTTGAAAATCAAGAATCGGTACAGAACCCAAGAAATTTTTAAAAATATAAAAATTTATCTGGGATTACTACCAGGAAATTGGAAACCTCATAAAATATTTCAGGGTCTTAAAGTCTTAAAGCTTCTCTTGGGAATCTGTTCTCTATTTCTTAATTCAAGTCAGCATAGTAAAGTTCTGATTTGATAACCAGGTTGGATAATTTGACAATACCTTTGTGAGTTTAATCCATTAGCTATTAATTATTGCACATAAATTCCTTTCTGGAAGATATTTATTTGCTTGGGTCCTGTTTCTTACTTCACTTAAATTATTTTGCTCCTCCAAATATTTGGTCACATTGTTGTGAGCTTTTAAGTACCTCTGATTCATTCACCCAGTTCACATATTCTGCTCTATTAATTGGTGTAATTGCTATAAATACTTCAGGAACCCAATTATCAGCTTAGATTTTGGCAAGTATTTTATGCTTAGTAAATGATTTACTTAACTATTGATCCTTAGTCCAATAAAATAAATCATATCCTCTACAAAAGAAAGATAAGCATGAAAAGTACAATTTCAATTCTTATCATTTATCACTTAAATCTGTACCTGTCAAGCTTCTAGCAAGGCAATTATTTCATTGAATATTTCCACTGACATCCTTTATTCAACAATTTTTCAATGAGAAACATTACATATTTAAATATTCTCAATCTTTCTGCTACCTGGAGACATTCCTAATATGCAAAATTTGCCAATGCCTGCATTTTATTCTCAACTGTATGAAATAAAGATGCCATCGGTGTTTCTCAGCTACTTTTTTATATGTTCGTCTATCATTCAGTAAAGGTCATTGGCATGAGGTTGAAAAATCGTTCTTAAGTTAACCTAACAGAATCAGAAGAAAGCATTTTTCTGCAGCCTATTCTCTTATGCCTTAAATTCCCTTCCTTTCCACATCCTTCATTTACCCAAAGTTTCACATTCTCCCATGAAATAAAATTTTTTGTTGTAATGATTGCAAACGTCGGACAACTTTTGTAAGGAATAGGAGCAAGAATAATGATAGGGCCCCCAAAACCTGCTTCATTGTTCGAGCATCACGGTTGGCGAGGCAGTTACACCAACACCTTTACAGCACCAGCAATCAGGAGCAGACCTCGATTTGAATCCCGCGCTGTCGGTAAGGAGTTTGCATGTCTGCATGGGTTTTCTCCAGGGGCTCCGGTTTTCTCCCACCCTTCTAAAATGTACAAAGGTGTAGACTAATGGGGTCTATTTGATGGATGGCATGGACTCGTACGGGAAAATTAGCCTATAAACAGTGCTCTATGTCTATTTTAAAAGTCTAGTATACAAAAATTACATGGAGCCAAAACAAATAGACATAGAAGCTAAAAGGCAGGCCAAATTGGCCTCAATAAGTAGCAAAATAGCCTCAAGGCTGAACATTTTATTCCTGTTTCTATGTCCATATTGTCAGATTTTCTTTTCTTTTTTTTTCTTTTTTTTTAGAGAAATCGTAGCTCTGTAAAATGATTGTGGTAGTTTACCCAATGTGATAGATTCATCAAACATCTTAATAAGCCAGGGAGAGAGAGTAGAAGAAAAAGCTTTATAAAATTCCACAGAATATCCATCGGGACCTGGTGCTTTCCCCGAGTTAAGTGAGGAAATAGTATTATTGATCTCAGAATCTGTAATGGGTTTATTTAATTCTAAGTTATCTTGAGGTAATACTTTTGGGAGTTTCAAATGTTCTAAAAAATTAAACATATTACTAAGGTCTTGAGGGGATTCTGAACTATATAAGGATGTATAAAAATTTTGGAAAGATTGATTTATCTCTTCCTGGTTAACAGTCAGTTCTCCATTCTGTTAATTCTCTCATTCTATTCAGGTCACCTTTTCAATAAAATAGAAAATCTATTTCTGGTCCATCATTCTACTCCTTTTGGTTCTTGAGGAGACTTAAGAAAACACATTGAGAGGTCCGGTGTGTCAACAAATATGAAAATTTGGTTTGGCAAGATCAAAAAACAGAGACCTAAGGGGAAAATGGCCCTGTGCAAATGACTGGAAGATTTAAATTCTCCAGCTAACAGTAGTAATTTTAAGTTTTAATTTAAGCTGCCCACCTTAATGATTCTTTTCTTTCTCTTCTCATCTTTCAGCAAGGACAACTTGGTTCAGGAAATGAGAAACAACTGAATCAGCGATGAAGTAATGATGGAAGAGAATGACAAGCTGCAAGAGAATTCTGCTTCAAGTCTTGCGAAGGATGCTATTACTGAGAAAAATATATGACAATCTCCAAAAATAAAAACTTGTGTAAAGGCAGATGCATACCCAACTCAGAATCCTTGAGGGTGAAATTTGGCTTTGACAGTAGTATAAATTACAAAAATTAATCAGCAGATTATTTTGAATTATGGTCAATGGGGAAGAAAATCTAGTGACTTGTAAAATGGTGTATAGATTCACTATCAGGTTTGACATTATTACCAAAGTTGAATTTCACTCCCATTTTCTTCTGCAATCAAGGTGTTCTGGTTTATCTGGTTATAGAGGACATCTAACATACTAGAAAAATCAGGTCCATACTAGATGTAAATTACATTTCAAAATTACCATTTGCAAAATAGTTTATCTAAAGCTACCCCTCAGGTGATATTTGTATTGCACTGTTAGCTTTTCCTTTATCCTAACGGTCTCACGGTTGGCAACCCTCACTGATGATTGGGTGTGCAGCCTTGCAGAAAATATGCTTAATCTGATATTTTTTTTAATCCATGAATGGTACATTCTTGTGCTTGACAGAGCATGTGTTTATAACTTTTTAAGTTTAAAGAGGATGATAGCTATTTTAAAGATATAAATGAATGCAAAATGGGAGGAATTCTATGTAATAGCTTTCTTTACATTGCAATAATATTCTTTGACATTAAATACTTTACTCAAAATAATTAGATAATCTAATAACAATTTAATGAAAAAAATCCTTCATCAATACCTAAACAAAATGCTGAGAGAAGGAAAATTCTATTTGAAAGAACCAGCAAAGGTTGACAATCCAAAAGGCTTCCTTCTTTGCTCAGTCTTTCTATAATCATATGATAAATACATACATGCAATAAATAATATTCATTGTGTATTGATTTTGATAAATGTTATCCATCCTTTTTTTGAACCAAATAAATAAATTCACCTGCAAAACGACATTAGAACTTAAGAAATAAAAGCAGAAGTGTGCTATTTTGCCCATTGAGCCACCTGGGCCATCCCCAAGATCTTGGATATTTTTCTTCGTAATACACCTTCCTGATTCATTGATTCCCAAATATTTTAAAAATCTTTGTCTTAATAGTACTCATTACCTGAATCTTAACCACCTTTTTCCAAAGATTCATTCCCTCTGTGTGAAAAAGTATCTTCTCAACTCTAATCTGATTGTCTGATCCCATAACTAAAACTGCAGTTGGAGCTACCCCAGCCAGCCTTCTACAAATGTTCTCCATGAAGGTGTGACAAGAAAGGATTTAAATGCAGTCTCTGACTTGTTTCTGCCCAAAAACCAGACTTGTACAATCACTTGCAAATCTATTAAAATTAATTATGTTACATCACTGTGCAATTTCACTGAATTCTACTGAGAACCACTAATTTTGGTTTAAAATGCTGTTTGGCCCTCTCACCTCACAAAACATCAAATTTTAATTTTGATTTCATAAGCTGGCATAATTTGATTTCAACACGATTCACTCATTCTAAACATCTGCAGAGGCCAACTATGAAAAAGCCTAAAGATTCCCAAGAACTTAAATTTCCTCACCCTCTCCACCTCTGATCACTGAATTGTACAACTCTGGCATTCCCTTCCTGAAGTCAACAATTAGCTCCTTTGTTTTGATGACATTTAGTTCAAGGTTGTTGTTGGTACACCATTCGGCCAAGTTTTCAATCTCCCTCCTTACTAACTCATCACCTTTATACAACCCACTACCACTATCGTGGCATCATTGACAAATTTGCAGGGGGCGAAGAACACAGCCCTGTGGTGCTCTGGTACTGATGGAGATGGTGGAGGAGATTGGATAACTATTCAAGAGTAAAAGGGAAAAATGGTGGAAGAGTACTAAAATTGAATTGGACAATTCTTAATGAGGCTTGAATTTTGTTTGTGGTTTATGCTCCATTTGTTGAAGATATAGATTTCGTTGTAGATGTGTTTTTATTATTTGGATATCTGAATTTTAACGTAATGATTGGGGATATTTAAATGTGGTATTGGAGCTTTTATTGGATAACTATTCAAGAGTAAAAGGGAAAAATGGTGGAAGAGTACTAAAATTGAATTGTACAATTCTTAATGAGGCTTGAATTTTGTTTGTGGTTTATGCTCCATTTGTTGAAGATATAGATTTCGTTGTAGATGTGTTTTTATTATTTGGATATCTGAATTTTAATGTAATGATTGGGGATATTTAAATGTGGTATTGGAGCTTTTATTGGATAACTATTCAAGAGTAAAAGGGAAAAATGGTGGAAGAGTACTAAAATTGAATTGTACAATGCTTAATGAGGTTTGAATTTTGTTTTAAGATGGTGGTTTATGTGACTAATATGATGATAGATGTGAAGTTAGTTGATATTTGGTGAAGGTTTATCTCTATAGAGAAAGTTACTTTTTCATCTTTTTTTCATGCTACAATTTTTTTTTAAGAATTGATTATTGTTTAAGAATTTTTGATAGATAATGTTACTAACTTTACTAATTTTTTATATTAAGTTTGAGTTAAGTATATGTTTCATCTTAACTCCATTTGTTAAATATATGCATTTAAATTTGATTTAAATATGTTTTTTAAGTCTGATATCTTAGTATTAATTACTTTTCTTTTTGTTAGTATTTTAATCGGTTATGTTTTTGTTTTTTTTTGTAAGTGGGTTTTTTTCTCACATATTATTAACTTTATTAATTCTTCACTCTTTATTTTGGGGGAAGGGGGGGTTGGACTAATTTGAGTTGGGTTATTAATGTGTAATAATTATTGGGGAGGGTATAGTTTATCTAGATTACTGATATTGTATTGTAATTTTATTATTTTATTCTTAATTTTTTTTAATGTAATCCTATATGTTATTCATGTTATAAAATCTTAAATAAAGTTTAAAAAAAAAAGAGATTGTGGAAGAGATGTTTTACGAATCCTCACTGATTGTGATCTGAAGGTGAGGAAATCCATGATCCAATTTCACAGTGGGTAGTTGAGTCGCAGAACTTGGAGTTTACTAATCAGTTTTGAGGGAATAATGGTGTTAAATGCCAAACTGTATGAAGTGCTAGTTGATGAAGTAGACAAAGACGATGTGGTCAAACAATAATCATGCCTTTTATTAGCAGAAATTCATGGTACAATAATGAAAGACAATAGGTGCATATACAGTTATACCCAAGGGGAGTGTCCTTAACAGTAGAGATAATGCACAGCCAATGTTAGTACAGCAAGGCTCGCCAGAGGGGAGACAGACAGCTTGGCAGACATTCACCACACTGTGATGGCTAAAGAGCATCCTGATGAATGCATCTTTGCTTTCCAGGTGTTCCAGAGCTTCATGTAGAGCCAGTGAGATGGCATCTGCTGTAGGCCTGTTGCTATGATCGGTGAACTGAAAAGTATCCATATCACCACTCAGCCAGGAGCTGATTACTTCAACACCAGCCTTTCAAAACACTATATCACTTTTGTTTTAAGTGCTACTGGTTGATAGTCATTGAAGCAGGTTACCACATTCTTCTTGGGCACCGGTATGATTGATGCCTGTTTGAAACAGGTGGGACCACGACCTTCTGGAGTGAGATATTGAAGATGTAAGTTGGTCAGCAGGGATTTTTAATACTTGGCCAGGTACTCCATCCGGGCCAGATGCTTTCCTTGGATTCACCCTCCTGAAGGCAGCACACACATCATCCTCAGATACAGTCAGGATGCGATCATCAGTGGACATGGGAGTGCAAAGGGATGGTCCTTTGCTGTTACTGTCATCAAATCGGGCATAGAAGGCATTGAGTTCCTCTGAGAGTGAAGCTTGCTACTTCACTGGATTTAGTTTTGGAGTGGGTTATGGCATTCAGGCCCTGCCACAGCTGAAAAGTATCCCTTGTTGTTTCCATTTTCATCCAGAATCTGCACCCAGGAGATAGCTTTTCACAGGTCATACCTGCTCCTTCTGTACTGATCTGCTCTGCATTTTCTCCAGAGCATCCATATCATTCATGTAATGAAGCGACCAGAACTAAAAACAATATTTCAAGTAGGGTCTAACCAGAGTTTTCTAGAGCTGCAAATCTTGAATTAAATACCAAGAATAATGAAGGACAGCATACCATCAGCCTTCTTTACTACCCTACAAACCTGTGTGCAACCTTGAGGGATCAATGGATTTGGACACCAAAGTCCCTCTGTTCTTCCACATTGTTAGGAATCCTGCCATTAACCATGTACTCTGCCATCAGGTTTGATCTTCCAAAATGCAGATTGAACTCCATTTTCCGCTTTTCTGCCCAACTCTGCATTCTGTTGTAACCTATGACAACCTCTGAACTATTCACAACACCTCTAACTTTCATGTCATCTGCAAACTTACAGACCCATACCTACTTAATCTAGGCCCTTTATAAAAATTGCAAATAACATGGGTCCCAGACCCGATACCTGCAGAACTCCACTAGTCCTCCAGGCCCAATACCACTATCTTTTTTAAATTTAGAGATTTTAAAAATAATAATTTAAATTTAGATATACAGCCATTTATGCCCAGGAGTCCATGCCACCCAATTTACAGCCAATTAACTTACACCCCTGGTAGTTTTGAATGGTGGGATGAAACCAGAACTCCCGGGAAAAACCCACACGGACACAAGGAGAATGCACAAACTTCTTACACATAGGGCAGGATTCAAACCCCAGTCCCAATCGCTGGCACTGTAAAAGTGTTCTGCTAACCACTATGCCAACCATACTTTCTTCTGCTTTCTTCAGGCAAGCCAATTCTGAATCCACGCAACCAGTTACATGGATCCTATGCCTCATGACTTTCTGAATGAATCTACCATGGGGGACCTTGCCTTGCCAATACCTTACTAAAATCTATATACACCACATTTACCACCTGACCTTCATCTATTTCTTCTGTTACTTCCTCAAAAATGTAATTAGTCTCATGAGGCATAACCTACCCCTAACAAAGCCATGCTGACTCCCTGAGAAGAATATACTTCTCTAAATTCTCAGAAATCGTCCTTAAGAATCCTCTCCAATAGTTAGTCCACCATTGCTGTAAGATGCACTGGTTACAATTCTCAGGATTCTCCCCATTATCTTTTTTTAAATATCAGCAAATATCCCATGTCTAATATTATGATCAAAGGAAAGTCATTGATCAAACAACTGAAAATGCCCCAGTTTAGGACACTGCCCAGAGGAATACATTGCCATCCTAAGGCTGGGTTAGTTGATTTTTGAAAAAACACAGGATCTTCCTTTGTGTGACATATGACTCCAAGCATTATTATGTCTTCATCTTGATTCCCATAGACTTCAGTTTTCCCAGGGATAATTGATGGTACACTTAAACAAAACTACCTTTCACCGTTAACTCTAGAATTCAGCTGTTTGTTCCAAGTCTGGAAGCCTGAAACTGAGTGGTCCTTGCAAAATGAAAACTGGACATTACTGATCAGGTTAGAGAGTATGTGCTGCTTGATAGCATTTGTCAATGAAAGTAATTGAGCACTAATTAGCTGCATTAGATTTATCCTGTTTTTGAAGAGGACATACCTGAGAAATTTTCCACTAGAATACCACACAAGACTTCAATATTACAACTGTAATCCTGTCTGGTCCCATGGTGCTTACTGCATCACGTAAACTAAATCAAATTGGCTGAAGACTGGCTTTTGTGATGGTGGAGATTTCAGAAGGCAGAAATTAGTTCCCACATGCTGCCCCACACCATTTTTTAAATTTAACATGAAATTGTTTCTTTGCTACAATATTTGGTAAATTTATTACTGTATTATAAAATCAAAACAAATGTGATAGTGTTGACATTGTTGAAAGATCTCGGACTCAAATGGTACTCCACAAAATTTAATATGGAAATTTTAATAAGATATCAAATAAAAATTTAAGACTTACAGTGCAAAATAGGAGAGACTGCTCTCTGAGAAACTAACCCTCTCACTTCTTGGAATTGCATACAATATTGTCCGTGATGCTATTGCCATTGTGACACACTCTAAATGAATGTAACACAGCTGTATTCCAGATGGAAAAAATGTGCTGTGATTAAAACTGCACCTGGGTTCTAAAGGCAAAATTAGCTCCATTAAGTTTCTTTTCCACATAATATCTTGGGGCAATTCCCCCTTTCCATATTAAATATTAGATTTTAAAACTAATGATGCAAGTTCAATGTTCAGTTGTATGCTTCAATAAACAGTTTTAATATAACTTTTGTCCTGTGACAATAAAAAGTTACAACGGTCTCCCTCAGGAAATGATGACTCACTTACTGTCTAAATGTTTTATACGATAAGTGCATTTAGATTCACATCACAAGCACTAATAATAAACAAAAGCATTTAGCAATAACAGATAACAGGCTGCGGGCTGCTGGCAACTGCAGTCAAGGAAGTCACAGGAGTCCCAAAACTTTGGGTATTGGAGTTGGCATGCGAGAGGGTGCTGAGGGCACTGAAGGTTTCCTAATCGTGTCAGAGGTTCAGATCTGGAGATCGGCTTGCTGATGGTTTCCACTGGACTCTGTGTGGCTGCAGGGGCTGCAGCAGAGATGGAGGCAAATCCACAGACACTCGGTGACTCTGAGGGAAATTTCTTTTGCTTCTCTTTCTCTGATTGAAATAGATGCTTCTGGTAGTTTCTGCCAATGGTGAATGTGTCTCCTTTAAGGAAGACAAAAGCTAATTCCATGTAATGTTGCAGTTTTTATTACATGACAATGAATCTTGAGATAACAACAGTTAAAATTGAAGACAGAGATTGAAGATCATGAGAATGTAATGAAATTTTGGTTAATTTCACTGAGAAACGATTTTACTCTAAAGTTTTAAATAATAAAATAACAGCAAAGATACACTTTTCTTTGGGATATCTTTGATCTACATTGAAGCTGCTATAACTTTTTGTGGCAACAAATGCTTCTTTACAGTGAAAACAAGATAATTAAATTTGAACAAGCTGCCATCTCAATATGTTAAGCAAAAGTTCATGTCCTTTAAGCAGATAATCATCATAAAATTCCAATCCCAACCGACAATACATGTGTACTTAAGCAGCATCAAATCTATTTCTGTGAAATTTTAAAAAAAATAGATTTTCAAAGTGATCTACACCAGCCAATTATTGTTAAGGCCACTTTATAATCTAATAGAGGTTGTTACAACTCATCCATGTCATGGAATTCTCTTAGGTTGTACACTTAACTGCAGATAAATATCTCATCCAACTAATTCTACGTCAAACATTGAAATCCAAAATACTAAACGGTGTCACAAAAATTCCTGCTGCAGGAGCTGTTGATCATATAGAACCATAAAACTCTACAGCACAAAAACAGGCCCCTTCAGCATTTCTAGTCTATGCCAAACCATGTTTTTTTGCCTAGTCCCTCTGACCAGTCCATAGCTCTCCATGCCTCTCCCATCCATGTACCTGTCCAAATCCCTCAGCAAGCTTTGAAAACCTTCACTGTCCACAATGCCTCCAAGCTTAATGTCATCTGCAACTTGCAGATTCAATTTACCATATTATCATCCAGATCATTAACATAGATGATAAACAACAATGGACCTACTAGTCACAGCCCTCCAGTCTGAGAAGCAATCATCCACCACTAATCTCTGGCTTCTCCCATCCAGTAATTGTCCAATCCAGATCACTACTTCACCATGAATACCTAATGTCTGATCTTCCTGACCTCCCATATTGGACCTTATCAAAGGCCTAACTAAAGTCCATGAAGACAACTTCCACATCCTTTCCTTCCTCAACTTCAACTTTCCTGGTATCCTCCTCGAAAAATTCTGCAAGTTTGGTTAATTACAACCTATCACACACAAAGTCTTGTTGACTATCCCCAATCAGTTTCTGGCAATCCAAATAATTATATATTCTTATCTCTTAGAACATCTTCCAATAATTTACCTTCGACTGGCATCAGGCACAACAGCCTATAATTTCCGGGGTTACTTTTGGAGCCTTTTTTAAGAAATGAAACAACAAGATCTACTCTCCAATGCTCCAGCACCTCACCCGTGGCCAAGAACATTTTAAATATTTCTGCCAGAACCTCTGCAATTTCTACTCTAGCCTCCCTCAAGGATCGAGGGAATATCTTGTCAGATCCTGATACTTTATCCACCCTTATTTGCTTTATAACAGCAAGCACTTCCTCCTCTTTAATCTGTATAGGTTCCATGACCTAACTGCCTGTTTTCCTTACTTCCCACAACTCTGTGCCTGTTTCCTGAGTGAATACTGATGAAAAAAAAGCATTTAAGACCTCCCCTCATATCTTATATTAGAGCAATCCCTCATCCATCCATGTGAAAAATGTGAAAATAGGAAAGTTATATATAATACATACATGTTTATAAAATATAGTAAATGTTATGAATATCTTTTGATCATCCTGTAACTTTTTTGATTAATGGAATTGGGGGTTGATCCACAATGTCAGGTTTACATCTGCATAACGAGGTTGCATTATACAAATGATGGCATCATTATATAAAATGTATTGTTTTGTGGCTAATGTTTGGTTTAAGAAAGAAAATATCATTTTTTAAGCCAAAAGATTTAATAACTAATTAATCTGGGGAACTAAATTTATTTCTAATTGGTTAGAGGATCTCTTAATGTGTTTTATGGCAGTTTTCTTTATATCCTCTTTGAAAATTAGAGGCTGTTTTTGAGATGTTAAGATCTATTGGAATTCTGAAAAACCTTCTAATATATATATTTTTTTTAACTTGGTTGGCATCTGTTTATGAATGGCAGTTTATACAAACGTACTAAGGGTTGTTCATGTATCACTTTCCCATTCTCAGCCAACCTGGTCATTCCCAAATGAGAAAAAATAACCCAAAATGCTTGGTGCCAGCTTGACTGGAGGAGCTGGGAGCACGAAGATCTTCATTCCATCTGCCTTTGGGGATTCTACTTCAAGGTTGGTTGCCAGCCCATTGCTGAAGATCGCAGTCCACTTTACCATTGCATTACACCCCTCTAAGTTGTTCTTTTGCCAGAAAGTTTTGGCAGCACAGGGGATGTATTTCCCACATCCAGCTTTCAGCATAAATAATAGTAAGTAGCACCCTGGCCATTTACATCATAGAATAAATCAGCCCAATTAAAGCTGATCATTAAGCACTCAACTACACTCAAGCCTTAATTCCTCGAGCATTCTCATCAACTCCACTCTCGATGTGCTGTCAGTATGTTGAGGAAAGATATTTGTAATTAGTTAATATACAGTGAAATTTATGAATAGCTACAGAATTAAAAGTCTTGGCTTTTTAAAGTATTCCTATTTATGCATTGCCTAGGCTCAGTAGCAGACAGCAGCTGTAAAGGGAAATAAGACAGTCAAAGTTTAGGCTTGAGGCACCTAATCTGCACAAAAAAGATATGAGAGGAGATAGCCAGCAGAAAGAAGTGATGGAGAGGGGAAGGGTGGAACAAAGATCAGCAAACAATGGGTGGATCCAGGTGGAGACGGGATAATTGGCAGGTGGGAGAGGGAAGAGCCACAAGTGGTGGGAGGTGATAAGTAAGGTAACTCGAGGTTGCTGATCATGGAATCTGATAAAGGAGAATGAAGAGTGAATCCAAATAGGGGGGGATGGTGGGAAAAAAGGAACAAAGGAAGGAGGAGATATGGGATCTAATGGGAGGAGTATGTGGATGATAGGCAGCATGGTTGGTGTAGCAGTTAACGCAATGCCTTTACCACACCAGTGATCAGGATCAGGGTACAAATCCAGCGCTGTCTGTAATGAGTTGATATGTTCTCCGTGTGCCAGTGTGGGTTTTCCCCAGGGGTTCTAGTTTCCTCCCACCATTTGAAATGTACCAGGGTGTAGGCTAATTGGGGGTGAATTGGGCATCACAGGCTCATGGGCCCAAATGGCCTGTTACCATTGCTGCATGTCTAAATTTTGAAAATATATTAAAAAATTTAATAGGCAGTTGTGATTGTGGAATAGGAAAGAAACAGGGTAACAGGT
The DNA here is from genome assembly GCF_036971445.1 of Narcine bancroftii. Lineage (NCBI taxonomy): Eukaryota > Metazoa > Chordata > Chondrichthyes > Torpediniformes > Narcinidae > Narcine > Narcine bancroftii. Next base: position 83,309,736 of record NC_091479.1, on the reverse strand, counting down.
GGGAGGGGGAAGAAAGAAGTTGTTGGAGGAGCTGGGTAAATCAGAAGAAGAGAGAAAAGAACAGGAAGGATACCTGAGCTTGGAGAATTCAATATTCATTCCTTTCAGATATAGGTTAACCAGGTAGAATTTGAGGTGGTATTCTTCTAGTTTGTCTTTAGCCTCACTCTGGCAGTGGGGGAAGCTGATGACAGACTGGTTGGAGTGGGAATAGGAAGAGAAATTGAAATGACTTGCAACAGGGAGCTCCACATGAACACTGCAGAGAGAGCACAGTGCCTGGCAAAGCAATCGTCTGGACTGTGCTTGGTCTAACCATGGTGGCAGAGGCATCTCACAATGGACAAGGTTGGAGGAGGTGTATGTGAATCTTTATGTCATCTGGAAGGGCTGTTTTAATCTAAGGGAGAAGGTGCAGGGACATTACCCATACACACGTCCCACTAGATTCCCTATTGGCTCCTTCCTCTGATACAATCTTCCCACCATCTCTCCCTTATTTGATTCCATTCGTCACCTTCCTTTCTTAACAGGTTCCATAATCTGCTGCTCTTTGTTTCCTCCACAACAGTTCTAGCATTTGTTGCTGTCTCCAACAATTCGAACTGTCAAACGTCTTCTCCTCCCTTTGATCCACATCATTTACCAGCTCAACTCTACCCATCCTCCTCACCTTTTCATTGTGCTGTCACCTATCTTCTCTTTCAGCTCATAAAATCAACTTCCACAGATGTTGCCTGACCCGATGAGTTCCTCCATAACCTATATTTTTCTTAAATATTTTGTTGAGTTATTGGATTCCCTTTTATTACGATCAACTCAAATTCAGATTTCAGATTTATTGTATGTGGCATCACATACAACCCTGAGATTCTTTTTCCTACAGAGGAGGGGGGGCTAGGGAGAATTACCACTTATTTGGCAGTGCAAAATCAACTGACTCAATGTATACATGTAAACAAATAAAGAAATGTAAACAAACTGATTGTACAATATATATAGAGAAAAAAATCAATAAAGTGCCAGAGGCTTTAAGTGTCCCTGACTAAGTTTGTTGTTGAGGAGTCCAATGGTGGAGGGGTAGCAGCTGTTCCTTAACCTGGTAGTGCGAGTCTTCTGGCACCTATACCTCTTTCCTGATAGTAGCAGCAAGAACAGAGCATGGGTGGCGTGGATTCTTGATGATTGCTGCTGCTCTCCGACAGCAATGTTTCCTATTGATGTTCTCAATGGTGGGGAGAGTTTTACCCATGATGTCCTGGGCTGTGTCCACTACCCATCGTAAGGCTTTACGCTCAGGGAATTGGTGTTCCCTTACATGATGCAGTCAGTCAGCACACTTTCCACCACACATCTGTGGAAATTTGTCAGAGTTTCTGATGTCATACCAAACCTTCGCAAATTCCTGAGAAAGTAGAGGTGCTGACGTGCTTTCTTCGTGATGCCATTAGTGCGTTGGGTCCAGGAAAGATCCTCCACAATAGTGACTCCCAATAACTTACATTTCCTCACACTTTCCACCTCTAATTTCCCCCATTTATTACTGGATTGTACACCTCTGGTTTTCCCTTCCTGAAGTCAACAATCTTGGTTTTGGTGACATTGAGTGCGAGATGGTTGCTGGTGCACCATTTGGCCAAGTTTTCAATCTCCCTCCCGTAATGCTGACTTATTGGCCCTTCTTGCAGCCCACTATCGTGACATCATCAGCGAACTTGTAGATGGTGTTGTTGTGCAACCAAGCCATTCAGTCATAGGAGTAAAGTGAGTAGAAGAGGGGGCTAAAAACACAGAACTAACAACACATTCCATACCAGTTCTGTGTGTGCCTTGATATATTCTTCCCGCTCCCAAACAGAAATTTCCCATTTAAAAAGTAATGTAAGTATGCTTCAGGGCATTGATTTTGGAGACTGCATTTTAGTTTCTTTTTACATGCATGAAGAGTTAATGTGGCCTCTGCTTTCTGGTCACCATTGTATTTTTGGAAACCTACAGCTATAAAGGTATGGGGTTATAATTTTATTATAACCTGATACCATTATAGCCGCAGGTTTTTTAAAGATTACTAGAAAGGAAACTTAGAGAAATCCAAAGAATAACAGCATATTAAATATCCACAGGAGCAATAGAAAAGTTAATAGATGCAAAAATTCATCTGAAACTAGAAAGCTATGATTTTTTCTTGCCCACTCAACTCCTACATTCCCTATTACCCTGAATAACCAAATGTAAAACATAAAAAGTAGCAGATATTAAGAAAAAGCATTAGAGCGAACATTCCTAACTTTAGTCATGTCCTGGTTTTTCTGTTAATTTTTGTGCTCAGTATATTAACTACTGTACTTAACTGCATATAAGACCCACAGGCATATAAGAACCCCCCACCCCATTTCAGCAAGGAATATTAAGAATTTTGTGTACACGTTTTAGTGTATTTACAGGTAAGCAGGTCCATGATTTAGTGTATTTACAGGTAAGAAGGTCTTGTGAGACCTTGTGTTGGTGGCTGCAATGTTGAATTTGAGAGTGAACGCTAGGTATGTGTTCCTTCTATGTCTGGGATAGTGACAGTGACAGCAGAGTGGCAGAGGCATTCGGGAGGGGGGGTGGGTGGTATTAAGGTTAGGGTTGGGGCAGCAGCAGCGATATTCAAGGGGGCCTTCAAGTGACACCCCAGTCCCTGGGAATCCCTTCCTCCCTGATATGGGGCCCTGGCAGTAATACTGGGAGGACAGTGATACCAGGGCCAGGTGGCAAAACCATGCTCTCCAAAATGTCACCTTCACATATAAGACCTAGGGGGCTTTTTTGGAGCAATTCGTTTAGGAAAATGAGGGGGCTTATATGCCATCAAATACAGTTCCTAATTTCCCTGCTTGTAACCAGTAACATTTTCTGTTCCTCACCATATTTTCCCTCCTCCCTAACCCCATTCCTGGTCTATCCAGATTGGAATATTTTCCATTAATACAAAATTAAAAATTTGGATAGGGCAACTCACAAATTGGGGATGGTTATGGTGAAGGCATGATGAAGGCTGGTCCTCATCAGCTGATAGATGGGAGCACTGATATCAGTTATCAATAAACAGAGGAAGCTAGATGAATTAGGTATGTAACGGTGACAAGTCCAAGTATAAGAGTGAGATGCCAATAGCCACAAAGTTTAAATGAAAATATTTGTGATGACAAGCAAGACATAAGACATGACCTTGTGTCCAAAGCCAGTAGCAAAATATACATGTTTCTTAGATTGTGAGGCAAGATTAGATAGAGGCTGTTTCCCTCACTGAGGAGTTGAGAACCAAGGAACACAGACTCAAAGTAGTTGATAAAGCCATTTATGACTGAAATAAGGAGAAAATTCTTCACTCAGGTGAGGCAAGTGTTTGAAATTATTTACCCAAGAGGACAGAGGCTCAGTTACTGATTGCAATCAAAATGGAGATTGATAGATTTCTGCATGTTAAAGGAATCAAGCAAAGAAGGCAAATAATCTGAAATGCAAAATCAATCTTCGTCTTGTTGAAAAGGCCAAATGGCCTTTTTCTTATTTTCTTATGTTCATTGGAAATGTTCAGCTGATCAAATAGCTTTTGTGGAAAGAGTAGTTAATGTTGGTGGTCGTAGATCTTCTATCAGTAGTGGAAGTGGAGATTAGAGACAAAGAAAGAAAGACAAAGGGAGGAAAGGACATCAAAGGAAGGTTCTGATAGGGTGGAAGACAGAAATCATTATATCAGAAAAGGAGAGACAGAACAGGACAACAGGCTGCATGGCCTGTTGTGAAGGAATGATGGATGAGGTGAGAGAATTAACAGAATCTTTAACAGAATCTTCTGCCCAAAATATAATAACAATTGTGCCCATAGGAATTGGTTAAACAGAGGCCATAAAGTTAAAAATGGTCAAATTGGGAAAATTGGGTTGGAAAATGTAACTAACTAGAAGTTCTGACTTATGTTTATGGACTAAAACACAAGTATACCACAAAGGAATTGTCTTTGATGGTCCCAGGTTTGAAGAAACTGCACTTAAGTAGCAAAGTGGTTTTCCCAAAAATGAAAGAAGTACAGATCAATTCCTGCCTTATCTTGAACAACTGTTTGTGTCTGAACAATGGGCAGGCTGGCCAACGAGAATGCACTGCATATCATATGGTTGGATGGAAAGGCACTATTCAAGAAGAGGGAGGGGGGGTGCAAGGATGATGGAAGAGTGGACTATGAGTTTCACAGAGACAATGGTAACTTCAGAATGCCAAAAGAGGAGATTAAACTGTGTAAACCTCTTGCTGGAGCTGGCAGAAATATGGAAGGGATCCATTGATGTTGTTTGGAACTGAAGCCGAGATAAACCTTATGATGGTTCTGGGAGTGAGCAATGATGTGAGAAATGGGAGAGATGTCATAAGGGCATTTGCAGCTTGGGTGAAGGGGAATCCTCCACTCAGGAAAATAAATAAAGGAAACATTCACATTAGTCCTCACCAATTTATTAAAGAGATAAAAGTGTCAACCAATGTACGTCACCATAACAGTTACAAGAAGAGAAGAAATGCCTGGTTGTGTTGTTGTATTTTATGTGGGACCTCCCAGTTAGTATCTCATAAAAGCTGATTATGAGAATTGTCAACATAATTTGACCATAAAAAAAGATTTTTACAGCTAACGTTTATGGCCATACAGATTTCAAGCAAGAACACAAACAAAGATTGATACCCTGTAATTATAACCCACAGTGATAAAAGTATGGGCTTGAAATCAGACAAAGCAGCTGCCAAATGGTTATTTAGACACAACTCTTACAGCAAGAATAGATTTAATTGGGAATGAGAAGGCTCCCAGCAGCTATGGGTGAAATGACAGTATGCCATGCATATGTGGCCCTCAGCTGCAATGGATTTTTACTACTGTAGTGAAACATTAACAGCTGCTCTAAAATAGATTTCATGCCCTTGGTTTCCTCATGAAAATGATAACCATTATTGGGTGGAGGTGGAAGTAGGGAGGAGAAAAAAAAGCACATGTTGAGAGCATTCAGTGCTTGCAAGAAGCCTACCAGCCTTAAACCTGTTCCTTTATTTAGCCACCCAATGGTTTTATTTTTGAAAGGGGCAGTGGCCAGACAGAATGCGTCATTCATGAATAAATCGTTAAGTGTTTTAAGATGTTATATTTTCAGAACTAAACTGATTCTTTCCGGAGTAGGTTGCTTTTAATGGGTCCTGTTGAGATAACATCGTAAAAATCGCAGTGTTATGTAATTTTTAAGATCTTTAACTGAGGCTCAAGCTGTGGAATGAAGCAGCCACCGGTCTCGACCAGTGGCATGCAAGAGCTATCAGCCAAGAAATTGCAACCTTTCTTTTTATGGCGGCAGCAAAGTGGAAATTAAGACCGGTCACTTTCTCTTTCGTGTCTAATTTCTAATCTCTAAATAACTGCTGGGATTTTTATCTTCTCTTTGGAGAGATATTTGCACATCTTGCTAAAACCTCCCAGCCAAAGATCATTGGAAAAGTTCAACAAGGCATTCTTACACCAAATACACACATAGGAAAGCTGGTGCAATCAAACTATGCAGGAAGAGCACAGTAGAAGATTATTAGGCAATGAGCAATACTAATTCCTTATAGTATTTTACTTTGAGGAAATAAATTTTGCAATTATCAATTTATTTTATTAATAGATAAAATTAATTTAGAAAACAGTCAGTCTGAAACATATTAATAATGATTTTGCCACTGACACATATTCTATTAAGCATATTCTGAATTTCCACTTTGGAGTTTCCACTTTGCTGCCGCCAACGATTTATTGTCATGAACATATGTCACAAAATATATGAAGGGCTCAAGCTGGAAACATTGATTATGTATCTTTATCTTTGCTACATAAAACATACTTTTTTGACCTGCTAAGTTTCTCCGGCATTGTGTTTTTACAGTCAAGAGTGGGGGAGTGTCTGTGGTTCATTGTCCATTTAGAAATCTGATGGTGGATGGGAAGAAGCAGTTTCTGAACTATAGGATGCTTGTCTTCAAGCTCCTGTACCTCCTTCCTGATGGTAACAGTGAGAAGAGGGCATGGCCTGAGAGGTGAGGATCCTTGACGATAGAGGCTGCTTTCTTGAGACACCACCTCTTGTCGATGTCCTTAACGAAGTGAAGATTAATGTCTAGGATGGCACTGGCTGAGTTCTCAGATTTCTGTAGCAGCATTTTCCTGTCCTGTGCATTGGCACCTCCATACCAGACAGAGATGCAACCAGTCAGAATGCTCTCCATAGTGCACCTGTAGCATATTGCTAGAGTCTTTGGTCACATACCAAATCTCCTCAAATTCCTCATTATGTATAGCCACTGGTGAGCCAGGATAGATGTTCAGAGATGTGGACATCAAGAAATTTGAAGTTCTTTACCCTCTCCGCAACTGATCCCTCGATGAGGACTGATTTGTTTTCCCTTTCTGAAGTCCACAATCAGTTCCTTAGTTTTGCTAATGTTGAGTGTAAGATTGTTGTTGAGACACCAGTCAAATAACTGACCTCTCTCACTCCTGTTCACTTCCTCATTGCCGTCTGTGATTCTGATGAAAACAATGGTGTCATCAGAAAATTTGTTGATGGCATTTGAATTGTGCCCAGCCACACAATCATGGGTGTAGAATGAATAGAGCAGTGGGCTAAGGACACATTCTTGAGCTGCACCTGTGTTGATTGTCAATGACGAGGCAACATTGTACCGATTCGCACTGACTATGATCTTCTAATGCAGAAGTCAAGGATCCAGTTGCAGAGGGATGTGCAGAGGTTTTGAAGCTTGCTAGGGATGATGGTGTTGAAAGCTGAGCTGTTATCATTGAAAAGCAGCTTGATGTGCCTGATGCTGTTGTCTCTCACTGGAGAGCCAGTGAGATTGCATCTACTGTGGAGTGATTGTGGCAGTAGGCAAATTGCAGTGGGTCCATGCCTTTACTTATGTAAATTCTGGCCACGACCAACCTCTCAAAGCATTGTGTTGAGAAAACTAAAGAGTTATGAAAATGGTGGAAGATGTTTAGCAGTGTTTCATTTCAACCAATAACACATTGTTTTGCAATGCAACACTAAATAACAGAATTCACCCAAACACCAAAAGACAATTGTGATCGAACAAGCAAGTCAATTGTCTTTCGTTTAGACTGTCCCTGGGATCAAGGATCACTTGATTCCCTACTATTTTTGTGTTGATAAATGGGGCCAATGTTAGAACCACCGACCCCTCTGATGGAGTAGATGGGTGGGTAGTTTCTAAGGTGCTGTGCTCTTCCTGCTCCTTAATGCGGGGTTTCCTTGTGTTCCTGGTGCTTGGACCTGATCCCACATTCCCAAGATGAAACAAGCCTGAGGTTCCATGGGATCAATTGACTTGTTACACTTTTTCACGAAAGCTTTGAGCACATCCTTGGATCTTTTCCCCAGTTTGCCTAGTACTTTCTTTCCACGTCAGAATGGTATGGCTGATTTAGGGATTTAGTGGAAGGAAAGGAAATAACATGTCCTGCCCAATGTTGACCATGCCAGGGATATGTGTCTAGGAGGAAACATTGACATTTGTTTATCCTTCCTAGTGCCAGATTAACTAAGTAGCAAAAGTAGCATATACCACAGGCTGCACATTTTTTAAGGGCCCCACACTAAATGCTTGCAAGCTATCAATTCCAATTCAGTGATTCTGCATTTGCTCTATTACTAAAGTGCTATACTACTTTCAACTTTTATGAATGACTGGGTGTTTAGCAAATTTAGCCAATATCAACTTTAATTGGGGTCATTATTTTAATGGGAGTGTGGTATCTATGTGATACATATACGGTGCATAAATACGAAGGAATTTGAAACTGAAGTCATAGCCGCTGCTCAAAAATGAAAACAAAAATAGAAATGTGCCTTAGCTGAACAGTGAAAACACACCTCAGGGCCTCAGTCAGCTGGCTGGTTTGTTTACATGTCAGGGGAGCTGCATGCTGCAAGGTACGTAATCATTACGAACATCATTAATAGCATGATACGAATAATTAATTTCATTCAAATTTAACTTTACTGAGTTAGTTAATTATATGTCTAGATTGATGAGTGTTATGCAAAAGTGAGGTCTGATGTGAGAGTGATGTGGATGTGGTTAATGATGAGAAGGTGTGCGTGGTGGATGTTTCAAAAGTTGTATGTGGCATGACCCAATTCATGATATTTTCATTCCCTCTTTTTTTCCCCCTTATTTTCAGTAGTTCAGATAAAATGACCAGTGCTTCTTTGCAATATTCTGGCCAAGACTTGAATACAGCTTGTTAATACAGACTATGAATCCTTGCATGGAAATATTCATGCTATGCAGTCTACATTTTCAGACATTGAGCAAAAAGCCAAGGATCTGAGTGTGGAGATTATCCACAACAAACTCGAAGAGAACACAAGTGAAATCACATGGTATGATTATTTCAGTGGTTCCAGTACCCTTGATCCATTTGTTGAATTTCAAAAGCCTTCTCAGAAGTTTAAAAGTCAAACATTTCTTGCCATTATTGATAGGTTGCTTTTTGCTCTGCCAAAATGCCAGAAAGCTTATCAAAAGTCGAATGATATATAGATTCCTTCATCCGCTACAGCCATTGGCACCTGAATAGATGGTAAAGAGGTCAACAAATCTTATCAAATCGCACCCACAAGATCGGAAGAAAGTCGGTGAAGAATTTGTGAAGTTCGCTGAACTGCTTAAAATTGATTTTGCTTCTCATAATGGCCCCAATCTAGACCTTGTAGAGTTACAGTCTTGCCGTTTGATAGCTGACGATTCTTTGAAATTGCTTTGCACATCTATTTGTCACTCATAGTTAACAACTGCAGGGGAGAACCCTCATCTTCAAAACTGAACAGGATTAAAAATGAAATATCTCACCCTAATGAGCATTGAACATGTCTTCTTTTTCTTTGGCTTGGCTTCGCGGACGAAGATTTATGGAGGGGGTAAATGTCCACGTCAGCTGCAGGCTCATTTGTGGCTGACAAGTCCGATGCGGGACAGGCAGATACGGTTTCAGGGGAAAATTGGTTGGTTGGGGTTGGGTGTTGGGTTTTTCCTCCTTTGCCTTTTGTCAGTGAGGTCTTCTTCAAAGGAGGTTGCTGCCCGCCGAACTGTGAGGCGCCAAGATGCACAGTTTGAGGCGAGATCAGCCCACTGGCGGTGGTCAATGTGGATAGTGCTGCTCTTTGCATTTTTTTATGGGAGTTTTCACAGTTTATCAATCATGTCTTCTGCAAGTTTGAATGAATGCAACCAGAGGAGCAACAGTTGAAAAAGCATTTAAATAAGACACTGGCAATGACTTACTTTCACTTAAATGCTGCTGGAATGACAATTCCTGAAGAAAGTTAGAATCATAACATCTTTCAGTCTGCCCTGCTTTTCACAGATGTAAATGATGAGATGGTGACTGAATAATAAGGACTAGACATCTTTATTGATTATGATTTTGGGGGTATATCATCAGTTCTTATTTGGGATGTAGCCCTTGTGAACTCTTGTGGGTGAGAAGCAATGCCAATGCTGGCTGAGTAGGTGCTATGGGAGTGAGCTCACATCACAGTTCAGAAAGTCATTCATGTGTTATTCTCAGAGAGTGCTGCATGTTTTTCTCTATACTTTATGAGTTCATTCCCAGTTTTGGCACTCAATGGAGTTGGGAATTAAGTGTTTGGATCATTGATGGTTTTCACAGTGTTAACTGCAAAGATGTTCTTTTTCCTTGAGGTATGGTGGAGCTTCCAATGGTATTTGTGGTTGAAAATGTAAAAAAAAAACTGCAGATGCTGGGAATCTAAAATAAAAATAAAAAATGCTGGAAATACTTAGCAAGTCAGGTCATATTCCAGAATTTACAGATCTTTTCAAAACATTCACTTACTAATTGAGTTGACTGTCACTTCTCTTTCAGGAATGCCTAACATGATGAGGTTATATTCTGGTCTTTTATGCCATTTCTCTATGACTCTCTTCCTTATTCAGACTCAGCAATATGTTTTACCCTTCTTGATTGTGATAAGGTGTCATCAAAACCCACTTCTACAGTCACAGTCATACTTTTTCTTAGTAAATGTTATTGGTTCCAACTCATCTGGTATGGACTCCAACTGAAGTTCTGCCCTCCAAACATTTGGCCCACCCAGGATCAAGTGCATGTACAAACTGTTTTCCACACAGCGACAGCTTCAGCTGCTGAATATTTCCATTATAAGTTTTTCTTTTTGCTGTTTGTAGTTATTTAGTTGCTTTACCCATTAGTAATTAACATCAAACCAGTCTTGATTTTTTTTTAAATAGGGAAGATTAGAATTTCTTCACTAATGCCACTTATGGTGGGCTTTACAGCAAGCTTTAGACACATCGAGGTTTCACTGGCGTGGGTGTTAGCAGATTGCTCGAGTGGATTGACTGAAAAGGGCTGACGATATGAAGTCCATAAAAACTCTGTTTCAAGGAGTTTTCAAGAGAATGGCACTGTTTCAACCGCCCGTCCATAATCCTTCCTTGCCAAACAGTTTAGTTCCTTCCCGCTCCTGCACCAAAATCATCCAGAAAGTCAGATTGTTTGTCTCACATTGGGATGCTGACCACGAGTTTTTCCAAGGTTGGAATTGAAACCTTCCTCACCTTATCTGAAGCTTCTAGATAAGGGGCATTTTCACTAATAATTATACAGTAAAACCTCATTAGAACGCAGTAGTTGAGGTCCAAGATTTCATACCGCGTTACAGCTGAGTCGCGGAACAGATGCATATATCTCAGAGTGCCCACAGATAATCAAACCCAAATATTACCAGTTTTCTATAACACCAGCTATCTAAAACTGACAATTTCAATGAAAGAAAGCAAGTGCATTCTTTTAATATTGGTATTCTGAATTTTAATCAACTTATTTGAAAAGTTTGGGGTCCACAGACACCCGCGCTATAAGCGATTCCACGAATTAACGAATCGCATTCTAACGAGGTTTCAGTGTAGTGTGCTGCTTCTATGTTAGAATAAACAAATGGGTTATATGGCATTAATTAATTCCACAGGGACAGTCAATGACATGCTGGACTTGCTCATTCTTAATGGCAAAGAAGGTCATTTGGTGAAGATGACATTCCTCCTTCAAAGGTAGAGGTCTGATTTGTTTCTGCATCTTTATCCTTCTCTCCAAACAATCATTATAATTAATCTGACTGTATTTTAAAATGATGCCCACTTATTGCTGCATCCACCAGTACCTGAAATCTAGACACCAGGAATCTTGTGCAAATTTCTGACTTCAATTGGTTCTTCACAGGCAATGTATAGACTCATGACTGGGTGTGGAGAGGCTACTCGTGTTGGGTGGGGGTCAGGGCAAGCAAAAATATGTTCTCAAATATCACCAGCAATGAAAATTAATTACTCCATTGTCTCATTTCTGTATGGTCTTAATGCAAGCAAAATAATTGCTGTACATAACTAATATGCACAAATCGTTGAAAGTTACATACTTAAAATGTGAAAATATTTTTTGAAGAAGCATATCACTGCTTGAGATCTTGTTGACCACATAATTGTGGGAAGGAATGCTGTAAAATGGAGAAAAATATCAAAAAACTGAACTGTTGAGGGATGGTGTTCACCTTCGAAAAGTGTGAAGTAAATGTGAGCCCAAACAAGCCAAAGCAATAAATAATAATTGCCCACTGAGAAATGGAAATAAAAGAGAGGCGTTGAAGGTAACAGAAGGTAACAGAACAGGTAGGTGGGATGTTTAATAAAAAGGCATGCACGATGCTTCCCTCTGGGGCCAAGAATAAAAGAGCGGATATTGCTCAAATGGTACAAGTGACTGGTTAGCGCAAAGAGAGTACTAAACATAGTTCTCGTCACGGTGCCACAAGAAGCATGTGGTCGTTCAGAAGAGAATATAATGCCACCACTTAGAGGAAAAGATTGTCTGGGTTGCGCGGTTATTTTCTTTGGAGGGAATATTTAATGGAGAAGTCTTCCTGGAGTGGATAGGGAGGGATCATTCCTCTCAGCAGGGAGATCGGTAGTTGAGACAAGGAATTCATTTACCGGGTGGAAGCAAATATTAACGGGACCCCCCACTCCTCCCCACCACCCCCCTTAGATTAATGCATTTGCGGAACTTAACAGCTGATGGTAGAAGTTCCTCATACAAAAGGACTACAATGTTTTTACTCTCCAGGTACACAAAAGGCAGAACGCCACCCTTTCCCCCTTTAGTCTGAATGTAACGTTGACTGACCATTTCTCCCCATGGGCGCTACCTGACCCGCTGGGTTCCTCTCTTCTGCGCAGGCGGAATGGGCTGGTCCTGTGGTATAACTTTCTCTGAAGGAGTGAGTCTGATCAAAACTACATGACAGCAACTCTTATTAATGAAGTCCCACAATTAGAACGAAGCCTTTCGTCGCCTGTCATCCTTCCTTCGGCCTGGGAGAGACTGATAAAAAAGGCACTCGAATCCCATTCAGCTCACATTGTAACCTCTGGCCTCTCTACCGCAAGTAGAGTGTGAGCCAATTCTTCGAAAACTGAAACACCCACAAAATCGGCCACTGAACTTGAGAAGCCACCTAAATAAATTAAAACCGTTCACTTGCCATTTTTAAAAATGTTCTTGTCGGAGTTCCAAGGATGCTTGTAAAACGTGTAAAAGTCTCTTCTGGCCGGTTAATGCGATTCCAGCCAGGCAATACTCAACCACTTTCACGTTGGCTTGGCTACCATGCCGGTGCTGCTTTCTGGACTGGCTTACTGCGTATCAGCCCCACACAACTGCCATTGGCAGCATGCCTGACTCAAGGACATTCTTCCGAGAAGACCCATCTTGTGGTTGGCCAAGCTTACCACATACGCCAAGTTTTCTTTCAGGAACCCATCAACTGGACACGGGAGCCGGAATCGCATCCTATTGCAATGTGTGTATGTAGACATCCCAATGCTTCACCAAACTACATGATTTCTGAAAGTATGCGTCCCTGGACTGCCCTAAACCACGTAACTTCGGAATTGATGGCTACAACGTTGGATTCAGAAATGGAAAACCAGAGGTGTCCGTGATTATTGGGGGATCAGAGGTGGAGAGGGTGTGCAAATTAAAGATCTTGGGAGTCGCTTGAAGGATCTTTTTTTCTGGACCCAACACACAAATGCATCTTAAAGAAAGCACGTCCAGTGCCTTTACTTCCTCGGGAGTTTGCGGAGGGTTTGGCATGACATTGGAAACCCTGGCAAATTTCTGCAGAAAGTGCAAAGCGTGCTGACCGGCTGCCAATGCCCCGGAGCAAAATAGCCTTGAAAAAGGTAGTGGGCACAGCCCAGAACTGGGCAATACAGTTCAACATTTGAAGACAAAGGGGTTGAAAAAGGAGAGACTCAGCAGATAGCAGTTGATTGGTCAATCGAGTTCAACAGTTGAAGACAAAGCGGGGGGGGGGGGGGGGGGGGGATGAGTGGTCATGTCAGAGTGGGCTGAGACAGAGTGGTAAGGCTTTGACTCAACAGATTTTGGCGAGAACAGGTAAGAGGTGAGAAATGGTCGGAGATGAAGTCAGAAAGTGTCACCCTATTTGAGGAACAAAAAGGATTCAGCAGGTAGGCACAAGTTTTTATATATTTTGTTCATCTGGTCATATACAGTGGGAATGGCAACCAAGGCAAGGGAATGCTCCTCTTGCAAAAGTGGGTCATAACGGAAGCCAGCAGTAAACCTGACAACTTCATCTGCATCCAATTGCAGCTCCTGACAAGCCAAGTTAAGGAACTGGATCTGAATTTGGATGAACTCCAGATGGTTTGGGAAGCAGAGGGGGTGATAGACAGGAGTTACATGGACACTATCACACCTAGGAAGCAGGAGGAGGGTAGATGGGTGACAGTCAGGAGAGGGAAAGGGAACAGGCAGGTAGTGCAGCCCCCCCCCCCCCCCCCACCCTCTCGGCACTGTGGTTGTTCCTCTCAATAACAAGAATTACAATTTTGAATACTGACGGGGGAATGACCTACCAGGGACAAGCCACGGAGATCAGGTCTTCGGCACAAAGTCTGGTACTGTAGCTAAGAAGGAAAGGGAGGAGAAGAGGCAAACTGTAGTAACAGGGGATTTCATAGTTAGGGAAGCAGATAAGAGGTTCAGTGGCAGAGCACTGGCCTGTTTTCTGTGCTGCAATTATTATATGGTTATATGAGTGTAGCTCAATGGGGTTAGGTAGGAGAAAGTGTTCAGCATGGACTAGAAGGGCCAAGTTGGCCTGTTTCTGTGCTGTAGTTGTTATATGTTATATGGTTAGATCAAGTATCCCTGATGGTATGTTGCCTCCCTGGTGCCAGGGTCCAAGATATTTCAGATTGAGTTCACAGCATTTTCAGGAGGGAGGGTGAGCAGCCAGATGATAGTCCATGTAGGGACCAATGACATGGGTTGGAAGGGTGAGGAGGTCCTGCAAGGAGAGTTCAGGGAGTTAGAAGCTAGGTTGAAGTACAAGAACTCCAGGGTAGTGATCACAAGATTGCTACCCATGCCACGTGCTAGTGAGGTTAGAAATAGGAAGATGATGCAGCTTAACACGAAGCTAAAGACATGGTGTAGGAGGGAGGGCTTCAGGTTTCTGGATCATTGGGTTCTCTTCCAGGAAAGGTGGGACCTGTTCCTTCAGGATGGTTTCCATCTGAACTGGAAATGGACTAATATCCTTGCTGGAAGATTTGCTAGTGCTGCTCTGGTAGATTTAAACTAGATTTGCAGGGAGACGGGAACCAGAGTAGATAGAGGAGTGGAAGAGGGAAAAGATTATCTTAAAATTGCATGCACTGTTAGAAGTCAATGGGTTGAATGTGGTGGAAATTTTCTAGGATGCATCTATTTCAATGCAAGATGTATTGTACGAAAGGCAGATGAGCTTAGGGCATCGATTGGCATATAGAAACTTGGTTACAGGAGAGTCAGGACTGGCAGCTTAATGTTCCAGGTTTCCATTGCTTTAGATGTGATAGAACAGGAGGGATGAAAGGGGGAGGAGTGGCATTGCACATCAGGGAAAATATTGCATCTGTGCTTAGGCAGGACAGACTAGAGGACTTGTCTATTGAGGCTATATGGGTGGAATTGAGAGCTGGGAAAGGTATGACGACACTCATTGGATTGTAAGAGAGACTACCCAAAAGTCAACAAGAATTGAAGGAGAAACTGTGTAGAGAGATAACAGACAGCTATAAGGAAACATAAGGTTGTGATAGTAGGAAATTTTAACTTTCCACATATTGACTGAGACTTCCATACTGTAAAAGGGCTAATGTGTTCAGGAAAGTTTTCTATATTAATATATAGAGGTACCAATTAGAGAGAGGGCAATACCGGTATGGTCTGATATGGGGACATCAATATCCCTGAGTGTAAATCCCTCCAAAAGGTAGTGGACACAGCCCTCCCCACTACTGAGTACATCTACAAGGAAGATTTCTGTTGGAGAGCAGCAGCAATCATCAAAGACCCACACCACTCAGCACACTGCCATCAGGAAAGAGGCATAAATGCCACAAGACTCACATCGTCAGGTTCAGGAACAGCTGCTACCCCTCCACCACCAGACTCCTCAACAACAAATTCAATTAGGGACTTATCTAAGGACACTTACTTTTACACTTTATTTACTTTCTTTTAATCTCTGTTCTGCACAGTCAGTTTGTTTACATTTCTTTATTTGTTTAAATGTGTATGTTAATTCAGGGTTTTTTTTTCGTACTGCCAATATGTGATAATTCTGCCTCGCCGGCAGGGAAAAGTATCTCAGGATTGTATTTGATGTCATGTATGTACCATGTCAATAAATCTAAATCTGAACTTGGAGAGGGTGAGAATTGAGGATTCTTCGGAAAACCATCGCAAATTGACCATTGCATTCAACAGCAAATTTGAATAATCAAATCGTTACAAAGATGTCAGGAGAACTGATCTGAAAATCCATGGAGGACAAGCTTCCGGCAAAGTAATCCTGTCTGTCGTGAGGGTTAGATGAATGTAGCACTAAGGAAAACAAAACAATGTAGTATTGTTTTCCAACCAATATTAAAAATAGGCCGGGTTGTGGAAGATTCAGGCTGTGGAAGTTTCCATCCGAAATGGGTATGGAAATGGTTCCATATTTGGTGCTGGAAGGTGTGAACTAGTTATTGAACAATTGGTTTCAAAAATTAAGTATAGGAAGACAATGCAAATCTAATAGGATGTCCCTGTGTTCTTTCACAAACCAAAAGCAGATTGAGTAACCATCTTGTTGAATACTTCCTTGCAGCCTGCAAGGTCTTTCTGATCTTCCTGGTGCCTGTAGCATTAATTGGCCACCCTACTCCTACTCCCATTCTCCGTATTTGACCTCCTGTTACTTACTTTGGCTTGGCTTCGCGGACGAAGATTTATGGAGGGGGTAAATGTCCACATCAGCTGCAGGCTCGTTTGTGGCTGACAAGTCCGATGCGGGACAGGCAGACACGGTTGCTGCGGTTGCAGGGGAAAATTGGTTGGTTGGGGTTTGGTGTTGGGTTTTTCCTCCTTTGTCTTTTGTCAGTGAGGTGGGCTCTGCGGTCTTCTTCAAAGGAGGTTGCTGCCCGCCAAACTGTGAGGCGCCAAGATGTACGGTTTGAGGCGATATCAGCCCACTGGCGGTGGTCAATGTGGCAGGCACCAAGAGATTTCTTTAAGCAGTCCTTGTACCTCTTCTTTGGTGCACCTCTGTCACGGTGGCCAGTGGAGAGCTCGCCGTATAATACAATCTTGGGAAGACGATGGTCCTCCATTCTGGAGACGTGACCCACCCAGCGCAGCTGGATCTTCAGCAGCGTGGACTCGATGCTGTCGGCCTCTGCCATCTCGAGTACTTCGATGTTAGGGATGAAGGCGCTCCAATGAATGTTGAGGATGGAGCAGAGACAACGCTGGTGGAAGCGTTCTAGGAGCCGTAGGTGATGCTGGTAGAGGACCCATGATTCGGAGCCGAACAGGAGTGTGGGTATGACAACGGCTCTGTATACGCTTATCTTTGTGAGGTTTTTCAGTCGGTTGTTTTTCCAGACTCTTTTGTGTAGTCTTCCAAAGGCTCTATTTGCCTTGGCGAGTCTGTTGTCTATCTCGTTGTCGATCCTTGCATCTGATGAAATGGTGCAGCCGAATAGGTAAACTGGTTGACCGTTTTGAGTTTTGTGTGCCCAATGGAGATGTGGGGGGGCTGGTAGTCAAGGTGGGGAGCTGGCTGATGGAGGACCTCCGTTTTCTTCAGGCTGACTTCCAGGCTGAACATTTTGGCAGTTTCCACAAAACAGGACGTCAAGCGCTGAAGAGCTGGCTCTGAATGGGCAACTAAAGCGGCATCGTCTGCAAAGAGTAGTTCACGGACAAGTTTCTCTTGTGTCTTGGTGTGAGCTTGCAGGCGCCTCAGATTGAAGAGACTGCCATTCGTGCGGTACCGGATGTAAACAGCGTCTTCATTGTTGAGGTCGTTCATGGCTTGGTTCAGCATCATGCTGAAGAAGATTGAAAAGAGGGTTGGTGCGAGAATACAGCCTTGCTTCACGCCATTGTTAATGGAGAAGGGTTCAGAGAGTTCATTGCTGTATCCAACCCGACCTTGTTGGTTTTCGTGCAGTTGGATAACCATGTTGAGGAACTTTGGGGGGCATCCAATGCGCTCTAGTATTTGCCAAAGCCCTTTCCTGCTCACGGTGTCGAAGGCTTTGGTGAGGTCAACAAAGGTGATGTAGAGTCCTTTATTTTGTTCTCTGCACTTTTCTTGGAGCTCCTGTACTGTCCCAATAAAACCCCGCCTAAACTCAAGGAACAGCAAGTCCAATTTCTATTTGGGATCAGCGGTGAATTCAACTTTTTCAGAAAATTGTCCAGTTCTAATGAAAGATCGCCAACCTGCAAAAATAGTTCCCCTTTTCCCCACTACAGATGCTGCCTGATCTGTTGAATATTCGCCGTATTATTCTATCTCTTGGTTACTTAATATCTCAGTCAAAGGGAAGTTTGCGTTTGATGAAACAGGTTCATTTCGGACTTGGAAGCCTGCTTTCT
Source organism: Narcine bancroftii (assembly GCF_036971445.1). Lineage (NCBI taxonomy): Eukaryota > Metazoa > Chordata > Chondrichthyes > Torpediniformes > Narcinidae > Narcine > Narcine bancroftii. The sequence goes on along the minus strand of NC_091479.1, from coordinate 83,291,597 downwards.
GACGCACCTTACGTGCAAAGAAAGAGCGAACAACAAACTAATAAATTATTTTACAATCGTCATCTGTGTTCATCAAGATCTTTCATATGTTTACGGTCATTACACGTTACCACTACAGTAAGAAAGGTTTGCTCACGTGTTCACCGAAAGAAGTAACCGTAGACCGGGAAATGTTCTCTTTTTTCACAGGATTGGTCAGAAAGCATCAAATCATATCGACTTACATCCAAGTTTGGTGGGCACCTTTGCAAAGCACTTTTTCTCTGTTGTTTTAACCAATTATGTTTTAATTTTCCTGGAGAAAGAACCATGGACAGCTCTCATTGTGACGCAATCTGCTGCAAAATCTAAGCGTTTGTGGTAATTCCTCCTTGTTAGTAGGTGCTGACTGGACCAAAGCGTCCCTATGTTCTCATAGAGTCTGTTTGCCAATTGACTAACACTGTTTGCTTTTAGATATGAGGGGGGAAAATGAACTGGATGCATCTTCGACTTTGTTTGCCTGAAGAGTACACGCCATGTCATATACCTATACAGTGACATTATTATTCCGTACCCAACATTCTATCCGATGTATCGAGGTCGCTTATAAACCCATTATTATACAAGTATGTAGCTAGTAGGTAATGTAGAAAACATATACCAGATGCGAATTGATTCAGCGATCTAACATAGATTTAATTTTCCCTTAAGGGCAACAAATTCTGGAGAGTCGAGCAAATAAAGGGTAAATGCATTAGGTCAAACAAATCATGTCACAAGTCAATTACCTATCAGAAGACCTGTTGTATATTTATAGTATTTATTTTCAATAGCATTCAATGGGATTCTAATGACATTTTAAACTTATTTATGTCAAGGAAATAGTTATTTGTCAAAGACGGGAAAAGAGCTGGGGGGGGGGGGGTTGATTTCTCGTGTTTCCTCCCCAGTGATGCCTCTTGCTTTGGGAGCTAGCGAAAGTTTTGCTGACAAAGTTATTACAACCCGGCTGCAGTTATCTTAGATTATAGTAAACTTCATTTTGTTGTTAACCTTTGCAAGAGTATTGCCAACGTTTGTTTTCCTTTAATGGTTGGTCCTTTTTTTTATTCCAATTCATTGGAATAACTATGCGGATGTGTCGAACAGCATCAAACCGGCGATGACTTGGTCAAACGCAAATTAACGCGGTGTGATGTCAGAGAAAAGGTGCTTATCAAGGCTAGGTCTCGGGTTTTGAAACCCTGAACAGATTCGGTGCAGCAAGCATGCATGGTTCTTGCAAGAACTAAACTCGGTTATTTGTTTTTTCATTAGGCAGGTTGTTTGGCGAAGAACTCATCCTCTTTCGAAACACACAGTCAGGCGCATTAAAAACTGAGATCGTCCAACCTTTCGTCCTGAATTTTGCTCTAGTCAGTTTTTACATCTCTCAATGTACTGGTGAGTCCAAGATTGGGATGATGATGTTCAACAGATTGAATTTCCTCGTCTCACTTTTGCTAGGTCAAACCTTGCAGGAATTTCTGTAATGCAACATGCGCGACTGATATTGTTAAAAAAATTGACAGATGTTCTTCTGGATAAAGTGCTAACTATTATATCAGAACTTCGTGTTCCTATAAAGTTGAACGAACCGTTTGCCATTTCAGTGCTTCTTTAAATATCGAGGTTAGATAATGGATAAACTCGGCACGAATGTTTGCAAATAAGCCCCTAGATTTTAAAAAGTTGGGACTTTTTATTACAAAGGGTATTTTAAAGTTCGCTTTTGCCGTGAGTTTGACTGGTGCAATGGTGCAGGGGGATACTGTGTCTTTAATTTGATGAGTGAGTTTGAATTCTAGGCGCTGCTCTGCACGTCTCTGGCGTAGTGGAGGCTCGGCCAGCTCCAATCACACAGCTGTCGATGGTGCTACGGCAGGGGATCCAGCAGAATTGGCATGCTTTTTAAAAGGCTATTTTTCACGGCTGGATAAACTTTTGCAATTCTTTTTTGTCCTAGAGAGCACCTTAAGACGGCTCGTGTTAAGAAAAGCAGCAAATTCAGTCATACATCGCAGGAACTGACCACCCTGAAGTAAGTGAGAGGAGTCGATTTACATGTGCAGTGGTAGAACATTGTTTTACAAATCTCACAACAGTTTCTTTGTGGAAGGAACTGAGGTCGTACGGGATACAATCCTGCACTTAATTATAACTCTCAAACTCATGTGTTCGCAGGTTGGAAGAAGTGAAATGTCGAACGTCAGAAGGTTGTTTCAGCATCTGAGCTTCGCGATATTTCTCTTATGTTCTTCCATGGCTACATATGGGAAACAAATGGATGAAAACTCTAATATAAAGTACGCTTTTATTATTATATCTACACATTAGTAGAGATTGACAATACAGTTTGTTTGTAGACTATAATCTGTATAGCATATAATGTATTTAAAATTCTCCCTGTTAAATTCACTAGATAGGATAAGAGTTCTCTTTATTTAAAAAAAAATAATTTATTTGTTCTTATTGTTTATACATTGATCACGAATTGCTTATTTTCGCCAAAGATTAAGTGATACTTGGGTCGCGGAAATGTTCGTGGTTCTATAGTACAGAACATACAAAGTGTACTGACAACGTTTTGGGTCATTCAGTGGTCCTGTTTAAGATTATTTTACCATGCCCATTGTGCTTATCTCGAAGCACTGACCTGCCATCCAGTTGGAGAGGTTGTTCGAAACTTGGCGCACACTGGTGAATTGATTTTTAACACACAGGAATGAGTTTTTGTAACTTTTATTCAGGCGTTGTATATTTTACGCTGCACCTTAAAATGAGTAGCACAAATCTTTCCGAAGGGTAACGGCGTGTGTTATTAATCTTAACTCCAAATAAGTCTTGAGTAGTAAGTTCAGTTGGAATGCAGATCAGAGAAGTGAGCGTTTCGGTACCCTTGGAATTTGATTGCTGAGTTTTGAAGTGGTCGGAACTGGTTTGAGCTGCCTGTGCCGAGCTGTCTGATCTAAAATAATACGAATCTCGTGTCTGTGTTTTGTAGGAAGAGGTCTGTCTCGGAGCACCAGTTCATGCATGACAAGAGCAGGTCTATCCAGGAGCTGCAGAGGCGGATCTGGCTGAACAGTGTAATGGGCGAGCTACATACGGCAGAGGGCCGGCGACTGGCTCGACCACAGCCGCCTCGCAGTCCCAAACGCCCGGCGTCTTGGCCGAACGCGCCGGACGTGTCTGTCCTTTTAATCAAACTTGCCGCTAACAACAGCCACAACGAGGGTGCCAAGACCCCGCAGGAGCAGTTGCAAGAGACCAACAAGCCCGGTGGTTTAAAATACCAGAATACAAAGAAGAATGGCAAGAGGAAGAAGCAAGGCAAAAATAGCAAGCGCAAACCACAGAGGGGTCGTGCGGGGAAGAGCAGAAGGCCCGCACGCTCCTCCGGTTCCGAAGTCAAGGATCCCGGGAGAGGGCACGATTCCAAGCCGCTCCTCTCTGCCGCCAGTGGACAGTTATGGCAGTGAGGGGGCAACCTATAAAATACAGTTTAGGTAATTACACAGCCCGTCCCAGTTCACTCTCTCACCCTCGCTGTAAAGTCTGAAACAATGCCAGATGTCAGCATCGACCGTGGTATCCTGTCAACTTGCACAGATAATTAAGCACCCAGTTCCAACGAGCATCGGACCGAACACACTCGAGCACTTGGACGCCTCTGCATCCGTTCGGTTACATCTTAAAAGTTAGCAGAGAACACGACGGCGTCACTAAAACTAATTAATTAATGTCTGTGAATTACATCTTTGTACAATGTTGCAATATCACATCAAGTGCAAACTTAGGGCGCCATAGAAAGGGTCTTATACAATAGCGTAACGTTTGCTTTGCACCCAAATTATGTTTTTTTTTTAATCAATTTCAATCATGCTCTGTGGATGTGACTGGTACCATAAATGCAGTCGTATATTTCCTTTTTTCTTTAAAAGTCAATAGACAGGCGCACTTTAAAAGTATTGAACCACAAGATGCAGCCAGTTCATAACTATTGATGTCAAATTAGCCTTAAACAAACACCATACTCCCAGCAGTGCAGGCCAAGAGCAAATCTAAAATTCGGTGATGGTAAACTTCTCCAGAATTAATTTTACAATGCCTAACTGCACTATTCGATTTCAAGAACGTTTCCAATCATTTCGAGCTCTTCTTAAAGTTGGAGTGAATAGTGTAAGTGAACACCGTTATTCAGCCCTACGGTTTCCTCCTTCTCCGTCCCTCGCCCGCTCCCCTTCGCTCCGCCCCCCCCCCCCCCCCCCACCACGGAAAACGCCCTAAGTACTTCACTGGAAGCAATTGGAAAAATAAATCAAGATTCCAGAATTTGGGGCCTGGACGTCTGAAAGTGTGAATGCATTGATCTTTCGGAAGTTTGCAGACTGAAATTACAGATACAGACAGCAGACACCATTGCAATGATTCACAACTGCGTTTGACATATCTGTAAAGTAACTGCTTTGCAACCTACAAGCACATAAATTAAGGAGCCACCACAACCCAATGTAACTATAAAATTGATTTTATAAAAACCCATGATTAACTTCAGGGAAAAGCAGAGTGTGTTCTCGAATTCCTTCTCATGGATATCTGCTGAACATAGCACAAGTTAATTCAGACGGCATGCCTTCTGCAACCAATGTTTTACATAAACCTTATGGAAGAAGTTATCTGCACATGTAATCACAAGAAATTCTCAGCTCCAGCAAGGTATCCAGTCATAAATCCGCAATATCACCAAGATTGCCTATTTCCTGCTTAACCCGGGCCACCTTCAGTTCATCTACCACAGAAACCGGATTTGTTACCTCTAGCAATGACTTTACAGTAATGCATTCCAGCTGTCAAATGCTAAATTGGAGGTCATCCAAACCACTGCTTCCAGGTTCTAACGTGGACCAAGTCATGTTTACCCATTACCCATGGGCTCATAGGATCCTGGTTAAGAAAACCTTGACGTTCTCATTCTGGAATACAGTTCTCTCCAGGACCTCAAGCATCCCTGTTTCACTTAGACCTACAGCTCCCTTAGATGTTTGTACTTCACTAATTCTGGCTTCCTGTTTAATTTTCTTGCCACAATCATAAAGTCATGCTCTTAGCTGCCAAGACCTGAAATAATTAAATTCTATTCCCACTTTTCTGACTCTGAATTAAGTTTCATTTACATACCACCACATTATATTCCTCAAAAGAAACATTGTTGTTATAATTATTAGGAAAAGTTATTTAGAATGAGGAGATCGCTCATTATATACCCTTTACACTCCAGTGTTTTTGAATGAGTGGAATATATATTGTTATCGACCAAAATATTCTATTCAGTAAAAATGACTGATGTTATTTAAAGTAAATCCTCCAATTGTTAGGTTTCCTAGCCATAAATGTACAATCATAAGGTAGGTATTAAATACAACTTTGATAAATGTAATATGAAAAATAAAACTTCATTCAGAAGTTAAGAATATTACAACTTCCACTTAAATTGCCTCCCAACACCTCACTGAAAAATACTGATGCATGGCATATGTTCAAGATTTTTAAAGAATTGATTGGGAATGTACAGGTTTTGAAAGAATTTTAAGGGAAGCACTTGCTACCTGATGCTGCAATCTTCTGCAAAGATGCCAAATACGCTCTTCTGAAAAACATCGTGAAGACACCTTCCATCAATGTATCTACTGAGCTGTTTGAAGTGCAAAAATGTTAAAATATCCAGTATATTTTGCTTGATTATTGAATTATATTTCTTAATGTAATGTATAATATTTAATGTAATGTCTAAAAGACTCCAAATTAACCGTAGGTAGAGACCTCTCAGCTTTCTACCCTGAACTATCCTGTGAGAAAATCCATGTTTGAAGGGATATATTTCACAGTATTTGCTCCGACAGATTAGGAAGAAACTCCCCCAACCTTTTTAACATGCATTACAACTTTCTGCACCAATCAGCAATTTGAAATATAACTTCAATTATTGAAGGAGTTATCAGTTTGAAGTCAGTGCTTCCTTAGAGCATATGGGGTGGGAACAAACAGTGTGATGATGTTGGTTCCAAATGACTAGGTATGATGATACATATATGAATTGTTGAAGCCATACATGGCACATATTGTTATTAACACAGTGAAGCCCAATTAAGTTTTTGCTTGCTACAAAGTTATCAGAGTCATGGGTAATAGAATATATTTTATGAAATTTAGCTGGTTGTTTGTTTAAAATATCTAGCGACCATTTAATTTTCCTTTATTTCAACAGGTCTATTCTGGAAGCGAAGAATGAAAAAATATCTTTTGCGGTACACTATTCGTGCAAACATAGCTAAAGTATTAAACATATTTATTGATTGTAAATATAAAGGGAATAAAACATGAGTGTACACTATGGAACTTTACTTTAGTCATTGTGAATATTTGACCATTTATGATTAATGTCATATACTGTAATTTATTTGTTAAATCATCTATTTATTTGAACTGTGTATCACGGTGCTGCTAACATTTGATATATTGTAAAGATATGCACTTTAGAGTTCAAGTAATGCTGTTACATGACCGATAATAAAGTGATTTTGTGGTTTGTTGAATGGGAAAAAAGGAGTAATACTTTAATAACATGGATTAAATATTTCAATGCTTTTTTTATTCCTAAGTAATTTATATAGCAATAAAGTTATTGTGTGTAATCCTTGACCTTCACAAGGCCTCACATAGCAAGGCTAGATCACATGGGATCCAAGGTGAACTAGCCAATTGGATTCAAAACTCCTTACTAGGAGACGAAGAATGATAGTAGAGGGTTGTTTTTTTTCTGATTGAGGGCCTGTGATCAGTGATGTTCCGCAGGTGTCGGTGCTGGGTCCACTGTTGTTTGTTATCTATCAGTGATTTGAATGGTAATGTAGTTCACCTGCACAAGATAGCAAAAATGGTGTTGTGGTGGACAGTGAGGAAGGGTACCTAAGCTTATAAAAGGATCTAGATCAGTTGGGAAGATGGGCCAAGGAGCAGCAAGTGGAATTTAACTTTGACAAGTGTGAGCTAGTGCACTTTGGAAGGGTCTTACTCAGTAAATAGCAGGACTCCAGAGTGTTGCAGAACTGAGAGACATAGTAGTAGGAATGTATAGTTCCACAAAAATGGCAACTCAGATGGACAGGGAAAATAAGGTGTTTGGTGTGTTTGCCTTTATTGGGATCTCATGATACAGTTGTACAAGGCATTGGTAAGGCCATACTTGGGATATAGTGTATAGTTCTGGTTTTCTCACACGAGGAACACTATCGATAAATTGGAAGAAGTTCAGAGGAGATTCATCTGGATGTTGGCAGTGTGGTGGGGCTTGAGTTATAGGGAGTGGATGAAGTGGTTTGGTCTTTAATCCCCGAAGGAGGGTGAGGGATAAACTTCTAGAGGCTTATAACATCATGATGGGTGTGGAACTGTTGAGTATTCACTTTATCCATGACCATCATGATTTTATAAATGTCCAAAAGTTCATCCCTCCCCACACACACTTGTAGGTGGTTTTAATCAGAGGGCATAGCTTTAAAGTGAGAGGGGAGAGATTTAAGAGGGGCCTAAGTGACAACTTTTTCACTCAGAGCGTAGTCCTTATCTGGATCATGCACAATTATAAGGTTCAAAAGATATATGGATAGATTTTTGGACAGGAAGGGCCAAATACAGGCAATTGGAACAACCTCAGAATAGCAACTTGGTCACCATGAATGAGTTGGGCTGAATGTGTTTTGTGCTGTATGACTCCATGACTTTAGAGTTGACCAAAATGCATGCTTACGAATAGGAGACGGATGTCTTGATAATGGTACTTAGAAGAATAGTAGGCACACTGACTCAAGTCAGGAATGACTTGAGTACCCCTGGAGACCCCACTTCCAAAAATACTATCTCTTCGATTTGAAGGGAAGAATTGGCGTGGAACAGTAACATAAGTCCGGATAAATGTGTATATAAATACATCATAAAACAATTGCTTTAATCTTACTTGACGAGTTTGGATCTCCTTTATTCAGGGTAATCTTTTGATATAATGCTGGGCCGTAACATATATCCAAAGTGATTTTCTGTGAAGAAGAAACATGCTAATTATAGAATCTGCTTCTTTCTTTCTGAAATTTCTGCAAAAGCAACAGATATAAAAATCCATGGAAAGTTCATTTCTTTGTACCACTAGAGGGCAGAACACCCACAAAATGCACAGAGGAAATGGGCTGAGATTAATGACCCCAAATTTAAGAATTCAAGAAAATTACAGATTCTGTCCAATGCTTTTAACTATGATACACATTAAATAATTTATTCTTATACTTTTGTCAAAAACAAAGCATGAGCAAAACGGTTGGTGCCAGCTGTTAGTGCAAAGCCTTTATAAGGCCAGCGATTGGGACCAGGCTTCGAAACCCACGCTGTTTGTAAAGAGTTTGTATGTTCTCCCCGTGTCTGCTTGGGTTTTTCCCGGTGGTTCCTATTTTCTCCCCCAGTTTGAAACTTATCAGGGTACAGGTTAATTGGGTGTAATTGGGCAGCACAGACTCGTGGGCCAAATGGCCTGCTATTGTGCTGTACGTCTAATTTAAAAAAATATATATATTTAAAATTTTAAAAAGAAAAAAATAGCTCTAATCTGTTCAATTAATGCTTCTTACTTAAACCTGCACATTTAAATTAGAATTTGATTAGAAGAAATAGGAAACAGCGAAGTGTTTCCTGACCATCACTATATGAGACCTGTTTTGATTACTGAAATCCTTGATATCAGACAAACGTAGGAGATATTTTAATTCAGAGTTAAATAGTAATCCACAAATAATAAGCCAACTATCAGGTACAAACTGCAATAACTCTCATCAACGCATGTCTTGCACATGGACAAGGGGCACCCTTACGTCTGTGCTTTGAGGGATGTGATCCGAAGCAGAAATATAAAAGCAGAGATGGAATGTTGAGGCTTTGTAAGCCATTGGTCAGACTACACTTGAAATATTGTGAGCAGTTAAATAGATGAGTTTCTAGCTAAAATTGAACTACCGAAATTGCAAGAAGAGGAGCAATATAAATTAATAAAATCATTTGAAATAGAAGAAATACAGGATATATTAAAAAAAACTACCGAACAATAAAAATCCGGGAGAGGATGGACTCCCAATAGAATTCTATAAAACATTTAAAGACTTATTAATTCCTCCTCTCCTGGAAGTAATGAACCAGATTGAAGAAACACAAAACATGCCAGATTCATGCAAAACAGCAATAATTACAGTAATACCAAAGACGGGGAAAGATCCACTAACACCAGCATCGTATAGACCAATATCTCTACTTAATACAGATTATAAGATAATAGCTAAACTATTAGCAAACAGATTGGCTGACTGTGTACCAAAAATAATAAAACTAGATCAAACTGGATTTATTAAGAAAGGACGAACAACGGACAATATCTGTAAGTTCATTAACTTAATCCATGCAGTACAAGGAAACAAGATGCCAACAGTGGCAATTGCCTTAGATGTAGAGAAAGCCTTTGACAGAGTAGAATTATTTATTCAAAGTACTACAGAGGTTCAACCTACCAGAGAAATATATTAATTGGATTAAAGCATTATATAAGGGACTATTGGTGAAGGTGACAGTAAATGGATATATATCAAGCTAATTTAAATTAAGCAGATTAACTAGGCAGGAATGTCCACTATCTCCCTCTCTGTTGGCGTTAGCTATAGAACCACTGGCAGAACTGATAAGATCAGAAAATAAAATAAGAAGGATAAAAATAAAAGAGAAGAAATATAAAATCAGTCTATTTGCAGATGATGTCATAGTATACTTAACAGAACCAGAAATAGCAATAAAAGAATTACATAAGAAATTGAAGGAATATGGAGAAGTATCGGGGTACAAGATCAATGCAAATAAAAGTGAAGCAATGCCAATGAATAATGTGGATTTCACAAAGTTTAAGAAAGAATCACCGTTTAGATGGCAAACACAAGCAATTCGATACTTAGGAATACAACTAGATAATAATCTAGGCCATCTATACAAACTAAATTATCAGCCATTAATGAAGGAATTACAAGACGACTTAGAGCATTGGAAAGACTTACCACTAACACTGATAGGAAGCGTAAATTGCATTAAAATGAATATCTTCCCAAGGATACAATACCTATTTCAATTGTTACCAATTCACCTAACAGAGAAATTCTTCAAGGAGCTAAAGAAAATAATAAGGAAATTCTTATGGAAAGGGGGGAAACCGAGGACAGTGCTAGATAAATTAACAGAATGGTATAAACAAGGGGGCTTACAGCTACCAAACTAAGAATTATTATAGAGCAGCACAATTAAGATACCTATCAGATTTTTATCAAACAAGGGGAAAAACCAGATTGGACCAGATTAGAGCTAGATAAAATAGGGGAGAAGGTACCTGAATAAGATAGCCTGAGAATACAGCAATGGTACAGAGAAATGAATAAATGTATTCCATTGGAAAAAAAATAACATACAATTTAAGAAATAACATCATAGTATTCGAACAAATTTGGGAACCGTACATGGAACACAACAGAGAAGTCCTACCGTGGACCTCCACCGCCTAAAATGACAGAGGGAGAAGAGGACGAAATGAACTGACTCAGTATGTAAAAGTAAAAGACATAAATTTCTTGTTTATTTTCATTGTGTGACGACGTTGTTTAATGGGTTTAATGTATCATTTCTGTTGAATGTTGAGTGAGTGGGTAGGGGGAAAAAGGGGAGAAAATGACACTGTGTATCTTCAAGAGGGAAATGTCTGTGTGTATTTTGGTCAGTATGGTTCATAGTGTGAAAAATAAAAAAATTTTAAAAAAAGAATTATTGTGAGCAGTTTTGGGCTCCTTATTGAAGGAAGGATGTATTGGCATTCAAGAGGGACCAGAGGAGATTCAGAAGATTAATCCGTGGAATGAAAGGGTTATCATATGAGGAACATTTGAAAACTCTGGGACTGTAGTTGCTGGTGTGCTTAGAAGAATGAGGGCGAATTTCATTGAAACCTATCGAAAACTGGAAGGACTGGATAAAGTGGACATGCAAAGGAGAGGTTGGGACCAAACAGCACAGCCTCAGAATATAAAATGCTAATTAGTGCATTGATCAGGAGGCATTTCTTAATCAGAGTGTGGTGAATCTAAGGAATTTATTGCTGCAGGCAGCTGCAAATCATTGGATATATCTAAGACAGAAATAGACAAGTTCTTGAATAGGAAGAAAATCAAAGGTTATGGTAAGGCAGGGGAAGAGGGTTGAAAAGGGTAGTAAATGAGCCATGAATGAATGGTAAGGCAGACTCAATGAGCCAAATGGCCTATTTCCAGTCCTTGGTCTTGTGGTCTAAAATGGTTGGCTGAAATTGTTGTTGGCCTTTCCCGACCTGTGAAATACTAGCTCTAGGAAGGCAGATATTATACACTCTGCCAAAAAAACATGGACTATGCTCCTCCAGCATCATGTGCAAAACTCCTTTGCCTACCTGAGGTCTTAATCCATTGCTCAACTAAACTAATGATCCATTCGCTATCCTCAATCATCCTTAGTTTTTTTTTATTTAGAATGTCATAGAAGCCAATGAAACCTGTGCCACTCCAGTTACACCCAATTAACTACAATCACATACATTTTGGAAGTTGGGAGGAAACCAGAGCGATCAGGAAAACTCACTCAGGTCATGGGGACAATGTACAAACTCCTTACAATGTCAGATTCAAACCCAGGTTGATGATGCTGTAACAGAAAGAGTTTACAACCCAATCATTCTTTGACCGATGTTCTCCTCCCTCCACACTCACCTATTTGGCTAGTTTATTTTATCCTTTGTTGACCTTTCCCACTTCTCCCTCCCTCCTGTTTCCATCTGCCCATCATTCCCCCTACCCCCTTTCCTTTTCCTCATGAATCCTGATGAAGGGTCTGGACCCAAAACCTCCTTACTCCTTTTTTACCTACACAGATGCTGTTTGACCCACTGAGTTCTATCAGTATTATGTGTATTCATCCTGATTCCAGATTCTGCAGTCTCTTTGGTCTTCAGCCAAAATTATTGGATCTGTTCCTCTCTTAACCATTTATTCTGACTGCCCCCTTCCCAATTCATCCTGGTGATATTCTTCATACTTTACCTCCTCCTCAATCTTCACTCTTTATAAAGGTGGGAAGTCACAGAACAAGTCTTATTCTACCACTCATAACTTCTTCATAGAATTTTTGAGCTAGCTTTTCCGGAACACTTCTCTGCAGAGATGTATTGACATCTGATTATACAAGTAAAACCCAACAAAACAGCATTCTCCGGTCCTCGGTGCAAATCCCACAGACACACATCCAGACAAAACTTACATACAGACAAGCAATACATACGCAAGACAAGTATTTCATCTATACAAATAAATACATAAATATTATGAAAATGAGAGTCACAGATCATTAGTGTGAGCAGTTCCTTTGGCCATTCTGCATTCTTGCTGCCCGTGGGAAGAAGCTGTTCCTCAGCCTGGTGATGCTGGCTCTGATACTCCTATATCTCTTTCCTGAAGAGAGCAGCTGAAAGATGCTGTGTGCAAGGTGGAAGGGGTCCTCAATGACATTGTGCACACTCTTCAGACAATGAGTGCACAACACAATTATATTTCTTATTGTTTTGTATTATGTCTTACTTTGCTTGCCTAGTTCAAGGAGTCACTGGACTTTAAGCCAATTTTTTTTTTTCTGGATCAACCATTCATTCCAAATCACAAAGCATATTTTTAGATCTCAGGATGAACGTTCTTCAATTGTCCCTAAACAAATAAAAACCTTGCGAGTGTAAACATGTTTTTTGGGTTCCTTCAAAATTTCCTGTGGCAATTATTGCCAGCACAGGACATAAAGAACAAAGCAAATTATTAAAGGAGCGCAGTCTTCAGAACATAATTTCATTCTTTTTATGGAAGTGAAAGAGTTACGGGTAATTTAGAAGTAATGTTTTTCTATGTGATCTATATGACAGTATATTAGTGATCAAGAAAAAATAGTTTACATAGTGTCTCATGGAGAGGGTGGTGCCCTCAACCTTAAATTTCCAAGGCTATATTTGTGTGTACAACTGTGAACATGTGTGCATGAGAATGAGATGATCCAAGGTCAATCAAACATTTGTAAAGCTGTCATTAATTAAAATTTTCACTTCAGTTTCCAAAATAACCAGAAAACACGTAAAATAGATCATTTGCAGATGTGCTTTGCTTATTTGTTTTCTTCCAGTGTTAACTACACCCATTGCCCTCAAGTTAGGCCCACACAGATCAAAGAATACGTTTAGAACACGTGGTCTTTAATCAATTAAATAAAAGAAAAAGATCAACAATAAAAAATGTTAGCTCTCGTTCCTTCCCCTCTCAACTTCACAGCACAGCACCATGATACTGTGAGACACGCTGAATGATAATCGGCTTATAACTTTAAATGAATCAATATTGTTTTGAGTTGATATAAACCAATTTCAGTATTTAATATCTGGCTTTTAAATTATTAAAGGCAAAAAATGTAACTGTCTCTATGTGAAATAACACTAATAAACTGATGAAACATTCCAGGTCGTTGATTCTGGTATATTTTCAAACTTCATGTGAAAGTTTCTTAATATGAAAGGAAATTAAATGCTCTCCATATTAGGCAGTTAGCGAAACATTGTATGTTCTCGGAATCTCTTTGCTTTTTTGCCCTTTGTGCACTCCTAATTTTCAAGGTAAACCTGGAGAATGCTTCTGATTAATAAAAAAAAACTCCTAAGATTTGCTCAGGCAGAAAAAAAAACATAAAATATCTGTGTGGGTTACTTAAACACGGGTTTTCAATTATAGATGAATTATTAGATGGGGACAAGGGAAGGCAAATAAACACAATGCTCTCTCTGCCCTTCCCAAAAAAAAATCACAACCAGATTTCAGATTTATTGTCAAGAGTACATACAATCTTGAGATTTTTTTTTCCCTGCAGGCGAGTCAGAATTTCCACTTTGGCAGTGCAAAAATCTGTACTCAATGTATAAATAAGTAAACAAATTGACTGTGCAATATAGAGAGAGAAAAGAAATAAATGAAGTGCAAAAGTAAGAATTCTTAAAATGAGTCGCTGATTGAGTTTGTGGCTGAGGAGTCTGATAGTGGAGGGTAGCAGCTTCTATCTATAATATGTATAGTATAATATAATATCTATCTATCTATCTATATGTAATCTGATATAGAACGAATCAACTTTCAGGAAATCAAGCAGGAAAATAATCTGATTTATGTTGCTAAAATGTCTGAATTAAAAGTGATGTCTGATGACATTAGAATGAAAGAAGGGGAACTGTGTTCCAGGAATGCAGTGGAACACATTAGCATGTATTTTTATTTTAAATTGTATTTTATTTTATATTATATTTTAAATTGTAACATGTTTGTGTGTGAGTTAAAAGCAAGATGAGCTATTATGAAGTTTTAAAAAGATTTAACCAGTTAATCAGAACTAATAAACAGCATGCAATAAGCATTCAGGAAATAAAAAGAAACAAGAGATTAGCTGTGGAGGGGGTAGGACCATTCACGGTCAAAGGAGGGAAGTTAGGCTTGGAGACAGAGGAAGTGGGCGAGGCACTAAACTAGCACTTTGCGTCAGAACTGACTAAAGAGAATGATGTGGAGGATAGTGAGATCAACAAGGGGAATCAATCAGAATCAGAAACAGGAACACGTTATTGTCATGAACTCGTCACGATCATTGCTTTGCAGCATCATTACAGGTGCAAATGTTGCTATAAATTACATTTTTTAACAATAAATAAATTAGTGCAAAAAAGAAGAGAAAGTGAAGTGATTCATTGTCCATTCAGAAATCTGACGGAAGATGGAAAGAAGCTGTTTTTGTACCATTGGGTGTTAGTCTTTAGTCTTTTGTACCTTCTTTATTTAATTTTTTAAAATTTAATATGTCACAACATAACAAATCTCTAACAATATTTACACAAACTCAGTACGTATCTATACATAGTGACATTTTCCTTCACCTTGTCTACCAGAGCAACCTCATGTCTTCTTTTAGCCCTTCTGATTTCCTTCTTAATTCTTAAGGAAAAGATTTTTACACATTTGGGAAGGCATGGATTTGTTAGGGACAGTCAGCGTGAGGTGGTGATATGATTTATTTGAATATGGCATTGGGTGTTATCTACAGGGACTTAAGTATGGCATTGACAAGGTCCCTCTGGATAAGCTGATCCAGAAGATGAAGCAACATGAGATCCTTGGTGACTTGGATTAGATTCAAAATTGTCTTGGCCATAGAAGACAGAGGATGCTGGTGGAGGGGTATTTATGTTGCTTAAATGTCTGAATTAAAAGTGATGTCTGATGAGTTGTCTTGCACATGTTGAAAGTAAGGTCTGTCCTCTTATGAGCTTCAGTGAACAAGTCCTCTAAACATGTGCATATGCAGGGGTTGTCTGTGCCCTGCACCCAGACTTCATCCCTGAGTTGGTGTGGAGATACTTCACACCAGATACTTGTTCACTGAAGCTCATAAGAGGACAGATCTTACTTTCAACATGTGCAAGACAAGCTCCTCCACTAACCTCTGTTGTCTGATAAGTATATTTTTAAAATTACAAATTTGTAGATGGTCTAATTAGTAAATTTTCAGAAAAAACACAAATTGATGAAGAATATAGATCAGCAAACTATGTGGCTGAAAGCATTTATTTTCTGTAAACTTTCTCTATTACACTTTATGGAACCCACTAATCCCCAGTAATGACCATAAATCAGCCACGTCTCTGTTCATCTCAGCCTTGAGCCTCTCTTTAACATTCTCTCTTGGCTGGAACATCACAATAGGATCAGAGAATATCATCATTGTTTGCATATCAAAATAATCTTTTTTTGAACCAGATGGAAGATGGACTTGCTTGCACTCGCGTTATTTGCACCTTGAAATGACTAATGAAGCAGCAGACCTTCCACAGATGGAGCAGGAGGTGCAAGTGTGGTAGAGAATGAGTACTTTGAGGATCACTTGGACTTCTGAGACTTGAGGTAATCTACATGACTAACGAGAACCATGGCCACACCAACTCAAGGATGCAGTCCAGATGCAGGGCACAGACAACCCCTGCATATGCACATGTTTAGAGGACTTGTTCACTGAAGGTCATAAGAGGACAGACCTTACTTTCAACATGTGCAAGACAAGCTCCTCCACTAACCTGCTGCCATGACATGGCACTGACGTTTGACAAGGCAAAACCTTCAAAAACAAAGTCTCACCTGGAAACTTAATATTTAGAGTTGGGGTGATCTTGAAGAGGCTATCATTAGTCTCGCAAGTTAGTTCGGGTGACAAATTTGTGGTGCAGCATTGGGGCAAGGAAGATTGAAAAATAATGTCTGAATAATCATGCCTCCTTGCTTGACCAGTCCGTGGCAATTCTCTCAGCTGTGGCCCTGTTCATTATGCCATTGTGTAGTAAATGAAAGATACAGGTGATTTCCTTTTTTATGCGAGGATTGTGCTTCAAAGTTTCTCCCATTTGATGGAGTCAAAAGAATTAGTGATCAACCATCCATTTGCACCAATCCGATGTTAATCCCTTTCTTTATTCTTCCCATATTTTTATCCTCCTTCCCCCAACCCTCCAGAGTCTACTGCTCACCTACCCAGGCCCTAAAAATTCTCTTTTGCAGCAGTATGATCTTGAACTACTTCTTACCCTATATCAATGTACAGTAAAACCATCGTAATCCAGAATTCAAGCAACCAGCAAAAATAAAATGCGGAAAATAAATAGGTAAAAACTACAGAGGTTTAAAATTGGCACCACTCGCTGTTAGTTCGCCAATCCACGCTACATTCAGTCTCAAGAAATTGGAATATTCACTTAACTGACATCTACCGATCCCCATAGGTGCTGGATACCAAGCGTTTTACTGTAATTAGGTGCTGCAGCCTGCCGTTTAAAATGTTTGGTGTACCCCTAGAACAGTCCGACAAATAACACAATATCCAAATGGAGAAGGATTTCTACTGCTATTGGTCCAGAGGCTCTTAAAACATATCCTATAGATGGCCACCCAGAATATGGGTTTGAGGTGAAAGGATAGAGATTTAAGAGAGACCTGAGTGACCTTTTTCACTCAGAGTGTAGTCTGTTTCTGGAAAGAACTACCAGAGGAAAATATAGAAATGGGTAGAATTGTGGCTTACAAAAGGCATTTGGACAGATATATAGACAGAATGGGTTAGGAAGGATATATGAACCAAATACAGGCAAATGGGAAGACCCCAGAATGCCAACTTGGTCAGTATAGATTTAGGCTGAAGGGCCTCTTCCATGCTATATGGCTCCACAGTTCTCTGACGCAAACTTTTATGGTAGTATCTACTGCAGAAGCAAAACCAATCCCCCCTTATTGTAAAAGATTTATTCTTCAGTACAAGACAAGTAACTTTTTAAAACTTCCAAATGGGATTGGACTTTAGGGTATGTTTCTTGTAGATATTAGATAGTCAACTCCTCTGTGGTGCAGAAAATGCAAGATCACTGTTAATAATTTGCTGGAGCTCTGGTTCTATTTTAATTCAGTTCCATTCTCCTGACATAATTCACTCAGCTGGTTTTCTTCAAGACTTCTGCACAGAAAGGAGAACTTTTAGTACATTTTTCAGCGCAACGGTTTGTTCTCATTAAAGCCCCAATGGGCAGCTGTGTGGACTGAAAGCAATAATCAGATACTAGGTAAGACCTGGGCACTTTAAATTGGATATCAACCTGCTGAATTAGGAAAAGAACATTGCCTGTCAACCTTTTACCTTTTTTTCCCAATTAGGTCACAACCATATTTCACCCATTCAATAAAACTGCCCATTATCCCATTTAATCCACAAACCTATTCTTAGTGTGACTTTTTCCCTATGTAAGACCACATACACAGTTGCTATTGAGCCACAAGATCGAAATAAAATGAAATCCCAGACTGTGGTTTGAGTGAGAGTAAAACATCAACATAACTCTTGTAAATAAATTACATCATTGGTACCAATGATGTATAATAACTATTAAAGTGATCTTTAAATATTATTAAGGGTGCATTTGAACATTCTTAGATTGTCATTCTCCAAATCAAATCATTCAGGCAACAAAGCATTGAAGCTAAAACGGATCGTGAAATAGGAAGGTAAATGATTGCATCTTCTGTTTCACACCTTCCTAAAAACAGTCAACAGAGGGTGCTAATACACCAGACAGAAATAAGAAGTTCAACTTCATTATTATTGCTGTAGACTATAAAAATCAAATTATTGATAGAGATCTTAGGCTTTCTAAATCATTAGCCTGAATTTCCTCTTGTCTCCAAAATACTTAGTTTTACAAATAACAGTGGATTTTTCATTATTATATAGAGAGAAAAGATCTCGACTACATTCAGACTATTTTTATATCAACAGGAAGAGACAATCTAATGACGCAAACTTACTTCGTTGTGTCTTTAAGCACTTTGATATCCAGATAAAATATTCAGAATTCTGAAGAACTGAGAATTTGCTGAAATTAAAAAAAATAGGCATATGACTCCACTCAGGATATTAATACAAATGTTCAAATATTGAGCGGTAAATCTCTATTGTCATTTTCGTTCAGACAGATTCATATCAAAGACGAACCAGCACACACTCTGTTCTTCCTGCTGCCCTCTGGAAAGAGGTATAGGTGCCTCAAGACTCACAACAACAGGTTCAGGAACTGCTGCTACCCCTCCACCATCACTCTTTTCAATGACAAACTCAATCAGAGTCTCATTTAAGGACACTTACTTGTGCACTTTATCGATTTTTTGTATTGCAGTTTGTTTATATTTGTTATCTGTTCACAGTTTCTTAATTTGTTTTCATGTATACACTGTGTACAGTTTTTTCCTTTGCACTACCAATAAGTGGTAATACCATCTCTCTTGCAGAAAAAAGAATCTCAGGGTTGTATGTGATGTCATGTATATACTCTGGCAAATTGGAAACCTGAAATATTTCAATTTCATATGTTTTATCAGCTTGTATTAAAATGACTAATCCAAGAAAGTTGCTTTGTTCACCAGAATATCCATGATACTGGGTTAGAATTGAATTGTCTTTGTTACCCACATCTCTAGATTACAAAATAAAGATAATTCTGGAGAATCCATCATTGCAGAATGCAATTTTTTTCAAAATAGTTCAAGGTTTCATTGCTATTAGTTTATCTGCAAATTGACTAATAATCTTGAGCTTCTCACAATGAGAAACTTCCTAAATTTAGTCTTAAATGGCATCTTTTAGTAGTCTGAATTTTAATCCCCTCACCACAGTTGGTATGGTCTAGTTTGAAGGAGAAAGGAAGGGACCAAGAAGAGTGTTTCCAATTACATTGGAAAGCAGAGCTGGCAGATTAGTTTGAGGAATGATCAACAAAGATTCAATTGGGGATCTTTTAGAATGGTCAGAATCACTTGCGTGTACTTAACCTCCAGATCTCTATTCTTGTTTCCCTTTCAGAATTGTATTCAATAATTCATATTTCCTCTCCTCATTCTCCCCATCAAAATGTAATATTTCACAAACAAATCTTCCTTTATCAGAAGTTTAATTTTCCTGCAAACTTCCTCCTCTATATCTTCTCCATGAGTTGAAGGTCCATAGAATAGCCCGTCGTGCAAAAACTTCTCTCATACTTCTAACCCCAATTAATATATTGAAAAGCCCAAATTTTACATAATGCACCCTTTCTTTTAGTCATTTCTGCCTGCCATTATTTTGCCTCAGTTTCTCTCCTTCATTTAGAATAGTCCCATTTGCTGGTCATCACTCTACTATTGGCAACACATATACATTATAGGCAATAAAGCCTTTACCATATTGAGTGATTTGGCCTGAGGCTAATATACTCATTTAGAATCTTGGCCATGCCTATTACCTCCCTATATAAATTTGTTTACTCTCTGGATAAGCCCCATTTCTCCTATATCTGATAGTTCTCAGTAAAACACAATACTGGGGAAACTCAGCAGGTCAAAGAGCCTCCTTTATATAGCAAAGATAAAGATACAAAACCAAAATTTCAGAGAAGAACCCTTCATCAAGGTATGGAAAACACCGGCAGGAGTCTGAACAGAAAGATAAAGAGGGGAGGCAAGGAGCATGGTCCTAAAGGCTGGAGGTAATAGGTGGAGAAGGGAGGGAGGGCACAACAGCAAGCGGGGGAGGATGGGGCTAGGTGAATAGAGAAGGAAGGTTGTGTTTAGCTGAGTGAAAGAAGACAGGGAAGTGAATTAGAAAAGAGAGCAGGTTAGCATAAACCGAAGTTGTCGATGTTAATACCATCCAGCTGGAGAGTGCCCAGTCGGAAAATCAGGTGTCGTTCTTCCAATTTACAGGTGTTCTTGGTGGGATAGTACATGTGACTATGGACAGACATGTACAGGAGTGGGACACAGAACAGAAATAGTTGACTACTGGGAGGTCCCCCTCATTGGGTGAAGTGATCTCCCAGTCTCTCTGATGTAAAGGCCACAAAGGGAGCACAGAATGCATTAAACCAGTCCTGCAGATACAAAAGTGAAGTGTTACTTCACTTGAAAGGCCTCTTTGGGACCCCGGACCGTGGTGAGAGAGGTTTGGGCGCAAGTGTGGCACCTTCTGCGCCCACAGGGGAAGGTGTGGGGGGGGGGGGTGGGGGTGGGGAGCAATGGGTAAGGAGGGATGAGTGCATAAGGAGTCATGGAGGGAGCAGTCCCTTCAGAAGGTAGAGAAGGGAAGATGTATCTGGTATTGGGATCCTGTTGTAAGTGCTGGAAATTCTGGAGGATAGCATTGGATACAGAAGCAGGAGGGATGGTAGTTAAGGACAAGGGGAATCCTGTGTTTGTTGCATCTAGGGGCAGAGGGGGCCAGGGCAAATAAGGAAGAAGTAGAGATGTGGGTGAGGGCTGAGTTGATGGTGGTGGAGGGGAGGCCACAAACCACCTCACTTAAATGCCAATATCCATAATCTATTGTTAAATGGTGTTTTTGTACCGTCTTTGTAACTAAGGCTTCTCTTCACCACTAATGTCCTTCTATTGCTGGGAAGTGGACACTTGTGTGCTAAATGTGAAGTAAACGCAAAGAAAACATTGAACCAAGTCTTCCTGGCATAGACTCACTGCATCAATTTGTCACCTTGTGTCTTCAGTTACTTAGTCTTGTTGCCCTGAGATTTCCTGGTTTGGCCTAACCAGTGATTGTGGCCTCCAAGGGTTCACTGTTAAAGCTTGTGCATGGGAGTCTTTAGGTAATGCTTTAAAAGTTAAGTATTTCTGATATTCAATAACACGCCATAGGGCAAACAGCTTGGCAGGGATGTCATGGACCAAGAGGCCTGTTTTAGTTCTACATGATTCCATAACTCTAAATAATAAAATTAAATAATTCTAAAAATGCCCTTACTTTCTTTAAAACAAAATAATATAAAATACTTGCAAATACTGAATTGACATTGGAGAAAACTTCTTCATTATACCTCTCATAACATTTGAAGAATACCACAACATTCAATAGGATCTCATGGTGCCAGATCTAACCTGAGGTAATATCCAAATGCGATTTCCCAGTATAATTGATAGGGAATCTCAGGAGGATTGAGCATAGTTACTGAACCTATGCTGAATTCTCTGATGGAATGTATTAGAAGATAGGGAGCTATCAATTGTCTAGTACATTCACAACACCCATCTGTAGGAGTTCATGCGTGGAAGTCCAACAATTTCCATTAAACAACTAAATTCAAGGACTTCTGTTCTGAGTTCTATCATTTCAAGTACAAGTATCCTTCAGTAATCAATTGCATTGTTAAATGCCAATCATCATCTGGGACTAAAAAATATTACTGTTATAAATATTACTTCGGGGTTGCTTGTTCTATAACTTTCCCCTTATCTCTAGATTACTCCATTGATGGAGACATCTCAATTTCTACTTCTTAATACCCTTCAGCATCTTCTGTGTTGCAACAAGATAGACAAAGAGCATTGCAGAATGGAAGCAAGGCCTTTGGGCCAACTCATTTATGGCAACCAAGTTGTCACCTCCCATTCTTCGAAGATCCCATATTAACCTTTCCCCATGAGACCATATTTGCCAAACTAGTGAGCCTTCTATGAAGTTCCTTCAATTGTACACAATACTCCAGCTTTGGACTCACCAATGTTTGGAAGAACAAGACCTCAATATTTTTATACTGTCTATCCTTTGCAATAAATAACTCCTTTCCCAATTTCCTGTTGTACCTGCACGCTAACTCTCAATTTCTCATACATGAACACCCAAACTCTTCTGAACAGCAGTATTCTGTAGTTTCTCTACATTTACACAATATTTGTTTTCCTACTCTTATCCAAGTGGATAACCTCACATCATAATCTATCGACTAAAATTGTGATTATTAGTTTTGCCTGTGGCAAATGATTGGTTACAGCTTTTCAAGCTGAAATAATCCATTATCTCAACTCCATTTTCTGTTGGTTATCCAATCCTCTATCCAACCTAATTTATGTTACACAGCCATAAATATATTTAATTTATTCTGTTCTCCATTGTAGGGAGCTCCAAAGATTCACAATCCTATGAACAAAGTTTCTCCTGATGCGTGTGTGCAGTATCCATTGCTACTGATTCTAGATGCCTCTACAAACTGAAATATCCTCTCTATACCCATCCTTTCAAGCCCTCTTAAGAATCTCATGAAATTACCTATCAGTCTTCTCAGCTTTGGTTATCAGCTTCACCCTTATTTATTAATCATGGAATCAACCAATGAACCTTCCCCAAACCTCTCCTCATCACCCTTATTAACATGCAACCTCACTTTGTCCAAAAACCTTTCCAAAGCAGCACTTTAAAACATACCTTTGGAAATCTAAATACTTTACATCAACTTGCACCCATTTACCTAGAAGAGAAAGAGTTGACAAATGTAGGATTGGCAGGAGGTGTTTTCTTTTGACACAGGTCTCCAGCTAGGATCTTACCATGAGGTGGTAATTGCAGGATGACAGGTTGCCATAGACAAATTTCACTGTAAATGAAGGTGCAAGGATTTATAAAGGAAATTGACACAAGACAGTGACAAATATACTATAGCAGTGATAGTTTAATATCAGCAATTTAACAATATAAATATTGATTTGTTGCAGGATAACATTGTGAACATTGCACCCTCAGCAGATTACCTGTTAAGTCAATTTGCTCAATATTGTCACACAAATATTCAACAAAATAAATTAACTAAATGGTACAAAGACAGAAACACACATCAACTTTGCAACTGATTCATTTTAAATGTAAACAGAGTTCAGAAATTCACATTTCAAAAACTCATTTTGATATAAAACTGCAGAGAAGTGCAAGTAAGCAAGCTGGTGAGAGATGCTGGTGAACTGTCTATAAATGAAATTGGAAACCACTGCACTGTGGAGTAGACGCAAAACTTTTAAAGTGAACTGTTACGGCAATGCAGGCATACTGCCTTAAATGCACGACATAGTTTCACTCACAACCCTAACATCATGGTTCACTAGAAGATAGCTTTGTCATTAGTTTCTTTTAAAGAACAAGACTGAAGATCCCTCTTTAGCAGCCATCATTAATCGCTGTATTACATTCATGCAGACAAGTACCTTACAGCTTGTGTTAATAAATATAATGCATAATGTATATGTAATCCTAAGTAATTCATTATGCTTTGTAGTAAACAAGAAAATCTGCAGATGCTAGGGTTTAGTGCAGGACACGATACTTTTAGCCTTTTATCAATGATGCTTGATGTTGTTTCCTAAGTGTAACATTTATGGAGGCCCCTTTGTGTAGCAGCCAACTCTGTTTGTGTGCAGCAACTTGTAATATCTTACTTCTTTACTCATCATCTGACAATAATGACCAGTTCTTGTCTCTTTTACAGAAGAGTAATTTAGCATATAAATAAACCACATTTTAAAAGCCCTGCATTGTTTAATGATCTCTATGCACCAATGTCATTCCAAACAATACCTTTTCAAAGTACATCAGGGTAATACAATGAGCAGAGTAAAATGTTCTGACCAAATGGTGGAAAACGTCGAATGGCTTCCCACATATCTGAAAATATATTGTATTTCAAGAACACACGATATTCACGGCTGGTTGATATTGTAATATCTCTGTTTATGATGTAGATTCCATCATTGTGCAATGTAGAAGTCAAATTTAGGCCAGATTTTGATGTGTTTTCCTTAAGGCAGAGCCATTCCCTTGTGCTCACATTATAGGACTGTACAGTGAGCATGTCTTCAGTATGGCTTCCCTTCTTACTTCCACCTTTCTCATGAATGCAGCCACCCACAAGATAAATAGTATCTTCCACTGAAACCATCTGTTGTTTACGAATATGAATCTCACAGGATTCTACAACAGTCCAGGCATCTGATGTAGGAGAGTATCGTAATATGTTCATGTTTCTCTCTGGAATTGAAAGTAATTTTAAGCGAATCCATAAACAAGATTTTAAACAACACTCCCAATACAGTTTTATCTTCTAAAAGGCAGAGCTTAACAGTTTAATTTCCCATGGACTTTAAGGGGGCAGGAACACATTGGACAAAGTTGATCCTATTAACAGTGACTAGAACTGCAACTGAATGAGGTCAAGTTTTGGAGAAGCTTTATACAAAAATTTCCAGTTTAGGTTTTACATGTGCTAACTCAAGAAACGATTGTCCAAATAATGGCTGCAAAAATTTTCATCACAAAAGTGAAATACAGTAAAAAAAAATTCCCGGTATCTGGAATTCAAGCAACTGGCAAAAAAATAAGCAAATAAATAAATAAATAATGGGCAGGATGCATAAAAATAAATTTTTAAAAATTAAAGTTTAAAATTATAAAAGTAAAATTTCTCCAAACCAAGACACAACTCCTTGGTGAAGATGGGAGCAAATATTCAGCCAGCAGAACGCCCCAGTCGGGCCCTGCCCGCAGCAGCTGCTTGAATGAAGTTTCAATAAAGTTGCATTTGAATAAAATGGCAGTGCCCAGGATGAAGAGCCGGCCTGTGCCACTTGGGCGACTTTCCCAAAATGTCTCCCTATCCCTGCCTAGGAAGAATCTTTATTTTTATCAGTATTAAGGCTTTAATCTGTAAACTTGGGGGGGGGGGGGGGGGGGGGAACTGCAGGGGTGTTAATTATGACGGCAGCTCGGTTAGCATAGCGGTTAATGCAACATTGTTACAGCGCCAATTGTTTTGTACGTTGCAGGAATTACACAATTATGTGAACTTTACATAATTAAGGATTACAATACTGATTTTTAAAAAAAATTATATTTTACACTGTCTTTTGTCTTTTAAACACTGCATCCTTAAGCAGCTGTATTAGTTATGCATTTTAAAAGTGAGTCTCGGTCAACCGGAAATTTCACATATCCGGCATCTGCAATCCCCATAGATGCCACATGCCAGGGGCTTTTACTGTACTATTAGTTGAGGCAAGCATGGGAATTGAAGCAGCTCATAATTCTAGACGGGATGCAGATTTAAAGACAAGGTTAATCCTTAATTTCACCACTATTTGGGAAAACAAATCACATGAATAGGACAGAGTGCCACATGGAATGAACTGAATTTGCAAAGTTAAGAAAAAGAATTCAAATACTTGTGTACTTCAAAATAGTAATACAGGAAAATCTTCATTATCCAGCATTCAATCAACTAGAAACTCAAACAACTGGCGCCGAAAAAAGAGGAAATAAATAAATAATTACAAAGAACTAAGACTGGGAAGATGGACCCCATGGGGGTGTGCTGAGACTTCATTGGACATGTGCAGATTTGCCCCACTGAATCAGCAATGCCCCTCAATGGGCACGCATTATTTTCGCTGTCATCATTTGTGTGGAGGCGAGCCAGGTTGTCAGGGCCTGACCGGGACACTGGTGTGGAGGTGAGTTGGGTTGCACCGACACTGCCATGGTGACACAGGTTGTGCCAAGGGCCTGACCAGGACATTTATGCAGAGAAGAGTTGGGTTGCACCGAGGGCCTGACCTGGACACCAGGATGAAGAGCTGATCGATGCCACTTGCCGTTGGGGCAACTCTCCCAAAGTGTCTCCCTATCCCTGCTTAGTAAGAGTCTATACTTTTATTAGTATTAAGTATATTAGTAAGGATTTACCTGTAAAGATGGGGGAGGGGGGTGAATTATGGTGGTGGCACGGTAGAAGAGCAGTTTGTGCAATGCTGCTACAGCACTAGCAACTGGGGGTTGAATTTAAATTTAAATTTTGTAAGTTACATAATTTACTGCAAGTGAACTTCACATAATTAAAGAATACAATAATGATTATTATCAAATTACTTTACATTTTCCACTGTCTTTTTTTTTAAATGGTGTATTCTTAATGCAGGTGTATTAGTGAGTCTCAGTCAACTGGAAAATTTGCATATCCAACATAATTGATCCCCAGATAATGGGGATTTTGCAGTATTATCCCTATTAAAATCACTAACTTGGATCAGGTGTTAGGGTATAACATTTTGAAAAATTACAGAGACAAACCTTATGGATTCCAAACAAAAATCACAGCTATTACTCAGCACGTTATGTTCATGCTTGGCTGCTCATACAGCTATCCGTTCAGTCCCATTGGACTACTTCCACAATAGCCAATAGATGACATGGCTTTTGTGAAGCCTTTTTGTTTGGCCTTGGTGATACAGTTAATTTTTAAAGAACTGAAATACTTAATGTTTTAGCCTGCTAACCCATTTGTAGGGAACATAAAATCCTGCTACAAAAAATCATCTCAATTAAATGGGGAGAAAAGTTTGATCTAGGATCATCATCTCCCAATGACAAGTTCAGAATATCAATTATGATAATTGGGAACATGCCAATTATTTTTAGTATAAGCACATCTTCAGTCAAATAAAGTAGATTTAAAACTTCTGTCCTAATATTCTTTTTGATTTGAAGGAATACCAAGACTTGAAAAGTTGATACAGTTTCAGTGTTGAAACTGATGTTCCTTTTGGATCAATGTTATTAAAAAGAAAACTTTGCAAGATCTCTGTGGTGTTACACATTAATGCACCAGCAAGCCCTAGACAGATGCCTCACAATCGAACTTCTAAATCTCTACAAAAATACCTATCTCCAGTTTACAACATGGAACCAAGACCAGGAACTTAACATTGTAACGAGAACTTATATCAATGTTTTCACATGACCATGATGCCAGTTGCAAGTTATTCGTGAATATTTGTGGTGATGAGCAAAGCTGAACTCTTCCAAAGGTTATGCTGAAAAAGGTGATAACTCACCTCGTGTGGTGTATCCACCTATTACATAGATCATCCCTTTGCATTCACAAGCTGAGAACTCCACAAGTGGATCTGGCATCGAAGCTACAAAGCTCCACCAATCCAGCTCTGGACTATAGCATTCAACATTGCAAAGTGATTGACCACCTACGGCATACAATTTCCCACTTACAGCCAGAAGCTTAAAATTCGATCTGAAACAGAAAAATTATGCAAGCGATGAATACCTAAGGGATGGATAACCAGAAGATAGGAGGTAAAGATATTTAACTAACATTTCGGGCCTGAGCCCTTCCTTTTTTGTGCATTAACAAACTCAAGCGCACCAGGTTCAATATACATTTTACATTGTTAAAAAACCAAACTGTCACAAAGACCCTGGAGAAATGCCACGAAAGACAATTTAGAAAATAATTTAGGGTGATCAGTCCAGTCCCTTGCTCAACATCCACTGCAGTGATGACTGTTCGTCTGCTGTATACCATCCAATCTTGGTACACCCATATCCATTGTGCCCATACTCCAGATACTTTCAAACCACAGCCAAAAATAACTTGTTGCCTTTGTTCTTATCTGAAACTTTAGGCCTTTGGGTTCCAGTACACGTGAGGGAGAAAAACTGAAGGAATTCCTTGAGAATAAATTGGTTTCTGCTTAAAATATATGTGCTCGTCATAATAGTTTAAAAGACAAAGAGAATTGGAATGTTGTTTGGGATATACTGGAATTCTACAGATGCAGTGATTCAAGTAAAAACACAATGCTGGAAAAACTCAGCAGGTGAAATAGCCTCATTTGACTGCCTCATTTTCATTAATGGACATCCAAACTCCCTACACTTCCACCCTTCCCCCCCCCATACAGATCTCAAAGCCCTTTATTTCTTTCTTAACATACCGAACTAGTCTCCCTCTACCACCACCCTTCTTGGCCTGGCAGAATGTACTCACCCTCACTTCTCCTTTGACTCATCCCACTTTCTCTAGATCAGTGTAGCCATGCGTACCCACATGGGTCCCAGCTTTGCCTGCCTTTTTGTAGGCTTTTTGGAGCAATCTATGCTACAAGCCTACACAGGCAAGGCTCCTCAACTCTTCCTCTGCTACACTGATGACTACATTGGTGCTGCCTCATGTACATCAGGTTTAGTCACTTTGCTGCTAAATTTCACCCTGACCTCAAATTCACTTGGTCCATCTTTGGCGACACTCTCCCCTTTTGATCTCTCGGTTTCCATCTCAGGAGGCCAACTTTTTAATTTTTTTTTTACAAATCCCAACTTCCACAACAACCTTGACTACACTTCTACACACCCAGTTCCTTCAAAAGATTCTATTCCTTTCTCTCAATTCCTCTGCCTCATCTGCTCCTAAGATAAGGTCTTCCTGACCAGATCATCCCAAGATGACCTCCTTCTTCAAAAAACCACCATCAACTCAGCCCTTACCCATATCTCCTCCATTTCCCACACAGCTGCCCTGGCCACCTCTACCCCCAGACGCAACAAAAACAGGATTCCCCTTGTCCCCACCTACCACCCTACCAGCCTCCACATTATCCTCTGCAATTTCCATCAACTACAACAGGATCCCGCCACCAGATACATCTTCCCCTCTCCTTCCCTCTTCACCTTTCGAAGGGACTGCTCCCTCCGTGACTCCCTCATCCACTCATCACTTTCCACTAATCTGCCCCTTGGCACCTTCCATTGTGACCTCAGGAAGTGTCACACACACACACCCACACCTCCTCCCTCACCAACAATCGGAGCCACAGCCCTTCCAAGTGATCAACTCTTCACGTTATTCTGAGGGAGTTATCTACTGCATCCAATGCTCCTGTTGTGGCCTTCTCTACATCAGATAGGCTGGATGCAGACTGGGAGATTACTCTGCTGAGCACCTTGACTCTGTCCACATCAATGCCAGAGATCTCACAGCAGCCAACCATTTGAATTCTGCACCCACTCCTTAGCCGACATTACTGTCCATGACCTAATGCATTGCCAAAAATTGGAGCAACACCTAATATCCCATCTGGGCACTCTCTAACTGGATGACATTAACATGGACTTCTCCAGTTTCTGCAGGCCCACTCCCTATTCTCCCTCTCTTCCCTATCCCCTGACTCCTTTCCTTCAGCTCTCAACCCCCTTACTTCTCCATTCACAGAGCCATCCCCCTCCCCTGCTTGCTGTTGTGCCCTCCCTCCCTCATCCACCTCTTACCTGTGGGCCTGTGCCCCCGCCTCTCCCTCCACCAGTTTATTCAGACACCTGCCTACATTTTGTTCATACCTTGATGAAGGGCTCAAGCCCGAAACATTGGTGATGTATCTTTTTCTATACTATATAAAGTACGCTGATGGACCTGCTGAGTTTCTCCAGCGTTGTGATTTCTGGCATATACTTGACTTGGAAAATACATGCTCATATTAGAATAAAATTAAAATGTTCTTATATACACTGAAGTATTAAGATTCATGTACATTTGAGGCAAAAACAAGGATGGAAAAAGTAATCCACTAAAACAAAAATTATCTCAATGTTCTGAAATTCTGTTGAGGGCAGAGGGATAATTTAAAAAAATAGATTACTAATGGTTCTTAATCTTTTTTCTACTTGCATATCACCTTAAGTAATCCCTTACTACCACAGAGCACATATGGCATAGGATACCTTAGAATCTAAGGAAAAGGTTGAGAACTACTGGGTTAAACTAACAGTAAAAAAAATCAAACAGTCGTCACAAAAAATTTAAACAATTTAAATAACTTTAAAAATACTTCCTTCAATTAACTTTGTAAGTATTGTATTTAGCATTAGGGTTAGAACGAACGGGCTGTGTAGTAAGCATCTTGAATGATAAACCCTTCTTGATGACTAGAATGTGTAAAAATGTCATTTTTATACCACAATTATTTTCAGAAATGTTATTGGATGGTAATATTAAAATTGAGTAATGTAAATGTTGAGCATGCTATATAAAACAAAGTATCATAAAAGTGATTCTTGAGCGGAGATGGAGTGGGAAAGCATTTCAAATACAGGTATTATCAAGAGGTGAGAATATATCTATATAATTCGAGAACCTTTTCTGATTCATTGGCGAAATCTGATTCCATTCATTTTTGCAAGGATTGTAGCAATGTGCCGCTGCAATTTCTTGACTAGTCATCCTGTATCCACCCACAATAAAAAGGTAATTGTTTAACACCGTTGAGCCATAATCCCTCACGTTCATTATGTCAGGGGGAAGGCTGTTTGCCAGGGGAAACCACCTCTGGGCATCCTCATCATATCTCAACATTGACCATGGCTCATCAGGACTCAGGTCTAAGGAGGCGCTGAAGAAATCCCCAACTGCCAGCAACACAGCTGTGCCCTTAAAACGCATCTCCTTAACCTGGAGACGCAAAGCGTTCGGCAGGTGCCTGAATTCTTGTCTCCTGAGCATTGGGTGATAGTGACCCGCCATAAACCTGAGAGTACCACTCATCAGATCACTGATCCCATAAATTTCAGCAAGTTTATACAACTCTACACAGTTGTCCGCCTTGATCTCTGACAGAAGGAGCTTCAATATGGAAGTCACTTGGAGAAAAGATGCTGTTTCCACCAAATCTTCCAAAGTGTCGTTCTCAAAATGCACCTCAGACGTGTTAATGAATTTAATGACGAGCTCCAGACCCTGAACACTCAAGCCCTGCAACTGAACCGAATCCTCTTCGGATTCCTTCATTCCCGACTCATAAAGAGCTCTGAAGTAGTCGCTTTTCTCAATGAGCTTGCGTTTGCTGACTTGATACATCTTGTCCTCTATCGAGATCGTAATGATTTGGTCGGAGGACATGGTATCCGGGTGGAATGCTCCGCCGTGCAATCGTTCTTCCCCTCGGCTTTGAGTTGCATGAATCCAGATGAACGCGCTGGTTGGTCTCCACCTTGCACGAAGGGGCCGACTTGAAGCAGGGGATGGGTTGCAGTGATTTGAGGTGCTCCGATGCGTCTCCCTGCAGAATCGCGTGGCCTCCCTCCTCGTCCCGTCTCCGAGGGATTTCCGAAAAAAACTTCTCCGAATACCGTTCCTTTCCCCCCCCACCCCAGCTCCTGCCAAACTCGTCACTTCTCCTTCCGCTTTCGACAACCAATCACCGACCGCCCAAGTTGCTTTGCTCAACCCCCTCACCATTTCAGAGGCGCCCTAACTGATGGTGCAGGTTGTCTTGCAGAGGTGGTGCTGGCCACTTCTAAAGATGGTGCTTTTCAAATCTAGTTTTAATTAAATGTTAAGGGTTAAAATAAGAATGATCCATCAAGAACAGAAAGATTTGTTAACACTTTTTTTAAAAAAGTAATTATTCGAATTCAACACATGGCCCATTCAGCCAGGAGCATCCTGAGATACAAGAATGAAACGAGTAACACTGGATCTTTAATACAGCACAGGAACACGGTGGCTGTGCCAACAAATGATGGCAGTTTAAGCTAATTCTATCTGCCGATCAGTAGTTCAGATCCCTTCACTCCCATCTATTCACACGCCTGTTCAAAAGCTTCTTAAATATTGCCATAGTATACGCTTCGAGCAAGGGCGTTCCAAGCCCCTTCCACTCCACATGTATAAAACTTACCTCACAAATCTCTTTTAAACGTTACCCCATTTCACATTAAATTTATGCCCTCGAGTACTTGACATTTCCACCCGGGGGAAGAAGACTGTGATTACCTAACCTATCTTTCATAATTTTATATACTTCTGCGAGGTCAGCATTAAGATGCGACCAGAACTGCCCAAAATAAGGCCGAAACAAAGATTTATACACCTGCAAAACGACTTGCCAACTTTTATACTCAATGTCCTGAATGATTAAAAGCAAATATAGCACACACCTTCTTTACCATCCTACTTATGTGTGCTGCCATTTTCTGGGACCTTATGCACTTGGACTCCAGTGTCCCTCAATATATTATTGCTCCTAAGAGGCAGCTTATTGCTCCCTCCTCACCCTTGCCATCATGTAGACACAGCCTTTGTAGGCAGGGGTGAAGAAGAAGTGGGAAGGAGTAAAGGTGGAAAAGGAGGAGTTCCAGTGAGGAGCTTGATTTGAATCATAAAGCCTGAAAAGTTTAACAGTCTATGATATATTGTCCTTTCTCAATGGTTGCAGTAAACCTGCTTGAATGCCTCCTGTTTGAACTGGTGGAAACTGTGGATGATCCAGTTGATATATCTTGAACACCTCTGGAGATAAATGGTCCAGATTTGGACCTCATCACCTTGCCATAAGTATTGCAAAAGATAGATTGTGTCTCAGTGATTGATGACAATTTATTCCAAATGCTTCATCCTGGGAGAGATGTCACAGCCACTCCTTGGGGTGGTTTCTGGCTCAGTAATCCTAATGATCTGCTGAATAACATATTGAGAGAGTCCCACATCATCCTCAAAACCCCCAAGTTTCAGCTTGCATATCAGAAGCCTGTTTCTGTCTAAATGATCATCGACCAATTACACTTATATCAACAGTGATGAAGTGTTTTGAGAGGCTGCGTTTGACGCAGCCTGTCTGCTCCTGTCTGAGCAATGACAGGGTTCCTTTCCAGTTTGCCTACTGCAACAACAGGTCCACAGCAGATATCATCTTCCCAGCTCTACGCAAAATCATGGAACACGTGGACGGCAAAGACGCATACATCAGGATGGTCTTTATTGATTACAGTTTGGCAATGAATACCATCATCATGTCAAAACTGGTCAGCAGATTTCAAGACCTGGGCCTCAATACCCCACTATGTGATTGGATCCTGAATTTCTTCACTTCCAGACCATAATTAGTGCAAAATGGCATGAACATCTCATTTACAATCTTCATCAGTACTGGAGCACCATAGCCCCCTGCTCTTTTCGCTTTACACCTATGACTGTGTGGCTCAGTACACCACCACAACACATTTGCTGATAATACCACGGTAGTGGATTATACAGAAGGGGCAATGAGTCAGCATACAGGAGGTAGATTGAAAACTTGGCTCAAAGCAACCTCGCAATCAATGTCACCAAAACCAAAGAGCTGATTGCAGACTTCAGCAGGGGAAAACTGGAGGTGTATGATCCAGTGATCATTGGGAGAATACGAGGTGGAGTGGGTGAGAAAATTTAAATTCCTGGGAGTCACTATTTTGGAGATCCTTTTCTGGACTCAACATGCTAATGCCATCATAAAATAAGCATGTCAGCACCTCTAATTCCTCAGGATTGGTGGAGGTTTTGCTTGACATTGGAAACCTTGTCAAACTTCTAATGGGAAGCGTGCTGACTGGCTCCATCACAGCCTGGCGTGCAGGCACCAATACCTCTGAGCAGAAAGCGCTGCAAAAGGTATTGGACACAGCCCATCACAGGCGAAATTCTATACACTATCGATAAAAAAAATCTGCAATACATGGAAAGCTGCCATTGGAGGGCAGCAGTAATCATCAAAAATGAACTGCACCCATGACATGCTCTGTTCTCGCCACTGCCAACAGGAAAGAGGTAGAGGTGCCATAAGACTTGTACCACCAAGTTTGGAAACAGTAGCTACCCCTCCAGCATCAGTCACCTCAACAACAAACTCAATCTGATACTCATTTAAGGATTCTTACTTTGCACATTATTTATTACTGATTTTTTTTCTGTATTACACAGTTGGTTTACATTTCTCTCTTTGTGGCATATCTGTCTTGCAGCAGGTAAAAGGGAATTTCATGTAATAGGACAGTTTTATTATTATGGCAATAAATGGAATCTTGAATAATATATGTATTTTTTTCAGTACACTGTACAGTTACCAATAAGTAGAAATTTTTCCTGGCTTGAAGGAAAAAGAATCTCAGGATTGTATGTGATGTCATGAATATACTCTGACAATAAATCTGAACTTTGAGCATTTGTAGCATTGGTTGGTTTCTGCTTATGTTCAGTAAAAGCTGAGATAATAAATGAAATAGTCAGGTGCTTTGTGATAAATGGATCTGCTAACGTTAAAATGAAGTTGCCCTCCATCTTAATTGCAGTAAGACTGAGCTGTAAAGTAACAAGTAAGTCTAAAGTAGGATATCTTCCTTGACAATTCACGCAGGACTACCAATGTCCTGACCTTATTGATGAGACTATTCAATAGTCCTTGCATTTTGACTATGAATGATGATGGTCACTGAAATTCTTTGGAATAGAATTCAACTGTGAACTTAGTGTTCAGGGATGAGACACTTGGAATACTTTTCCCTCTGCTCTGGATGCAGGCATTTGTAATGTATAACCCATCAGGACAATTGAATCCATTCAGCTGCCCAAGAAATCACTTGACCAAATGGAAGCTCTGATTATCAAAGATAAATGACACCCGGGGAAGTCATAGTGAGGAGAGAAGGTTGTGGATATACTGCCTGAATTATGCAAATCTGAAGTGCTTATGCAATAAAAGCAAAGGTGGGGAAGGGGCAGTGTGAGATGAAGGATGTTTGAGCATGCTGCTATTTTTAATTATCTTTGCCCTCTCTGCTGGCCACAGATTCTGTGGCAATACCTGTGCTCTCCTACTCTAGGCCTGTGAATAGAAAGATGCAAACTGGCTTTCTGCCTGTTCCCTCCAATAAGAGCTTGACTGGTGCAGCTGCCTTGGTTGATTATATAACCATATAACACTTACAGCACAGAACAGGCCAGTTCGGCCCTACTTGTCCATGCCGTAACAAATCTCCACCCTCCTAGTCCCACTGACCAGCACCCGGTCCATACCCCTCCAGTCCTCTCCTCTCCATGTAACGATCCAGTCTTTCCTTAAATGAAACCAATGATCCCGCCTCAACCACGTCTGCCGGAAGCTCATTCCACATCCCTACCACCCTTTGCGTAAAGAAATTTCCCCTCATGTTCCCCTTATAATTTTCGCCCTTCAATCTCAAACCATGCCCTCTAGTTTGAATCTCCCCCACTCTTAATTGAAAAAGCCTATCCACATTTACTCTGTCTGTCCCTTTTAAAATCCCAAACACCTCGATCAAGTCCCCCCTCAATCCTCCACGCTCCAGAGAAAAAAGCCCCAGTCTGCACAACCTTTCCCTGTCAATCTTCTCTGCAATCATTCTATCTTATTGATATCCTTCCTGTAGTTTCTGGCAGTGTGTGTAAACTGTAAGGCTTGCAAAAGAGATATGGTTGTGAGAATGTGGTGAGGCATATTAGGAAGGAGTCCCCATTAATAAAGACCGGTGCAAAGAAGTAATGAGTTTGTAGATTGCTCTGAGATGAGCATGTGGCTATTTTAACAAAAAGATTTTAACAGAGTTCACTGATCTCAGCCATGGCCATGTGGTCATTTAGCACTTTGTGGCAATGTGTCTATCCACTTTTTACTTCTGGCATTGACCCTGAGTATGGCCCGCTTACTATTCCAACTTAATCCTGAGCCCTTAAGAATAGACTCTCTTCATTCTATCTACGTGAACACCTAAAGATTTCACCACATTTTCCTCCAATGGTTGAAGGTGATATGACTTCCTGTTAAGAAACGTAGACATAGCTTACTCCAGAGTTACATAGCTCAAGTAGTGTAGCCATGAAATAAGATCCCGTGCAAAAACATTAAGACCATGTGATTAATGCTGGCTGGATCTTGAAACCATGATAATAACATGGAAACATAACATTCATCTACCAGCAAACAAAAAGGCATATGTTAATTGCACATTGTGATTTTAAAATACACAGTCATGAAC
Organism: Narcine bancroftii; assembly: GCF_036971445.1. Lineage (NCBI taxonomy): Eukaryota > Metazoa > Chordata > Chondrichthyes > Torpediniformes > Narcinidae > Narcine > Narcine bancroftii. The sequence goes on along the minus strand of NC_091479.1, from coordinate 83,255,363 downwards.
ATGCAATGTCTCCCTCTAAATGCAGAGTCATTGACCACTGAAATATGCTGCCAGAAATAAAAAGAACAGAATAAGAATCCATTACTAATCTGCAGAAGGCATTTGGGTGAGCTTAGGTGAAGAAATCTTATTAAAAATAAAAGAAAATCAAAATTCCTAAAAGGATGCAAGTGAACCAGAAATCACAGGAATTGCTACTTTTTGCAGTCTCCTTGCTGGTTAACCTTTTCTGTGAGCTGGAAGCCAGTGGGATATTTTAAACTATTTCTTCAATATCCCCATATGTAGCTATCCCATACATATGTATCCCTGTATAAGAGTTTTCCTCTATTTTTACCCACTGGGGAATTTATTTATTGGGAAATAAGTTGATCATACAAATCAGCAGCGCCTGAATGGGACAAGTTGAAAGAACCAAAAAGAATCTTTGTTAATTGTTAATATTTGATGTGAAATAAACATAAAACCTTTTAAAGCAAAAAATGTCCCCAATTTACCTTGGCTGCAAATATTTATTATTAATAGTGGGTGTACAATGATCTATTCTTCAGCACATATCTTATCTAGTGAAACAGTATACCAGAATAACATACTTGGCTTCAGCTGCCAGAATATCAATTACTTTTTTTTCTGAATTATAACATATGATTTATAGTCATTGCATCCAAATACATTTCTTTCATGCAGTATGCAATCCAGTTGGCAAGATATAAATTCAACATGCTTTTCCTTATACAAAGTAATGAACCACGCATATATGATATTCTCAGCTCAGATGCTGTTGATCGCTTAACCTATTTAAAGCAGATAGAAAGAAATATTTATGATATGTTGAAGTCACCAAAAATCAACAGTGAGAAGAAGATTAGCTTTCACTCACGGTACAGCGCTCTAAATAAGAAAGTGTCCTTCGAGGAAAAGAATCTTGTAGGAATCCGATAGAATTCTTCGTGTTCATGTTGCATTGGTATAAAGAGGTCTTGCATTTTTTTTTAAGCTCATGGATGCAATCTGTTCAGAATTAAAATACATCTGATGTAGCAATTTGGTTCCAATTGAAAACAATGCCTTCATTCAGCTTTGCCAAGTGTTGACAAATTGTTTGCCCTTTTTAAAAGGTGCAATGAAAGCCTCGCTCGACGTGTTCTCCAGTGAATTCGGTGTGACTATTCATTTGGGGGATATTCGTGTCCATTTGTCAGCAATGGCATGCCTCGCTGGATTATGCAGTCACGTGTATAGAAATTATCTCTAAAAGTATTTGCTATTAGCTCACCGATTTTTGTTCAAGTGTTTGTCTGAATATATCTGACTTTGTACGTTTTAGCGTAACACCTCATGAACTCAGTACACATTAGCAACCTCACCCACAACCGAAATAATATATGGAAGCAGTACCTTTGTAACCACGTCAACAAAGCTCACTCTCTATAAAGGATGATAGTAACGGGGCTGGCAGAAAAACCTGATGCTGCAGAATAATTCACCAATTCCTTGACATCAGTTGATCTTTGATTTTTGTTCGAATTTTTTTTGTAAAGGTATGCTCCAAGAAAAACGATCGATAGGCTTCAGACAGATTTACGTTAACAGTTATGAACCATTTCCAGTCTGAACTTTTCATGTAAAGTTTGTTCGAATAAAGAACGGTCACAGGTCATAGATTAATGTGACAGACTCATCTGCCACAACTGTAAAATGAAGAATTAATTCTGCCAACAATATTAGCAAATGTGGTCCCTCCCACTTTTTCCTGTCGTAATTAAAATCTTGAAGCCACGCCATGGCGAACATGCTCATTTCTGACGCAGAAGTCGCATCTCATCTTGAGAGGAGCTTGTGCAAGAACGACAAGACTGCACGGTCACGCAGGATCACTCTCTGGCCATGATCCTCACGCTTATTCTGCTGGTGTCCTTTCCTGCCTTGCCGAGATCTTCTCCTCGATGTTCGCCGACAGTATTTTATAGAAACTGTTGGCTGCGACATTTTCCTGGTGTACTCATAGACCTTCCACTTTCCATGAGCAGGGGTGCCCACCTGGTCAATTACTACCACGCGAAGACTGCTCGGCATTGCAGCAGGACCTGCTGCCAGCTCGAGAATGGTGAGTTTGTCAGGCGACTGAAGGAACCGTTGTCACTCAGCCTTCAAGATGCAACTCGCCGGGATTTTTCTATCAGGATGTAGCTTCATGTTTAGTTGATCTTTCAAATCCGATTAAACAATCGTTACTATTCATTCGCGTGGTTATTCGGCGTCTGTGGCTGAAGTGAGGATGTGGAAACATGAAGGGGCGGTTCTCGAGAGGAGATACTCTCTCAATAGAACTCAAGACAGTTAATCACCAGGGTTGCAAAACAAGTTTTTCCGCTGGTAAAAAAACGTCCCAACTTAAATTGTATCAGGCAATTCTGTCGCCCAAGAAGTCTGATTTGATTCAAAGTTTAATGACTCAAATATAAATACTCAAGAAGCAGTTTTGACTAAAAGAATAAGCAGAGCGGCGAATCAATAAAACTGTCATTTTGGCTAAAGATTACGTTTCACGAAATAAGAGTCTAGTTCCCGTTCAGTACAATGATCGTTGTGTTCCAGCAATCTCAGCTCAGCCCAGGTGTCGAACGACCTTTCCCCTCACCACTGCATGTTCTCATTCAACTGGTAACGCTGTACTGCTTCTTTCTTCTATTCAGGGGGATCCTGAAGCTCGAATGTACTTTTCAACTGTTCTGCATATACAGTGCTCCAATTCATCCCCCTCTCTCCAATTTAAGGCAACGCCTTTGAGTCTCATCTGCTGCTTGATAACTGAACGCTGGCGTGCTCGCCCTTAGACAATCAATCCGTCACGAAATCACGCTGAGGCACTGCTCCCAGATTTCAGATTTATTATCAGAATACCTGTTTCCTGCAGCGAGGGATAATTTCCACTTAATGGTAGTGCAAATAAAAACTATACGCAGCGTAAACAAATAAATGCATGTGCAATAGAGAGAGAAAAAAACTATGTGTAAGAGTAAATGAGTCCCTGATTGAGTTTGTTGTTGAGTCTGATGGTGGGGGTTTGCAGCTGTTCCTTAACCTGGTGGGGCGAGTCTTGGTGGCACCGAGACTGCAGAGAGAACAGAGCATGGATCCTTGGAGATTGCTGCTGCCTGCCCTTGGTCGGCACCCCCTTTTTGAAACCCATCTCTACACATTGAATAAATGTTCGAATTAATGTGTTCTGATTTTCAATTTATTGCAGCCACATGTAACACAGCCGTCTTCAGCTTTGCCGAAAGTCAGGACGGTTCTAACTGTTTTCACCTTAACTGTCCAAGTCCGGATAGTTGCATAATGAGAAGAATGATTGATTTTACACTGTTCAACGTGACACGAGGTAAGTCCGCCACTATTTTCCATGTTAATGTAAACGAATAGAAAATATAGCACATTTTATAATTCATGCCATTTGAAAGTAAATGGTGAAACTTTTGGTGCGGGTTATCTGCGCCAGCCCCCATTTATTCCTCAACAACTCTTCCATAAATTGATTACGCTTCGGTGTATTTCTAATGCCCCTTGCCCTGCTAAATATGGCACAAAACATCAGGGTTATTTCATCAATTACATTTGGAGAGTGTAACGAATTTAATACATCGCCTAAGTGAAATCAACAGATTTGTTCATCAGCGTGATCAGCACGAAGACTGGAAAATGATCCGCCCAGTGAGGCTTCTCTGAAGGCGAGAGCGACGAGTCGCCGGGATCCGTCCACTCCACTCGCAAAATCCGAGAATAAATGACCATCAAAAGAACTTTCAGATGCTAGAAATCATCACAGCGACAGAAAACTCTCAGCAGGTCAAATAGAGAAACGGTCAACGTCAAATCTGGGACTTTTCTTTAAACCCAGATAAAAGATCAGGTTATGAAAAGGGCGTTTTCCTCGAAGTTGGCCACTGTCATTGAGTTTACTGCAGAAACCAGGCATCATTTCAGATCACTTTGGCGTGCTACCGTAATTCGTCTGCGATTGCTTTACAGGAGAAGATCCAGATTTGCTTGTTTTTGAAAACCGTCGAGATCAACCCAGACAGCCAAACCTCCGGAAGGCCACCGATATGGTACGATTCAACAATTCTGGGTATTTGGGCTTGGACACACCATCTCAAGGAACTCTTTCCACCTCCAACTGGGACGTGAATGGCTCGTCTCCATCACGGACTCAACTTCTTTTCCCGTCCGACCCGGTGTCAGTCGCTGATTCCAGAGACATTGGGAGAGGCGCAAACGGCAGTCGGAGCCATCCCAGCGAGGGGTTGGAAGCGCCGGCGTTTCTCCAAGGTGAGCGGCTCCCTCCCATCACACTGCAGCCTTCTCCCTCCCTGATCACCGAAACCGATGAAAGATCGAGTGATCCCGAAGCCACTCCTCACCCCCACTCCTTAGGAAGGGCGAACAGCACTTTGGAGACCAATGGCAAGAACTTGACGGTTGATCGCAGAACAACCGTGGCACCGAGGCAAGTGGATCGAGAGGGCTTACGGCCTCCCTTATTCCTGTTCTCGGCCATCGTGTTCATTTCTGTGTGCGCTCTTGCAAGACGGAAGAAGAAAAGGCGAGGCTGTTCTCGACCTCCCCGGCTTGGTAAATGTGACATTGGAAAGGGGTTATTTTAAATCGTTCAAATTGAAAACTATTGAAACACCGACCCTGAAATTTGTGGTCTGGAAATATGTTAATTCTTTTAGGACAAAACCGATGCCAGCACCTAACATTGATCTATGCCCAGTTAAATGTAAAAATTTAGAAGCTGTTTTCAATTATTCCCACTCCGCACCTAATGTATTATTATATTATTTGGCGAGGTCATCAGTATGGGTCATTTTTGCTTTTGCCAAGAATACAGTCATAAAAGCCATGGACAATGTAATTTGTACCATGTGTTTCAATGAACCACATACATACTCAATTAAAATTATAGTTGAACAACCTCTCTGGGCCAAATACTGATTTATAAATGTGGAGCCTTAATTTTTCCATGCTAAAACGTCTTAACAATCACATTTTTAAAATGCATTAAAAGAAAACATTACATTTTTTTCCCCACACATGGATGCCACTGCCTTTATTTGACAGTTCTAGAAATAACAGCCCATGCAAAGTGACTCATATCTATCTCCATGTAATCTGATAACAAAAGTGGGGGGTTTTTCCGAGGCAATGTGTTCATTGACACATTTCTTTTTGGCTGATTCCTTTCATGAAGTAACTAATTCTTTGGACAAAAGTTTTCATTGGTTTGGTAATTAAATTGGATGCTTGTTCATTTACTTGAACGAAAACAGACAGTTATAAATTCTTGTTTGAATCTACATATGCAATCAAAGCAGGAATAAATTATAAGCTTGATTCCATAATTATTGATCTTAAAATTATGTAAAGTGGTGGCATCAATAAAAATTGCATATTATGACATAAAAGTCCAAAACAATTTGGAAATAATATGCAAATATTGTCTGAATTGAATAATGGAACATATATTGCTTAAGAATATTTAAGAATTTATATATAAGAATATAGTGATAAACTAAGAAATTAAATTTTACTTTCCTATGTCTGATCTATGGGAAACATACCGTATTTGCCCTAAAATTAGGTTATTGAGTACTTGATTATTTTCCATTATGACTTAGGTTGAAACTTAAGTTGGATACAATGACAATTATTGTACAAAATAAATTAATACAATCTCAAGATGTAACCTAGAGTATTTTGTTTCTGTCCCATTATTTTAAACATCAAAAGAAAATTGCGTGACTAATAACTGATGGTCAAATTAAATTTATCAGTTCAATATTAACAAGATCTAATGCCACTAACATTAAATTTGCCAATTATTTTATTAATTTGCAGCAAAATAAAGTTTATTTCAAAATTATGATGTGTTGATATTTAAAGTTACTTAAATTAATTTAAAGGTGAAACTATTTTCTTCAGGCAAAGAAAGTAATTATTGAGATGTTCTGAAATGGCCTACTACAACAATTAAAACTGATAAAACACAAATCATATTTCCTAAGAAAAGTTCAATTAAATTTATGTGTATATGTGTGTAATCCAAGATGAGTCCCATTATGATGGGGGTAAAGGGTGTCTCTGGAGTGAAATACATATAACAAGGAACCTGTGGTTTGGAGAGTCTTTTAAAAGTGATGTTTTATGCCAGCCTAAAACTTGGATGCTTCACAGAATCATGGTTCATCACAAATCCCTATGCACCCTTTGCAAGTGGATGCCTTGACTTCCTCATTGGAAGACCACAGAGAGTACAGATCAGAAACAACATTTCCTCCTCACTAACAACCAACATAGGCACACTTCAAGGATGCGTGCTTAGCACACTGTTCTACTGTAATCTACACTGTTCTACACCTAGTCCAGTATCAAATCATATCATATAAATACATAGATGTGGCATGTTGTATGGGAGTGTGCCACTTTAAATGAGTACTGAATTTATGCCAGTAATGCAATATGCATGGACAAGGCTATGATCAAATTTTCCATTAAAATGAAGTATATTGCAAGCAGCTGCTTTCTTCCATCTGAATATAGATGGCAAGGTTGGCGTAGCAGTTAGCACAGCGCTTTTACAGCCACCAGCGATCGGGACTATGGTTTGAATCCCACGCTGTATGGAAGGAGTCTGTACATTCTCCCCTGTGTGCTCCAAAACGTACAGAGGGTGTAGGTTAATTGGGTGTAATTGGGCGGCACAGACTTGTGGGCCAAAATGGCCTGTTACTGTGCTGTATGTCTAAATATGGTTTTCTCTGACTGGTATTTATATTTATTCTTCTGGATAATGGCAATTTTACAAATATAAAATAATAAACAACTTTATCCATGAGACAATTTGGGTAAATATATTTGTTATTTTCTCCTTGTGGCCATTCAATCAAATACTTCTCCTGTTATCCCAACTATACATTCTCCTCCCATCTCCTTTGAGGTCTCTATTCCATTTTTCCATTTCATTCATCTCTCTTGCATCTGCTCTGATGATGAGAACTTCTGAAATGTCTTTTTTTTCTTTAAATATGACTTTAAATTGCAATATTCCATATCTCGTCTGTATCGTGCACCTGCTCCCTGCAAAAACAAGGAGTGTTTCCCCAGCCCTGACCTTCCAGCCACTGAATTCAACAGATCAGCCTCTGCAACCTTCATTTGTCAGACATATATTCCCCTCTCTCTTTGTTCCTATCATTACTGCTATTTCATCCCTATCAACCACCTCTTTGACAGGAGTTTCCACATAACTACAGGAGTTAGAATCCTGCAGCATGGAAATAAGTCCTTTGGTTCACATCAAGTGCCATTTGACATTAATCTTATTCTAATTCAATTTTCTTTCTTTTTCAAATGACGACTATTTTAAGTTTGAGAAACACCATTTCTTCTTCCATTTAGACGCATTGCAGCCTCCTTTTTATGCTGTAAAGTTACCCATCTCAATTTTAATTTATTTTCTCTCTCCATAGGCCCTACCTGATTTGCTGGGCATTTTAAGTTATCACAACAACTCTGACCTGAGTTTATATTTCCCTTTGTTCATTTTCTAATTGCTCTCATTAATTTTTCTCTCCAATGGATACATTGTGTAATTACCTTTGCAACCCTACTCTCACCTTTTTCAGATAATTCCTCTTTCCTACCCATCTGTCCCCATCTTCAACTTAAAACTAACTTGTTTTCTCACCTTCCCAGTTCTGAAGAAGGACCTGACATATTGACCTGGTTTCTCTGTGCACAGATGCTGATCTGGTCTGTTTTGCTGGCATTGCATTTATTTTCTTTGTTTGTACCAAGTCCAAAGTTAATTTGAGCTTGAGTTCTCTTCCTCCCACCCCTCCAACTCTTCAGTAAAAAAAAAACAATTTAAAAATATTTGGGGATAGCAGAAAAGCTGACCTTATGGGTTTCAGCTAAAAGGATGACCTTATCTCAGAATAACTAACATATAATTGTTAAACCAAGTTTACTAAGCTGGCTACCTACATCATTATATTTATATTATTACTTATTTACATGGGCACAATGGTACATAACCCCATATTTATTCAATAAACTTGCTCTGCCCTTAGAAAATTGGTTCACTTAATTCATAAAATTTTAAAGGCTCAAAATACATAACTTGCATTTAAAATATGATTCACTGACAAAAATCAGGCAGTTAATGCCCACCCTAAATTCTCCTTGAGAAATTGATTATAATCCTAATTCTTAACTCACAGTCACTTGTGTTGAACAAACTTCCCAGTGCTATTAAAGGGGGAGTTCACAGATACTGACTGGCAACAATAGCAGGAAGATTGATGTGCAATTTAGATGTCATGGCTTCCAATATATCTTTTCCTCTTTTTGGATGTTTTGGATTTATGAAGTGGTGCCATAAAGTTTTTGGCAAACTATATTAATGTATTCTGTCAATGCTACAGGCCACATCCATAAATTTTGGCAGTAGAGGGAGTGGCTGTTCAAAATGGTATGAGATGTACCAAACAAACAGGCTGCTGAGGCCTGGATGTTGCTGTGCTTTGCAGGATTGGCATTCATCCAGACAAATTGGAAGCATTCAATTATACTCCTAATTGGAGCCTTGTCGATCTGAGGAAACAGTAGCAGTCGAAATAATTGCACATATACAGATTTAACAATTTGGGCAAAACTATGTGGAAAAACATATTTTAATGGAGTGATTATGACCTAATTACCTGTACAGGTGACGCAAATTAAACTGTACATTCAGAAGGACATTGGAGAGGCACGAGAAAGGAAGTAATTTCCAGGATGTTAAGGAAAGACCAGGATGGGGGGAAAAAAGATTCACACAACTGCTCTACTAGAAACGGACATAGACTCAATTGATGAAAATAGCTTTCTTCGGTTGAGTGCATGCCTTCACAGCCTTACAGGCTACAAAATGAAGCCAGGCAGAATCATAAACTCACAGATAAGCACAATGGATTCTATGCTCATTTCTAGCAGAGGGCCAGCAAACGAGTGGAAAACATCTCTTCTACCTCAACCTCAAGCACACCTGTACCCCTGTCACTGATCAGATGTCAGATGTGCCTTTTGGAGCGAGTCCATGGAGAGTTACTGGACCATATTTGCTGGTCTGTCCTCTGTGCCTATGCAGACCAAGTAGCAGCTGTATTCACAACTGCAACCTCCCTCTTCAACAGGCTGAAGTATACCCTTGCTTCAAGGAGGCCACTAACATCCCAGTGCCAAAGAAGAATGAAGCGATGGGCCTAAATGACTACCGGCTGGTGGCTCTGATGTCCACCATCATGGTATTTTGAGAGGTTGGTCATAGTTCACATTAAGTGCAGCCCACCAACATCGTTGACCCTCTCCAATTCACAAACTGCTGAAGTAGGTCTACAGAAGATGCCACCTCCCAGGTTAAAAAATCAGCTGTGGAGCAACAAGGACTTCTATGTCAGATTACTATATATTGACTACAACAAAATAGTACCAAAGTAAACCATTGTAACCTTGGTCTCAGCACCAACCTCTCCCATTAGATATTTGACTTTCTATTATGCAGGCCACAATCAGTGAGGATTGGTGACAGCAACTCCTCCACAATCATCCTCAATACAAGGGGACTTCAAGGCTCTATAGTCAGCCCTCTATGATATTCCACATACACTCACAGCATGGCCAATCTCAGCTCCAACTCCATCTATAAATTTGTAGATGACACCACCAGTGTAGGAAAAGATTTATAACAACTACCAAATGGGATATAAAAGTGAGATAGAGGGATTTGTGGTTTGATGGCAGGACATCAACCTCTCCCTCGATGACAGCAAGACCAAAGAGCTGGTTATAGACTTCTGGAGGAGGGGCAGAGCTCACACCTGGTCTGGGTACACAGTGCTGAGGTGGAAATAGTGGACACCTTTAAGTTCCTTGGGGTAAACATCTTCAGTGACGTGATAGTCCATTCATGTCAGTGCAATAGCCAAGGAAGTGCTTTGCCCCCTTTACTTAGTCAGAAGTCTTAGGAAAGTTGCCGCATCCTGCTTTGTTTAACAAGTTATACCAATGCAGTATCGAAAGCATCTTATCAGGGTGCATCACTGCTCTACACAAGTCTGCAAGAAAATGCAGAGGGTTGTGAGCATGGCTCAGTCCATCAAACATACACTCCTCCACTCCATTAACTCCAGATGCTTCGGAAAAGCAGCCATCACATTAAAAGATTCATCCCACCCACCACACTCATTTCCCACCATCTCCCCATCTTGTCAAAAAGACAAGCAACAAGTGTGAGATTATGCACACTGGATTCAAGGACAGTTTCTTTCTTGCCACTATCAGACTCCTGAATGAACCTAAAATATAATTATGTTGCCTTTTCTCTAGACCAGCTGATTTCTCTGTGATTCTCTAATTTTGAACCATCTGACTTGTGGTACTTATGTCTGAGGTGTCTATTGGTCTGCTTGCAAAACAATCTCCACCGCTGAATTTTTGATACATGTGGCAATTAACTTTTAACTTGACAATATTTATCTTTCTGAGGTGATTGTATGATTGAAATAATTGGCTCTGACAACTCCAACTCTCTTCCATTTTGCTGGGTATAATGGTGGAGAATTTTTCCCTTCATTCCCACACACTTCAATTTTACAGCTCTGGATTGGAAGTCCTTCATCCAGCACTTACTCAAGAACTTCCTTGATGTTGAGCTGTTATTTTCACCTGATCTTTGGAATTCTGCTCATATTTGGGCCAAGGTGTAAAAAGATTGAAACAGAGGCTGGACTGAAAAAAGACTGTTAGTGGTAACAGCAAACAGCCAAGATACTCTCCAGCTTTGAAAGATGACTAAATACAGGCTCCATTAATGGCCATATGCAAGGAACAGACCAAGATGGAAAATCCATTAGAGAAACTTGGGGAAATGATATGACTCCCCCAGGAGTGACAAGTGTCGGAAGTCTTAACAAAGATTACCGGAGTTAATCTTCCTGGTTACCCAGAATGATATTTATTGTGAAATTTTATAGCTATTAGTAATAATCTTACAGAGTATCAATTATCGTTTACTAAGATTGCACTGGCAATAGCCAAGAAATGTGTGGCAGTCAAATGGAAGTTGAATACACCAATCACTTTGGCAAGATGGATATCAGAAATGGACAGTTGTATCCCTATGGAAAAGATTACTTATAATTTGCAAAACAAACACGATACATTCCTCAAGACCTGGCAAATGTATTTAAATGAGATTGATGCACAAGTATAATATTGCTGTTGTAAATTTATGATCTTCCCTCGATTTTATACTATTTTTATATTTATTTTATAAAATAGACTGTAAGCTCTGGCGATGGATGGAAAGACCCTGCATCCATTTATTCTGTTTAAGTTAAGGGGAAGGGGGTAGCAGGGGCGGGGGGGGGGGGGAGGGGGGAGGGGGCTTGAATTTTATTGCTTGGAAATTTTATTTTTTGGTTGATTTTTTTGTTACAAATATTTATGAAAATTTGTATTTTTTAAGAAGGATTTTTATTCTGTATAAATGGCATATAGACTGTTTTCTACTATATTTATGTAAAAGATGTATATTTGACTTATGTTTGAAAACCAAAATAAAATATTCATAAAAACAGATGGAAAATCCATTCAACATTTCAGGTGTGATGGCTAAAAATCTTCAACCTTGCCTTTTATACTTTTTTTTTCAATCTTTTTATTATTATTATAATTTATAAACACATACAGTTCAAAGAGATATAAAAAAATACATAGTAAGTAATGAATTAATACAGAGATTCCTTTTATACTTTTGTGCTGGCCGAAATCGCCATTGAAGATGATAATATTCATAAGCTCCCATTCATGACTGGATGAGGCAGGACAGAAGGTTTTAATCTGGTCTGTTGGTTACAGAATATTGCTGAGTGTTCTTTGCATTAAATGATTTAATGTACCATTTAAGTTTTATGTATGTCTGATGTTGCCCTGGCAAACTCTGGTGGGTTAGAAAAAGGCATAGTTCACTGCTTACAAAAAAACTTGAGGTTTCAAGGCTCATTCTAACTCTCCAAAAGATTTAAGCAGTTGTGATAGTAACAATTTCCTTAATTTTGAAATTATGATTCCTGTGCCAAACAATCAATTATAGTTTAAGAAAAGCAGATGACAGACTTGATATTTTTGGAAAGGAATGGTTTCCTTTTTCCACATCAGTAATTATGTAGCTGCTATACTGGTACATTTTGCAACATCAAACCAAAAATTAAATAATCATGTTTTGCTATTGAACACTTACACTTTGTAGTTAAAAACCTTGAAACTGTGGAAATGGAGAATGCCAAGTCAAGTGGCATCTTGAATACCTAAAAGATTTATTATTCCCTTTGTCAAAAAAGCATTGCAGTTTCTTCTAACCTTTCTGGGAATAGGTGATTAAAATCAAGATTAAAAATGTTGCAACTTTTTGACAATATTTGAGGTAAAAAAGGACAGCAGGATTTTTGGAATATTAGCATGCCAGCTTTCATATTGTTCAAATAAAAAATGTCGAACAGGTTTCGATACACAATTTGTCATTCATTGAAACATTTGATCTACAATTGAGCTTTGTACATTTCAATAACATTTTTCTCATTTCCCAATCTATCATTCAGAGTAGTTTTTAAAAAAATGAACATGTGAGGCATTTACCCAATAATATCTTCTCGGTTATATTGTTAATGCTATTATCAGAACTCTTGCATGCACAGTACTACAAGTACTTAACCTTGCTGCCAAAATACTCAAGTATTTAACATTGTCATAAGTAACCCAAGAGATACAATTAAAAAAGCATACAATAATGACATTATAGCTAGCGGGCATGGATTTTTATAAGTTGTCTGCAAATAATATCTTCTGATCACTCATGTAATTTTATGTCACCAACTTTCACCCTCTCAGACCATTTTGTTGCAGCTGAAACCTGCTGAGGTGAAAAAGGGAAACATAAGGGGAAACAAGAAGGACCAGATGGGGCTGGATGGAACCAGATTGGAGTGGGTTAAATGTGGGGATAGAGGTGGATGTAAGGATGAAGGATTCAGGGATGGGGGGGAGGGAAGGGGAATAGAGGAGAGGGGAGGTTAGTTCCCATTGTCATCTTCTTTATTTATTGGATTCTAGCACTGGTAGCCTTTTTTCCCTACTCATCAACTGCCACGTGCTGTCCTCCCTCCGCTAGCCCATATTGCTTAATTTGGCTTTTCTCTCTCTAGCATCTATCAATCACCCCATCTTAATCTCCCAATTCCACCATCCTTCAGTCATCCTTCACCCTCCCGAGTTCATTAATTCACAAGTCCCCACTGTCTAATCCCTCCTACCCTCTCCTTCTTAGACAAGTGATGTCTCTTCATGATTACTATTCCTTTCCCTGCCACAGATGCTGCTTGACACACAGATTGCTTTGTTGCAAACGAACTGTTCATCATTTATCAGGCTTGAATAAAAACTATGTATGCCTTTTAAAACTTACATTGTTAAGTTTGTTTTGGATATTTGAATGGACATGAAGAAAGTTACATAGTTTTGCCATATTCAGGATTTCAATAAAGAAAACATAGATATACATGAAACATATACATGAAAGATATATAAAAGTCAAATAGAATTTTTAGATCACATTTGGCCAAAGCATCCAGGCGCATTCCATTGTTAGAATGAGTAAAATTCTTTTTGCACCTTTGATGCAAATCAAACACCGTCATTGAAACCACATTCCTGTTATCGTACCAAAACTAGAGAACAAATTATCACTTTGCCATGACAACTCCAATGTGATATCAAGCTTTTCCAAAGAAATTTGATTTATCGTTTTGTGGAAAGTTGGATAAAGGTTGGAAAAGAATAGAAAAGTTCAATAAGCTGGGAATTATAAATTGGTTTATTAGTGCACAAGGTTTTATAGGAGCTGACCTGTGACTGTACTGGATTTCTGACAACATTCTGCAAAGAACTAATCCACTGTCACAGTGAAATACCTTTCATTAAGAGTCCAACATTTTTAGCAGGAAAGTATTGACTTGGGTGGTATTTAGTGACAAACGTGAGATTTGTCTTTGCAGATTAAGAGATATCCAAAGCAGTAAAGCTATTTCTTATGGCTAGTGTCAACAATGTCACCTCCTTCAAAAAGAAACACATCACAGACTTTCAGAAGACAGATAGAGCTCACTTCCTGGTTCACATCATTGTGGAGATAGTAGAAGGCTTTAAGTTCCTAGGGAACCTGAACTGGATGGGGACCAATATCCTGGCAGGCAGGTTTGCTTGAGCTGTCGGAAGGGTTTAAACTAGTTTGGCGGGGGGGGGGGGGGGGGGATGGGGTGGTAATCAGAATGTGAGTGCAGAGATTAGGTTAAAAGGGAACCAGGGTCTTAGGGTCAAGAAAGTGGAAAATAGAAAAAAGTAAAAAAATAATGTGCAGGAAAGATGACTAAAAGAACAGGCCAGATGAAAATCAGGATAATTTGCTGTAAAATAGAAATACAGCAAAATTAGAAACAGACACTGGTCTATTGTACTTAAATGCATTAGGAAGACAGTAGATGACCTTGTTGTACAGCTACAGATTAAAAGATATGACATTGTGGGCATCATTGAATGGAGGTGATTGGGAGCTGAATGTCCAAGGGTATACAGTGTATAGGAAAGATAGGCAGGTAGGTAGAGGGGGTGGCATGGCCCTGATGGTAAGCAATGATATTAAATCACTAGAAAGAAGGGACATCGGGTCAGAAGTTGTAGAATCCCTATGGGCTAAGTTAAGAAATGGCAAGGGTATAAGGACCCTATTAGCAGTTATATACAGGCCCCAAACAGCTGCCAGGAAGTGGACTATGAGCAACAGCTGGAAATAGAAAAAGCATGTTGGAAGGAAATGTCAAAATAATTATGGAGGATTTTGACATGAAAGGGGATTGAGAAAGTCAGGAAGGTACAATCTCAGGAGAGAGAGTTTGTAGAATGCCTACAGGATGGCTTTATGGAACAGCTTGTCAATAAGCCCACCACGGTATCAGTGGCTTTGGATTGGGTGATGAGTAATGAACTTAACGTGATTAGAGAATTAAAGGTAATGGAACCCTTAGGAAGTAGTGATCATATTATGATTGAGATCTGTTTCAAATTTGAAAAGGTAAAGCTGATACCAGGTGTGTCAATATTTCAGTGGAACAAAGGAAATTAGAGGTATGAGAGAGGAATTGGCCCGTTGACTG
Source organism: Narcine bancroftii (assembly GCF_036971445.1). Taxonomy (NCBI): domain Eukaryota; kingdom Metazoa; phylum Chordata; class Chondrichthyes; order Torpediniformes; family Narcinidae; genus Narcine; species Narcine bancroftii. The sequence continues at coordinate 83,240,049 of NC_091479.1, read as the reverse complement.
GAAAAATAAGTAAGATGGAGGGACAGCAGAGCAGAATTGGATGATATTTCTACATGAAATAAGGAAAGTGCAGGATAGATATATTCTAAGAAAAAAGAAAATTATGAATGGAAAAATGGCACAAATGTGTCTAACTAGAGAGGTTAAGGCTAAAATCAAATCAAAAGGAAGCAAAAATTAGTGGAAAAACAGAGGACTGGGAAACTTTTAAAAACTTACAGAGACAAAGAAAGTCATTAGAAAAGAAAAGGTGAATTATGAAAGGAAGTTGTCAAATATATGAAAAGTAAAAGAGAGACATGGGTAGATATAGGACCGATTGAAAATGATACTGGAGAAATTATAATGGGTAACAAAGAGATGGCATCAGTCTTCTCTGAGGAAGACAATAGCAATATAGCTGATAGCCAGAGGTCTCAGGGAATAAAATTAAGTACTTTCAAGATTACTAGAGAAATTGTGCTTAGTCAGTTCAATGGACCAAAGATAGACAAGTCTCCCAAACGAGATGAGGTGCACCCACTGGTTCCACATGGAGGTGGCTTTGGAGATTGTGGAGGCATTGGAAATGATTTTCCAAAAATCAATACACTGTGGCATGGTGCTGGAGGATTGGAAGGTGGTACATGTTGTTCCACTATTTAAGAAAGGAGGGAGGCTTGTGATCTAGGGGTAAACACCTCCAACAACCTGTCCTGATCCAACTACATCGACACAACATCCAAGAAAGACCATCAGAGCTTCTACTGCTTCAGATGCCTAAGGAAATTTGTCATGTCACAATCATCCCTGGATCCCTTAATAATTTCAAATTTTCCACCATTGAAAGCATTCTTTCATGGCACATCACTGCATGGTATGGAATGCGCCCAGCTGAGGTCAGCAAGAAATTGCAGAGAACTGTGAAAGTAGCTCAGATCAAAGCGACCCCATACGCACTTCCCACTATCTTAGAAAAACATCTAACATATTTAAGCGCTCATCCCTCCATGGCCACACTCCCTCCTCCTACAAGGAAGATTCATGAGGGTGAGATCATGTACCACCAGATTTAAGGACAGTTTCTCACTAATCTCAGACTTCCGAACGAAACTCACAATAGTTCAATTCTGATGTCCTTGTTCAGTTTTAACTGACAATTCTTTGTAACTCTGCACTCCGACCTGTGCTTTTATTACTATGAATGGGTCACCCGCTGAATTGCACAGAAAACAAACTTTCTCACTTTGGTTTGTGGCAATAAGCTTTGACTGAGAATACTTATTTCTGTTGTAATCTTAAAAATGATACCTTTTAAGATAAAACACATCCAACTCACAGCTAATTTGTGCTTTTTAAAAAGTTATAAGCCATCTCTATTTTAAAGCATTATTTCTGCACACCTGATTTGGAAGCATCGAGATAAACCAGCTGTAACTTCAAAAAAGATAGGCTACATCCTAATCAAAGAAATAACTGGAAGTGAAATGCAAAGTCATATGCATATTTTTAGAGTGCTCTCCTACTTTTCAAACATATTAAATTCTACATTGTATTCAGGCCAAAAAATCTTCTTGAGGTTGATAAGTAAAAGTTTTTATTTTGGTTCCCCTGGCTTGCACCTGCAGTTCTAAATGATTCACTGTGGTTGAGTATTTCTTGGAAACAAGAGAAGCATTTGCAATGAGAATGCTCATTTTAACCTGTTTATAAAGAGCTGCATTTTTGAGAATCTTATGAACAGATACAAAAGCAAAGATTGTAAAGATGTAGCTGACATTTATTAAGTTTCTTAATAAAAAAAATTGATATTGAAAATCAGAGATACTTTAAACTTACTGGAAACTCAGAAGTTAGTTAAAATGATCATTTGAACCTCCTACTCCCCTATTCTGGGAGTCACTTGTGTTATTTGAAGTGTCAAATCATTTCATACTCACCTTCATTAAATAAGAAACACACTGCCAAGATCAATAAACTAACATCTGCTTTTAGTGAAATGGATCAACACAACACAGTTTGTCCATCCCCAGAATTATACAAGCAATCTCTTGATTTACAAGCAGATTTGATCTTATATCAACTACACAGGCAGAGTGGTTATTAATGCAAACTCGTGGTTCACATTACGAATACGGGGAAAAGACAAGCTGTCTATAAGCCTACCAATCAAGGCTGATACTCCAAATTAGAGACCCCTCCAATAACAACATTTGATCCCACCAAAATCAATGCTGTCATTAAATCTTTCTGCTCATCACTCTACAAATCTGAACACGCTTCTGATGACACCAAAATAAACCAGTTTCTTAACAATTTTATAACCATAATCAGGTCAAATTGACATCTCACTCAATTTGGATCAGATTATACTATTGATTAAAGCAATACAGTCTCATAGAGCTCCAGGCTCTGATGGATTTCCAATGGAGTTTTATAAAAAATTTAATGATAAACTAACCCCATTATTATAATGTGTTTAATGAAGCACTGGAGTGAAGAGTTTTACCAACTACTTTAACCCAAGTATCAATAATTTTACTCCTGAAGAAAGGCAAAGATCCAACCATATGTGGCTCCTATAGGCTGCTATCTCTGCTTAATGTTAGCCAAGATCATAGCATCTTGACTAAAAGGAGTGCTACCAAAGATCAGATCTGAAGTGCAGAATGGTTTCATAAAACAGCATCACATGTTCTTTAACATTTGAACACACTTCATCATTTACTTTAAAAACTAAATAAAGTCTCTGGAAATTGTAATTTCGCTAGATGCTGAAAAAGCTATTGTTAGGGTAGAGTGGAAGTATCTTTTTGCAGTATTATAGAAATTTGGATTTGGTAACAAAGTTTACCTCCTGGATTCACCTTCTATACACCAGATTACTTTCTATACACAACATCCACAATCAATAATCTCTCTATTCTGAATTGGAATGCAGTACACAAGGGTGTCCCCTACCTCCTCTTATTTTTGCTACTGTAATCAAACCATTATCAATTATGTTACAGTTTTCCCCTACCTTTAAAGGCATTGTCAGAAATGGACTTGAAAAGTGAGTTTCATTGTATGATGATGACTTGCTGCTGTTTGTAACACACCCGCAGATAAGCATTCCCTCCATTCTATCCATTCTGGAGTTTGGCTCTTTTTCAGGTTAAAAATTGAATCTTCAAGAGTGAATGTTAGTCCTTCACCAGAGCAGCTCTGTAACTTAACCAATCAGATTCTAATTTTAATACATGGTAAACCAAAGGTATCAAATATCATCAGTTTCAGATTCAATATTTTTATTACAGTTTACAATAATAATACAAAAAGTATAAGCTATATTTATCTAAATATAAAGAGGTAACATGAAAAAGAAAATATACAAAAGAAAAACTTACTCAAGAAAATCTGTTACATATAAACCAATATCATAACAATCAAGCAAAAAATGGAAATAATCAGTTATAACATGGCTAATTGATAAAGATAAAACAGAATAAATTGATACTATACTACAAATTCTACCCCATTCCGTTCCAAAGTTTTTTGGTAAATACATACAATTTCACTACCATTAAAAAAAAACCCAAACTCTCATGACAAGATCTAAATGATCTTACAGATTATGAAAAAAAATTAATAAAAGGACCCCATAAGCTTGAAAAGTTTAATTCTGTAACATTAGATGAACATCTGATTTTTTCCCCCCAAAGTCAGACATGCCATCATATCATGTAATCATTGAGTGTGAGTAGGAGGGACAGCATCTTTCCGTCTCATCAATATCGACCATGTACCAATTGAGATGCAGTTAATTTCAAATCAACTACCTTAGTTCATTCAAAAGGAGCAATTAGAGAATTAGGTATAAGATTTGCATTAACTATACGTATAAGGTACAAAAAATATCTTGCCAAAATAAAGGAACAAGACAAAACATATGTAATAAAGACCCCTCTTCAGTCTTACATCTATCACAATTTGAAGAAATATTAGGATAAAGTTTAGCCAATTGAGCTTTAAAAAAGTAGGATCAATGTACCACCTTAAATTGTAAAAGCGAATGATGGGCACATACAGAGGAGATATTTACTAATTTTAATGTAGAATTCCATGTAGTATTCAAGAATGAGAGCTGAAGATCTTGGTCCCATAATTTTATAATCTTATCTAGAGAGTTATTCCGAGACTAATAATAAATCATGTATATCTGATATCATCTTTTTTTTTTACAGTTTAAAATTATAAATCATCCCTATTGTATTTATAGCAAGGACCTGAGGAATACTCAATGATAGTGAACTGAAAAAAAAACTTCCTAATTTGTAAATATCTAAAAAAACTGATACTTAGGTAATTTAAATTTAAAAGATAGTTGTTCAAATGAAGCTAAATTATTATCAATAAATAAATCCTGAAAAGATTGGATACCCAAGTTAACCCATTCATGAAAAGTAGAGTCTTGAACAGAAGGTGGAAAAAACAATTAACTGATATAGGGCTAGCAAGTAAAAATCTACGAAATCAAAAAATTTTCTAAATTGTAACCAAATTCTCAAATTATGTTCAACAAAATTATCAGTTAATTTGGAAGCAGAAAAAGGTAATGGCGCTACAAGTATTGAAATAAGAGAATATTTTTTAGTAGAATTAATTTCTAAATTAATCCAATTTGGAGTATCCATTACAGTGAATCCAAAAAAATGATACATCTAATATTAGCTGCCCCATAATAAAATCCAAAATTAGGTAAAGCCAAGCCGCCTTTCTTTTTAGGGGTTTGAAGGAAAACTTTATTAAGATAAGAACATTTATTTTTCCAAATATAAGTAAGAAAATTCTCTTTAAACAAATTATTTTTTTTTGTAATAGTAACACCTAAATAATTAAACTGATTTTTAGCTACTTCAAACAGAAGGTTCAGTATATAAAGAACCAGAATACTTCAATAATACTTTTCTGAAGATTTAATTTATAACCTGAAAATTGGCAAAATTGATTAAGCAATGACAAAATGGATGGAATTGAATGATCTGGATCTGAAATGTACAATAAGAGATCATCTGCATGTAAGGAAACATTATGAACACTTCCACTTCTTAAGATTCCAAAATATCATTCGATTGGTGAAAGGCCATGGCTAATGGTTCTAATGCCAAATTGAATAAAAAAGTGTTAAGAGGACACCCTTGCCTAGTTCCACGGTAAAGATTAGAAGGTTTAGATTTTAAAGAATTGGTAAGGATTGAGGCAACAGAAGATAAATACTGTATATCAATTTAATACAATTGATAAATTTAGGGCCAAAATTAAACATTTCTAATTTTAAAAAAAAGTCCTATTCCACCCAGACAAAAGCTTTTTCAGCATCTAAGGACATAACACATTCATCAAAGGATGAGACAGGAGAATAATTTAATAAATGACAGATATTAAACTGTGAATAATGACCATTAATACAACAAATTTGATCCTCAGAAATAATAAGCATAATGTTCTCCAACCTACAGACCAATATTTTAGACAGAACTTTAGCAACAGTATTCAAAGGAGAAATTAGCCTATATGAGGAAAAATCAGATAGATCCTTATTCCTTTTGGGAATAAGTGAAATTGAGGCTTCACAACAGTAAAAGATTCAGAAAAAAAAAATGAATTTAATAGGGTGCCAATGTTGAGAAAAAAAGTTTTGTAAAACTCAGATAGGAGGCCATCAAGACTGATAACTTTGCCAGATGGTAAAGAGTTAATTATTGGAATTATCTCCTCAGAAGAAACAGGCTTTTCCAACACCATCTGGTTTTCTAATGAAAGCTTAAGAACAATCAAATTATCTAGAAATTTCCTCGTAAGAATTGAATCTGTAGAAGATTCTGATTTATAAATTTTGGAGTAAAATTGTCGAAATGCTTCATTTATCTCCACTTGGTCAGTAATAATAATCACATTATCTTTACGAATTTCTGAAGTAAGTTGATTAGCAGTAAAACCTTTCAATTAACTAGCTATCAGCTTTCATTCCTTATCACTGTGAATGTAAAATTTAGATTTACTCTGCAAAAGTTGAGCTTGAATAGGATATGTAAGAAGTAAATCATATTTAGTTTTTAATTCTATCCTTTTTTTAAAAAAAATTCAAGTTTCAAGGTCGCAGCATACTATTGATCTATGAGCATCATTTGATTGGCCAATTCATCTCTCTCCAAATTAGCTTTCTTTTTCACATTAGCCATAAATGAAATGATTTGACCTCTAATATAAGCTTTAAAGGAGTCCCACACTACTAAACGAGAGGCCTTCGAAGAGGAATTAGTTTCAAGAAAGAAAGCAATTTGATTTTTTATAAATTAAAAAAAAAATTGGGTTCAGACAATAAAATAGAATTCAAATGCCATTGTTTAATAGCTCTAAGAAAATTTAGAATATTAACTGATAATACCACCAGAGAGTGGTCAGAAATTAAAATGCTCACAGAATCAAAATTTATTGCTATGAACAAGTCATGACATTTGGTGTTTTGCGGCAGAAGCATTGTGCAAACATACATAACTATCTTATGACATTACAATAAAAAATAAAATAATAACAATAATTGTACATGAAGAGTAAAGTGTCTTTCATTCATTGATTATTCAGGAATTTGATGGCAGCGGTGAAGAAACTGTCCTTGTTCCGCTGAGTGGTCGTCTTTAGACTCCAAGTGTCTAATCTTATTACACTGGAAGTCTGATAGAGGTTCATGTAAATATCAGTTTCTTTATTAAACTGGAGAAAATCAAATAGACATTATGACGGTCCACTGGAAAACATTTTCACAAATGGCAACGCTTTATGCATTTTTCTCCAAATTATGAGTGCTTGTGGAGTAAATGAATAACTGAGATGGTTGTACCAGTTGTTACGAGCCCAGAGGATCCCAAAACCCAGCAATAGATATTCACTGACAAATGGTCACTTAAACAAAAGTTGCTTTTAATTATCTTTAAACATGAAAATAGAATCAAACTTTAACTTATCACTATTGACTTACTTAAACTAACAACCCCCTTCTAATTCTAAGCACATGTATGTAATGTGTGTGTGTGTGTGTGTGTGTGTGTGTGTGTGTGTAAGTTCAGAAAGGTTTTTTGATTCACAGTCCAATCTCACTTCTCATTCCTCCAAGTTCACTGGTTGCAGGCAAATCTTATACTGTGCACAGAATTTAACATTTATGAAGTTGATCAGATGCTTGAAAGGTAAATGGTTAACACTCAGGAAGGTTCGTGTTGGTTTTCAGTGAGAGATTTGCTGTTCCAGGACATTCACAACTGATGTATTTCCATCAGTCTCTTCAGTGTCTTGCTGATGAAACTTGTCCCTTCGGGTTTCTCCAGGTGATAAGTGATAATCTTTTACTTTCAGGTCACCACAGAGTTCCTTTTTGTTTTTCTTATTCAAAGTGAAGCATTAGACAGCCAGTCCTCTCCTTTGCATGAACCACAAGGGCCTTGACCAGGCCGTCTTCCAAGTGGAGCTTTCCACAAGCTTGCCAGCTTGTCCTGTTCCAGTCCCAGCTTCTGTTACTGGCTGTAACACTGTAGAAGTGATCTGTGTGTGTGTGTGTGTCTGTCTGTCTCTTAGAGAGAAAGCCTGTTTTTCTCTCTGCTTGCCAAACCACATGGCCCTCTTAGCACAGCAAGTACCCTTCCAGTCAGAAGGCAGCTCCGACAAGCTCTTTCATCTGTTGCCTTTTGTAAACAATCCATTAGTGAAGTCTCTTGGACATTCTCCAAAGCTCTTGCAAAAGCTGTGGAGCTGATATGTCTAGCATTAGCAGAACTACAGTATTTCAAGTAAAGTGTTTGTATGTAACCTACTCTAACGAACCTTTCCCAATTTATCTCCCAAAAACATATCTATATACTCTGTCACACAGTACAGTCAGTAATATTCTGATGATATTGTCAGCCTGGGGGGTGCATGCAAATATTTCTGTATACTGTATGCATGTTGGTTTTCCGTTAAAAAAGAAATTAGGAGCACAATATACATCTATCTAAGGTGCACTAAGTTGTTTTTGGTGCTCAATTAATTTTTTGTTTTTAAAAAGAGCATTTTAATGTATTGATCCTGCTTGGCATAACACATTCATCTTGATATGTCATCCTCATTTCATTTTTCAGACTATTTACTTGTTACTGACTATTCTTTCATGTAACATTCCCTACTCTCTATAAAACTGAAAACATTTTATCCCCAAAACATGAAAAGTTAAATTCACAACTTATATTTAAGATCAGACCAGTTTATCATGAAGAACATTTATTTCAATGAATGCTAACAGCTCCATTTTCTCTTATTAATGCACAGACAGCAGAAAACTGCAAAATAGACAGTGGGTCAGAATGTGGCCTAGCTACTTGATAACTCCAAGAACAGACTAATTTATATTTGTTTTTTCAAATACACACATGGAAAGAGCTGGAATTTCGTAACAGGTCAGGCAGATAGAAACAGAGCAAAAATTTTAGTTTGATGACAGTTCTCATCAGAATGTTTAAACATGCGATACATTTTAATATCATCATCCTCCCTCCTCCACTATTAAGACTCCTCAACAAACTCAATCAAGGACTCATTTCAGGACTTTTGCACTTTATTTTTTTTTCTGTTTGTATTGTACAAATTGTTTACTTTTCCTTATATGTTTACATGTGTATGTTGAGTAGTTTTTTTGCACTACCAAAAAGTGGTTATTCTCCCTCACCTGCAGGAAGAAGAGTCTTTGGGTTGTATGTGATGTCATATATGTACTCTGACAATAAACCTGAAATCTGAACTAGGATAAGAAATAATTGCTGTTTTAAAGCCCTTTCAAACACAGAAAAACCCTCTCAGAAATGGAAATTACATGGAGAAACAAAAGGATGGCATGCATTTGGGAATGCATTAGCATACTAATATGATGGCTTTCAAAGAATTAAAAGATGGAGAGAAAATTAATAGGTGCAAACATCAGGGCAGGAGCCTCATATTCAGCTTTATGCATGAATTGCATAGTAATTGGAAAAAAATTACCAATTTATTAAATGAAATATTCTCAATACAAATAATTTTGTAAAGTAAAAATACTTTTGTTTACAGGAATTAACATTCAACACTTTTCTCCACACAAGAGTATTTACATGAACACTTTATTTCCTCAAAGTTAATGACAGTCTGTACAACCAATATTCTAAATTAATCCATAGATATCATCTGCAATATCTTATAGTTCATGTTACGCTCTTTAATTTTAGCAAGTTTTTTACACATTCTTTGTACTGTAAAATACTATCTTCCGTTTCTCCTTCATTTTTAATGTTCATCACTGACTTCTTATAATTTTTGATTTCTGATGAATTAACTAGTTCTTCTCTTGGGATTGATGGGATTTTTTCTGCTTCTTTCATCCTGAAGATAGTTTCCAAAGCATTTTTCTCAGATTGGGAATTCTCCCAAATAAATTCATCCATGTCAGCTTCAGTTTTGTCAGATTCCCATGTTTCTGTTTTCTAGGCAAGAGGGAAAAGGCAAGAGTTTGGTTGCATTTTGTCCCATATAAGTTAAGGTTGGCTATTTAAATTCAGATCATGGACAAATTTTGAAGAGTATAATATTTCCCAACTGTCTAATGGTTTGGATAACATACTTGTACATTTTTTAAAAATCCTCAGTTATAAACTGGCATTTTTAATTGTCCACTCTTGATAGAAATCAACTGATTTTGATTTTCATGCCCTGTTTTATACCCACTAGATTGAAAATCTATTGCACCATCCAGAAAATATCGTTGCACCTTTGAAACGGAATCTGGAAAACTAAAGTTGCTCAATGAAGGAAGAGCGTGAACTGAAAAGGTTTGTCTGGGTGGGCAATTTCATTTTAATTTTAAGAACAATGAATATTTCCTGAAATTTTCCATAAGGCTTAAAGAGACATTATGACAAAGTCATAACCATGTTGAACCATGCTGATCCCAGCCAACATCTCACACTGGACTGCAGATGATCTAAATATACGTGACTATGTAGTTGCTAATTGACTGCCAGTTCACCTCTCAGTAGAGATTTGGAAACAAGGCTTAAAGTTCAATTTAATGTGAGACTATGAATCATTATTGTGGCCAAGAAGAATCACCCAGGGAGAGCCATTCTCAATCATTTTTTGCCTATGGCCCCCTTAGGGCTCTGCTTGCTCAAAGTTTATGGACCTCTTTCTGTGTGAAGCAGTCAAGTTTATTTGGTTTCTTCCAAACTTTTCTCCTACAGACTACATAAAAAAACCTTTTAGGATTTCAGTCCCTTGACCCCTTCCCCCCCATTAAATGTGTGGTAGCCTCCAGGGGGGTCGTATGGTCTCAGTGAGAATGGGTGAATTAGAGCATGGTTCAGAATGATCATTGCAGATAAAATTTTCCACATCTGCACTTACTAATACAGGTCATTAAAACGAAATGAGATAGCGTACTTTTGGTGGAAAACTCCAGCTCATAGGTATAAAATGGTCCTTTTATCTCAGAATTCACAAAGCCCTGTTTTATAACCTGGCTGAAGGTATGTTTTGTATTCCCTTCTACACCTTGGATTGTTTTACTACATTAAGCAGTATTGTTTGTACTGTTTTGAAGAAGCAAGGGGTTCCAACCTGCTCTGAAAACATATTTCAGATTTCACAGAGAAATGTCAGCTTTTAACCATGCAATTATTGACAGTTTCCCAGTTAACGTCAACAGTCAGGAAACTTCCACTTGAAAGCAGGAGAGTTAGACGTCAGGCGGATTTTTTTCTGAATGTGTTCTGTCTCTGCATTCCACCAATACAATTCAATATAAATACATTTGTTTTTGTTAAAAAGTGTTTGGAAATAAAATCTCCAACATTTCATCAAGATTAAATGAAAGCTTTAATTTAGAATCTAAAGCTGCTGTTTAAAGCACAGACAGATTCGAATGTGGACAGTGTTTTCTTTATGTTAATATATCAACATTCCTCCATTCTGTATTTCAAAGAGAAGACCAGCAAGAACGTAAAGAAGTTAACTGTGCTATTAATTTGATTTTCTTCCCAAATCTCACAGCTTGTGGTCTGAAATCCATTTGGGGATTTACCTTGCCCAAGAATCAAATGTTTTCTGTTGTCCAGTGAACACGTCCCTCAGGGCTAAAAATCAAGCAATTTAATCTCTATTAAACACCATATGCTTTTCCCATACATATTCCCAACTTCTCCAATAAATAGAAATATGACGTTAAAGACTGAACTTCAATTTAAACAAAATATTATTTCAGGAGAACACGTATGTAACTTTTTACCATTCTGTTCCAACACAAGCAAAACTGTGAAGTCCTAGCAGAAAAACCAAGTCTGATACTGAGCACAAGCCCTATAATGAAACTTTTAAGTGAGAAATACTTTCCCATGGAGTCCTTATTGATTTTGGCACATCAAAATAGGAAACTAATTATAAATTTCTTCTTTACTGAATATCCAAGCTGAAACCATAATGGTCTTTACATTCAATAATAATTGTCACTTTAAATTGCTGTGTATAGAACCCTATTTTAAATAAATTACTGAAGACATTTTAACTTGGGATTTTATCATAAATTTACTTTATGTAAACCATAACCAAAGGAAAAAGTCTGAGTATTTAAGTATATACAGTATATTTCCCCATATACAAAATTCCATTAACCGAAAAGTTCTATTAACCAATTTTTTTTTTTCAGCGCCAGCATGACCTCACAGATTGAAAAACATTTATCACCCAATTTGCCCATGTGGGGCTCTGGCGCTCTGTTGATGCCAGTTTGGTAACAACAGAGCTCAGAACCAGTCGCGAAGACAGACGCTGAATGGCTGGATGTTGGCTCAGAGAAGCAGGCTGGAATCTCAAGCCGTCAGTGAGCGACTGGAGGAAGTCGGCGGGTCAGGCAGCACATGGGAAGAAATTAGAATGCCGACTGTCCTTGTTTCAGGTAACTCCCTTCCATCTCTCTTTTCATTTCTTCTTTACCCTCCACTGTACTTGGTTCTCTGTTGTCCTGGTATCATCAAGGAGAGCGGCTCCTGGGCAGGAGCGGGGACCTCGGGCTCCCAGGTAGGAATAGGTACCTCAGTAGGTAGGTGTCGGGGATCGGTGGTGGGGAGGTGTCGGGAATTGGCAGTGGCGGTGGGAAGGTGCAGGAATCAGTGGTGGTGGTGAGGAAGTGTTGACAATTGGCAGTGGCGGTGGGGAGGTGTCAGGGATCAGCGGCAGTGGTGGGGAGGTGTTGAGAATTGGCAGTGGCGATGAGGAGGTATCAGGGATCAGCAGCGGCTTATGCTACTGTGCTGTTTATGGGGTTTTTTTTTCGACTGAATGTACTATATTAAACTAATCCTGATATTTGTAAATGGTGTTTTTAATCCCTTGAATAAAATATCACCAAGAAAAACAGTCTCATGGAATGATAATGGGAGGCCTGTGTTCTCACATTACACTTTTACATCACACAGTAAAGTTACACTCACCATAGCATGTTGCTATTTTGTTAATCCGGCAATCAATTCATGGATTATGACTGTATCAATTCTTACTGCACAGCTTACTACAATAACTAATGTCTAAAGAGTGCAATTATTTAACAGTACTCATGCTCATGAAAGTGTATGAGACAGGTGTAACTCCTATAACAATAAGCTTTGCCATCCCTAAGCTACCTAGTAAGAGATTGTATTGACCATGGAAAATCAAATATGCCTTAGTGCTTGTTAATATTTCACAAAAATCAAGTACAATTAGAACTGATTGACATGTCCATTAACTATTAATGTTGGTTCTGAAAGGTAATAGAAAGGCAGACATTTAACTGAAGGCTTTCCTGTGGATTCAGAATATAAAATACACAACACTAAAATATCAGGTAACTTGGCCTCCCCTCTGAAGTAACATTATAGTCAGAAGAGTGCGGGTTACCTACCATTAATAAACAAGTCATCTCCTAATCTTTCATCATTTGTATTCTGCTGGCATTGGAAATTTCCACCTGCCACCAGCTCAATACCTTTTATCAGTAATAAAATATTAGTGTTCAACCATTGATAGCCATGGAGCTTGAAAGTGTAAAATAATGAACTTAAAGTATATTATAAGAGGGGAGAAAAGAACTGCCTGCTTGTTGACCATGGAAGATTTGGTGTACAGGTTCATTATTCAGCTTTAAATGATGTATAGTAACTTCTTTTAGCTAAAATCGTATTTCGAAGAATTATATATCAGAAAACTTGCTTTAAAGAAAACCCAAAAAAGGATAAATTGGAAATCATCATTACTACCATATATCAAATCTTGCTCAGTCCTCAATTACTGTCTACTCACCCATGATTCGTGGTACAAAACAGTGAGTAAATATAGGGCATAATCATAATTCTGCTGTCGCAGTGGGCACCTGCAAGAGAAGTATTCAATATGTGAAAACTACATTCAATTTCAAAGATGCTTTAAGCAGCACAAGATATTCTTATCAAGCACATTTATTTCTTTCTCATCAGACATTAAAGTATGCTGCAACATCTCAGCATATGGTTCCTCAGGTGAATGTTTAGAACTGGTCAAATTAAGACAAGCCATGGTAAATGGTAGAGACATGGTGATGTCCAGAGTATTGAACTGTCTGGTTAAAACATTTGAAAGAAGACATGATGTTTCAGATTTGAAGTTTGAGGAAGGGCAAGACCTAATGCACAGAGAGATCAGTAGATGAGGAGGATGTTTAAAGTCAATACACCAGGAGATGGGAACAAATAAAGAACAAAAGGGGGAAGTGTTGTGCATAGAATAGCAATAAGACTTTGCAAATTCAGTTTAGGATGACAGAAATAAAAGTTTTAGAGCAGGGAAGCCTTAAGAAGATATGGGTAAAATAAGTGCTGTTGGTAAAGATGATTGAAGAAAGTTTGTAGTGGGTTAAGAACAAAGTTTAAATAATGGATAGGAAATGGAGGTTTTAGAAATTGTGCAAAGAATAAAAGTAGGTGTCAACAGATTTTCTCTGAAAGAGCATCAGGAGCCAGTTGGAACTGGGAATGTAGAGGTCATAGAAAACAGTTGGATAGCAATGATTTTTTTCATAGAAAATGATGGAAGTATTCAAGAAGTCATTCATTTCTGTGGAGAAGGATTCAGAGATGACATTTTAAGTCAAGATCCTGTTAGAATTTGTAAAAGAGAGACAACAGGTTTTAAGCAAAGTTGTATTGTGGGGAAGGCATAGGAATGTCTGGGAAAGGATGGGTGATGAAGAACAAGAAAACTAAAGTCATAACCGACAGGAAAATATACAAGAGTAATTGAAGAGGAGGCCAGAGAAGTTTAAAATGACAAATGCAAAATAATTGAAAGCAGCTGGTGTCTAGAAAACGGATACAATCTGCAAATATTTAACTCAATGTTGAATATGTAAGGTCAAGAAGCATATTAATCATAATCACGGTCTTAATGCTGATATTTGAGCTTCAACTCAGGTTCATTAGAGCAGTGTAGGAAGCTAGAGATAGAGCGATCAGAATTAGAGAATTTTTGCATTTGATAAAATATTCAATATTTCACAAAACAGAAGACGGAGTTCAATTCATTAGGTAATCTCCAGGCAGACACAGCATGGGAGTAAAACGTTAGCTGCTTCAAAGCAATTAAAAACCATAGTGTTTTGACTCAGTAACAGTGAACAATTATAATTCATGGGGATAAAGCTGCAGGATACTATAATCTCAACAACATGCAATAGGGTTGGTGGTTTCCCAATGAAGACAGTAATTAAGTGCTTGCTGACCTTAATGCCCTTATCATTGATATTTGTTCTGTGTTACTGTACCTGTCGGTTGTAATGGTAAGTATATCTGTATTTTTGTTGTATCGATTTCCTACAAGTTTAATGAGCTTCTTCTTGGCATGGTCATCCAAATTGAGATTCAAAATTTTAATCTTTAAAGTAAAATAAGAAATAAGGTTTTTTTTAGACATGTTACCAGAATTACATTGTTGTATAATTATGAAATGAAAAGAGATAAGCAAAGTCACTTTTTTTTTTCCGTCCAGAGAGTCTGATGTAGCCATCTGGAAATTCCCTATTCATGTTCCAACAATGACTCAAAACATTATTTATTGATCTGTAGATATAGCAATACACTCATAATGTAAAATTACCAATCCTTAAGTCAATACATTGAGGATAAGCAATGTGGCATACATATTATCTTTAGCTGCTAATGGTTGATTTGGGAAGGAAGAGTATCGATATTTGAAACTGGATATGGGCAAATAAGCACCCTTTTTTCCTGCTTCCGTTGATGGAAACGGTATTAACGATGGATTTCATTTATCCTGCTCTCATAAATCACTATTCTAGATTAGTCAGGGCTTACCAGTCTCAGAGACCAATTTACCACAAGATAAAATGGATTCTCAATTATCAATGTCCAATAGGAGAAATCAATTTCCAAAAGCCAGTTCACAATTAAAACTTTGCTTCTTTCTTCTATAAACTATGTGTGCAGATAGAGATAGAGCATGTTGACAGGCACTTGCAGCCCACAAACCTGCGCCACCCTAAACAACCCACGTGACCAATTAACCTACTAAAACTATATGTCTTTGGAATATCTCCTATATTTGAATTAGATATAGTTGAAAAAAGGAGGGATGTTGGTGGGAAACCAACAAAGGCTAAACAAATTCTACCCAATAGCACCAGAGTTCAACACCATCTTATCAAGGAAAATTCAGAACCGCCAATAAATGTTGATCTTGCCAATGATCTTTTAAAAAAAACAAATGACAACCACAATGAACAAAAGATGATATTATCTCTTACATCAAGTTCCTGGGGAAAAATAACTGCATTAAGTTTATTTCTAGCAGACCAACAACTGAAGGAAGCTTGTGCTGTTTTTGTAAGGCTGTTGGAGATTATAGATCCCAAGTGAGTTCTAGCTTTGGGTGGACTTTCAGACCAATGGAGTCTGGTCACCCAAACATGCCTGAATTACAACTTGAGCTTTATTCTTACCAGCAGCTGCCAATCTGCACGCACTAGGAACGTAACCTATAGCTCAAAGAAAAAAAGTGACATACAACAGCACCATTGAAAATAAAAAGAACTGCTGGTCTCCTTCGTATAACACAACATTATTTCAGAAACAGAAAGCTTTACTGAACAGTTGCGGTCAAGCTTCTTACCAGCTGCTAGCAATTGGAACCAGTTCACCAGTTCAGAGCTCGTCAACTGGGGCTTACGGGGGGGGGGGGGGGGGGTGGATGCACAAACCCACAAGTATTTTCCTGTTTGTTTGCATGTGGTAGTTTCCAAATTTACTGAGATGAAAAGCTTGATGGCTAACATCATCAACAGAAGAGAATGCTATTCAAGGTGGTTAGAGACCAAGGCCATTGAAAATGGTTCCTGAAACAAATCCCATTTCCTGACAACCTATTCTGTTTTTGAAACCCATCAACTTCAGTGATTTTCTAATACTACAAGCAATTTACAGTAGCCATTTAACCTATTAAACACTCTTCTCCTGTTTGTGCATGGGATTTCCCCAGGGGTCTGGTTTTCTTCCTTTCTTTCCACTTTTCAGTTACAGGGAGAACCTTTCCACTTTTCAATATGCAAAGACAAACTGCACCTGACATCAGCACAGAAGCAAGCATGTGGAAGCAAACAAAGAAGGCATATCTAGAGTTTCATAGCTAAATATGATAAGGATTGACAATGTTGTTAAACCTCTAAAGGCCTCTGACTTTTTTCAACTTTCCACACATCCTCATATGCTTCACCAATAAGGACCCTTCATTCCTTTCTCTCAGATTCTCCCATTTCTAGTCACACAACACCCCTACGAGTATTTACTAGGAAGGGCCTTTGATACCCTTTGTCCTGGTGAACATCCTTTTACTGACCAATTCAATCAGCATTATATTCATCTAAAAGCGTTACATATTTCCTACATCTATAAACTTTTAAGTGTTGGCAAGTTATTAATATCTTTGTAGAAACCAAAAATGCAACTTAGTATGTCAATTCTTTCTTTTTTTCTGGAAAATTTTATTTATCATTTGCATCAATTCAAACATGAACTCAATAGAAATAAATCATTTTAAAATTTCCATTTTTTTCCCCCACCCCTTCCCTCCTAACCCCCGAAGAAAATAAAACACCTAAATCTAAACATTTACTATTATTATCATAGTTATTTTATTTTCTAACTATTAATTATTAACTAAGAGGAGAGGGTGATGTGGAGGGTGTGGATGGACTTTTATTCACGAAATCCACATATGGTTCCCAAATATTGTAAAAACTCCCGATCTGATACCTCAAACTATAAGTAATTTTTTTCTAATGATGTACAATTATGCATTTCAATATTCCATCTATCTGTTGTTAGAAAATTCTCCGTTTTGCACGTTATTGTCATTTTTTTTGCTGCTGCTATTGCTATACTCAAAAATTTTATTTGATATTTATCCAACTTCAATTTCGTACCTGCTTCATATATATATTACTAAACGCAAATATTGTCGGATCTTTTGGTATTTTTATCTTCATAATTTGTCCTAATAATATACTCAAATCCTTCCAGAATTCTTCCACTTTTACACAAGACCAGACCGAACGTAAAAAAGTTCCTATTACCTTATTACATTTAAAACATTTTCAGAATGATTGGAGTTAAGACCATTTAATTTATAAGGAGTATGATATAATTGATGTAGAAAAGTGTATTGAACCATTTGATATCTAGCATTAATCGTATTGACATAATCTTGACCATATTTCTTCTTGAATTTGTATAGTTAAATCTTTTTCCAATCTTTGTTTAGATTTATACAAATCTTTCTCCCCATAGTATCTTGCAATTTTATATACATATTGGTAATAAATTTCTCAATAAATGTATCTGTAATTAAATATTCAAATTGGCTCTGCTTCAGAAGTCTTAAATTCGTACATTTCCTTTTAAATATGATTTAAGTTGATAGCATGCAAAAATTGTATTATTTTGCATGTCATATTTCTTCTTCAATTGTTCAAAAGTAAAAAAAATTCTAAAAATTAATCTTTTATTCTCTGTAAACCTTCATTGTACCAACTATCAAATAAAGAATTGTTCAAAGAAAAAGGAAGAAGTTGAAGTCTTCGCATCATTTTAGGTATTTGACAATTTTAAACAGCTCAGTTAAGATTTTTGTCCTCCTGCTATCAAATTGACGAGAAAGCAGCCTGGGTTCAGATTGAAATGAATAAAATTCGAGAAACTACTCCAGTGCAATTTTTGTATTAGTGGAATAGTGAATCACTAAAAGAGAAAAGTGCCGATTTTGAAACATTTATTGAAGATATGGAATGGGATCCACGTGGAGTACATCAATTCTTCAACAAACTGCATTGTTTTCAATAAAATCTTCTTTCATAGAATCTTACTGCACAGAACAGGCCCTTCAACTCATGATGTTGTGCTAACCTATGTAAACGTACTCCACAACAATTTACTCCTTCCCTCTCTCACACCTCTAATTTACAGCACATTTCATGAGCCATTCTATTATTCTCACTTTCAGGATCCCTTATCAGCCATACATATGGCCATTGAATTATAGACAATGTTACCAAGAGAAAACTGACCCTATGATTGGGCACAACATAGCTCATTTCCTCAATCTTTGCTGACACAATGTCTCTTTTCCCTATGATCCTATTTTTCAAATCCCTCAAGGACTTGTATCTTTTCAACATGTCTAACACTACTAACAATATCCACAATCTTTTCATGCGACAATATCCGTGTAATATCATGCGACAATATACGTGTAATATCCAATTCTTTGGTTCCACTATTAGTGGTCGTGTCTTCAGAAAGTTGAATTCTAAATTCTGAAATTATTTCCTTAAGTTCATTCTCACTATGTGAGATCCTTTTTAAAAAGAATAATGTCTTCTTTTTAGGATAATTCCTCATTTATTGAACACATTCTTAATGAATTCCGGGGCATCTTTTTACACTAACAAATGCTATATAAAAGAAAATGATCTTCAAGGCTATCTTTCTACTTTATTGTGTATCACTTTCTTCTGACCTCTTTAGATTAAATCCATCTGAACTACTTATTTATAGTAACAGGTATAAAATTGACACTGGTACTGTTTATTTTATCCTTTCCTGCCTATAAATTTGACATTGTCTTTTAGGAATCTGTAAACCATCCTGATGAACAATTTTGTTTAAATCAGACATTTATATATTTAACCAATTCCTTCCCAAATTCCTCAACATAGAGTGCAATCTTGCAACACTCATCATTTGAGGAACTGGTTCAATTAGATTATGATCTCCATTAATTCAAATAGAATCACATAGACTATGTTAATTATATGTTTCATATTTCAGTGATTTGTTTGAAACAAATTAATTTGCATCCAAAAACTAAAATTGTAATAGTAGTTTTGCATTTTGCCGGAATGAATAAGATTTCTTATTTTCTATATATTACATTTAATTTTTAAAAAAATCAAAAAAAAAAAAAAAAAAAATCGCAGGATGCAATGTGGGAATGACCAGATATAGAGCTAGAGAGAAACAAAAAAAAACCATTCACATTTGGATGCTTTTTTCAAGTCATAGCATGTTTCAACCACAGTCATTGTCAGCCTGGTTTCCTCACTACAAATTTACATCTGAGAGATGACTTCATGAGTGGAAAATATGGGCCACGAGCTAACTGTCTGGAAACTATCTATTTTATTTCTCGGTTTCTCATCATTTTAGTGAAGCAACTCCAAAGACAACACATATGTTAAAAGATTTAAATTCTCACCCTACCAGGTCAACATTCTGAAATTCAATGTCTTATCCTCTACTTATAAAAGTGCTTTTATAACTCGAAAACTTGACAAACTTAAAAAACACACTCTGATCTTTTTACCATTAGTAATTCACCACTTACTGTTAAGGTAACCACTCGAGCATTTGGATTTCGGACAGAAGGTCCTGCTGCAACATAATCAGTTGTTGTAATTTCAATTGGAAAATGCTCTTCACATTTTTCATCATTATCAAGCGCTGCTGGCCACACAGTGCAGAAATCTGACATCAAGAAATAAGTAAAATGCTATATAATTAGTGGGCAATACTCTATTACTATAAATTCTATTACTATAAATAAAAATCTTGCCATCATACAATTATATAACGGCTTTAGTACAAATAGAAGATCAACTAGTCTATGCAAACCTTCTTACAATTGTGAAGGTACAAAATGTGCAATCCTTCATTTAAAAAAAATCTTTTAGTACTATTTTGAACAGAATCAACTTCATAGCAAATTAATCAGATTTTGGATTTGATATAGACCTGATTGATTTCACAGGTGAAGGGTTTAAAATAGAACAATAAAACAAATAGGCTACTATGGAGGTGCAGCTTAGTGCTGCTTACACCCAGCTCCAGGGACCTGGGTTTGATCCCAATCTTCAGTACTGACTGAGTAGTTTGCACATTCCCTCCATTGGAGCACAAGCTTCCTCCATGTACTCTTTTTGTTTTCATATTCTGAAAATGTGCATATAGATTAATTGGAAACTTTAAATTACTTCTCAATGTAGGCTAATAGCAAAAAGAATCAAGAGGAAAATTGCTGGTGTATGTGAGAAAATAAGTAGGAGATGCAGGGAGGGAATGGATTATTGGGATGGCTCTCCTGGAAAATGAGGCTCAAACAAGAAGTAAGCAAATTACACAGTTACAAGAAAATCAGGATTATTTAAAAACTGAACAACAGAACAAAGCAAATGATTAAACAGGATCACTGAATTATGGCACATTAAAAAAATAACTATGACTTTGTTGTACAGTATAATTCCAATTATCCAAAATGATCGGATAAACGTGTTTTTATGATAACTAGTCATTTTTTTAAAATAGCCCAGTAGCAACAGCAAATCACTTGTATCAATGTTTAAACAATAACAAACCACAAGGGAAGGCTTTTTAAGCATTAGAATAATGTTTAATTCTCACCAAAATAATGCGTCCACCACTAATTCCCAGCATGCCCCAAATGCCTCCACCGATCACCGAGTCCTCCCAACCGCCGCCGCCAATCCCTGACACGAATCCGGTGTGTGTCCGGTGATAGTAGGCCAAGGGGAGGGTTCAGAGTCGGCGTTGGGAGCTCCAGTGTGACAAGAAGGGAAAGGGATAGGAGGGACGGGAGGGGAGGGAACGCCACTGAGCCCGAAGTCCTGCTCCTGCCCAGGCCACTCTCCTTGATGTTGCCGTGACAAGGATTATTCTGACCGCTTGCAGATGGCAGACAGTGACACGCAGTTTGAAAGAAAAGTCAATAGGGGAAGGTAAAAAGAATGGAAAGAGGGAGGGGAAGGAGCTACCTGAAACAAGGACAATCTTCGTTCTAATTTCATGCCGAGTGAATTTTTTTCAACCTGAGAGGTCAGTTCAGCTCCGAGAAAATTTTGGATAACTGAGGATTTCGGAGAATCTGATTTTGGATAATCAGAATTGTACTGTATTTGGCTATGGAATTGACAAATAACTGTGGCAAAGGAAGTACTCTGCCAAATTAATTAACCTTACAATAACCAACTGAAAATTAGATGTTTAACCTGATACACACAAAAAAACCCTACCTTTCAAAGCTGCACAGTGGTTCTTTATTGCAGGGGGAGTAAGATGTAAAAAATTTGGAATCTGAAAGAAATTTTGAAACAGAAAAATCCTTATAGCTCTTACATTAATTTGCAATTAATACAAGTTTATGAGTAGCAAAGATGGCCCTCATAAAATGGCAATATGCAGCTTGGGAAGCAACGTATAACCAAAAATATTGTGGAAACACTGCAAGTTATATTGTTGAAGAACAAAGATAAGAAGATCAAGATTATAAATTAAGCTTAAAGTTTAGTCTAGGAGACCCTACACTCTAATAATAGCTAGCGTACACATTATCTACAGAATGAAAGACTTATTTCTAAAAGTAGATCAAGCAAATTCAAAATATTTAGTCATTTACTTTGAATAATGTCATCCATGTTTATCTCCACAACATTCACGGTTCCTATTTTGTGCTTGTGCAATAAATTTGGATTCAATTGATCACTTTTTAGTGAATTATTTTTTTTACTTTACACTGGAATTAATTAACTGAGCAAAAACTACACTTTAGGAGGTTATGCAGGTCCAGTATCTCACATCCAAAGTTCTGAAACTATTTTTGATATCACAAGTTGAAAAAAAATTCAACACCTGACTTGCCCATGTGGGGCTCTGATGCTGCTGGCACCAGTTTGGTAATAACCGAGCTCAGAACCAGCCGTGAAGACAGACACCGAACGGTTGGATGTCGGCTCAGAGAAGCAGGCTGGAATCTCGAGCCATCAGTGAGCAACTAGAGGAGGTCGGTGGGTCAGGCAGCTTATGGGAAGAAATTAGGTGCAAGGGTCAGCCTTTAAACCAAAGGGCAATAATGCCAATTGTCCTCATTTCAGGCAACTCCCTCCTCTCTCTTTCTTTCCATTTCTTCTTTATCTACGCCTACTGACTTTTCTCTCCAACTTTCCTTCTCCCTGTATCCCCACCTCTCCCACCTGCCTGCACCCTCTCACCTCAGTCCTCATCACCTTCTTTCCCCTTCAATATAGGCAATATCATCAATCCCCTTTTCACTTGATGCAGCCTCCTGCCCAGACACTGCCAGCCTGCGGAGTCCCTCCATTTGTAAAAGTGTTCACGTGTATAGCAGATATAATCCAGAGTTAAAACACCAGAATCACATTAGTTGAGTTGCAGTACACAGAGATGTGTGTTTGTTTTATGAGGCTATTCTCCAAACAATTTCTGACTACTTCACTTACATGTACATATGCCTTTACACTCAATATCTGCAAGACAAACGTTCTCCATCAACTATACTGATGCACAACACTACTCACCAACAACAAATAGCAAGACTTGGAAAATATGGATCATTTCTCACATCTCAGGAGCTGTCTCTTTGCAAAAACAGGTGTCAATCTTGAAATTTCAATGTCTTCAATACATCTATCTTTGGTATTTGAGGAAAAAGGTGTTTGAATATCAGGTCCTCAGACCTGGTAAACACGTTTTATCCAAAGAAAATTGATGAAAATGCATCACTAGATGTAATTTGGTGATAGAGGTCTAAACTGGGTCAGAAGTCAAATGCTTTCATCCGGGATTTGTGATATTTTGTTACTCTAGAGAAGTTTTAAACTGAGAGATATCTTTAATTTGATCAGCCATTCTCAACGGGGGGGGGGGGGGGGGGGGGGCACAGTACATTTAAGGAGGGCCTGTGAGGGGCACTGTACAAAGTGGCGACTCTCTCTGCCTTATGATAAGCAAAAGTTAAAGAATTTCAGTATGTTACATTCTAAATTTAGTATTATGTGACAATAATGGAACTTTTACCATGGACTAAAATCATAAAATGTTTTTTGTGTAATTGGTAGGAGGGAAGTACAGAAGAAACCGACTAAACTTGACTGCTTCACAGGGAAGGGGGCCGATAAACTGAGCAGAGTCCTAAGGGGGCCATAGGCAAAACAAAATTGAGAATGACTGCTGTAAAATTCAGATGGCATTGAGACAATCTATATGGTATATAATGGAATCTAAGCAAGATATAGGATCTCCATTTTAAATGTACAAAAGTTGTAGTTTTTAGTAAAGGTGTGACATAAATGTTATATTTTTAGCATATTCTTATGAAAATGAAACAGTTAAAGTACAATAAAGGCAGGCATCCCAGCCAGGGAGAAGAATCTGTAAACATTATTATATTTTCTAGAGGTATTTCAAGGTATTGAATTAAATGTTTGAGTACAAATTTTTTTCTGAATTCTTTTGACTGGAAATATTTATTAATGGTTTATTGCTGATTATGGATCAGAGTTAGACCAGCTATATTTAATAAAATGAGGTTATGCATACTTTTATAAGCTCCAGGTTTCCTGTTTTGTCTGGTGGCATGCCTCTCTTTACTGGATACCCCATGCGAATAGGAAGAGGCACAACCGAAGGTTTAAAAGATGCAGCAGTTGGGTACACATTACACCAATTTTGGTCCACTCCCATCTTTTCATTCCTTGGAGGTGTAGGCTACAATATAAGATAAATATTTTTTTTTTAAAGATCATACATTTTACTGATCACATTTTGACAGAATAAAGACAATAAAATGCTACATTATCATTAAGACTGTGCATAATGTTACACTAATCAAAGGATATGTTCTTCATTTTCAGGGTGTGGATTTCAGTTGCCCATTAAAGAAATGAGGACCTGTCATTGAGCTGTCCACTTAAACGGCAGACAGTAAGGAGAAAATGCTTCCATGAGAAAATGTTTCTGAAGGACATACAGGATTTTAATCTGGACACAATGAGTCAAACCAAAGGAAGGAAAGTACATAACTTGGAGAGCGTTCAGAGGCAGTATGTCCATAAAGACCAAATTTCCAAGCTGTCCCTGCACTTTCAGGTGATAAAGGACAAATTTGGGTGCAATTCTACAGAAATCTTGGTGAATTCATGAAGATAAGCCTGTACATTGTGCAAATTACAAGCACAGTAGACCGGCGATGGAGAGTATGAGCACTTAGACAATGTTCAACCTGTTCAAGTAGTTATCATCTTCAGCGACAAGACAATCAATATCACCAGTGAGAGGGATAAGGTAGAATTTTTTCTCTAAAAATAATTACATTTTTAAAATCCATTCCTCCCCATTTGTGCATTTTCCAGAAAGAATAGCCAAGATTTGAAAGTGATCCTCTTCATTATATTTTGAAAGAGACAACTTCTTCAGTTCGACATGTACAGTTAAGTATATAAATCCAGATAATGTTAATGATTCTGTGCTTCTCCAAAATTTAAAAAAATTACAAACAATTCTTTCGGTGAAAAGACAAAATTATTTGTTTTGCTACACAAGGTGAAATTTGTGTTTTAAATAACATACTAAACTAATATTACTGTGCAATGGCTATGGTGCTGGAGGACTGGAGACTAGCAAATGTGGAGTTCCACAGAGATCTGTTCTGGATCACCACTCTTTGTGATTTTTATCAATGACCTAGATGAAGAATCAGAAGGATGGGTCAGTAAGTTTGCACATGATACGAAGGTTAGAGGAGTTTTGGATGGAGATGAAGGTTGTCATAGTTTACAAAAAGATATAGACAGGATAGCGATTTGGATGGAAAAGTGACAGGTGGATCTCAATCTGGATAAGTATGAGGTCTTGCATTTTGGAAGGTCAAACCAGAAGGCTGAGTCCAGGGTTAATGGTTGGATGCTTAATAGTGTGGATGAATAGAGGGATCTTGGGCTCCAAATCCATACCTTTCCTGGACCTAACACAGTCATGGCATCGTGAAGAAAGCACATCAGTGCCTCTACTTCCTGAAGAGTTTGTGGAGGTTCAGTATGACATTGAAAACCTTGGCAATCTTCTACTGATGTGTAAAGTGTGCTAACCAGTTACATCGCACTAATGGGAGCACTAACACAATGAACAAAAAGCCCTGAAAAAGGTAGTAGACACAGCCCAATACATCATAGACAAACCTCTCCCCACCATCGAGAAAATCTACAAGGAATGCTGCTGTTGGAGAGCAGCAGCAATCATCAAGGATCTATACAACCCAGAACACGCCCTGTTCCCGCTGCTGCCGTCAGGAAAGAGGCATAGGTGCCGCAGGACTCATCCCACCAGGTTCAGTCGCTACTCCTCCACCATTTGACTCCTAAACATCAATCTCAGTCAGAGATTTAAGGACTCTTACTTTGCACATCATTTATTACTGAATATTTGTTTTTTTTTCTGTATTTGCACAGTTTGTGTACATTTCTTTCTTTATATTTGTATATTTTTCTTGAAAGTGTAGTTACCCATAGGTAGAAATTTTGCCTGGCCCAAAGGAAAAAGAATCTCAGGGTTTATGTGATGTCATGTATGTACTCTCAATAAATGTTAACTTTGATAACTTATTTTGTGGGGTATTTGAATTAAATAATTTGACTGTATTTACCTTAATATATAACTGCAATAATATTGCACTAAACAAGAACAATAACTGGCCATTTTTGGAGCAATGAGAGAGACTTTTCCTTGAGATGCTTTGGTAAGCAGTGGCTGAGGATATGGTCGGGTAAAATATTTTCATAATAACCCAGAGTAGGTAGTGGAAGTGGCAGCTAGGGCAGTGGTATGCTCCAATTGCAGGATGTGGGAAATCTGGAGCAGCACAGGTCACTGATGACTATACCGGCAAGATGTTCATCCACCTGTAGCTCCTTACAGACCACGTTTGGGAACTGAAGCTAGATGAACTCCAGATAATTTGGTAGGCGGGGGGGGGGGGGGGGGTGGGGGGGGGTGATAGACAGAAGCTATAAGAAGATAGTCACATCAAAGAGGCAAGAGACAGATAACAGGGTGACCATTAGGAGAGGGAAACGGGATAGGCAGTCAGTGCCATTGTGGCCATTCCCCTCAACAATAAAAGTACTGCTTTGGATCCTGTTGAGGGGAACAATCAACCAAGGACAAGTTGCAGTGGTCAGTTCTCTGGCACAGGGTATTGCCCTTCACCTCAGAAGGGAAGGGGAAGAAGAGGAGAGCTATAGTAATTTGGGATTTGATAGTTAAGGAAGTTAGGAGGTTCTGTGACAGGATCAAAACTCCCAGTTGATATGTTGCCACCCAAGTGCCAGATTAAGTCCACTGTATTCTCAAGCAGAAGGGTGAGTATCAGATGTTGTGGTCCACGTTGGTGCCAATGACATAGATAGGAAAAGGGATATTTTTCCTTTTGAACTTGAGCCTTAGCACAATGCAAGTGAATCTTCTCCAGGTAAATGTGCAAGGGACATCATCTAACACAGGTAGCTTTGTGTTCACTGTTCTATATTAATGCACCAGACTTGCTATTCTGTTGTGTTTCTGACTGGCTCCCTCCCTAAGCATGAGATCATCCAAAACTGGTTTGTATATTACCTTAAATATTATCAAATTTCATATGATATAGTAACTATTGAGTCAAAAATTCTAGAAACTATGAAGGAAAACTACAAAGAAAAAAGGGCAGCATGGTTGGCGTAGCGGTTAGTGCAATGCTTTTATAGCGCCAGTGATCAGAACCAGATCTGGGTTCGAATCCCGCGCTGTCTGTAAGGAGTTGGCATGTTCTCCCCCTGTCTGCATGGGCTCCAGTTCCCTCCCACCATTCAAAACGTACCAGGGATGTGGTTTAATGGGGTGTAAATAGAGCGCCACGGTCTTGTGGGCTGAAATGGCCTGTCATCGTGCTGTATGTCTAAATTTTAAAAAAACATCCAAGGATTAGGAACTATTCTTTCCTGCGATGCAAATTCTATGGTTTTAATTACTTAACACAATGGAGAAATGAACAATCATTACCTCTCTCCTTTGTTTTTCTTTTAAAGTTGTTCTAGGTTCGTTTATTGAAGCTGAAAGATTCAACAAAATTAGAATGAAATAGAAAATAATGAAACATTTTTTAGGTAAATTTAAAAAAAAATATTTTCAACAGGAGACAACATGAAAGCAAAAAACAAAAAAAACTTCACATTTTTGATTTTGCAATGTAATTTTTGCTAAGAAATTCATTATTTGCACAAATATTGAGGTGCATGAATAATCAAATCACGAACATCAGTTTATTCCAATATTACAAATAATAATTTGAAGAACTTTTCACACAAGGATAATCTTGTATGCATTTGACCTTCAAAAATATGACAATAAAATATTTCTGATTTTTGGCACATCAAATGTAAATTTGGCCCTCAGGAATTAATAACCAAGCTATTCAAAAACAACAGGATTAAGAATAAATCGAAAAATAGTCATCTACAAATTAACTTCTCTGCTTCCATTATCACCAATTCATCTGCTATTGTGGATTTACCAGTACGTCTGTAATTGCTTTTAAGTATAGTGACTACCCACTTAAAGACCATTACCTTCATGAAATCTTACAAGGAAGTAAGAGTACAGAAGGTGGTCATAGCAATGCCACCCGCAACAGACTATCTAGATTAATCACATTTCCTGTCCTACTCCTCATAACTTTATTTAGAAATATAGTCCTTCAAGTATTTATTCTGCTGTTTATTCCATGTGGTAAATATGATGTGGACAATGAGTACCCACCTTCATTTGCTGAATTAAAGTTTTTCCTTCCCTCTAATCGTCCAACAATTAAATTTACCCTCCAACCCCCTTAATGTTCTCACTGCTTGTAAATGCATTTACTTTTTACTCTCTCATAATCTTAAACATCTCAGTCTCATTTGTTCTAATATAAACAGCCCTCAGCCGATAGTCTCTTTTTATGGCAACAATTCTCCAGCCCTGCAGACCACTGCACCGTTTACTAGTGCTCTAATAATTATTCGACTGGAGCTCTGCACAGTACTCTGATCTGGTTTATGCATTTCTGTCATGACTTCTTTGCTCTTATGTTCTAAGCTTTAGTGAATAGAAGTACATGTTGTATTTCTGACTGGCTCCCTCCCTAAGCACGAGATCATCCAAAACTGGTTTGTATATTACCTTAAATAATATTAACCAACATATCTGCTTGAAGTTACTGAAATTGCACACAAAGATCTTTCTGCTCTTCCAGACTTGGTAATTTAAAAGCATATTCCTGGTCTCAGTTGCACTCTTTAACTTTTTCTAGATTGAATTTCACTTGGCACTCCAAAGTCCAACCGAACCAGAACTCTGAAATCTTTATCTTCCTTTCTCACTGTACCCCTTTCCAACATCTGAAGAGCGGCCCGTCCAAAGCAATGGGGCACGCCACAAAAAGGCTTTTACGTTCTATCACGGCGCCTAATGCAAATCCAACTTTCAACTTTCTTTTGGAATTTTTTTTTGTATTTTACTTTATTCACCAATCTTCCACTTGTAATTTTCTTTTCACGAATAGCTCTTGCCACGGCTTAC
Source organism: Narcine bancroftii (assembly GCF_036971445.1). Lineage (NCBI taxonomy): Eukaryota > Metazoa > Chordata > Chondrichthyes > Torpediniformes > Narcinidae > Narcine > Narcine bancroftii. Next base: position 83,210,995 of record NC_091479.1, on the reverse strand, counting down.
TGTGTCATTTTTTTGTTTGCTTTGTTACTGATATGGTTCTCGTCAACAATCCAACATTTTGTTGTATTTCAGATACCTATAACTATCTCTTTTGCTCCACTTGGAAGATTTTAATTGTGCATAGGTTCCAAGACTGCAGTCACAGGACACCCGTCTTCCCACCCCCAAGATTCTGTGATAACTGTAACACTGACTTTTTTTAAAAAAATCCAATGATCTGGTTCCAATGAAGGAGAATGGGATGCAACAGATTATTTATTTTTAACCCTACTAAGCGCTCCACGTTAACTGAGGGGAGCAACCCCCTCAAACCAAATCCCAAACCATTCTAGGCGTTGGTGCAAAACATGAAAACAACAATCAAAATCTGAATTATTCACATCACAGAGCATTATAATTTGAAAATAAACTTTAGTCATCAACCTCCTTCCATCAAAGAGTTTGCCAGCCAAGCCCCAGGTTCTCCAGGAACAGACTGGTTGACTGAGGCCCGCTTGATTTTAAACCAGGAGCAGCCCCTCTTCTCTGCACCCCCACCCCCACCCCCACCCCCATTTTTCCCATTACCTTTGGCTGGAAGGGGAGAGGTGAAGGAAAGGGTCGTTGAATGGAAAGCAATGCCTCGGAAGGGCGGAATTGGCCGGCGCACGATCGTCAACGCCACCAAGCCGCGTCCTGCCGCCCGCCCAGCCGCCATCAGCTTGTCCTCCAACAGCCCACAATGCACCGGGCTCCGCGGGGCCTGTCAGCGCCCGCGCCCGCTCACCGCAGGGAGGATAATGGGCAAATGGAGGTGCAGCAGATTTTGGGCATGGGGCTTGCGAGAAGGTCAGCCGAAACTGCGGTTGGAGTAAAAGCACAGCAGGCCAAAGCGTGTCGGCCTCGAGCCCTTCGTTCAAGGGATGCGGTGGCAGTGAGGTCACTTTGAGGAGATGGAAGCAGCGAGGTGGCAAAAGCAGGATTCATATGGATGTGCCGTAAATTCTGATAATTTTATGGCGTCGAACTCAAATCCTGACCTGCAGGGCAATGTTTGCATTGCAATGTTCATAAATTTAAAGGCAAAATGAGCCTCTGTAAGTCGTTTGTCATTTGAGGATTTGGCAACCGCCTTTGGGTCAATAGATAACGCAGAAAGTACTTTCCGGCCCCATGACCTCTTGCACAAAGATAGCATGAAGAGTATGAAAGTGAAGTGATCGGGAATTTAAAAAAAATATCTTTTGGGATGCACCAGATGTAACCTTGACGGGTAACAAGTCCAACGCGGTATCCTCAACCACCTGGTGAGAGCAGAATCAGGAGAGAGCATTCTAGTAAGTGCAGCAAAAGGTGAAAGCATGGTTAAATCAGAAAATAAATAATGATTGGGAACCATGGCCACCTACTTTATCGATTCACTTAAACTAGAATAGTTGCAAATCAGGACCGAAGAGATAGGGGCTAAGGAAAATGGAAACGTGAAAGGAGGGGTGTGGATAATGGCAGGATTCTTAGCAGTGTGGAGGAACATAGGGATCTTGGATCCAAGTCAATTGAGCTCTCAAGTTTGCCAGGCAAGTTGATAGGGTGGTTAAGAAGGCATGTGGACTCCATTAGTCGGTGGGTTGAGCTCAAATGCTGTCATGTAATGTTACAGATCTATCAAACTCTGTTTTGGCCACATTTGGATTATTCTGTTCAGTTCTAGTTGCCTCAATATAGGAAGGTTATGGAAGCTTTAGAAAGGGTGCAGAGAAGATGTTCCCTGAAATCAAGAACATATGGGCTTGGGGTTTTTCTCTTTAAAGTAATGCAGGATGAGAGGTGACTTAATAGAAATAGGAGAGGCGTAGATAGGGTGGGAGTCCGCACCTTCTCTCTAGCAAATACCAAAGATCATCTGTTTAAGGTGAGTGGAAGAAAGTATAGAGGAGAATCAGATAAGCTTTTTATCTGAAAGTGGTATGCCTGGTGAGGGTGGAGGTGGAGGCTGGCACAATAGAGCTATTTAAAAGACTCTTAGATAGGTACGTGGATGTAAGGCTGTGAGGTAGGAAAGGATTGGGGTTTATATAGGTTGGCACAACATCACAGACCGAAGGACCTATACTGTGCTATAATGTTTGTTATAAAAGGATATTAGAACATACATAAAAAAGACCCAGATCAAATTAAAATGCTGAAGAGGAAGATACAAACTGGAGGCAAAACAATAGAAATGTGAAATAAAACCAGAAAATGCATTTCTGTGGAGAGAAACAAAACTAATATTTCAGGTTGATAACCTTGCATTAGATTTAGAAAAATCATTGTCTGAAATTGTTAATTTAATGTTAGTATCAAATAAAATTTGACTTTGATGGTGAATCATAGAGTGGAAAGACAGAGAAATCAGGGTGGAAGTGGAAGGAAAATTTAAATCGACAGATAACAGAAAAGTCAGGAGAACCCTTGTTCACTGGACAGAAACTTCAAGCAAAGTTGTGGGTTTTGTTTTTCCAACATAGAGAAGGTTGAAAACCACTGCTCTAGACCCAATTGTTTATGAAATATTTTGCTTGAGAAAAATTGTCATTGACCCATTTCCTTTGGCGTTACAAAACCATTCACATAATGAGTCAATTAGGTACAATTAAAACAGTGTTTTCAAACTTTTTTTTCCACCCACATACCACCTTAAGCAATCCCTTACTAGTCAGAGAGCACTTATAACATAGAGATTGCTTAAGGTGGAATGTGAGTTTGGGGGGCAGTTTGAAAACCACAGCCATAGTCTTATGGCACCAAAACAGGCCTTTGCCCCATCTTTTCCCTGCTGACCATTAAGTATCCTTATATTGTTATTGGTAGTCCTTTGAGTTGAAAAAGACACAATAATAATAAAAAAGAATAAACCTGTGTGTGATGGAGTTTTAAGTGGAACAGCCGTTGCACAGGGGTGATCCTACTCTCTCGGCAGAAGAGACCTTGATCCAGTGGCACAGACAACCGTTATGGCTGGAGACCTCTCTTTCTGCAGTAGAAGACCAGGACATCTAAGTGTCTTGGCATTCCATAATACCTCCTGGACTGACCTTCTTGACTGTTGAACCATTAATCAGTCTCTTCCGCTCAATCTGCCAGGGCCAGACTTCACATGCTAGGATAGACAGATCCCCTACCTCACCAAGGGTCGAAGACCCGTCGGCTACCCTCACCTGTTTAGCCCATCTGCTGAGACGGTTTATCAGGGTGTGTCTGCTGCGTGTGCATCAGCTACTTGGAGCCCCAGGTGAGAGCTGAGCACCAGTGGGGACCAAAGGTGAACAAGCTGCCTGAAAAGAGCATGGAAGACCCCCCCCCTCCTACCAGAGGTGCTACCCCTACCTAGACACCACATACACCCCACCCTTATATACTGATACAATAAGTCTTCTAAGTCTTGGCAATATGTTATGAGAGTAGTTGCTCCTGTCACCTCTTCAAGCTGTGCATTCCAGATTCCAACCAACTTTTGGGTGAAAAAGTCTTTGCTTGCATTTTCAAGGAGTCTTCGACATGTACACAAGGTCCCTCTGTACTTCCTACTATTAATAGTCCCTTCAGAGTAATCACCTCACACCAGGATTAAATTCCATCTGTCATTGCTCTACCCATCTTATCTACTGATCAATAATTCTGTAGTTGTCAACTATGCTCCTTGCTATCAACAGGCCCTGCTGATTTTTGTCTCATCTGGATACTTTCTAATTATATATCGTACATTCACATCTAAGTTCTCAACGTGGATTTAAAAAGGTAAGATTCCTAACCGTTAATTCTGTGAAACACCACTGGACACCGGCACAGGCATTCAATCACAAAAGTATCCCCTCACCATTACCCTCTGCCTCCTACATCCTACTCCCTACCCCCAAGCCAGTTTTGGATCCAACTTGCCAAATTGCACCAGATCCCATGGGCTGTAATCTTTGGGTATGTAGAAAACATTACATTAGTCAACCCTGACATTTGTTGCAGAGAAACACGATAGTTGGGGAATCTGAAGACATTTGAGGTCCAGTTGTGTGGAAGATGTTATGCAAAATAGAAGGAAACGATTCTGACAGTTGTATGGAAATCTGCAAGAAATCTGAGGGCGTTGGTAGAAACAGAGAAGTGCTCAAGAGTATTGTGGAGTGAGCAGTTCCTTCGGAATATGCTCATTTAGTTTTTTAATAAAAATTCGACTTAAAACACAGTAGAAGTTAATTCTGGCCATTGAAACCCATGTTGCCCAATTACACCCAATCAACCTACAGCACTGTAGTTTTGGGAGAAAACCAGAGCACCCATGTAGGTCAAGGGGAGAACTTAACAAACAAACTTTTTACAGATAGCACCAGATTTGAACCGCTGTCATAGAGTCACGCTAACTGCGCTGAAAGTGTGGGGAGGCAAAATAGGATGGTGGAATTATATTGAAGGGGGAAGGAAGTTATTGAAAATGGTTATATTGAAGGTGGTGGAAGTATTGAGAATAGTTAATAGAGCTTGGGAGTGGAATGTGAGTACAAGGGGAACGCTCTTTATTCCGGTGGGAGAAGGGTATGAAAATTGAAGTGTGGGAAATCGACAGAGTGGAGAGGCACATCAGATATTATAGCAATGAAAAATTGAGACATCCAAGAGGCACTGATATGAATCACCTTATGATCAGAACAAATGTGGGAGAAGGTGCAGTCAAGATTGCAGTGCATTGTGAACATCACCTGCATATTGATTGTTAACCAATCAAACATTATATGTTTGTTAGTTTATGACATGTCATTATTTATTTCTCTTTATTTAGTGTTCTGTTCAATAATTATAAGGTTAATTAAAGTTGTGCTCTTCCCTTCAATGGTTTGCTGTCTGCTCGTTAAGTTTGGATAGATTACAGCTGGATGTCAGGGGCCCCCATGAATATATTCCAAACAGAAATGTGATGTTTTGACAAAGGTATTCCACACCACAAAGAGTTATTTTGAAACAGATTTTTTGGAAATCTATAAGTGAGCACTGCCCTTTTCCTGCTAAATTGCAAACAACTATATTGAACGGAAAGACATATAGTATATAGCACTTTAGTTTGCTTGGCATTTTTCTACCTCCTTGTTGGTATTTTTTTTAAAATCCACAATATTTTAAATAAATGTATGAACATGCATAGATAGGCATATGAGTTAAGTGAACAAAATATATCTCTATTTGTAAAAGTACAGATTGATTTATGAGAAAAATGAGGGTTTATGATTTTTTTTATGTACTCTGTTCATGATGCTTCACGTAAGAAGAAATAGAAATTCTCAGCACAACAGATAATCTTGTTCGCTGATATGAAATGGTTCTTGCCAAGTCCTTTCTTCTTCATTCAGAGTTTCCTCTGATTCAACTTTATTTTCAGTTTTAGTTATGATTAAGCCTAATTGAGCATGAAAACATCGATGATTAATCATGAATAAGCAGCTCTGGGGGTTTGCTTCATCATTGACTGAAAGGAATCCTGCCTGAGAAGGATACTGCTCATAGAATTTGGCACTGGAAACCAATCTAAGCAGTCATTTTACATGACTGTCTCCCCACATCTCCATCCTAAGCCATTTACAGGTTAATCTGGAGATCCAAGATGGAATAAGACAGATGAGTAAAAGCAACCTAAAATCACCATCATCCTGATGGACCAGCTTTCTTGTGGTTGTATAAAGCTGCACTTGGAGCTAAGTACACAGGCAACCTACATGCTGAGGTCATACTTGTCCCCAAAGTTGCAGAGGATAGGGCTGGTTCCATTGCTTGTGCAACATCTCAGTCAGCTGGTCAGTGTCATTCTATTTATCCTTCCTAGAAAAAGTTCTAAAGAAAAATATCTCATACCACGTCTCATAGGCAGTGTTTTTCATGGGAAAATCCTGCACACACTGCAACAAATACACAATTGATCCTGCAGGCTGGTTACTGAGCAGACTGTCCATATTATTTGGAAGAATGCCTTATTGCCAAAACTTGCCAACAAGCACCAAGCTCTTGCTTGGCTGGTGGTTAGAAGATCCTTCCATGTCAATTTGGAAACTCACTGCCCATGCAAGCTTCCCTTAGGATAACTGCAATGACAAGTCTACCTCTTTGTTGACTGTGTATCTGAAAAGAGGGTCTGGAGAAGGACGCCTTGTCACAGTTCATTCTGAGCACCTGCATTATAGGATTCTCAAATCTACAATCTGTTCCCAGGGACACATGTGGTGATGGACATTTAGTGCTTTTGGAAAATAATCATCTTGGTGAAAGATGTCAAAACTTGTTGGTCTTCCAGTACAATGCAATGAGATGTATATGGGAATGCTGCTGACTGGCACATTCCAAGCTGCAGGAATATAGGCTGAGTACTGAAGCTCATTGCAGTGAATGCATAGACATTGTGGGGAAGGACTGTCGTCTACAGTTCTTTTGCAACTGAATATTGGAATGCCTACTTTGCGAACCTATATACCAAGAATTTCTACATAAATATTGAATTCCAATTTTAGAGATATGGATCAATATTCCCAAAGACAATACACAAACTATAATTATGTAGTAGTTAAAAATATGTGTAGGTGTGCTTTGAACTATTATTATGTGCACAAGATGACCCTTGCCTCTTTGCAGTCCCAATTGCAATCAGACTCTGCAAATATTGCAAAAGGAATGAAGGCGAGAATGTGGTGACGGCTGTAATTTGGAGGAGAGGAGGGAGATTATTTTTCAAACAACACAAATCCAGAGAAACTGAATACACTTAATGTCTGGGTTAAACACATATTGGTACATTATTTGGGTGTTTTCTATTTAATATTTATTACATATATAGATAGTTAACATTTAGATTTATTTTGATTAAGAGTTTAATTCACCTTAAACTCAAATAAATTACATTTGGTGTATTTGTTTTAGGGATTAAGTAAAAAAGTCTGCTGTTTGACATAGTTCACATCGATTAAACAAGCCATCAGCAGATCCAAGGAGTTTATTTAACATCTTTCAATGAGATACAGGTGCAAACCATAGGTTGGCAATCCAGGTGTGCAAGAAATGCCTGCAGCTGCATGAATTTATGTTGTTTCCTACTTTTTAGAAGCAGATTCTCTACAGGGCTTACATAATGTTTCCTGTATTGCAGGAACTAGGAGATGGTAACCCCATAGCCAAAAAGAAATCAGAATATGGCCACCAGAAGGTGAAAACCAGGCAGACTCTGTCTTGTCCAATAATTATGGACCACATATACTCTTTTTTAACAGGAACTAGAGTGATAGAATTATACAGTAGGAAACAGACCCTTTGGCTGAATTCACCCATGCCAGTCAACTTTTCTACCGCACATTAGGCCAAAATTCTTTCCTGTCTATTGACTGCATAGATATCTGGAATGGAAGCAATAAACTGTGGCTGATTTCATCTTTACGGTGCAATTTGGCACCTATCACAGGAATCTTATCATTCTTATTCTGTTTGAGATGTGTGATTTGCATGTACCAACTATTCACCTGGTTAACTCGTTGATTGCAGAATATTTGGCGATGTAGCAGTCAACAGTAAATCACTCATGATCGGGAAATCAACGCGAGATCGGTGGACGGAAGCAGACTTATAGAGCTAGAAAGTTTAACCATGATTCCGCCCAATTAAAACCAGATGCCTATTTTTCGCAATTCGCACCTAAAAAAAAACCCCTGAGAACTTGGTCCAAAGTCTATCGGAAGTTCCTGGCTCCAGTGTGCATGAACGACTCCACTGTGGATGTTTGGAGCAGGTACGCGTCCATGAGCCAGCGGTGTTGCACCAGCCACTCGCACCGCGGCTTCAGGATTCTCTGAACATCATCGTTCAGCTGTGAGCTGAAGCAGGCGTGCATGAGTACCGCGAGCGGTGAGTTCAGGGTTCTTGGAGAGGTGTTCTCTCTCTGTGTCCGGATCATCTTGCATTGATGAAGGGAACCGGCGCTCATGCGCACGCTGCCTGTCAGATCAGCCACACACCATGTCAATATTGAGCAGGCTCGCTTGCTCCGCTCGCACCTCCTCAACTGCTGCAGGTAAAATCGTAGTCGCTGCAACTCAATCAGGTTCTATTTCCCCGAATGGAGTCGGAGACAGTTTGAAAAACTTCGATTGAAAGGAGATAACCTGAGATAACGCATTGATTGCATCAGAATGGGTACTTGTTTTAAAAAAGAAAAGGAAACCCGTGTCAATCTCAGGCCGAAACGCTTGTCTCCACGGATGCTGCCTGCCTGACCCACTGAGATCCTTTAGCAGTTCGCTCGCTTTGCTCTAAAGCAGGTTTGCCGCAAGTGCAAAGTTCCTAAACACAAGAAACTGTTCACTTGGTTCTCGCACCTGATAGAAGGCGTCGTTTTTTAAACAACATCAAGTGAATTGTGGAAGTGTATCCAGCAGTTTTCAAAAGACGTGAATGGTTGAATTTAATCTTGATAGTCATATACCCCACGCTGTTCTTTTCCTTTCGTTCATTCGAATGGATTAAAGTTTTATCTGATTCCAGCCCTTCACGAAACAGCTGCTTTCATTTCTCATTCTGACCTTTCAATGGCTTGTGTGATCACTGGGGGAAGAAACAAGATTTGTTCTTTCATTTTTTTTAATCTCTCTTTCAGTGCATTGAGCTGTGATTTGAAGGATTGATTCGCCACGACTCGAGAACAGCAGTGCTGTTAGGACGGATTATATTTGCGGGATAAACTGCACCTCTTTTTCTTGTCGTTTGAATGAAGAAATGCACAGAAAACCAAAAGTAATTGGCCGGGATGTCGTATTCCAATAATGAAGCTGACGGATTTCCCATGTATAGTCTTCAGGAACAGGTAAGTTGCTGAGAATCTGTAAGCGTTTGCGGTGCTTTTGGACAATTGCAAACTGACACTTCCTATTCCCCGGTTTCTCTCGAGCAGGAAGATTCCATGGTTTATAATGGATCGGGAATTCCATGTAATCCAGAGGCAGACAGGAATGATTCAACTCTTCGCAGAAACGGCGCATCCATATCCACTTCGGAGACGCCGAAAAACAATTCGTCGACCCGCTTTTACCGTCCTTACTTGACCAAGACTAGCGTGCAGGGAGATGTGTATAACTTCTTAGAGAGACCCAGCGGTTGGAAGTGCTTTATGTATCATTTCTCAGTGTAAGTATTAACACTGCTGAGAACATTGTGATGCTAAATATTTGAGGCAGTTCACAAGAAGAAATACTTGTACTGCTAAGAATGCGTACATCCGTTTAAAATAAAGCAAAGAATCGTGATTCGTCGTAATTTTGGCTGAGATAAAATCTTTCCAAAATGTATGAATGCAATCGGAAGATGTTTTCTTTGAAGACTAAAATTGCGGGATCTCTCTCTATCCTTTCACTCATTTAAATTTGGTTATGGTATGCTACCCCTTCTCAGCAGATTATTTTAAAAATATACACATGCCCTTTAAAGGGAACCTTGTCCCTTTAAAATGAAAACTTGTGTAGTTTTAGAACAGCATAGCTCTTAAGTTGCTTTTCAGATCAAATTTTTAAAAGGACACTTTTTGGTTTTAAAAAAGCATATTTTGAAGTTCTGTTTTGAATGAATTTATGGACCCAACAACCATGTTTCTACAGCACATTTTGAAAAGCTTCTCACTTCTCACAATGGCCTTTAGAAGGAATATATTCTGTATAAACGTTTTTACTTGCATTATTTAGTTGGATGTTGTGGTACTTTCATTGTGATAGCTAGTCCTTTTGCAAAGAAGACAGGTTAAGTTCAGTCATTCTTGGGGTGGGTGCGGCTGCACCGCACATTTAACTAAAAGCCTTGTTTTCTTTACGCTTTGCCTAACAAATTTTTTTTAAAATGTAGTCGGTAGGAGGGAAGTGCAAAAGAAACCAAAACTTGACTGCGTCGAGGCATTGTGGGCATTTCCATAGCCAAAAAAATGGTTGCTTTACTTGGTAGGCATAGTTACCCATTATGGATGCGATTGATAGAATCAGGGCTTAATCATCCATTGGCAGAACAGTTACTTCTTGAGATCAAATATGGAGAAATCTGAACCTTATCATTTGGTTATTTATGGGAGAAGCATTGGCAGCTCTGCATATAATCTTAGAGGTATAATATATAAATAGATATCTGGTTTCTGGACGGTGTTTAATTTTGGAAGGTATTTTAAAAAAAATATTATAGTATGAACATGGTTGACAACAAATGGGGTGCTTCAATAAATGTTTTGGTTAATTGTTTGAATATTATCTCACTACTCTCCACTGGCCACCGTGACAGAGGTGCACCAAAGAAAAGGTACAAGGACTGCCTAAAGAAATCTCTTGGTGCCTGCCACATTGACCACCGCCAGTGGGCTGATAACGCCTCAAACCGTGCATCTTGGCGCCTCACAGTTTGGCGGGCAGCAGCCTCCTTTGAAGAAGACCGCAGAGCCCACCTCACTGACAAAAGGCAAAGGAGGAAAAACCCAACACCCAACCCCAACCAACCAATTTTCCCTTGCAACCGCTGCAATCGTGTCTGCCTGTCCCGCATCGGACTGGTCAGCCACAAACGAGCCTGCAGCTGACGTGGACTTTTTACCCCCTCCATAAATCTTCGTCCGCGAAGCCAAGCCAAAGAAAGAAAGAAAAAGAAAGAAGAAAGAATCTCACTAAATTTCCTCACAGCTCATATTTCTCCTTTTGCACATGAGTGCACTATAAACAAGAATGCTCATTTAAAAAATAAGTGGTCTGGCAGAGTAGTTACTTAAATGTAAATAAAACAGGTAACAGTGGAGTGGGGTGATAGTGGGTGTGGTATCTGGAAAAGGTAGTGTAATAGGATATCAATGAAATCCAAATAGATTTCCTAATTTTCTTCATTGTTTGTAATACAATAACTGAAATTAAGTTTCTTCTGAGCATTTTTCTCATTATTTTTCATACTAATTCTAGCAGTTGCGATGCTGAGTTTTATGACTATTGCCATCTTCAATTATGCTCATCACTAGTTTCTTGAATGACATTGAATGAAAATATTGTATTTTGAGCAACTAAAAAAACTCTTTGCTCTTAGTCTGTGAAGTGTGAAGGTTGAGTTTTCCGAAAATGCATAGTTTCCTGAAAAGGTGAAATAGTGTTTCATTCTGAATCTAAATACTGTAATATATTTAGCAGCATTTTACATGCACTATAACATATTTTGTCTCTGTGTCATTATCATTTATCTTGATGGTGCCAGTGGAAATAGATTGAAGACTAATGATCCTATTTCAGATTATCTTGCCAGAAAAATTAGTTGAGGAGCCACAATCTAAATACTAAAAACAAGTAGGGCAATAAAATTTAAAGCTTTTATTAAGGCTGTTGATAATGCAGCTGTAGAGATTTTATAAAAAGCATGGAATCAGAAGTGACAAAAACTCTCATTAAACACAGATAAAGAATAACTATCATTTTCCAAGGCTATTTTATCAAATAAAAAAAAATTTAATGCCAAAAAATTTATGCAGTTCAAGCAATCAACAAGCAACGTTGAAAGGACTATTGGTTTCTTTACCAGAGCATTTTTTGTACAAGAAATACACTCCAAAAGCTTAATTATGCACAGAGGTGATGGAATCCTTTGTATAAACAGAACTGAAAAATATTTGAACAATCAGATGATACAACATGTTGAAACATAATAATGTAGTACAATTGTTGTTTTTGAACTGACATCATGAGGGACCTTTTCAAATGTCTTATTAATGTCCAAGTTCACAAAATTCACTTCTATATTCTCATAATTATCTTAATTATTTTATCAGATTTTTAAGACATGACTTGCCCCAAACAAAGGCATGCTGACCTTGCCTTTGCAAATGTACAGGAGTCCTATCACTAAGTATTTGTTCCAAACGCTAGCTTCCATATTAGTGATGCAAGGCTCACTGATCTATAGCTTCCTGCATTATTTGTGTTTCCCTTATTTAATAAAGAAACCATTTTCTCTATTCTGTTATTTGTAAATATACAAACATTTTTGACAAGGCTTTATCAATTTACTCTTTTTCCTCTTTCAGTAACCTGGGGCATATTCCATCAGGTCCTGGGGACTTAGTTGCTTTCATGCTCTTCAAAAGACCCAACACCACTTCTTTCTTGATCACAAAATGTCCTAACATATTGGCATTCTCCAATCTGCTCTCCCTATCCTCCATGTCCTCCTTGGTGAATGTCGATGCAAAGTGCTCGTTCAGTACCTTGCCCATTTTCTTGGAATCTGAACATAAATTCCCTTCATTATCATTGAGGAGCCTTATCCTTTCCCCATTTTTCCACTTTTTAATGTAAGTATGAAATGCTTTTTAATCCTACTTGCTAAGGATATTTTGTTGCCTCCTTTGGCCTTCTTAATGCCCAACTTGAGCTCAATGCAGCAATCTTTGTATTCCTCTGAGGCCCTGTATAATTTATATATGCTTCCTTTCTCTTTTTGACTAAATTCTAAACCTCTGGTCACCCAAGATGTTCTTACCTTTCTATCCTTAACACTTCCTCCTTCTTGGATTATACTGGTCCTGGACTCTAATTAGCTGGTCCTTAAGCAATTTCCAAATGTAAATTGTGGAACTTTCACAGTAACAACTGCTCCCAGTTAACTCCACCTATCTTCTTACTAATAATGTCATAATTTGCTTTCCCCAAAGTAGAAATTTCCCAAAATGTCCAGGCTAATTCTTATTAGTAACTATCTTGAAACTTGAGGAATTACATTCGCTATTCCCAAAATACTTTCCCATTGAAACTCCTATAACTTCTTTGGGCTCATTTTCCAGTATAAAGTCTAGTGTGACTCCCCTTGGTTGAACTATCTACATGCTGCTTCAAGAAACTCTCCTGGATGCAGTTAATAAATTCTACCCCATGTAAGTCTCTGGCACTAATGAAGACTCAGACACTATGGCAACCCTGTGCATTTCCATCTTTCCATAATCTATCTACTTATCTCTTAGTGGCCATTGGGTGGCCTATAGTACAATACTACCAGATTGATTGCACATTTCTTAATTTTCATCTCTACCTATATTGCCAATTAGAAATGCAACCCTCCATCTCTATCCTGTCTAAAACATTGAAACTTGGGAACAGTGAACTGCCAGTCTTGTGGTCAAGTCTATAATGACAATGAAATCATAATTCCATGAATTGATCAAGGTCCCTCTATAAAGACATGAAAGCCATAGAATTTGCCAGGATTATATCAAGCAAAGTGACACTAGAGAAGTGTATTCACTGTTAAAAGGATGGCCCAGGAGTAACTTGATAGACATTTTTTATAGGGAAACAATAAGCAAAACAGGAAATAATATTTCCTCTGAACTTTCAGTGAAGAGGGTTTATTAAATTAAGTGTCATAAACAATGAAGAGAAAAGTTGAGAGATTTTATGTTGACATCTTTCAAAACAGGTACCCCTGGTGAGTTGATGAATTCTTGATTATTGTATACATGTATACAATGTACAAATGAGTACTAAGATTAATTTTTAACACTATTCTCAAGTTTTCATTCTTAATAATTAGAAATCCATAGCTAGATCTTAATCTGAAAAATCCATGCATGACTAACATAAGGAGAATACAGATATAATTAACCTTTTTACAAAGGCATTTCACTATTCTGATTAAACTGAATAGTGTCTCAGAGTCATGCATTATATTTTGAATCAGTGGTTTTCAAACTGCCCTCATAAACTCCCATTCCACCTTAAGCAATCCCTATGTCATAAGTGCTATGTGATTAGTGATTGTTTAAGGTGGTACGTGAAAAAGGTTTGAAAAACTCTTTCTTAATCGTACCTAAGTGACTCGTTATGTACATGGTTTCATAACTCCAAGGAAATGGGCCAATGACAATTTTTCTCAAGCAAAATATTTCAGTAACAATTGGGTCTAGAACAGTGGTTCTCAATCTTCCCTTCCCACTCACATCCCACCTTAAGCAATTCCTTACCAATCACAGAGCACGAATGGCATAGGGATTACTTAAGATGGAATGTGAGTTTAGGGGTGGAGTTTGAAAACCATTGTTTTGAATGGATGGGAACTGCAGTGAATTCCATGATTACACAATAAAAAGTTTTTTTGTTACATATTTTAATTGGCCAAGGGCAGTTAACTGCTAACCTTGGCCCATGGTACATGAGTTCAATTTTGAAAAAATCCTTTTTGCTATATTGAATCCTGAATTGCATCAGTCTTGAAATGAGATGATTTTGGAAGGGAAATCTGAACTTTTGCTTCAATTTATATTAGTTTAGCTATGACATAAATTGATGGTAGTGTTGGTGTCCAACAAGTCATCAAATAGTTATTAAAATATAGATTTTTTTTTTCATGATGTGATTCCAAATATTATTGCAAAGTGTTTTCTTTCACCTTCCCCCCACCCCTTCCCTCTTACTCCCCACACCTAGTAATAAACTTCCCGCTTTAACCTAAAGTTTGGACTTTTGAGGTTAGAATAAAGTAAATAAGATACTTTTGGAAATGCTGTAATCAAGTTAGTCAGTGCAGCCTCTACATTGAATTAGGGGAGGGAAGAGGTAGTAAACTCTGGAATTTTTTTTTGGCTGCTTATTTTGAATGACATGACTTGGTGACTGTTCCTCCCATGTATTTTCTGGCCTAATTCTGTTTGATGTCAGTTGTAATTTTTCGACAATGTAATTTAATTGTCTAAATGAAATTTCCACTTTTGTTCTTTCTAATCTTAAAACAGATAATGCTATTTTCTTTCCCTTGCTTCTATACTAGGCTATTTGGGTGGAACTGAGGAGTAGGAAAGGAGAGGTTACACTTGTAGGGGTGTATTATAGACCACCCGGAGGGGACTGAGACCTAGAGGAGCAAATCTGTAGGGAGATAGTAGATATTTGTGATAAGCACAGGGTTGTAATTATGGGAGATTTTAATTTTCCACATATAGATTGGGAAACACATTCTGTGAAAGGAATGGATGGGTTAGAGTTTGTGAAATGTGTGCAAGATAGTTTTTTACAACAAGATGTAGAGGTGCCGACCAGAGAAGGAGCAGTGTTAGATCTACTGTTGGAAAATGGGATGGGTCAAGTGACGGAGGTTAGTGTTGGCGAGCACTTCGGGTCCAGTGATCATAATGCCATCAGCTTCAATGTCATTATGGAAAGAGAGAAATCAGGGCCAAGGATTGAGGTTTTTGATTGGGGAAAAGCTAGATTTGAGGAGATGCGAAAGGACTTGCAGGGTGTGCATTGGGACAATTTGTTTTATGGGCAGGATGTAGTAGAGAGATGGAAGTCTTTTAAAGATCAGATTTTGAGAGTGCAAAAGCTTGATGTTCCTGTTAGGTTAAAAGGAGGGGTAAAAGGTTTGAGAGAGCCGTGGTTTTCAAGGAATATTGGAAACTTGGTTCGAAGAAAAAGGGAGGCGTACATTAGGTATAAGAAGCATGGAATTAAGGAGATGTTTGAAAAATACATTGAATGTAAGAGGAATCTTAAGAGAGGAATTAGGAAAGCTAAAAGAAGGTACGAGGAGACTATAGCAAGCAGGGTGAAAATTAATCCAAAAAGGTTCTACAAATATGTTAATGGTAAAAGGAAAGCGAGAGACAAAATTGGTCCCTTAGAGAATCAGAGCGGAAAACTGTGTGTGGAGCCTAGAGAAATGGGGGAGATATTGAACAGTTTCTTTTCTTCGGTATTCACTAAGGAGAAGGATATTGGGAGATGTGGGATAAAAAAAGCAAATTGGGTAAATATGGGGAATATAGAGATTACAAAAGGTGTAGTTTTAAGGCTTTTGAAGAATATAAAGGTGGATAAGTCTCCGGGACCAGACGGGATCTTCCCCAGGACATTGAGAGAAGTGAAGGAGGAAATAGCAGAGGCTCTGGCGGTAATTTTTCAAATGTCATTAGATATGGGGATAGTGCCGGAGGATTGGCGCATTGCGCATGTGGTTCCGTTATTTAAAAAGGGTTCAAGGAGGAAGCCTGGCAACTATCGGCCTGTAAGTTTGACATCTGTGGTAGGTAAATTAATGGAGAAAATTCTTAGAGATAGTACTTATAAACATCTGGATAGACAGGGTCTGATCAGGAGCACTCAACATGGATTTGTGGGAGGAAGGTCATGTTTGACCAATCTGATTGAATTTTTTGAAGAGGTGACTAGGAATGTGGATGAGGGTAGCGCAGTGGATGTTGTCTATATGGACTTCAGTAAGGCCTTCGATAAGGTACCACATGGAAGGTTAGTTAGGAAGGTGCAGTCTTTAGGTATAAATTTTGAGATAGTCAAATGGATTGAACATTGGCTGAAAGGGAGAGGCCAGAGAGTGGTAGTGGATAATTGTCTGTCAGGTTGGAGGCCGGTGACCAGTGGTGTGCCTCAAGGATCTGTATTGGGCCCATTGTTGTTCGTTATATACATTAATGATCTAGATGATGGGGTGGTGAATTGGATTAGTAAATATGCAGACGATACTAAGATAAGTGGAATAGTGGATAATGAAGAAGGTTTTCAAGGATTGCAGAGGGATTTGGGCTGCTTAGAAAAGTGGGCTAAAAAATGGCAGATGGAATTTAATGCTGATAAGTGTGAGGTGCTTCATTTTGGTAAGAAGAATCAGAATAGGACATATGTGGTAAATGGGAGAGCATTGAGGAATACAGAAGAGCAGAAAGATTTAGGAGTGACGGTACATCGTTCCCTGAAGGTAGAAACTCACGTGAATAGGGTGGTGAAGAAGGCTTTTAGTATGCTGGCCTTTATCAATCATTGCATGGAATATAGGAGTTGGGAGGTGATGTTGAGATTGTATAAGACGTTGGTGCGGCCTAATTTGGAGTTCTGTGTGCAGTTCTGGTCGCCTAATTATAGGAAGGATATAAACAGAGTGGAGAGAGTGCAGAGAAGGTTTACCAGAATGTTGCCTGGGTTTAAGCATCTGGAGTATGGGGAGAGATTGGACAGATTGGGTCTTTATTCTTTGGAGCGTAGAAGGTTGAGAGGGGATTTGATAGAAGTATTTAAGATTATGAAAGGGATAGACAGAATGGATGTGGATAGACTATTTCCGGGAGAAATAGTGGCGGCGGAGTCAATTGTATTATTTAAGAAAAGGTTGGACAGGTATATGGATGAGAAGAAGATGGAGGGTTATGGGCATTGTGCAGGGAGATGGGATTAGAAAGGGGTGTTTGGTTCGGTGCGGACTAGAAGGGCCTAATGGCCTGTTTCCGTGCTGTAATTGTTATGTTATGTTATGTTAATAGTGTTGACATCAAGGTTGATTTTTTTTTTACTGTGCAATCCACTCTTTCACAGGACCATTTTAAAACTGTGTGCCTAATTTGGAAGTTGCAGTATATAATCAGTTTTTATACTTTATATATGTTGATTTCCAGTGCAATTCTGAAGAATAAATGGCGACATAGTTAGCATAGCGGTTAGTGCAACACTGTTATAATGTCAGCAATTGGGTTTTGAAACCGGTGCTGTCTGTAAGGAGTTTGTATGTTCTCTACATGTCTGCATGAGTTTCCTCTGGGTGCTCCGGTTTACACCCACCCCTCAAAATATAGCATGGTTCTAGGTTAATTCACTGTAATTGGGCAGCATGGGCTCGTGGGCCAAAGGGGCCTGTTATCACGCTGTATGCCTAAATTTTAAAAAAGTGTGCATTCAATATGATGTAAGAACATTTTTGCCCATTCCCTTTCCTGTGGTATCTCCTGCTAATCCATCCCTTCCACTATGTCCCATTGCACACATCTTTACTAGATAAGTAGGTTTGTTGAAAGTCTGCACAATGTAGAGCTGATGCCTCACAGCCATAAGCCAGGTTCAATTCTGGCACTTGGTACTGCATAGTTTGTAGTTCTCACCCTATCTGTGTAGGTTTTCACCATTAGCCCTGTTTTTTTTCTCCATTAGCCCTGAATTACTTACATTTTCTGAAGATGTACAAGTTTCTAGGTTTATATGCGGCTTTGCCCCTCATGTGTAATAAAATACAAAAATCTGTAGGCACCCTGGCTGGTAAAAATATATAACTGGTGTTTCATCCTTTGCTATATAAAGGACACTGTTTGGCCTGCTGAGTTTCTCCAGCATTGTGTTTTTACTGCCCCTAGTATGTAGGTGAGTAGTAGAATTTGGGGGAGTTGATGAGAAGGTAAGAGGAATAAAACAGGGTAAGAATAAATAGGTCAGCATTGTTTTGGTGAATTAAAGAAACTTGTTCTGTGTGGTATGATTCTAGCCAGAGTTGCTGCAAAGCTACCTACAAATCATTGAGCACACTCTCATCACGTTAAATATCTTTCCCAGGATTTCTTTAATGTTTAATGTCTCTTAATAGTATAACAAAAAAAAATCATTAAATATATAGTGTTTTGATGTTCTCCTGGAATAATAAAATAAGAAAAATGGATTACATTTAGTTTGTGTTTTGTGGTTTTTTAAATATCTTTCAAAGTGAAGACAAACTACATCGAGTTCCTTAGATTTTCCTGATGCACTGATGTTATGAATTGATTCTTAGCTAATTTTTGGGTGCTATGCTCAGAAAACATCAATATTAATGACAATTGGGTTGCACATGTTTCTTCAAGGTGGGGATGAGCCTGCCTAACAAAGTATTTTTCTGTGTTGCACGCAATTGTAATTTTCAAAAGAAAGGCAAAGTATGGATACCTATAGCCTGCCCTGCAATGGTCGTGCAATCCAAAAATCAGCTGATAGAAACTATTAAAGCTACAGCCTTGTTTTAATATGAAAACTATACATTTCCTACCTTTGTGCAAGATGACACTTGTATCTTATGGCATCTCTTCCTGCTTGGTTACAGTTCACAAATCTGTTTTGGGATTTTCTGTTCCAAATTGTCCTTTCCACTTTGCTACAAATGTTGATGCTCTTCAACTTGTCAGTGTGTTTGCAGAAACCCCTCTTAATGGGGTTGGGAGCTCATTTCCAAAAGGGCACAAACTGGTACTTTTACATGATTGAATGGGTTTGTCTTCACTTTGAAAGATATTTAAAAAACCACAAAACACAAACTAAATGTAATCCATTTTTCTTATTTTATTATTTCCAGGAGAACATCAAAACACTATATATTTAATGATTTTTTTTTGTTATACTATTAAGAGACATTAAACATTAAAGAAATCCTGGGAAAGATATTTAACGTGATGAGAGTGTGCTCAATGATTTGTAGGTAGCTTTGCAGCAACTCTGGCTAGAATCATACCACACAGAACAAGTTTCTTTAATTCACCAAAACAATGCTGACCTATTTATTCTTACCCTGTTTTATTCCTCTTACCTTCTCATCAACTCCCCCAAATTCTACTACTCACCTACATACTAGGGGCATAGTGTACGCACACTATGAAATAGTGAAAAAGGGATACATGCAAAATTATGAAGAATTGAAAATCCACAGCCAAAATCTACATAAATCTTATTTGAAACAATGAAGTGAATTAATTAATAACTAAGATATGGGGCTTTGCATAAGAATCTTTTTTTGTTGTGGGGGGGGGGTGAATGTGAAGAGTTATGAAGCATAGATGATCAATGATGACTGGAAGGTTAACAATAGCAAATGTTTCCTGACCGGTCTTTCTCTGTTTTTTTACAAGTGCTGTTTCCTTATTAACTTTGAAAAAATGCTTGTCATGTTTAGGAAATAAGTCATTGAATTACTTGAAATTTGATGCTTATTGAGAAATGAATCTATTAACATTTTGTTCTAACTACTGTAATGGAAATCACCTTGACCAATACAGAGAATTGTAATTTAAACTGTGTCTAGGATTATATGGAATGAAGAAAAAATCTATTCCACTCAGTATCCGGAGTGAGGCCTTTGGCGTCACAAATTTGTGTAGATTTATTTGCACCATTTATTGAACATATTGATCAATGAATATGAAATGTGGAGGTTTTGTGGTTGAGTGAAACCAAATCTTTTTGTCGATAACTCAAACTGCTTGAAAATTGTTTAAGTATGTATACAGCTAGGAATTACTCTAAGCTTATTTTCTATGGTAAAGGAGTGCTGCAGATCACTCAAAGGCTGTTAGTGCAAATTGCATGAGGATTAAAATTTTCACTGGAGATTGACAGAACAAAACATGTCAAGTTTTTCTGTGTAATGTGTTGAAACTGACCACTAAATTCTCAGTTACTGTATAAATGACAAGTGGCTCTGAAACTGGGGACCTCCTACATATGCAATACTCATGCAGTGAGAGGATTGTTACTTACTGCTGAATCAATAGACGCTTTAATGAGTGAAGAGGGGAGAAGGAGGCTGGTAGGAGAGGGAATGGGGATGTGTGGGTGGGAAATCCTGCCAGTGGGACATGGATCAGGATGAAAAGTTTAAGTAAGGATCAGCATTTGTTCAAAAATTGGCTTTTTCATACTGTAAAATGAAGATTCTTGGAAATTTTCCCAGGAACCCTCAAGTGAACCTATGGTGTGAAAAGTTCAGTTCAGGAATTTTCCTGGACCACCCTCTCCTTGCGATATGAAAAGACAAATGGCCAAGCTGGGGAAGCCTCATGACATCAGCGCTTGCATGCTGCATCAGAGGTGATTTAAAATTGAAAGACACCTACATCCTGAAATAGTGGGCTGCTTCAGCCCTTCGCAACAGCAGCACAATGCGGGATGAATGGCCATTTTCATTAACCATAATCCCTCATGCAGCTGGAACTGCTCTTGGAAATCCAGCTGCATGAGGGATTATGGGAAACTAAATCAGCCATTCATCCCGCATTGTGCCACTGTCGCAACGTACCGAAGCATGGGGGGGGCATGGACCGGTGGCGGGGGAGGGAGCTAACAAGCAGGCAGGCGGGCAAGCGACTAATGCATGGACGAGGGTGAACTTGCTCTTACTTCTGTGAATGCGTAACATGTCATTGGTTGGGGATGGGACCCCCTAAATTGCAAATGAGGGCAAATTCCTGGGAATTTGGACCACGGTGTGAAAGGCTCAGGAGGTCCTGAATTCCTGGGAATTTCACCGGGACAGCGGTGCAAAAATGGCTACTATTTGAACCCTGCAGGATCACATCAGGAACTCCTGGACAGTTGATTGCCCAGGTTGATTTCTGTAGGAAACAAATATTAAACATGAATAGTTGTCTGCTATTCACCCTGTGGAGCTTTCTTCATCATTCTATGTGACTGTAGTTAATAATCCCATTTGGTGTTCTGCTACTGTAATTTTTCCATAATCCTATAATTTTTTAGCATTAAGAAATATATCGAACTCCTCCTTGAATAAACATAATCATTTGCCATGCAGCACAGTTAAGTATTCCATGGATTCATTACCATCTGAGTGAGCAATTTCTTGTGATCTCAGTTCTATATGTCATTCCCTCTTTCCTGAGGTGCTTACCCTTGGTTCTAGACTTCTCAGCCATCAGGATCTCCTTCCTGCATCAAGTCTGTAAAGTCTTGCTAGAATCTTGTAGATATCCATTAAATCCCTTCAAATTCTTTTAAATTCCAATGAGTATAGATCTAATTGACCCAATCTTTCCTTGGATATCAGTCCTGATATCCCTAGAACCAATCTGGTAAACCTTTGTTGCATCACATTCTTACAAGGACATCCTTCTTTAGATAAGTATACCAAAACTACACACTTCCACATGGATCTCTCAATGGTACTGTACGATTATGGCTGCTCCTCTCCTCAAATTCTTTTGCAGTAGATGCAAACAAGCTCATGCTGATTTTGTTTAATTATGTTAATGTTTTCCAAGAGTTCTGCTATTAAACATTTCAAAATAGTCTGTAGACTTTTTCTTCACTATTGATGTTAGGCTGATAGGTCGGTAAATATCAAATTTCCTAATCCCTCCTATTTTTAAATAACAGGATTAAATTTGCCACCTTGTAATTTATAGGAACTGCTCCAAAATCTGAAGAATTTTGGAAAAAGAAGGCTAATTATCTACTTTTTCCTGTTACTTCCTTCAGCATTCTGACATGTTGATTATTCAGAGACTTAGTAGGCCTTTTGCTCAGTTACTTTCCGTACCACTAGTTCTTAACTTAAACCAATCTCCTGTTCCTCCCTCTCTCTACATCCACAGTTCCCTAACATTCTTAAAAGATTATTTGTGTTTTCTTTGTGAAGGGTGGCACAGTTGGCGTAGTGGTTAGCACAACACCTTTTCAGCGCCAGCGATCGGGGCTGGGGTTTGAAGCCTACACTGTCTGAAGAGTTTGTATGTTCTCCCCATGTCTGCGTGGGTTTTTCTTTCCTCCCACTGTTCAAAACATACTCAAGGTGTAGGGTAATGGGGTGTACATTGGGTGGCATGGACTCGTGGGCTTAAATGGCCTGTTACCATGCTGTATGTCCAAATTTAAATTTTCAAATATGTGTTTAATGGGTCTTCATTTTTGCTCCCAAATACTATCTTCCCTATTTCTGATGGTTGGGGACTGCACTTGGCTTCACTAACCTCTTTCTCCATGCATTTACAGAAGCTTTTTAATATTTTTATGTTTTCTGCAGGCCTAAAGCCACACTCTATTTCCTCCCCCACCTCCTTGCTTTCCTTTGAATTTTAAATTTCTCCCAGAATTCACGACTGTTGCTTTTTCTCTGAATGCCTGCACTCTGAGAAAAACTTCAGTACTGGCTTATGCTTGTCCCTGTTCTTCATTGTCCTGTGGACTGAAGGAAGAATAGATTAATTGTTCTGACCTTGAACATGAAGTCTGAGTGTAAGCTACCTAGTGCGCCTGAAAGAAGCAAAGCCTAAGATGTGGTAGAGATCAGTAACAGTATCCCGGAACAACTCATTGAATAGGAAATTGAGAGAGTGATCTAAAGGGCAACACAGAGATAGCCTATGTGTAATTTTGTATCTAAATTCATTGAGCTTAGCGAAGACAACGTGCTGTGTTTGAATGGTGTCCTTTTAAAATGGCATAGATTTTGGGAATGCACACTTCATAAAAGCTGGCTGTTCTGTGTGCAAATTGGAACTGCTGGCTTTCATAAAGTCTAACTCCAGATGAATTTCCTGCCTTGTGCTACTGCTAACATTATTTGGGGAGGTTTTGTGCCTGACAATGTGTGAGTGAGGAAGAAAATCCTGCTGTAGATTGTGAAGAGGAATTTCTTGATGGTACAAGTGCACCCAGAAGTTTCAATCAGTATCATTTTGTGTGATGCAAAATCAGTTATTCTTAAGAATGATTATTTTTATCTTGCAATTTGCCTCTCTTCTCAAGATTGTATTATTTTGCTCTCTGAATCACCATAACTTCATTCACATAGTAGAAGGAAAGTCAAACTATAACTTTTAAGAATCAAACATGTTTGATTATGTTTGTTAGTTTCTGATGGAAATTGCTTCCTTATGAAGGTATTCTTTATCTCATCTGGTTGAGGTTGATTTAAAAAATAATGCTGTTTAAGTTTTGATAAGCTGCTTGTAATGTTTTTAGAGGCACAAGAAACTGTTGATGTTTGGAAATGGAACAAAAAAAATCTGCTGGAGGAACTCAGTAGGTCGAGCAGTATCAGTGAGAGAAACAGAATTGTTGATGTTTTGGATCAGAACTCCTCATCAAGATTATCCTGATGAAGTGTTCTGACCTGAAATGCTGCTAATTCTTTTACTCCAACTTAAAAGGGTGGATAAAAAATAAAAGGAAAATGTGAGCAATATACATTTCACAAATGAAATCTAATAGCGTACTGTTATGTAGCACTTGTAATTCAAAGCTTGGACTGCTATTGTGATAAAATGTTGAACAATATTATGTTCCTGTTGATTGAGTAACAGTAATGGGAAGCTTAATATCAGTGTTTTCCCAAATGGGAACTCAAAGCTTACTGAAAGATGCCCTTCATTACTATTTTAAATAATTCTCAGTTGGTGATTCATATCCATTATGAATCGTGGACAGAAGACATTATGTCCTTTAAAAGGGTCATTCCATACTTTATTTTCAAAACATAAAAATAATAAGATGATGGCAATTTCTTTGTAAACAGATGTCATTTTTTTCTGATCTCTATGTGTATGTTTAGTAATTGTGATTGTTTAAATTATGTATGAAGACTGTTAGGATACAGAAATGTATAAATTTTCTTGAAGTAACAAGGTTAATGTTTAATATATTTGTTTTGTAACTGGTATATAACCTCTTTTGGGTGATTTTTCTCACATTTTTTCCCTCTAATGCAATTTAAGTAACTGTAAAGTGACAAAGTTAGTGTAGTGGTTAGCCCAAGGCTATTACAGTATCAGTGAGCTGGCTTCAAATCAGCGCTGTCCATTAGGAATTTGTGCGTTGCCCTGTGTCTGTTTAGATTTCCTCTGGGTGCTCTGCTTTCCTCCCACTCTTCAAAAATATATGGGGTTTGTTGACTAATTGGTGTATTTGTGTGGCATTGGCTCGTGGGCCTAAAGGGCCTGTTACTGTTCTGTGTGTCTAAAGTTTTTAAAAAAATAATAACAGCAAGAGTAGACTAATATTTTGTCAAGTATAAAGAAATTGAAAGGAATTTGATCCAAGTTAGAAAAGATTTGTTAATTACATTTTTCTCCCATATCACTTCAACCCCTTCCTTGATTATCCTGCTCTCTGATCTTCAATGGTGTCTTGATTTCTGTCTCAAGTAAATTCCACATCTAATGTAATACTTGAAACTGCAAGATTGGGTGAGAAGGACATTTGAATTTCCTTTTTAAATTTCAAAATTGAACTCAGCATTCCTCAAAACAAAATCCCACCCCTGTCAACCCCAAGCCTCGCTTTTCATTTCAATCAGACACAGTGGGGTGTAGTGATCAATCTTCTCAGCTGGCAAGTCAGTAAAAAATGTTAGGTAGATAGTATAGCTCTACGGTGTTAGAGTCTTTAATAGGTTTTCTACTTCAACATCTCTCAGTTGAGTTTCTCTCTCCAGTAGCCAAAAGGAGATGAAAAGGCTGAATAAAAAAAAAGTAAATGCATTTGAGTTGCTTTTCTGCCTACATGGTCTCAATCCCTCTCTTCTTCTATTATTTCTCTTCCACCTCCCCAATCTCTCTTTGCATCCTCTGTTTACCCTTTCATCACTTTTCCCCAAATTATTAGATGCTTCTCATTGCCTATTGACATTATTTTCTCATATCTTATCAATCACTTTGTTTTGAATAATAAATGTAGAATTTGTCTGAAATTTAGAAACTACAATATTGTATATTTGGAGAGCCTGTTTTCCAGTCTATAACTTTCCTTCCCTTGTAACTCTTAACCCAGTGGTGGATTAACTATTAGGCTGAGTAGGCTGAAGCCTAGTGGGCCCAGAAGGTAAAGCTTCTCATCACAACCAATGGTTACCAATGTAATCACTTGTGAATATGGGCTCGCATTAGTCCTGGGCCCACCTGTCAGTCAAGGATCACGGAAGTACTGCGTTCACCTGACAATCAGCAGCAGGGATTCGGTCCCATCTATCAATTCCAGGTCCGCCGGTCCCAATGCTACGACTGTCAATCAATGATTGCGTTTGTATGTGCACGTGAGTCTGAGGTCTGCCTCCTGCAGCAGAGCTCGGATTATGCAGCGTCATTCACAGGGGGTTTCCTATTTTAAAAAAGACTCTCCCTTTTGTGTTACTTTGTATCGAGACTGTTATTTTATAACTGATTTTATTTATTCTTTTGCAACTACTGACTTTTCAAATTATTCGGGGCTAGCAGACAGCTTCTGTAAGGTAAAGTTTTGTTTGATCTTAATGAAGTTTTTCCTCCCCTCCTCCAACTGGTGTATTTCCCAGCACATACACAGCAGATAAATTTAGAATATATGAGGGCATCATGCCCAAAGGGTAATAGATAGAAGAATTTCACTCTATTTTATTCAATGAAGGGAGGGGGCCATGGGGCAGGAAGGAAAGGACGGGGGTGTCCTTACTAAGCCCAGCCTAGGGCCTGGGTGGTAGTTAATCTGCCACTGCCTTGACCAATTTGGAATGTGTGGTTTGCTATATGGTATAAGCTTTCTAAATGTCTATTTGCTAGAGTAAAACCCTTGTGATCTGGAATCCAAGTTACAGTCAGCCTCAAATAACTGGCAAAAATCATGAAAAATAAATGGGTAAAAAATATGGAAGTTTAAAATTGACATGCCTCGCTGTTAGTTTGCCAATCACGCAACACACAGTCTCAAGCAAGCAGAATATTCATTTATCCGGCTTCTACCAATCCCCATTAGTGCTGGATACATGGGGTTTTACTGTATTTTAAACCAAATCCTTTGGAACTGCATTGGGTTAAGAGTAGGGTAACAATGCACAGTTAATGACATTCTTGATCCTTGGCTGAAATAATAATGGTAAGACAAATTCTTTTTGAAAATGCTTTACTGCTTAATTGGTTATTGGCATCAAGATGGAGGTGAGGAATGTGCTCCACTATTCCAGATCAGATCAGTGATGGCCTCAACTCTAATTTCTCTATCTACATAGCTGTTAAGATTATAGTCAAAGTAAAATCAATGTCTCAGCCTTAAATACACAGCTGAGTAATATCCACAACTTTTAACATTTCAAAATTTAATATGCAGACATTTTATGGTAACAGGCCTTTCTGGCCCATAAATCCCTGTGTCACCCAGTTACATGCAATTTAAAGGGAAATTGTAATCTACATTGTGCATCCATAATACTGTAGGAGTTTAGAAACAGTTACTTTTTGATTATTGTAGGAGTTTAGAAACAGTTATAGAAGGTAGAAAAAGCAAGGAAATAGCTAAAATGTTCTTTGTGTAAAATGGCGTATGAAAAAGTAGACAAGATAACAGAGGAATTTAAGGAGATATAGAAATATGCACGTACACACAAAGGGCTTATTTAATAGGGGGTGGGGAAAGGAGGTGTGAGTACGGGATAGGAGAAAGTCGGAGTCAGTCAAGGAGTCAGGCGAATAGGGAAAAGTGCCAAACCAATCCAAGAAGGATAAATGTAAGAAAAATGTAAGGGGAGGTGAATTGAAAAATGTATAAAAACAAAGAAGCTTCCCGCCTTCGGTGTACTTTCCCGAGGTAGGGGGAGAGTACCCAACCTTGCAATGTTGTAAATGTAAATAAATGTTCTTTGTTCTCAACTTTTGTCTTGAGCATATTTTGTGAACGTGAAGGCACTTCTCACAATACTAAATGCACTATTGTCTGCTTGATATGCTTGCAGTACAAGTAATCCTCAACTTATGATGGGGTGACATTCTGGCACTCCCATCGTAAGTTGAAAAAGGGCAGTGGGATCAGTCTGGGGAATGACACAGGGCTGTCAGGAGAGCACGGGGCAGTGCAATGGGATCAATGTGGGGACCGACATGGGGCTGAGGGGAGAGTGTGGTACAGTAGGATCTGTGTGGGGACTGATACAGGGCTGTGGAGAGACACTGAATGTCATAGCCTAGCCCAGCCAAAATTCAAAGCACAATACGGATTCTACCATCTTAACCGAAAAATCATAAGTAAGTCAGGGACTATCTATATACCAGTTTGTGGAACACCTCTCCTTGGCTACTCTCTATCATGGCTGTGTAGGCTTTTCCTCCCTTTGGGTGATAATAATTGAAGAATGAATCACAAAATCTTTTTGTTTTCTTTTTTTAATGGCCCAAACCCCAGTGGTGAGAACAGCATAATTATTCCAGATGTAGTGTTCTGGAAGCCAGAAACATAAACAGCCCCAGATTGTCAGAAGCCAGTGCACAGTGATAATCATCTTCAGATTAATCACCAGTAACCCCATTGTCACCTCTTCACTTGCAGGAAAACTTCGAAAATCCAAAAACATTTTTATAACTACTCACAACTCTATTACACCACTGTCTGTAAGGAATTTGTATTTTCTCTCCATGACTTGTGTAGGTTTTCTCTGGGAGTTCTGGTTTCCTCCCACCCTCCAAAACATGCAAGGTTTGTAGATTAATTGGGGCAGCACAGGTTTCATAGGCCAGAAGGGCCTTCTACCGTGCTGATGTTGTTTGTTTGCTCCATGCTAGAATTCCTCAAGCCCAGTACAAACGTTGTTGAGGTTCTGGCATGGCTATTGTCTGTCATTATCAATATTCTACTTAGAAGTCCAGTCTCTATTTTCATTACACTAGATTATGGTCTTGCAGCTCCCTCAAGCAGCAACATCCCTAGCCTGAAGCCAATATAGTGATTGCCAACTTCTTTGTATTACTACAGCCCAGACAATGAGATGGGGGCAAAATTGTAAACAAAATATCTTTTACTGACAGCAGTAACTCATGGCACAGCAATCTATCACAGGAATATCACTGGGTGCATTGAGTCCTTAAAGATACCTTGGCTATAAATGTATCGTAGAACCCTACGTGAGCCACGTGCAACGTTCCCTCTAATTTTTAGCAGTCAGTGTGCACAAAAACCTTGGGTTGTGCAAATTTTTTTCTTTCCTCTGCGACCGAAGTATGTGCACACTGAGCGCTTGCACAAATGTAAATTTGAAATTGTTTGGAACAGGAAAGGTGATGTGAATTAGTGATGTGCAAATGTGGTATTTGAAAAACCGATTAACTAGTTAACAGAAGCAGTCAGCTTAGAGATTATTTTAAATAATTGTTAATTGCTATATTATTTTAGGTAACTAACCTTTTGTGTGCTCATTAATTCCCATTGTGCGCTTGTTGCAAAACATGAGCGCGCGCACACAAAGGGAACAGCAGCGACATAGTCATTTTTTGTTCCTCGAAATGGAACAAGTAATTGTTACTTTTCCAACAAGTATTGGATTGAATTACATTGATGGTTAATCAGCCCACTACAGCACAGAAGCTGAAACTTGCATGACTCTGACCCCTTGCTCCAAGACATCCAACTGAAACCAAGCTATTCCTTAACTTACTGAGCTGGTAGACCACATGTAATTCATGTTTGGCCTTTAGTTTTATGCCAACATAGTGTGGCACATCTAGCACAGCAGTATTCATTTGAATAAGATTGCCAACCTTTGTTAAAGAGGTAAATAGTTTGAACTTTAAAAACATTCTTATTTTGGTTACTATTCTGTAATTTCAGTCAAAGTCACATTCAAGTTTTATCCTTAAACTTTTAAATTAATATTTAATTGTTTTAATTAAGGTTTTTTAAACTATTTTTAAATGCCTTGGCTTGGATCATCATAAACTTGGAAAGAACATACAGATCATCCGACAAAATGAACCATATTGGATGTAAGAAAAAGGGAGGGTTATGGATTGTGAGGGAAGAAAGGGTTAGATTGACGTGGAGTAGTTTATGTAGGTCAGCACCACTTTGTAGGCTGAAACCCAGTGACTGCCTTATAGAGCTGTGCAGTAACAACCTGTTTGGTGTTGCATTGCACAAAAGCCTGGTGTAGCAAAGGGGATGGTAGGGATGTGGGAAGTAGGGTGCCATTTCCAAATTCCCAGAAAGGAGGACATGATGATAGGTTACTAAATAAACACATTATATATACAGTGTGTTTCAAAAGAAACTTTTAAAATAAAATTAAAACTGTATTGCAAAACACACACACACACACACACACACACACACACACACACACACACACACACACACACACACACACACACACACACACACACACACACACACACACACACACACACACGACTATGCCCTCCTTTTGGAATGGCTACCCTAAAAGTGGGATGGGTGATCAAGAAGTATGGATCAGATTTTACGCTATTTGAGGCATTACTTTGAAATGTGAATAATTGTTTAATATTAATCATTCTATGACATTTTTGCATATTTCCAGTCAGATTTAAAAATGCAATTAAGAAAGGTGATTGTTTAAATAGCAATTGTTGTCATTCAGCTGTTTTTGTTGAATACTGTACAGAAAAGTCCCACAAGACTCACTCATAACTGGACAACTGTTTCTGTACATTAAGACTGGAGAAATCCTACTTTTCTGCATCAGCAATAGAATAATAAATGATTTGTATAATGATGAGGAAAATAATTAGAGTGTAGACTATGTATGAGTCATGACTTCAAATGAGTAAAAATATAAGTGATTATTATGCATTTATACCTTGTGTAGGACCCACAGAGTTGGGGACACTGCAAAGTGCTTGGTGCCTAATGACTGTTTCTGAAATACATTCATTTTTATAATTTGATAATCATGGTGGTAATTTTTAGCAACAAGATCCCAGAAAGAAGGTGATAATAATCAGAATTTTAAAAAATATTGCTACTGATGTATTTTAATTTGGACAGACAGTATGAACCACTTGGTTTTCTCAATTGGAATGAGAAGTTTCCCCTAAAATGTTGAAATACAAGGTTGCCTGCTGTCATTTTGCAAACTTGCTTAGAATGCACATGTGATCTGGTAACAGAACGGCTGCATAAATATGCTTGGAATCTAAATATTTAAGTAGTGTCTTTGTTGTGGTAATGAGACTTTTTCATTAGGCACATATATTTTACACTGTGTGTACCACATTGGGCAGTGTGTAGATTTGAGTAATTAACAACAATATCATGTTCTGATACCTTTGTATTGAGGGAGAGGGTAAAGTGATCTAAGTGAAGCAGAACAACTGCAGTGGCATCTGGTTCGACATGCTTTTGATCAGAAAGGATAATCCTGTCGAGGAAGAATTAACCAACTGGCCCTTGTTTTAAAGCTGGACATTCTTCAGGAAGTCATTTTGTATATAAATTCAATAAAAGTTAAGGCTTTTATTGTGATTAATTGAAGAAATAATAATCTCTGAAGGGATTTTTAGACGTTCATAATTTGAATATAGATGTACTAGTCTAAAATGAAACTACAGAATTCAAAGAACACTCAGTTTAATGTATAAATGCTTCACTGTTATGTGGGATGAAGAAGTGTAGAGAAACTAGCTTTACATAAATTTGATATTTTGAGGGTAATTTTTATACAGTTTGAATTTGGAAGAAAGCCATTGCTATAATGTAACATAAAAGCTCTTTTTATTTCTCGTAATTTAATTTGTACTTATTGTTTGTGTACTTGAGTAGCTGGAGCAAACAAGAATTTCAGTTCATCTGTTCATTCTGCTCATGCACATGGCAAATAAACTCTTACTGACTCATTCATTCAATGTGAAGAATGTCATGAGCATAAAGTTCTATAAACCTTCAGGTAATTTCATTGTTAGATGCATAAGGGTCTAAAAGAGAACAATCAAATGGTTTCATTTTCTACTTTACACCTAAATAATTCATTTAATTCTGCATTTGTGCTGTGACAGAGTATTTAATGGTGGTTTGGCAGGAATTGTTAGAGCAGCTTGCACACACATTTTAAAACACAGAATTTTTGCAGGACTTTTGCAGAGGAGCAACAAAGTATCAACATGCAGCTTGTCGAGGAGAGCATGTGATTTTTGCAGGCAGAGACAGAACAGCTTTGCTCTCCGAAAAGGAGGGAGTGAGAGAGAAAGAGTCACAGAAATCAATTCCAGAGGTACAAGCTGGCATATTTTGGAAGGCTGCCTGGTCAAAGGAGAAGATTGGCAGTCTGAAAGGTGAGCTGAAAGAAAAAGGATCATCTGGAGAATCCTGAAGGGGGCAAGTTTTGTCAGCAAGACTGATTGAGAAGGAATCAGTTATGGATATCCTGGAAAAGGAATCTCTCTCTGAAAACCAGAAAGAACCCTCCTGAGTGTTAACCATTTGCCTGTTCAGCACCAAAGACTGATGAACTTTATTAACGTTAACTTCTGTGCACAGTACAAGAATTGCCTGCAATCAGTGAGATTGGACTGTGATCCAAAGAACTTTTCTAATCTTAAATATGCATTACACACACCTGCGCTTAGTATTAGAGGGGGGATTAAGTGGATTAGATAGGTTAAGTAAGTAGGTTAAGTAATAAGTTGAAGTTTAATTCTGTTTTCTTGTTCAATTATAATTAAAAACTACTTTTGTTTAAATAACCCTGTGTTGTGGTGCATATCTATTACTGCTGGTTTTTGGGGTCCTCTGGACTCCATAAGAGTGCAAAATGATCAATTATAATTGACCAGTTTTGTTCCTTAAGGTTTATGTTATATGATTATGCTGTATCTTGCTAAAACATGTGAGGTAAACCACTGTTATGCTATGATTGGCTGTTGCTGACTGGACACGCCTCCTGAGACCTATCCTACCCATAGCCCTTTGCATGCTTCCCATTTCACTCTGCCTTGAATCAGTCAATGAGATTGACAGCTGTTCCAGTCTATAGTTAATAAAAGCCTATCATTTCACTGAAGTTGTGAAATTGTGTGATTATTGACAGTGCATTAATTTTATTAACTATAAATTTTAAAGAAGAATGGAGCAGTACCTGAATCCCAAGAAGCTCAACATAGACCCTCGATCATTTGATGCCCTGAACACATTCGAACTCTGGGTATGCTGTTTTGAAGCCTTCCTGACGGTGGCCACAGCCATCATCACCATAGATGAAAGCCCACTGAGGCTCCTCTTCTCACGAGTCAGACTCCTGGTATTTCCAATGATCAATGACGCCAGCTCGTACATGGAGGCCATGGGGATACTGAAGGCCCAGTATCGCAGGAGGGTAAATGAGGTCTATGACAGGCATCTCCTGGCCATTAGAAAGCAGCAATCTGGTGAGTCAAGCGCCAAGTACCTGCAGGCCCTCAGGACCTATGCAGAGTGTGCAACTGCAAGGCTGTGACAGCCGTCCAGAATGCTGAGGACCTAATTCGGGACACTTACATGGCAGGCACCCACTCTGGGTACATAAAACAGAGACTCCTAGAACAAAAGCTACTTGATCTAAAGAGGGTGGTTGAATGTGGCCTTCCAAAACTCGGGGGATCGTCCTGTGCTGAGAGCGACTGATCGCTAACACCATCCCACTCCTCTAGTGACCTGACCTCGGTGACCTCTTACTTCTGCGGGCAGGGTAAGCATCTGAGGAAATGCTGCTTTGCCAAGGAGGCGGTATGCGCTAGGTGCAGGAAAAAAAAGGACATTATGATAAAGTCTACAAGTCCAAACAGACAGTCACCACTCCAGACAGCACGATCGGCGCCATCTCCTCTGCGAAGCCATGTGCGAGTCATGGGGGCTGCCATTTTGGACCATGCAGCATACACCACCTTCTCAGGCCTACAACACATGGGAGAATAGTGAGGGTGGCCATCTTGGGATCGAGAGCACCCATCAGACTCAGGCAGTAGGCTATACTGGCCTCCATCACCCTGAACTAAGAGGGACCACACGAACTTGCCAGGTCCATAATGGACATCCTGGTAAATGGGTGCATTATGATCTGTTTATTTGATAGCGGGAGTACAGAAAGTTTTATTTACCCCAATACTGCTAAGTGCCTATCCCTCAAGTTACAGCCTGCCAAACACAAGATGTCACTCACATCCAAATCCCATATAGCAGCCATCCATGGTCCTGCATACTGACCCTGACCACTGGAGGCATAGTTTACAAACATTCAGGCTACAACTCTGTGCCCCCTTGTTACTGGGGCTGGACTTCCAATGCCAACTTCAGAAAGTTACATTGAAATTTGATGGGCCCATCTCCCCCTCACAGTTTGCAACATACAGTTCACAGACAGCCCTTTGCATGCAATTTGAGGCCTCTTGACTTGCAATGTCAACCTCCCACCACCGCAGTTTTCCAGCCTCACCCCCAACTGCAAGCCATTGGCCATCAGAAGCAGATGATACTGTGCAGCAGACAAGGCATTCATTAAGTCAGAGTTTCAGCGTTTGTTGGGTGAGGACACCATCAAAGCCAACAATAGCCCTTGGAGACCCCAGGTGATTGTGGTAAAGAATGGGGAAAAGAATAGAATGGTCATAGATTACAGCCAGACCATCAACTGGTACACACCACTCATTACATACCCCCTTCTGATATGGTCAACCAGATGTTTGCTTTCCCTAGGGAGTCTGCATCAGGGACTACACTGCCTGCCTGGCTGACCTCCCCAGGACTGATCCTGCTTTGAAAGCACACCAGGCAATCTTAGACTGATCCACTGGTCGAGAGGGTCCACCTTCTCCACGTTGATCCCCATTATGCCTATGTTGTCTTCCCTGATGTGCACAAGGACATGGTCTCGATGTGGGATCTG
Source organism: Narcine bancroftii (assembly GCF_036971445.1). Taxonomy (NCBI): domain Eukaryota; kingdom Metazoa; phylum Chordata; class Chondrichthyes; order Torpediniformes; family Narcinidae; genus Narcine; species Narcine bancroftii. The sequence goes on along the minus strand of NC_091479.1, from coordinate 83,176,807 downwards.
GCACCATTGGGCACCTCTCTGACCACCATTGACCACTAACAGACACTCCCCCCTCACTGCTACCTTAAGGGTCCCTGAGCCTACGGCTGACCACTTTTTACCCCTGGCTGCTGTTGTCACCCATGATGCACCAGCACCACACTCCCTTATCTTTTCACCTGTTTTCCCCCCCTCCCCCCGATGAAGTGTAACCAGTGGCAACAGGCCGCAAGCTGCTAAGGGCACTATGGCAGCACCCCAACCGTTACTACGTCATTTTCTGTGGCAAAGGAGACCCATCTGACAGGCTTAATCTGTAAAATGTATATATTTGTTTCATTTTCTTTTCTTCTCACTCCACGGGTCTCTTCTTAAAAAGGACCAGTAAATGTGGAAAACTACTGTTATGGTATGATTGGCTGCTACTGGCTGGTCATGGCTCCTAAGACTGATCCTACCCATAGTCCTTTGTATGCTCCCCATTTCACTCTGCCTTGATCAGTCAATGAAGTTGATGGCTGTTTCAGTCTGTAGTTAATAAAAGCCTGTCACCTTCACAACTACAGTTTTTTTTTTGATTATTGATGGTGCATCAACATGCCTCAATTCCAGCCCAAGCTGTCAGTATTTCTAAGCGTGCACAAATTTGTTGAATTTAGAAAATTCAATACATTTGACAAAATAAATGTTGGAGTAATTGCCTGCTGAATATATGCCAGGTTGGATTTGACACAGAAACACAGAGCTCCCTTGTGTCACTGAAGGAGCCATTTGTCCCATTGAATCTATGGAGCTCTCCCACCCCCACTTTAATTCCCTTTATTTTCTCACATGACAATTAAATCACCCTCCACCCCCCCCCCCCATCAAAATAGTTTAATTCTCATAATCTTTAATTCAGCTCCTTAAGGTAGTGTCTCACACAGATGCTTTCAATGGAATGGAGGTCAGTGCCAGGGATGGACCTGGCTAGGTTTGCCACTCCCTGCAACCTTCTGCATCCTTGAGTTCTCGAGTTTCCAAACAAGGTTATGAAGCAACCAGTCAGTCTACTTTCTGCAGTACACCTGTAGAGATTTAATAAAGTGTTCAATGTCATGCCAAATCTCCTCCCACTTCTTGCAATGTAGAGCTACTGTGTGCCTTCTCCCTCGTTGTCTTGATGTGCTGTGTCCAGGGGAGATCCTCTGATATGTGGACTCCCAGGTACATGGAAGTACCAACCCTCTCCTCTGCTGTCACATCAATGAAGACTGGCGTATGGTGCCTCAGTCCACAATAAGTTCCTTGGACTTGCAGACGTTGAAAGCAAGATTGTTGTTCTGGGACCACACCACTAGATTTTGGATCTCCACCCTGTATTCTAACTCAGCATTAGCTTTTATTTGGCCAACAATGATGACGATGTCAACAAATTACAGACTGCACTGGAGCCAAACTTGGCCACACAATTGTGAGTGTGTAGGGAAGAGAGCACCTGAATGGATGGAATGTTATGCAGATGAATATTGGTTCCTTTATGAACTGAAGAGCTGGTTACTTTGCATTTGCCACACTCGGTGCATCCATCAAGATACTGTGCAGATGAATGAAGTCCTTTACATTCACTAAACAGGAAACTGAATGCAAATAGTTGTCTCAGTTGACTATATTTTGATAAATATTAAAGCTTTTAATTAATGTACGAGTTGGATATGGTTTTAAACAAATTTGTTATTGAAAGGTTTTTCAACATTTTTTTCTTAATCAACAAAGACATAGAAACAGTGGAAAAGGTTTTAAAGAAGCCATCAGATCAGTCAATGGATGGGGCCTTTGTTTCTGCTGACCATCCACAAAACTAGCAGCATATTGGGAGCCATGCATCCACCAAAGCGTGACTGCAGAGAGAGGTGAATGCAAGGCATTGGTCCAATCCAGCCACATCTTCTACTGCAAATGAAGTGATTTGTTGTATTCAGACTGACAAATAGTTCTTTTTAAGTTAAAGATAAGTTTTGTCCCTTTGTTTGCAAATAAAGCACAAGATAAATATGCATGAACTAATGATGGAATATCTTCTTAAAGCATATTGGACAAATAATATTTCTGAAAGGTAGAACCAGAAGATCAATGCTTATTTTTCATTATGCCCAGTACCTTCTCAATTAATTTGAGTAGGTGGCTGTGGTGTGCTGTTAGACAGAATCAGACACACACAAGGTAAAGATTGTACAACAGGTTTTAATCCACAAAGACTTCCACAGAGCCAGGCTGGCTGTGGCTGCAGCAACTCTGAGTGAGGCCGGCGCAGGCATATATCCCGGAGGATGACTGACACCCGACCGGGTGGGTCTTGATCCTTTCAAGCTGACTGATTGACAGCCGGCGAGGTGTTGTCCTGTCCCCTTACACTCCTGCAGGTACAGAGGTTGCCCCCTGCAGGAGGCCGGCGGTACATTCCTGCAGGTACAGAGGTTGCCCCCTGCAGTAGGCCGGTGGTACATTCCTGCAGGTACAGAGGTTGCCCCTGCAGTAGGCCGGTGGTGTATCACCACAGTGGCTGATCTGCTTTAAAGAAAATTACAAAGGAAACAAAAGGAAAATGAGTGAAATGCAAAAAATTATAGGTTATATTGTACAAACATTTGTGATTTTATTTTGTTGAACATTCAGTTTTTCCTAAAATATTATTTTTTCAATTGCAGATTCTTGATGGTGTTGATCTGTTTGATCTTCAGTGTATTATCTACCATAGATTATTATGCTGAATTAGCTACAGGAACTCTCTTTTGGATGGTAAGAAGATTCATCTGATATTTTGGAATGTTATTCAGCCTGTCGGACTTTCATTCCTTTTGAAATGTGTGTAAATAATAATAATGTGGCTTCATGAAAAGGCAGACATCTGTAGCCCAAATTTGATTATCATAGATCAAATTGAAAATCTATCTTTATTTTCAATAAACGGATGCTTCTTTGTTATTCTATTTATGCAACAGTAGAAGATGGCAGAAGACTTGTTTTTAATGAGAACATTTTGTAATTGATATCGGTCTTAATTTTGGGATGTGGAAATTATAATGAAAACTTACTTGGATCTATCTGTTCTTGGCCTTGTCAACTACCAGTCAATGCTGTAGGTGCACACAAGTAAATTTATTTTAATGCTGGATATCTGAAAATAGAGGCAGAGCATACTGGAAAGACCCAGTCAGTATTTCTGGAGGGAGAAGGAGAGTTAACCTTTCAAGACAATGAACTTTCATTACATCCTTCTCTATTTGATGGTACCTTTGCATGGTTTAGAATAGACAACCTCATTTCCATGAGATTTTATAATGACTCAGGTGTAAAGAGTTTGCTGTTGATCAATGTATGGCCCCTTTTAGGAGTCCTTGGTATACAAGCACATATAGAACATTCACTATATTCAATGAGCAAATTTGTTGACTTTCATATCGTGTGATTTTCTTAGATTGTGTGTAATGTGACTGACTGCACTCTAGAGACAAGTGAGGAGTACAACACACTTTTAATAGCTTGCAATCAATGGCCTGTAGACCTAATATTCCTCAGGTGAATCTGAGGTAAGGTGGGAAAACCAGGGTTTATATTGGGGTAGATGAGGGTGGAACCAAGGGAGGAGCCAGCCATCTGAACAATACACAGACAGTGAATTCCAGTTCACTGTAATGTGATAAACCATTGTTTTTTTTTGGAGGATAACACTCTTCTGGGTCTGTTTAATCTCTGGGACTGGAAACGACTTCTCCTGGATTATTGAAACACATGCCTGTTGCAAGTGACCTTGCTTTGTAAAATAGCAGAGAAAGTGGTCTTGCTTTTTATGGTGCCTTGTTGAATTGTCCTAAGGGTAATACATTGAGAAGAGTTACAACAGGTCAGATCAGCTAGGTTAAAAAAAATAAACGAAGACATAGGGCTTATTTATTTTCATTCTCTGCTTATTCTTCAATTGAAGTAGTCTTTTAAATTTTACTTTTCCATGTTCAATACATAATGAACATGTAAATGTTTTGGACTTGTTTTCACATCATAATACGAGGTTGGAAGTATTGTGTATTCTATTAATTTTCCCTGTAATGTATCTGTATGATGACATTCTGTGAGTGTTTTAATGAATGAAAAGTATCAAAGTGAGAGAATAATTCATGAACTGTGGTCACCAAGAGAATGTGGGGTCACTCGTTACCCTTCGCAGAATTCTGTACCATTAAGCTTATCCTTGTCTATAATTTTCAAGATTATTATGCTTGTGCCTTGTGGAAAAATACAAAATTGGGAGAGAGGAAATTATGACGGTGGGCAGAAGGTGGGGTTGGGTGGGGTGGGGAGTTATTTGGGAGTAGCTGTTATCAGCCAAGCTTACAATCGATATGTGGCAGTGGTTTAAGAACAAATTAATTAGACTTTAGGACCAGCATGTTCCAGTGTGAAGGAATGATAAGGTAAGGAAACCTTAAATGGAGGTCATGAACATATAAGAAAAAGGAGGCACATGTGAGGTTCTGGGATCTTCAATCAGAGTCCTGGAGGAATGTGAAGATTGGTGGAAAATACTCAAACAGGGCAATAGAAAGACCAAAAGAGCCCGTGCAATGTTCTTGGTGGCCACTATTAACAAAAATCCCAAGGCATTTTATTACAAATAAAAGGATAACTAGAGAGAAGATAGAATCATTTGAGGACAAATGAGGAAATTAATGTTTGAAGTCAGATGAAATGGGCAAGGTACTAAATTAGTACTTTGCATCAGTATTTACCAAGGAGAAGGACATTGCCTGTGAAAGGAAGCATAATGCAGAGAATGCTCACGTGTTAGGGCATTTACAGATCAAAAAGAGGTGGGGTTAATTCTTTTGAGGATCTTTATGATGGATAAATCCCCTTGGCCTGATGGGATATATTCCTTATTATTGTAAGAGGCAAGAGAAGAGATTGCTGGGGCTTTGACAAAGATCTTTGCATCCTCATTATTGACAGGAGAGGTCCCAGATCACTAGAGAATGGTTAATGTTGTACTTTTGTTCAGGAAGGAAAAATGTATAATCCATGAAATTATAGACCAGTAAGCCTCACATCAATAAAGGTGAAACTATAAGAAATTATTCTTCAAGATAGGATTCATGCAATTTTGAAAGTTGTGGTCAGACTAGGGACAATTGACATGACCTTGTGAGGAGCAGGACATGTCTTACTGGTTTGAGTTTTTTGAGGAGGTGACAAAGATGGTTGATGAGGATAGGGCAGTGGATGTTGCATGTATGGACTTTGGGAGGTCAAATGTAAGGGGAATCTATACAGTTAATGGCAGTGGTCTTCAAAGTGGGAGTCCAAGTTTATCACCCATTGAAAGTAGCCAGACAAGTAGATTCAGTGGTAACGAAAGCATATGGCATGCTTGACTTCATTGGGCATTGAATGTAAAAGTAAGGAGGCAATGTTGCAGTGATATAAAACTTGGGTTAGGCTGCAGTTGGAGTACAGGGTGCAATTCCTGTTACAGGAAGGATGTGGATTCTTTGAAAAGAGTAAAGAGATTTACAGGGATGTTGCCTACTTTAGAAGGTATGAATTATGAGAGATTGGACAAACACTGGTTGCTTTCTCTGAGGCCTAGGAGTCTGAGCGGAGACCTGACAGAGGGTTATAAAATCATGATGGGCATTGATGACATGCACAGTCACACACTACAGCACATGCATTTAAAGTGAGGAGAAAGAAGGTGAAGGCGAATATAATACACAAAGAAAGTGGTGGGTGCCTGGAATGGGCCGTCAGGAGCAGTGGTAGAAGCAGATATAATGGTAACATTTAAGGGGATTCTAGGTAAGCCCATGGATTTGAAGGGAAAGGGGTGGCCAAGCTTTTAATTTTTAATTTAGACATACAGCACAGTAACAGGCCATTTCAGTCCACGAGTATTTACTGGGGCTGTCGGTTAATTGGATGGCACAAACTTGTTGGGCAAAATGGGCTGATACCGTGCTGTATGACTAAATAAAAAATTAAAAGGTTGGCCACCCCTGGGATAGAGGGATGGCTTTCAAGTGAAAGCAGGAGATTTTGAATTTGATTTGGATATCCTGTTTGGTGGAGACATGGGTTAAAGTGCTAGATGTTAAATATATTAAAAACAGTTAACAATTTTGTCATTGTTGAATTAGCTTTTAGATGTGATTACTAACAAATGCTGCATCATAAGGATAGATAACTTGTTAAACAAAATTGTTAGTGAAAGTGGTCAGATGATAGATTTTTAGCTCACTAAAAGCTCTCACCAATGAAGCAGTAGGATCAGTGCCTGTGTAACCTGTGTAGGCAGATAACCCTAGTATTGAACAGATGTGCCTGACATCAATTTAATGCTGGAAATTGTGACACAGGTACCAATTTGTATGTAAAATTATACTATTTAAAGATTATTACCTGGATATAATAGAATGCATGTTATTAACAGGGGATTTAGGGTAACCACAGAGGCAGTAATAGCCCTCACCTCAGGAGAGAGAGGCCGTGCTTGGAGTACTTTGTGTAATTGTGGTCACCCCATTACAGGAGGAATGTAGAGGTGTTGGAAAGGGTACAGGAAAAGTTTACCAAGATGTTGCATGTTTAAGGGTATGAGTTATGGGGAGAAATTGGACAAACCTGGGTTGTTTTCTCTGGAGTGTGGGAGGCTGAGTGGTGATCTTATTGAGGTGCATAAATCAAGAGAGGCTTTGATAGGGTTGACCATCAGAATTTTTCCTCAGGACAAAAGTGTCACACCCTAACAGACATGGATTTAAGGTGAAGCAGAGGCAATTTAAGGAAGGTGTAAGGGGAAAATATTTTACACAAAGGATGGTGCCTGGAGCTGATTGCCAGGAGTAGTGGTGAAGCAGATGCATTTACGAAGCTTCTTGATAGAGACGTGAATATGAAGGGATGGAGGAATATCTATCAGTTGCAAGCTGATAATTACTTAGTTTAATTTGGACATCATATTCGGCATAGACACAGGTCAAAGGGCTTGTTCCTGTGCTGTACATTAAAATATAAATGTATAGTGAACTGAATGAAGAAATAGACTCAACAATGTTTGGATGCAGTGTTTTAAATAGAGCAAATCCTATCACAATAGAAATGAAATTTATTCAGTTGTTCACGTTTGTTATCATCTGACTGTTCATATACAAACCGATGAATCAGTGTTTTTCCAGACCATGGTATTCATACACAATACACAGAACATAGTAATCTCATGTATAATTTAAAATCAAAATATATAAATATTTTAGGATGATTTACTCAGTCACAGGATACTGTTCATCAGTCTCACAAGCTGTGGGGAGAAGCTATTACCCAGCCTGGCAATTCTGATTTTGTTGCTCCTGTACCACCTTCTTGATAGAAGTGGATCAAAGTTACTGTGCGCTGGATGGAAAGAATCTACTATAATCCTTTGAGCCCTATTTAAGCAACGCTTCCTATATATATGAACAGTGGAGGAAAGGGATGCCTCAGTGATCTTTTCGATCCTCTGATTTGACTTTTGGTCCAATGCCTTGCATCTAGCACGCTGCCCAATGATGCAGTCAGACAAGACACTCTCAATTATGTTCCTGTAAAAAGTTGTCGAGATGTGAGACTTGCCCTCCTCAAACCTATTAAGAAGTGTAGGTGTTGCTATGTTCATTTTGTTCTTTTAGTTGTGTAATCTTTTTAATGGCACTATAGGGAACTGTCGATTTTGTGTTCAATTGACACTGGGCCCACTTCACCTGAGACTGCAAGTTGAGCTTCTTCTGTAGCCCCTTTCAAATTATAGCATCTGGGTAGCCCACCTGGGAGTCGGGTACGATTACTGAGGCAAAGGTGCTGGAAGCACCTTTCAAATTGCAGGGGGATCTAACCATTAAATCGCCAAACCAGCGATTTAAGGGGGATCCTACCCCTGTGATGACGCGGTGACGTGTCACACACTCACAGGAACTATCAGCCATCAGTCTCCCCCCCCCCCCCATCAGTTGCTATCTCTGTCAGTTGCCACCCCCACCATCAATCACCACCCCTCCCATCGCCACCATTAATTGCCACCCCTCCCCTCAGTCGCCACCCCCACTGTCAATCACCACCCCCAATCAGTTTCCCTCCCCGTCAGTCACACCTAACACTGTCAATTGCCACCCATCCCCTCAGTCGCCACCCCCACTGTCAATCACCACCCCCCAATCAGTTTCCCTTCCCGTCAGTCACAACTAACACTGTCAATTGCCACCCCTCCCATCAGTTGCCACCCCCCCAATCGGTCACCCTCCCTGTCGGTCACAACCCCCACGTCAAATGTCACACCTGTCAGTCGTCACCCCCACTGTCAGTCGCCCTCCCATCAGTTGCCACCCCCACTGTCAATTGTCACCCACCCTGTCAGTTGTACCCCCCCCCCCCCCCCCCCGGTGACATGCCACTACCGCAAATGAAGGGAGGGGTGTGGTTGCCTGCTGCAACGGGTGACAGCTCAATGAGGGAGTGCGGTAGCAATGTCTGTCTTCCTTACCCATAATCCTCCACACCGCTGGAACCGCTCTGCCAGTGCCAAGTTGGCCTTGTAGATGGAATCTTGAAAGGAGAGGATAAATTCTGATTTTCTATGACGGGAAGACATCACAGTTTGGATCAATTTACAGATGAAAACCAATGCCTTTTTCCATTAAATGCTGTTCCTTCTTGAGGTCCAAATGTTAGACAAAGTGGTGGTGAGATGTTGAAAAGAAAATGCCTGCTTCAAGCACTTCACCCTCCAATCAGAGGCAATTGGATAGCCTTTTGATATTTTGTTCCATGCATTTAATCACATTGTTTAAAAATTAATATTTTTAATAGCAGCTTTATGACTGATGCATGCATGCATTTTAAAATTTGACATTTTATTTTTTGATCGCCTTAGGAATTAACATTTCAAATTTATACTTTTGCATTTAATATTTATGACCTATTTAAACTATAACAAGAACAATCAACTATTGAGAAGAGTCAAAGAAATTGGGGACAGGGTGGATGGTGCTGTGAACGAACAGAAACAGAAATATTTTAGATTACAGTTGTCATTAATGAAAAGTGGCAAAATATCTTGGTGATGTTGACCTGTGTGAATTTTGCATATAGGAACTGCTTTGGTTATTGCAAGCCTAATTTCCACTGCACTTTCAATGTTATTGCTTCCTCCAATTGTTCCTGAAATGGTTCCAAAATTTTTATTCCCAGCACTCAGCCAGAAGTCACTCTTTGCATGAACCAAAAAAAAAATCCTTTTTTTGAGTTCTACATGTATAAAAGTTTTGCAATTTTGTTTATCCTTCAAGCATTGTTTAACTTGAAATTTTCTGTTGAATTGACCATCATATTTTATGAGATTATTCTTTGGAAAATATGGACACTAAGCGAATTTTGAGCATTAACAAAAAGGCAGTTGGCTAAATATTTGTATCAGAATGAAGCAAATGCATGATGAGCTACCATTTGTTGCCACCTGAGGGCAATATTGCCCCAATTTTAATCCTTTGGTGTGATGCTGATTTTGTCAATGCATCACAGAAGCAGGGCCTTTAGTTTATCATGTCTTCCATAAAAAGAGGCGATGATTCAGCGTGCCGGAGGGAGATTGAAAACTTGGCTGAATGATGCACCAACAACACCCTCGCACTCAATGTCACCAAAACCAAGGAGCTGATTGTTGACTCAGGAAGGGAAAACCAGATGTGTACAAACCAGTGATCATTGGGGGATCAGAGGTGGAAAGGGTGAGCAAATTTAATTTATTGGGAGTCACTATCTTGGAGGATCTTTCCTAGAGCCAACAAACTAATGGCATCATGAAAAAAGCATTCCAGTGTCTTTGCGTCCTCGGGAGTTTCAAATGGCTGCAAGAAGGCATTAAATATCTGGGGATAATAATAGATAAGTATTTATGCAACTTCTACAAATTCAATTATCTCCCTTTGCTCCAGAAGATTGAGGAGGACCTTGATAGATGGTAAACTCTGCCCATAACTTTGGTGGACAGAGTTAACTGTGTCAAAATGAAGGTGATGCCAAGACTACAATATCTATTTTAGTGTTTACCCATTGTGTTGCCCCAGGGTTTCTTTAAGATACTCAGCCGGTGTGTCAGAAAGTTCCTTTGGAATGGTAAAGTGGCTAGAATCTCCATGGAAAAGTTGACTTGGGATTACAAACTGGGGGGGTTTAAAATTGCCAGATTTAAAAAAAAATATTACTGGGCGGCCCAGATGAGGTTTGTCACCTCACTCTTTGAGGAAGAAACCCCCCTCCTGGGCACAAATTGGGTTGCATGCGGTAAGTGAAAAGATAGCAGAAGAGTTTATATATAAATGGGACACTAAATTAATTTCAAAGAAAATGGATAACCCTATACTAAAGCATGTACTTCTGACATGGCAAAGAGTAAATCAATATATTGGATTGAAGGTGAGGATAGCTCCCAAAATGCCTTTGACCGAGAACAACTTAATACCCATGACTCTGGACAATAAGATCCTGGACATCTGGTGCCAGAGAGGGATCAGGTATATCAAGAATTGTTGCAAGTGTCATTTGAGCAATTGAGGAATAAATATGATTTGTCTAATAGAACATTCTTCTGCTATCTGCAACTAAGATTTTTTGAGGGGCAAAATGGAACCATCTATGACCCTGGCCGTGTGTAATGACATGGAGATTCTAATTCGAAGGGTGAATGTGCGAAAGTTTATTTCTATGATGTATTTCATATTCCAAAGTGAGAGCCCGAAGCCGGGCTTACGCAGGTCAAGGGAAAGATGGGGGTCAGATTTGGGCACCATAATCCATGAGTGGTGCTGGTCAGATCTGTGTTTGGACAGCATGACAGCTGTTATTAATGCCAGGTACAGGATGATGCAATATAATTTCCTGCATCAACTGTACCATACAGCTCAAAAACTACAAAAATCTAAACCAGAAATCTCAAAAATGTGCTTGAGGTGAGGACTGATGATTGGAATCTTTATCCATTCAAACTGGCTGTGCACAAAGGTCTTCTGGGAAGACCTGGGGACAATCTGGAAAAAAAATTACAAAGGTGGATTTTCCACAAGATCCAGAATCATGCCTTCTGGGGAACATTATAGACGTGTGTTTTAGACTGTGCAAGTACCATATTCAGTTTGTGAAGGTCACCTTGGTGGTAGCCAGGAAGTATACAGCGGTCCTGTGGAAATCTGACTCCCATATTACATGGTTGAATATGGAAATACAGAGTTGTATATTCCCCTGGAGGAAAACCACATACAATTTAAGGAGAAAGTATGACACATGTGTTAGAGTGTGGCTACCTTATATGAAATATATTGGTAAGCAGATATGTCTATCCTGCTTTGGAACAAGAGTAATGAAACAATCCATCCCAACAGGGAAATTATTGTGATCAATGATATGTGATGTGGTGCAGGCGATGTGCTCTGTTAGTCTTTTAAAAAAAAGATTCCTTACCTTTGATTATTCGGTTACCTTTGGATTTTTTTTCTCTCTCCTAGGCTTTTTCCTAGGTTTTTGTAGGGGTTGTTGACCCCTCTGGTATTTGTGTTTTCCATATCTGTATAATTTCTATGACTTTATTTTTAGTTATATCAGGGCAAGGGGGATGGGGTGGGTAGGAAAGGGTTGGGAGTGGGATAGAAACGAACTCTGGATGTTATACTGGTGTTGGAAGAGATTGTATTGTGTGTTTGAATTTATACGAGTCCGTGAAAATCAAAAATAAAATATTTTTTTTAATGGAAATAAACAAAACTATGAGATGATCCAATGAGCAATTTTGTTGGAGTGTCATTGGGATCATTGTAACAAAATGTAGCAAGATAGATTTATTTGATTTTCTTTTTATTCACGTTTATAAAATCCAATTTGGTGATAAAATAGCCAGTTCTTCACTGGACAAGAATATCTTGTATAGATCTGTTATCTGAATTGGTATTAATGAGATGTACTTTCTTAGCAGCTTCCAAATAGATGATAATTTAACAATTCAATAAAATATGTCATTTGATTTGTAGCACAAGCTGTTACACATTTTTTGTTAAGAGACAAGGAGGGGTCAGATTTTGTATCTTTGGGAAACCAACAGGAGGAAGGGTGGGGATGGTATCAATCAGTGCCTGCAGGGATCGGTAAGATTATGATCCTAGAACTACCTTTAAATATCTCTATGTGAGGTTCAAATTGATTGAAAATCGACACTGATACTATATTTGAGAATAAAGAAAAATCAATTTTAGTTCACGACTGCGCGTGATTGAAATTGTACGTCAATTCAGAATCCATAGTAAAACAGAACTTGGTGAAGCATAGTTTTTAACTTGATGATGAAAAGATTCATAATCTATGTGTACTTTGGTGTGAAGGCATGTCTCTGAAAAGCTGGGGTATACATTTCCAAAATAAATGCTTGCCTTTTACTGGATAACCCTATTGAGAGCATATTGACATGTATTTATGTTTGTGGAAAAAATGTATATCACAGTGTAATACGACTTAAATTGCAAAATTAATTTGTGCATGTTCAAATGTCAGATCATAATTGACTCAAATAAAGGTTTGTCTTTCAAATCAAGAACTGTATGCCCTTGCAGAAATTGTAACAAATAGTACATTTATACTGAAAGGTACTAGTTGATACTTCTTGCCTTTAGCAATTACAATATGTGAGTTAATAAACAGGTAGTGGGTGGCTTTCAATTATCTTCCTGTCAATCATACCTCCCACACTACATTCTTGAACTTGAAATGACCCACAAGCATTCAGAGTTTTGGATTTATTGTTCCAGTTGCAGGTCTACAATAAATCCTCAGATTTTTCTTTCACCGTGTTATGATCTTTTAGCTAATGTCTTGTTGAGTAAAAGAAAATCAAAATTAATGAACAATGCCAATTTAATTAACATAATTAATTTTCTAAAACTTTGAGTTGAAATAAATAGAAAACAATAATAAATTTATTATTGTTTGTTAATACAGTTAGTGAATTAATAAAAACATGACTGTTCACCAGTATTAATCTTGCCTAAGGTAATCTTTATCACAGTATTTAAATATTTCAGCGAAGTCACTCTGCTAGGCCTTATTAATTTTGTTGGAAACATTGCGAACAATTCTGGGGAAAGCAATTTTCTTCTAACAAAAACAGCAATTCAAATATAATTTTTGCTATTTAGAAAGCTGTAACGATTACCATGGACAAGGAGGAGGCAGAGTAAGAGATGAGATTGTATATGGCATTGTAAACCATTGAAAGTTTAAAAACTATTTTCATGTTTTAAGATCCTAATGAAGTGGAAAAGTTGAGAAATATTTTACTCTGTATTTTGTATTATGATGGGGATCCTTTATGATATTGGAAGCCTTATTGAGGGAGCATCTTATATAGATGTCTTCAGTAGATGGGATATCAATTCCCATTTGGGTCTTGGTATAGTGTACCACTGACATTTGCAGCATGCAGCCTTGCGTTTCCAAATGAGGCAACCGTCAGTAAGCCTCCCACAATACACCAGTAGAAATTCAATAGAGTACTTGATGACATGTCAAATCTCCTAAGATTTCTTAGAAAACAGAGGTATTGGTGTGACTTCTTTACTGTTGATTTGATGTGCTGGCTCCAAAACAGATCCTCTGTGAACTCCCAGGAACCTATCCACCTCCATCCCATCAATGAAGACAGATGTGTGGTCCATTGACATCCCCTTCCTAAAGTCGATAATATTCTCTCTTAAAGTTTTTAGTGTAAGAAATAATTTGTCCCCTCAGATAAGCTTTAAGCATGCCCCATATTAGAAAACTATTATCAGTGGAAAGAAGATTGTTTTCACGAAATATTTCTGTTTTTTAATAAATTCACAAACATCCTTCCTCTTTAATAATGTAGCCATCTATACATACTCACACCGTAATAGGTGAGTGGGCTGATAAAAGTCCTGCCAAATACTCTGTTTTTTACCACTCTACTTTGTAGCTGGGCAGACATTAAAAATAAGTCATTCCTTGTATGTGAATCATGTATCCTTGAATTGAACGAATAGTCTCTTTCTAAGGGGTTGAACTGCCTCCATATATCAATTAAATTTAAACCCTTTATGAATGACAATGTTGTTTTTGCATCTTTCGCCCTTCTTACTGTTCTCGCTGATTTATCCAATGTGGAATTCGAACAAAAATTAAAATCTTTTCCAATCAATATGTTTTATCTTTCCCCTGCAGCTTTTAAAAAGAGATCCTTCATAAAGACTTCATCATCATAATTTGGGGCAAAGATATTCATGATTCTGGATACATTTTATAGTGTGCCATTACAAATCTTCTAGCTTGATCAGTTAAAGTCTCTTCTATTATTATTGGTATTTTTTAAAATTAAAATCACTACGCCTCTTGCTTTTGACCAAATAAGACAATATTACTTGTCCCACCCAACCTCTTTTAAATTTTGCATGTTCCAATTTGGTAAGATGAATTTCTTGTAAAAAGACTATATCTGCCTTTAATTTCCGCTCAACCCATTCTCTACATCGGGTCTTTAACAATCTTTTATTTTGATTATTTTCTCCATCAAGTTTCTCATCACTATTTCAACACTGATGAATCGGATACTCAAATTCTTCATTTTTTCCAGGATGATGTTCAATTCTTGACCGAACTCCCAATTTTACCTGGTTCTGCCGGTCCTGTCACCATTTTTACACCGCTCCCTTTCGGATTTTCACCGATGTTCCCAGTTGAATAGCAGCTTCTCGGCTGACTTGGTTTTTTTGTGCTAGTTTAATCCATTTTTGATTAAATAAATCTTGATTTTTAATTTTTGACCGTCTATTTAGTACTCTTCAAGGAGAGCTCAACCAAAACACATCTGTCTAGGTCCTTTGCATGCCCATGCCCCCAGTTATGTATTTACTTTTAATAGTTTTTTAAATAAATCTATTAAGTTCCTTCCTTTGCAGAGACTATAACACAGAGCTACTAATGTTTTATTAATGGTATGGTCCCAGCAGAAACATAATACTAGCCTTTGCCATGAACCCTACTTTCATTGTTGACCATAAACTGATGGTCTGCTGGTTGCAATCCTTGGCAGGTGGTGACTGGATTTCGTAAAGTGAGCAGGACAGGGTGGAGGTTTGGGTTCTGACTGTAATTAAGACTACTTTCTGAGTCTTGGGCTGTGTCAATGGCAGGGAGATATGGCCAACACCTGTGAGCACAGCTGGAAAAGTGACTCTAAAAGTTCGTTCATTATTATACAAATGTAAAGTACAACTGGACGAAACAGCGTTCTGTGGTCCTCACTGTAAAAACATGCAAGCACATGTATAGGCATAGCACAAATATTTACAAGCTATTTATATGCAGAGCATATATAAAAATAAATAAATATTGTTAAATAAATAGTAGTTTCTCGGAGAGATTGTATGAGCAGTTCATCAGTTATTCACCATTCTCACTGGCCATGGGAAGAAACTATTCTTCTTCAGCCTGGTGGTTCTGGCTCTGATACTCCTGCATCTTTCCCAACAGAAGCAGCTGAAAGATGCTGTGTGCAGGGTGGAAGGGGACCACAACAATTTTGCGTGCCCTCTTCAGACAACAATCCTGGTAGATCACATTGATGGGGGAGGGGGGGTGAGAGCGCATAGACCCCAGTGATCTTCTCTGCCACACTTTTGGCCCTACTTTAAGCTTCATGGCAGGGTAGGAAATTGTAAAGAAATAAATATCTATCTCTTCACAAGTTTGAATATTCAAATTTTTGGCTATCTTTTGTAATAGATCTGTTTGCCTCTTAGCAGACAGATGAGCAATCTCTAGAATGGTTATGATGAATTGTCAATGTCTTGAAATGTTCATTCTGTTTCTTTCTCCAAAAAGATAGCTTCACTTTAGTATTTCCATCATTTTCTTTGTTTTATTTCAAGATTTTGTACATCATTGGTGTTTCATTTTGTAAAGAATATATTACTATCAATCTTAATGCAAATAGTTGGGGAAATCCCAAGGTGATGTTGTGGAGTTGCAGAGATATCATCGCTTAATCTTAAGATAAATGTCAGTGCAAGGGAATGTAATACCTCATGATTTTGAATGCCCAGAAGAGTTGTTAAAAATATAGAAGAGAGATTGTGGAATGTCAAGAGGGTCTGTACATCATAAAAGCAAGAAGTGCTTGAAATATTTAGCTGGTCAAGTAGCATCTGTAATTAGAAAAACAGAATTAATATTTCATGTTAAAGTTACTTGATGCAACAGGAAAAGAGAGAGAAAGCATGTTTTAAGTTGTAGAGAACCTGGAGCTGGAAGGATAGAATGTCCATTCTACCTTCAGATTTTATGCCAATTAAAATAACATTTTTAAACATAGAAACATAGAAAATTAGAAGATAGAAGCAGGAGTAGTTCATTCGACCCTTCGAGCCTGCTCCGCCATTCAACGAGATCATGGCTGATCTTAAAGTTCAGTACCCCGTCCCCGCCTTCTCTCCATAACCTTTAATACCCTTATACTGAAGAAATATATCTAATTTCCTCTTAAATATATTTAATGAACCTGCCTCTACTGCCCTCTGTGGCAATGAATTCCACAGATTCACCACCCTCTGGGTAAAGAAATTCCTCCTCATCTCGGTCCTAAATGGTTTGCCTATTATCCTCAAACCATGGACCCGGGTTCTGGATTTTCCCATCCTTGGAAACATCCCATCTGCATCCATTCTGTCCAGTCCTGCCAGAATTTTATACGTCTCTATGAGATCCCCTCTCAATCTTCTAAACTCCAGCGAGTACAATCCCAATTTGCGCGATCTTTCCTCATAAGTCATTCCTGCCATTCCAGGTATCAGCCTGGTGAATCGCCTCTGCATTCCCTCCATTGCAAGAACATCCTTCCTTAGATAAGGTGACCAAAACTGCACACAATACTCCAGGTGGGGTCTCACCAAGGCCCTGTACAGCTGCAGTAAGGTATCCTTGTTCCTATACTCAAACCCTCTTGATATGAAGGCCAACATACCATTTGCCTTTTTAACCGCCTGCTGTACCTGCATGCTCGCCTTCAGAGACTGGTGTACAAGTACCCCTAGGTCTCTCTGCACTTCCCCATCTCTTAATCTATTGCCATTCAAATAGTAATCTGCCCTCCGGTTTGTATTACCAAAGTGGATAACCTCACATTTATCCACATTGTAGTGCATTTGCCATGTATCTGCCCAGTCCCTCAATTTATCCAAATCACACTGGAGCTTCCTGACCCCCTCTTCCGTGCACACAACCCCTCCTAGCTTAGTGTCATCTGCAAATTTGGAGATATTACATCCAATCCCCTCATCCAGATCATTAATGTAAATTGTGAACAGCTGGGGTCCCAGTACAGATCCCTGTGGCACCCCACTGGTCACCGCCTGCCACTCAGAAAACGAGCCATTTATCCCAACTCTCTGTCTTCTACCTGCCAGCCAGTTCTCAATCCACATCAATACTTTTCCCCCAATCCCATGAGCCTTGACTTTGTAAGCCAGTCGTTTATGCGGGACCTTATCGAAGGCCTTTTGGAAGTCCAGGTACACCACATCCACTGGCTCTCCCCCATCTATTTTACCTGTCACCATCTCAAAGAATTCCAATAGATTTGTCAAGCACGATTTACCTTTTGTAAATCCATGTTGACTCTGTCTGATCCCTTCTCTGCTAGTCATATGCTCCGCTATTACATCCTTAATAATGGATTCCATCATTTTGCCCACTACTGATGTAAGGCTCACTGGCCTATAATTCCCCGCTTTTTCTCTATCCCCGCTACCCTCCAATCCATGGGTACTGATCCTGAGTCTATCGAGTTCTGGAAAATAATTCTTAAAGCATCTGCTATCTGAATGGCCACTTCCTTAAGTACCCTAGGATGTAGATTATCAGGCCCTTGGGATTTATCTGCCTTCAATCCCATCAATTTCCCCAAGACCATGTCCTTAGAGATACTGATTTCTTTCAGTTCCTCCCTTGCATTAGTCTCTATGTTTCCCATCATCCTTGGGCGGTTATTTGTATCCTCTCTTGTAAAAACAGAACTAAAGTAAGAATTTAATTGGTCTGCCATTTACTTATTCCCCATTATATATTCCCCTGATTCCGACTGCAAGGGACCTACTCTGGATTTCACCAATCTTTTCCTCTTGACATATTTATAAAAGCTTTTGCAGTCCGTTTTTATATTTACCGCAAGCTTACTTTCGTAATTTATTTTTGCTCTCTTGATTAATCCCTTTGTCCTCCTTTGGTGCATCTTGAACTGCTCCCAGTCTTCGGTTGTTTTACTTTTTTTGGCCAATTGATATGCTCTCTCTTTGGACCTAATGCTGTCTCTAATTTCCCTTGTTATCCACGGTTGAGTCACCTTTTTTGGTTTATTTTTATGCCAAACCGGTATAAACGATTTTTGCAATTTCTCCATTAGATCTGTGAATGCTTTCCATTGTCTATCCACAGTCAACTCCCCCATAAACACCACCCAATCAATCTTACTCAACTCCCGTCTCATACCATCATAATTCCCTTTATTTAAATTCAGGACCTTAGTCTCGGTTTTAATTTCATCACTCTCCATGTCGAGTGAGAATTCGATCATATTGTGATCGCTCCTACCCAAAGGGCCTCGTACAACAAGATTGTTGATTAGCCCCTTACCATTGCATAATACCCAATCTAAAATGGCCTGCTCCCGAGTTGGTTCCTCGACATATTGGTCTAGATACCCGTCCCGTAAACATTCAAGGAATTCCTCCTCCTCAGTATTTTTACTAATTTGGCTAGTCCAATCTATATGCAAATTAAAGTCTCCCATGATGACAGCTGTTCCCTTTCCTATTGTAATTTCACTTTCCACAGGTGCTTCCTGACTTGCTGAGTGATTCTAAAGTTAAAGAAGGCCTCAAACCTGAAACTTTAAGATTAGGGAGCATGAATCTGGAAATGATCGTTGAGTGAAACTATCAAAGTGCATTTTTTTTCAGAAGGAATTCTTTCCGATTCCATTTGGTTTGGGGTCCAAGATGGAGAGGAAAGTGCATAAGGTGGCAGGAGATTGGTAGCAATGAATTTAAAGCATTAACAAGTATGACATTGTTTGGAAAGGTCATGGTAGAGAATGGAATTTTGAATTAGCTAGATGTTTGGAAAGATGATTGCCTTCAGTAATAATCCACTGCTTGAAAGGGTATAGATCGCGCAGAAACTTGAATAGATCTTTATATTTGCAATGAAAGCACTTACGACCTTGGTGGACTTTATTTCAGAGGTGCATATATAGATTCAAAGAATGTTTGGGAAGGAAACTTTTTATAGATGAACTAGTGATCATCCTTATCCTTCCAGATAATGCTAAAGGGAGAAAAATAGACCAAACATAGAGGAAAATCTTATGTTCAATTGAGTTATATACTGTGTGCTTTGAAACTGTATTTTGGTGAGGAAATTTGGGCCGATACCATTGGAGTAACTCGTATAGAAGGCTGAAATGGAAAGAGCATTGACTGTGTCAATAAAGGAGAGAAAGCTGTGGTTTTGAAAGTTTCTGCAGTTATTAGCTGCATATGACAATAACTATGGAAATTATATCAGACCAATAGCTTTAATTATATAAGCATTAATCCTCACACGTGCATTATATCAAAGTGCCACCTTCTTTACAATGATTGAACTATGCTTCAAGAAAGTTCAGTTTCAGGAGGGGATGAAAACAGCCATAGCTTGAACAATTACCCAAATTTCTGTGCCTTAGTTCATTTTCACTCAGAGTTGACTGACATGTTCACCATTTGATTTATTGCTGCAATGATGTACTTCACCACAAGAGGTTGCACAAAGACTAAAAATGTGTAGCTGCACATCCTGCTGGAGGAATTCAGCAGGTCGGCCAGCATCGGTAGAAGAGAAAAAGAATTGTCAACATTGCCGCTATGTGATGTATCACCAAACCATAAATGTTCCTATAGTTTCTTAAAATCAAATTCATTCAGAATGTTCAACATTATGATTTATAGGAACATTTACTTACCTGCAAAATGTGTAAATGTGTAAATTGTACCAAATTTGGTGTGAAATGTACATCCTGTACCCAATTGCTGCTCACAAATCCAAAATACATTTTTTATATTTGATTTCAGGTGGGAATTGGTTGATATTATTCTTTATAATTGTTCAGTTTTCAATTTTAATTTAATACAGCATAGTGGAAGACCATTCCTGCCCATAAAACACGTGCCGCCGAATTGAACACAATTATCCCACCAACCTTGGATGTTTACATTTTGGAGAGTGGGTGGAAACTGGAGAAACCCGTGCAGGTCTCAGGGAAAACGTAAAAACTCTTTTCAGGCAGTGTTGCTGGTGATGTCATGGGTTGTGCTCACATTTGTCTCAAATTCTGGACTGTTGCTATTTGAAGATTTACTGGGGGAATGGTTGGAGGGAGAGGGGGAATGGTGCTCCTTGAAATTGGCTTCTCTGGTGGGTACATGCAAGTAATGCTAATTGGATATCAATGAATTCTAACGCAGTCGACCAGAAATCCTTGAAAGAAACTTGACAGTTAATCTCCTGTAATGATATTTGAGAGATCATGTTGGGAATGAATGCCTTCCCCACCTCACAAAATCATCACAGGAAATCCACCCATGAATTCCACTGGCGACTATCAATGATTTAGCTCTGCCTGATTTCCCAAAGCCCTGTTAGCAGACTGGCAGGCAAATATGGAAAATCTCATTGATGGAATGCCAAGGACTCCTCACCATTAGGATCTGCCAGAAGGCAGGTGGGTGATTAATCAGATTAATTTTTTTTTAATGCAAGAAGGGCCATATTAGTGAGGTGGAAGGATGCTGTCTCTCCTACACATAATCAGTGGTTGTCTGATACAATACATGACTGACTTTGGAAAAAAAAATTAGATGTGCCACTACTGAAATGAACCTTAACTTTGTTTCTTTATGGGGTTCCTTTCTTAATTACATTCCAAATTTGTAAGATTAACTAGTTTCTGGTTTTTAATCCAAATGTTTACCTTCTTATTATTAGTTGTGGACTCTGTATTAGTCAGTAACCTTCAAAGGGAGGGGATTGATATTTAGATAATTAGTATAATGGTTTTCTTTTTATTTCTTTTTCAATGTAACATAGGTTTCAGTATTATTTGTATTGTAATATATGATTTGTTAATACTTTATTGTCATGAACCTATATAATATTTATTTGATAAAACCAATAAAAATATTGAAAAAGAAATAATTTTTTTAAAAAAGACAAGCCTTGGGAATTTTATAAAAATAATATAGTGAGATGGGCAAATATACCCAATTAGGTTTTTTTTGTCAGTATTGCTGTCTTTGTGCCAGTCAGTGCTTTGAGCTGTTGGCAGTGGGTAGGGAATTTCAGGATTCTGTCTCTGTAATGATGAAGAGATTGTGGTAGCTCAGTCAAGGTAATATGTGATTTGTCAAAAGAAATCTGGAGGTAATTACTGTCCTGACACGACACTTTCTTTTTAAAGACTGAAGAGAACTATTAAAATTACTTCAACGAGTGGCAGCTGTATATCAAGTAGGAGACATAACGTGCTGCTGCTCGTAACCTGGAAGTGGTATTCTAAAGTGGTATTTAGGGTGGCACAGTTAGTGCAATGCTTTTATGGTGCCAGTGACTTCTGTTTGAATCTCCTGGTGTCTTTAAGGAGTTTGTGTGTCTCTGTATGGGTTTCCTCCAGATACTGTGATTTCCTCCCAAATTCTAAAGATGTACGTGGTTGGTAGGTATTTGGATGGCACAGTTTTAAATTTAATTTTTAAATTGAGAGAAACAGGAAGGCCTGTTATCCTGCTGTATCTTTAAATTTAAAAAATTAATATTAAACTTAATTAATTTTAAAAACATATTTATTTTTGTACCTCTATTTGTTTTGGCGTGGCCGTAGATGAATGATAAATGTGTGTCAAGAATTAGTTTAGATTCTTCCTTTTGTCAGCCAGTCATTTGGTGGCTTAAAATGTCAAAAAACAGATTGGTTATAATTAATGATAGGTTTTCATTTTAGTGTCACAGCATCACATTTTATCGACAATAAAATTAATGTTATTACTGATTGTATGTGATCAGGGGGAAAATTAACCTGCAAAATAAAATTAATGGATTATCAATAATACAATACAATAATTGTGGAAAATTTAAAACAATTATTAAATAATAATAATAACCAGTTTGAAGTCTATGGTAGAAGGGTAACTATGTTTGGAAAAAAAAGGTAGGGCAATTTGGAGCACTTTTATGAAAGATGTTCTTAAGTGGACACCACAGAGAAATTGGAAAATGGAATGAAGCTTTCTGCGCAGAGGGATGGGAGGAAGCTTTGATAGGATATCTGTAACAATCAGAGACTTGCTTGAACTAGACAATTAAACAATGAGCTAAATCGATACCCAAGTGAACAGAAATGAAAGTACTACCCTTAGGGTGAATTTAAATGTTTAGTTGCAATTTAATACATGTAATTAATTTATTGTGATTAAATCAAATAATAAATTGTCACATGTACCAAGCAAATGATGTAGAGTTTATTGCCATGTTCAAGTTCCAGTTTATTTATCATCTGATTGTACAACCTGATGAAACAATGTTCTTTAGTCCAAAGTGCAAAACAATGTAAACACATGTACAATATAACATAATGCACATGAGCATTAACATTCTTATTTGCACCAGCTGAACACATATTTTGTAAGGTTAAAAACCCAAAAACTACAATAGTACTAATTAATTGAATACAAAAATAATAAATATTCACAGTTATCCTTGTGCAAAAAGTGACAGTAATAATGTACAGTTTTTTTTTGTTGCCAGAGCACTTCTTGTAACAAGGGGATGTTCAAGAGCCTGATTTTGGGAGCTTGAATCTAAATGTGCTGGACCTTGGCCTTCTGCACCTATGCTGTATAACTTCATGACTCTAAAATTCTTCCACTGTCAATTTGAACTTACTATGTGTTAGAATGTTAAAACACACTGTAAACATTTGTGAATTAATGTAATAATCAATTTTTATGCCTTTGTTCACAAACATTAATCCACTCTCAACAATTCCTTCTTTCTCGACTTAGGAAATTGTATTAGTGGTATTTTTTGGAGCTGAATATATCGTCCGGCTTTGGTCTGCAGGCTGCAGAAGTAAATATGTTGGTGTTAAAGGAAGGATTCGGTTTGCCAGAAAACCTATTTCCATTATAGGTGAGAACTTTATAGAGTTTACTCTCAAATAACTTGTAACATTTGTTTAAATTATGAACAGCGTCTACAATGTGATTCAGAGCAGCTCTTCGGTCACTGGAGGGAGGCAACTGAGGAGAGCCCTTACTTTCCCTGTACTAGAAAATGGGGAGACCCCTCTGTCATTACCACACTGAGATTTGTCTTTTTTTCTGAAGATTATGATTCATGGCATCTATGAAGTTCCCTGGAATATATTCCTATTCCTCGATGTGAGCAACATTTCCCATTGTGGCTGAAGAGCTTTGAAGCATCATTCGCTCTTGTTCTCCAATTCATTTGTTGCTTTTCCCTGTTTGGTATCTTCTGCCTGACAAGATGTAGCACAGGGAATGTTTTTTTTCATTGAGCTTGAAATAAAATGAGTTTAAAGTGTTATAATGGTGTAGAATTTGCTATTTTTTAAAAACTTTATTTAAAAATTTCAAACAAAAACTTTTACAAAATCCATGACATAAAAATTAAAACTAGAACTATCCCACCCCTACCCCCCAACAAACAAAATCCATAACATAAACATCAAAAGTAAAACTACAACTATCCCACCCCTTCCCCCCTCCCTCAACAGACCCCACAAGGGAAGCAAAAACATTTATCACAATTTAAGATACTACTAAGTTATACATCTAAAATAAGGCGACCACATCTTAATAAAAAAATCATAATTATCATGCAATTTATAACTTATTTTTTCCATATAAATACAAGACTTCAACTCATTATGTCAACGATTTACATTTATCTCAATTTCATCTTTCCAAGAAGTTGCAATACATTTATGTGCCACCGTCAATGCTAAACGCAAAAAGGCTATCTGAAACCCCAAGTCCAAAAATGGAACAATATAACCCAGCAAGAAAATTTTGGGATCTAATAAAAATTGAATTTTAAACAAATTTTGAAGAAATTCGCTAATTTTATACCAAAATGATTGAACTTTATCACAAAGCCAGACCGAATGTAAAAAAATTCCAACACATAATCCACATCTAAAACACAACTCTGAATTACTAAATCCATATTTCCTCAATTTCTCAGGAGTTAGATATAATTGATGCAAAATAAAATTTGCTATTTGAAAATGGTTTCACATGCTGATTTTGAATGCTTACTACAAGTGCAGTGGTCTCTAAGGACTTTGCCTTGAAAAGATTAATGTCTTTAACTTGAATTTAACTGGCATGCCTGATTTTTAACCTGCAGATCTCATTGTAGTGATTGCATCCATTATCGTGCTCAGTGTTGGATCAAATGGCCAAGTGTTTGCCACATCGGCTATCAGGTATTGCAGTACAGTTATACAATTTAAATAAAATTTGGAGAATACTCACAAAGTACATTTATCCATTGAACTATTTTGATTGTGGATTTCAGAAAATGCACAGAAAAGTTCCAATTCTTGGAGTAAAAATTGCAATAGAGTATGAAATTTATAAGGTTAAAACCTTGGGGATACAGAGAAAGAACATTTTATTTTTTTATAGTTTTAAATTTGATTTATCAATAAATATCCCAGAGTTAATTTCAAAACTTTATGCTCTGATTCGGTGATGAAAGACTTGAAGCATGACTCTACAAATTAATATTTATTTTAACCCGCATTTAATTCACACCTCAGAAAGGTCCAATCTCTACCCTATACTGAATGATTTCTTCACAGCATTTATCCTCATTTCTCCTAAGCCTTGTAGATGGCACCTCGACTGCCTATGTTGTGGATATCCAGTTAGCCCTGGATGAACACCAGCTCCTAAAAGATTGATATGGATGGAATGCATCAGAAGAGTTTTCTAGTCCAAAACAAATCTATCCCTTTATTTAGTTTAATTTAGGCATACAGCATGGTAACAGGCCCTTTCGCCTCAGGAGCCCATGCCGCCCAATTACACCCAATTGACCTACAACCTCGGTACCTTTTGAACGGTGGGAGGAAACCAGAGCACCTGGAGGAAACCCACGCAGTCACGGGGAGGATGGACAAATTCCTTGCAGATGGTGTCAGATTCTAATCCTGGTCACTGGCATTGTAATATGCTAACTCCTTCACCCATTGCTGAAAGTTCCACTTGCATTTGTGATTTGTAAATGTAATTTTGCAGTAGGTCAAAATTTTGAAGTTTAATCTAGACCAGGGGTGTCAAACTCAAATTCACAGAGGGCCAAAATTAAAAACTTGGACTAAGTCATGGGCCAAACTAAATATTTATTGAAAATTTTCAACAACATCTGCATGTTTTCTCTTCTTTCAACATATGTAATGTTAAACTTTTTCTTATTAAAATAAATCTTTAATAATAGTTTTGGTTAAACTCTTTCCAGAAGAAGCATTAACAAATGAGAAATAAAATATTCAATAAATAATATTTCTCTATAGCCTTTAACCTCCTTTTAAATGTTTTTTTTTTCACAAGCCAACAAGTCAAAAAAATAACAACTTGCTTCAATGAAAATCCAATCTTTCAACTATGAACAGTCCAAAGTTAACCAAAGAAAATATTAATCCAAGCTTAGCTTTCTACACTGTGATTTACCCTGATGCACCTGGGTCTAAACCAGATACTTGGCATCTCTTCTTAGATGCAAGTTCATCAAACTCTGGGGTCAGAGTTTTCCTCCCACCTGTCTTGAAAGGTCCTGTTTTCTGTCTTTCGTTTGGCCATTTTTCATAAGGGGTTTATTACATGTGAGTTGGGCGACAGGTCACAGATGCTAATGAAAGGAAACGGAGGAGGTGGGGGCGATTAGCGGGCTGACGGGCCGGCGCCAACACATTTGCAAAGCATTCTGGGATTTGTAGTATTAGCTGTGCATGCGCTATACTGGCGCGGCGGCCAGCGGGCCAGCTCTAATACATATTTGATATGATCTTGCAGGCCAAATATAATTATATCATGGGCCAAATTTGGCCCGCGGGCCTGCGTTTGACATGTGTGATCTAAAGCTCTGGACCTGCTCAGTTTGCTTAGATTATGTGCATGTTTTTCCGTGCAGCTCATGTTACTACAGAGTTGGTGAAAATTGCAAAATAGTTTCACACTCAACAATACAAGCCAATTATTTATTTTCCCTTGAATTTATCTATTTTTCCTATTCTGGTGCAGCCCCATTTGGTGTTTATTCTGCACAAAAATACGTAATGTCATCGTTTATCAACAATGGGGAGAGAGAAAAGGTAATACATGTACATGTCATGGGAGATGTACACCCTGGAAGGTGACCCTCTAATACACACATGTCAAACTCTGGCCCGCGGGCCAAATTTGGCCCGCGATATAATTATATTTGGCCCGCAATATCATTTCAAAAATGTATTAGAGGTGGCCCGCCCTGCAGCGAGAGACGATGCTGTTTTTTGGTAATGTCACCCCCACCATCCTCCCCCTTCATTGCACATCCTTCTCCACCCCCTAACTATCCCCTCCCCCCTAAAACCACCCCCCTTAAAAGATGGCCAGAATATTCTCAAAAAGGAATCCAGAATGCTAAAGTTCCACAAACCTTCTGCTGGGAATCCTAACAACACCCGGGCATCAGATCCACGGGACGCGGAGGGAGCAAGAGTGTTGCAGGTTGAGAGTGGAAACTTTGAGAACGGGGAAAACAAAATTGTAACATGAGAAGTCTGTCGATGTCATCAGCCGGCAAGCCAGTTAGAAGGCTCTCCGCACAACCAGTCACTTCTCCCACCTGTCGAGCGGTGCGGCGGATTGGCGAGCGCCTGTGATTTCCTGTCAGCGCGACGGACATGGCAGGCTGCGCACGGCCCCCCGCTGTTCCGCAAAGGCTGATCGGCACCGCGCTGGGCCTGAGTGGGTGGGTAAGCAGGGGTGGGCAGAAGGTGTAGGTGAGGAGTAATGGGCAGGGGAAGTTATGGTGGTGTGAGGGGCAGTTAGAGGGAGGGATGAGTAGAAGGAGGGGTGGATAGGGAAGAGGTAAAAGGGGAGGGGCAGGGCGAGTAGGGGATGAGTGATTAGAGGGTGAGAGACGGGTAGAGGGAGGAACAGGTTGAGGGGAGAGGCAGTAGAGGGGCGTGTATAGGATGGGGTGGGTAGAGGCAGAGCGAGTGGAGTGAGGGGTGAGTAGAGGTTGGGTAAAGGACTGGTCAGGTAGAGGGATGGTGGGTCAAGGGTGAATAGAGGCCTAGAGCCTGGGGAGTGAGCAGGAAATGCTGAGTCCTGATGCAGGCCAAAATGGACACAGCCTGTGAATGCTGACTACATCTCCACAGGGACCAAATATGTTTCCCTCAGGTCAAGCAAAGGGTGAACTTGAGCTACCTACTCCTGACCTGTAACATTATCCTCCTAAAGTTATATCCTAAAGTTTAACATTACATATTTTGAAAGAAGAGAAAACATGCAGATGTTGTTGAAAATTTTCAATAAATATTTAGTTCGGCCCTCGACTTAGTCCAAGTTTTTAATTTTGGCCCTCCGTGAATTTGAGTTTGACACCCCTGCTCTAATAGGTCACCTCTCAGTCTCATAGCCTATCCAATCTCTCCTTGTAAGTAACGTCCGCCATTTCAGGCAGCATTCCGCAAAGTCTCCTCTGCATTTTTGTAGTGCAACCACATACTTTCTGTGATGCAGTGATCAGAACTGCACACAATACTTCAAGTGAGATCTAACCAATGTCTTGTACAGCTGCAGCAACCCCTGTCTGTGACTGCAGAACAGCTTAAAAGCCCCTTTGCCCTGTCACCATTTTCAGGAAGCTATGAGGTCCTTCATACATCAATGCTTCTGTGGTCTCTGCCATTTACTATGGGGATTAGTGGTTCCCAAACTTTTTCGGGATGCCACCCCCTTGTCTCCCAGGCCACATCCCTAGCACATGCTCCCCCCGCACCCCCCAAACATACACACCTCTTTCTTGGTATTAGTTCTACTACAACTCTATAAATAACGATGTATTTCACAAATAAAACTTATAGTAAACCAATTTATTTAGCAATATAAAAGTGTAAATTTACATCCCTGTAACTACATTGTCTTCATAGTTTTCACACTATATTTCCTACACGTTTCTGTTTACTGTGCTGCGGCCATATTTTATTCTGCAACAAAAAATATAAGTAATCGTTGTCTCAAGTAGTTGCTGTCCCGAGCAGTCACCATTCTGTGCTGGCAGTCATCGTTCCAGGTGGGCAATCACCATTCTGAGCAGGCAGTCTCTATCCTGGGTGGGCAGCCACAGTCCCAGGCAGTCACTGTCCCGGGTGGGCAGTCACTGTCCCGGATAATCGCTGTGCTGGGCCTTCAGTCACTGTCCCAGGCAACCATTGTGCTGGGTAGTCAGTCATCATCTCAGACAGTCAGTCATCGCCTCAGACAGTCTGTCACCGTCCCGGGCAGTCACTGTTCTGGGCAGTCACCATCCTGGGTGGGCAGTCATTGTCCTGGCTGATCAGTCACTATCCCAAGTGGGCAGTCACCTTTCTGGGTGGTCACCATCACATGCAATCATTCGCTGTCCCAAGTAGTCACCATTTTGAGCAGTCCCATCCATACAAGTCACCGTCCCGGGCAGTCACCCCCCCCTCCCCCCACCCCACACCCATCCCACCCCATATTCACTTGTCGGATAGCACACGATGAGGGTTGTGGGTTAAGTTTTCTGGAAATGTTCAGATCACCACCTTTTTCCTCACTGCCCCCTATCTGCCCCCTTTTTCCTCGTTGCCCCCTTGGATCTTTCCATCACCCCCAGGGGGGTGGCTCTCTACTTTGGGAATGACTGGACTGTAGATCAACCAGTATTAGATGATTCAAAATGCATTACCTCACAGGAGACTGGATTAATTTCCATCCATGAGTTGGGAAGGCAATAGACAATCAGGTTGCATTTTCTTTACATTTTTAACAACCTTTTCCTTTAAATGGTGCAAAAGGTTCAGATATCAAAGGACACAAATGAATGTAAAACCTTAAGAATAATTTTTACTGATCTAATTGTTTATTTTTTTCTTATTTTCCATGCAGTTATTTCTGGGTTTTTTTTTCCAGGGGTATTCGTTTTCTTCAGATCTTGCGTATGCTGCATGTAGACAGACAAGGTGGTACTTGGAGGCTTTTGGGGTCCGTTGTATTTATTCATCGTCAGGTATGCCACTGTTTTAAGCAACTAGAAGAAGGGAAAAGGGGAAATTCTTTTAAAATATGCACTCCCAACTCTTGAGTGGAAAGATATTATGGGTTGCATGATGCTAGTTGAAGCCATTGTTCCCAATGAGAACTGCTAATATTTAGAGGTGAGTAATAGGGCTTCCAGTCGATCTATAATTTTTCTCCTTTGCTGCACTGCTGTTAAGAACCCAATTATAGGGCTCTGATTTGCTGAGATATCCTAACATTTCACTGGAGAATCAGTCGCTCTGGAACTGTAGTAAAACTGAAAAGTACGCAGATACCGTGGTTGAAGTAAAAACACAATATTGGAGAAACTCAGCAGGTCAAGCAGTGTTCTTTATATAGTAAAGATAAAGATACATAACCAATGATTGGGGCTTGAGCCCTTCATCAAGGTATGAATTTTCATCATATTTTGATGAAGGGCACAAGCCTGAAATGTTGATGATGTATCTTTATCTTTACTATATAAAGAACACTGCTTGACCTGCTGAATCTGGGAGCATGATTCATTTAGTATATTGGCAAAATGTATTGGACACAGTCTAGGACATCACAGGCAAAACCCTCCCCACCATTGAGAACATCTACATGGAACACTGCTGTCAAAGAGCAGCAACAATCATCAAGGATCCACACCACCCAGCAAATGCTCTGTTCTTGGCACTACCATCAGGTATGAGGTACAGGTGCCACAAGACTCACACCACCAGGTTCAGGAATAGCTGCTATCCTTCCACCATCAGACTCCTCGACAACAAACTCAATCACAGACTCTTTTAAGGACTCTTTTGCATTTTATTGATTTTTTTTCTCTCTGTATTGCACAGCCAGTTTGACAACTTTTTTTTGTTTCCATAATTTTTTTTTTGCACTGCCAAGATGTGATAATTCTGCCTCACCTGCAGGAAAAGGAATTTCAGGGTTGTTTAAAATTGACAGAAGTTTAAAATTGGTGCATCTCACTGCTAGTTCACCAATCACATGCAATCTCAAGCAAGCTGAAAATTCACTTATCCGACATCTACCAATCCCACAGGTGCTGAATATTTATTGAAAATTTCAAGTGAATACCAAAACTATCACACAGTTCAGAGCCTTTAGCTAGTCTTAACTAAATCACTTGAGGTGAAATGCACTTTGATAGAATAGATTTTTGGATGGCTAACCCTGTTTTCATTCCTCTTTTTGCACTCACTGTGCTTGGCCTTGAATTCCTATATCGAACAACAATATTTATGCATGTTGTATGAGAAAATTTTGTTTGGACAGCTGATTGTGAACTGCAATCAGGTGCTTATTACATCTTTTATGGCTTTTAAATGTACTTAATTTCACTGTGGCCACTCTTCCCAACCTCCTCGTTACCCTCTAATGCAAACCCTTGATCTACATTTTCTTCCTCTTGGCTGTGAACCTCAGTTGGAGCACTGCACATCAAGTGGTTAAGCTTTCATGGTCAAGAAAAATGTCCATCTCTAGACCCTTTTATAAGTGTTATGATTCTATTAAGAACAAGTTGCCACAAATATTTGACTGACATGCAGGTTTAACGTGATTGAAATCGGAATGTAAAATTTCTCCGCAAATGACGGAAGCAACATACAGAATGCAATACCTTTTTTCTGTGCAGCTGATACCATCTTGGAAACAATTTAAAAATTCCATGGTAACTTGTTATCTAAGATCATCTGACAATTCATGTATAATTAATTTTTTTTTCAGGAACTCATAACAACACTGTACATAGGTTTTTTGGGACTGATCTTTTCCTCGTATTTCGTGTATTTGGCTGAAAAAGATGCTGTTGACGAGAATGGACTGACTGGGTTTGGAAGTTATGCCGATGCTTTATGGTGGGGAGTGGTGAGTTTTTAAAAATGTCAATGACATTTTCACCTAAGAATAGTTATATACATTTTTATTTTACACTTTGGCTTTGGTGCTTTTTTTAAACATGAAATGGAACATTTTGAATAACCAATTGCTAAAATTTAATTTAGGGAGTAGGAGAAGTAATAGGAGGGCCCCTGCCCCTGTGGCCTGCCATGCCTTTTAACACATTCAGAGACTATCTTTTGTCTCAACACTATTTTTCTGCCACTATTTCCATATCCAACTATTTATAGTTAAAAAATGTATTGATCTTTATTTTCAATGAAATCTGTGACTGAGCCTCTATGGCTCTCTTGGATCTCTGGGATGGAGAACTCCAAAGATATTGAACTGTTTGTCACATGTACAAAAGTATTGTAAAAAGCTTTGTTTTGTGTACTAATGAGGTATTCCAAATCATACAACAGATAGTGCAATAATGAAAAATAAAAGTTCACGCTTATACACATTATCTATGATTGGAGCAAACATTATGAAAACAAAAGTAAATCACGAAAATCTGTAGATACTATGGTTGAAGTAAAAACACACAATGCTGGAGAAACTCAGCAGGTCAAACAATGTTGTTTATGAAGCAAAGGTAAAAATGTATAACTGATGTTTTGGGCTTGAGCCCTTCATTGAGGTATGAGAGAATGCCAGCAGACATCCGAACAAAAAGGTAGGGTGGAAGTGGGGGGGGGGGGTGGTAAAGGCAGGAGATGATAGGTGAAGAAAGGAGGGAGGGGACAGCAGCAATGAGGGGAGGAGGGATGGCTGGGTGGGTAAGAGGGAGGGGAGAACTGGAAAAGGTGGAGGGGAAAGAAAAGGCGAGCAAGTTTAGCTGAAAGCAGAGAAGTCAATCTTAATGTTATCTGGCTGGAGGGTGCCCAGATGGAAAATAAGGTGTTGTTCCTCCTATCTGCGGGTGGTCAGAGTGGGATAGTACACAAGGCCATAGACAGACATGTGGGTCTGGGAGCATGATTCAGAATTGAAATGGTTGGCTACTGGGAGGTCGCTGTTGTTGCGGACAGAGAGGAGGTACTTAGTGAAGTGATCTCCCAATCTGCGACCAGTCTCTCCGATGTAGAGAATGCCACAAAGAGAGCACCAGATGCAGTAGTTCATTTTGTATAACATATTTTCTCTGTGAGCAATGACTTGTAGTTTTGAAAATACAACTATAGAACCATAGAACATTACAGCACAAAAATAGGCCGCTTAGGCCCTTCTAGTCTGTTTTGAACCATTTTTTCCCCAGTCCCATAGTCCTCCATACCTCTCACATCCCTGTACCTGTCCAAATTCTTCTTAAATGTTAAAATTGAGCCAGCATTCACCATTTCAACTGGCAGCTCTTGTCATGTTCACCCTAAACTTTTCCCCTTTCACTCTTAACCCATGTCCTCTGGTTTGTATCTCATCTCCCCTCAGTGGAAAGAGCCTGTCAACATTTATCCTGTCTATCTCCTCATAATTTTAAATACCTCTATCAAATCTCCTCACGTCTCCCTATTTAACTGCTAACTCAGTTGCTGAAGTCTGGGCAACATCCTAGTAAATCTTCTCTGCACTCTTTCTATCTTATTGATATCTTTCCTGTCATTAGGTTACCAAACCTGCACACAGTACTCCAAATTTGGCCTCATCAATGTCTTATACAACTTTACCATAACATCCCAACTCCTGTACTCAATACTTTGATTATTTAGACATACAGCCCATTTTGGCCCACAAGTCCATGCCGCCCAATTTACACCCAATTAACCTACACCCCCGGTATGGAAACTGGAGCCCCTGGGGAAAACCCACACAGACATGGGGAGAACATACAAACTCCTTACAGCCAGCATCGGATTAGAACCCACTGGTGCTGTAAAGGCGTTGTGTTAGCTGCTACACCAAACATGCCAAAAATAAAAAGGCCAATATGCCAAAGACTCTCTTTACAACCCTATGTACCTATGATGTCATTTTCAGGGAATCTGTTCTAACCTCTGTTCTACCACACTCCTCTGTGCCCTACCATTTACCATGTATATCCTTTATTGCTTTGTCCTTCCAAAATGCAAAATGTCACACTTGTCTGCATTAAATTCCATCTAATTTTTCAGCCCATTTTTCCAGCTGGTCCAGATCCCTCTGCAAGCTTTGAAAACCTTCTTCGCTGTCCACAATGCCTCCAATATTCATGTCACCTGAAAACTTGCTGATGCAATTTACTAATTATCATCCACATCATTGATATAGATGACAAACAACAATGGCCCCAGCACTGATCCCTGAGGCACACCACTACCACTCTCTGGCTTCCCCTGTCCAGCCATTATCAAATCCAGTTTAATACTTCACCATGAATACCAAGCATCTGAACCTTCCTGACTAAACTGCCATATGGGACCTTGTCACTGGCTTTACTGAAGTCCATGTAGACAACATCCACAGCTTTTCCTTTATGTCCCTTAATGCATTGAAAAATATTCAGAAGTCAACAAAATCCTCCTAAACAAAGACAAGCCCTTAGTTATCCATGTAAATATAACTTAACACATTGCAAGTTGCATTTTATAATTTCAATGTTGTTTTTAAAATTTAGGTAACTGTTACAACAATTGGATATGGTGACAAAGTTCCACAGACATGGATTGGAAAGACAATAGCTTCTTGCTTCTCTGTTTTTGCAATATCATTTTTTGCGCTTCCAGCAGTAAGTACATTATTTATCGTCTCTGCGTAAAATTGGTTTTGGCTTTTTAATATCAGAGATCAGCCAAACTATATTTTCTACATGTGGTAAAAATGAAGACTTTTCTTATAGGGAAATCAACACTGGTTTGTAATGACACTTGATGGACGGTGCAAGTATTATTTTGAAAGAGTAGAGGTAGCCAGAATCTTTAAATGGTCTCTGAGGATATAGCTAGTTGGAAATAGGAATTGTTGGAATAATTCCAAACTAAGAAGGGGTATTTTGAATATAATTTTTAGCAAAATGAGTATTTTTTAAAATTCATAAACTTTATTCTAAAATATTAAGCTAAAAAAGTTTTTATTAAGGGACACACAATCTGCAAAATTACTTTTGATTCATACACTGCAGAACTGACCTATTTGCCACCCACATATGAGAAAGAATCTTGATGAAAATCATACGATTAACACATAAATGCTCAACCACTTATAAAATAGAAATAATGAACATTCATCACCAGATTAACCAATAAAATTCAAAACCACAGATGTCCATTGGCATAGTAATGTATATAGATGATGGATATGAAAGATGTTGAACTTATAGGCAGCTTTCCAAGGATGTCTGCATTCCAAGGAATTTGCAGTACTGAAGCGTTCACTCCAACTACTCTATGCCAATGTTCACTCTCCATATGAGATCCCACCCCACTATATTTGCTATTCTTCTCCGGTCTAAAGTATTTAAGAAAGGATACACTGGCTTTGGAGATGATCCAAAAAAAAAATCACGAGGCTAAAAGAGTGGTGCAGTTAGCGTAATGGTTACTGCAACCCCGTTACAGTGCCAGCGACTGGGGTTCGAATCCAGCGCTCTCTGAAAGGAGTTCGTACATTGTTCCCTAGGTTTCCTCTAGGTCCTCCGCTTTCCTCTCACCCTTGAAAAAAGCACATGGGGTTGTTGGTTAATTGAGGGTATTTATGTGGTACAGGCTCGTGGGCCGGAAGGACCTTCCACCATGCTGTATCCAAAAAATTTTAAAATTCCTGAAATGAGAAGCATGAGCGGCTTGAAAATTGAATGTTTTGTAAGATAACCACTGAACTTGTCCTGAATCTTTATTTTCTCATTTTAACCCTTCAAACTAAATAAAACATTTTATTGGAATATGATTTAACCCATTGATTTTTAAAAAAAAATGGTATGATTTATAAACCAAAAAAAATGTGCAAAATGTTACTGTTGCCATAGTGAAGAAAATGTTAAGTTTAATAGTATATGTGAATATTTTTAGTCTCAGTATATATGTAAAACAACCATTGGTTTGCTTCTTTTGAAGCCTGGAGTCTGATCCTGTTGATAAGAAAGTGGAAACCTCTGGATGAAGTAGAGAGAATATTGCAATGTTTCTCCCCATGTCTTCATTATTTGGAATCATATTATCATGCTTTATAAAAAGCAGTGTAATAATGTAATAAAATATCTTTGCATTAAGTGCTTTAATTAAATGTTCAATTTTAAGGGTATACTTGGATCTGGATTTGCTCTTAAAGTTCAACAGAAACAACGTCAAAAGCATTTCAGTCGGCAGATACCTGCTGCAGCCTCCCTCATTCAGGTATGTATCATGAATACAACCAGAGGTATTAACGCCAGTATGACAACAATGCGATGGATATTGTGCATTGCATAGTTCATAAAGAAAGTAGATAAGTTTGAAAGTTTTTTTTATTTACTTGTATATGTGTCTTGAAAACTCAGTTTCACCATTATCAAACAGTAGGAAATAAAGGTTACTGTCATTTAATTAATATTGATTTAAATCATTTATATTTGCATTGTGTGATTGAGCCTTTGTCTTTGAGAGTCCATTGTAAAACCTCTGGATACATTTCTGCAATTCTTATCTGCAGTAATTTTAGCAGTCGAGAAATAATTTAAATAGTTGACGTCCAGATTCAACTATGTGGCTCTTTCACCTGAGTTATGATAGAAAGTTGAATAAGACTCAATGAAATGCCAGCTTTGAATATTTTATATCAGCTGAAGAAAATTGATGGAGGTAGCTTCTCTAGTTTGTTCCACCCCTAAATTAGATTAGAGTTGATTTATTCCTTGTATTTAATTTGTTTTGGGCCAATATTCCTTGATATCCTTGTGCAACCACGATCTATGCATTTAATCCAATAGACATTTCATTTTGAGGTACCAAGATGAATATTTCTGCTCTTTTTGTGGCAAGTTGATTCCTGATTTCACTCCAAAACAGTTTAGCTCCAATCATTAGACATGTCTTTTAAAATATTGCATAGTAATTTGGAAAATCAGTTAAAACACCTAGTTCTGATCACCTTTTCAATCTTTTATTTAAGACAAGATGGCATTTATTTTGGACTTAACTGAGCCATGTGAAGTGCCAGTTGATTTATGTGGTCAAACAATAATCATGGCTTTTATTAGCAGAAACTGGTACAATAATGAAAGAAAATAGATGCATATACAGTTATATCCAATGAGAGTGTCCTTAACAGTAGAGATAATGTTAGTACAGCAAGGCTTGCCAGAGGGGAGACAGTCAGCTTGGCAGACCATGTTCAAATATGTTCTTGTTATTTAAGAGTAATGTATCACGGATTCACCTCATGAAATTGACATGAGATTGACACCATGAAAGATTTCAACAATGAAGACGCTGTTTACATCCGCTACCGCACGGATGGCAGTCTCTTCAATCTGAGGCGCCTGAAAGCTCACTCCAAGACACAAGAGCAACTCGTCCGTGAACTACTCTTTGCAGACGATGCCGCTTTAGTTGCCCGTTCAGAGCCAGCTCTTCAGCGCTTGACGTCCTGTTTTATGGAAACTTCCAAAATGTTTGGCCTGGAAGTCAGCCTGAAGAAAACTGAGGTCCTCCATCAGCCAGCTCCCCACCATGACTACCAGCCCCCCCACATCTCCATCGGGCACACAAAACTCAAAACGGTCAACCAATCTACCTATCTCGGCTGCACCATTTCATCGGATGCAAGGATCAACAATGAGATAGACAACAGACTCGCCAAGGCAAATAGCGCCTTTGGAAGACTACACAAAAGAGTCTGGAAAAACAACCAACTGAAAAACCTCACAAAGATAAGCGTATACAGAGCCGTTGTCATACCCACACTCCTGTTCAGCTCTGAATCATGGGTCCTCTACCAGCATCACCTACGACTCCTAGAACGCTTCCACCAGCGTTGTCTCCGCTCCATCCTCAACATTCATTGGAGCGACTTCATCACCAACATTGAAGTACTCGAGATGGCAGAGGCCGACAACATTGAATCCACGCTGCTGAAGATCAAACTGCGCTGGGAAGGTCACGTCTCCAGAATGGAGGACCATCGCCTTCCCAAGATGGTGTTATATGGTAAGTTCTCCACTGGCCACTGAGACAGAGGTGCACCAAAGAAGAGGTACAAGGACTGCCTAAAGAAATCGCTTGATGCTTGCCACATTGACCACCGCCAGTGGGCTGATATCACCTCAAACCGTGCATCTTGGCGCCTCACAGTTTGGCGGGCAGCAACCTCCTTTGAAGAAGACCGCAGAGCCCACCTCACTGACAAAAGACAAAGGAGGAAAAACCCAACACCCAACCCCAACCAACCAATTTTCCCCTGCAACCGTTGCAACCGTGTCTGCCTGTCCTGCATCGGACTTGTCAGCCACAAATGAGCCTGCAGCTGACTTGGACATTACCCCTCCATAAATCTTCGTCTGCGAAGCCAAGCCAAAGAAAGATCACGGATTGCCTTTGCTGGTGTTTTTCCTTGAAGTAACTTTGTAACATTTATCACTTACCACTTCACAATTATTTGATTATCTAGATATAATCTGTAACATAGTATCTTGCAATTTATAGACCTTATGGAGATGTTATGCTGCAGAGAAGACACATAGCAACACTGCTACATGGAAGATGTATGTAATGCCTCCTGATCACCCTTCTAAAGTATCGCCAACACCATCCAGTCCATACGTGAGAAAACAGGTAACATTTGAGATATTTTAGCATTCATTGAGCAGTATGAACTGCACTTATTTTGAGCTGTAATTAGAAATCTCTTGGTATTTTTAGAAGCTCTTACTTTTAGTAACTCTTACTCGGGGTTTGTTTAAATTCCAATAAAGAAATGCCCATTTTAGAATAGTACAAATTTCAGAGCCGAATTTTATTTAAATTCAGTGGCCAGTCACATTCCATCAAGAAGGAATGGGAGAGGGAAAGGTGTTTGCCTAAACCAGCTTCAACTTTGCATTTTGATTTCTAACCATGATTTTTTTTTAAAAGACTGTTTCCCACCTATCCTGACTTTGAAATTAGTAAACAAAAGTTGTAGAGGAAATCAATCTGAGACTTTACTGCAAGGTTAAAGTAGCATACACATTCAAACATGCACATCATTAGATTAACAGAAAATCAATCTATGATTTGCAGATAGCAATAGCCATTGGAGTCTTGAAACCCTTTCCCAAAGTATTACCATTTAAAATCCCACTGTTCTTAAAAAATTGCTCATACATTTTAATAGTATTATAAAATAGATTGAGAAATCAGTTAAGTGGGCAATCATGAATGTGATTAAACTGTTAAAGTAGAATAGTATATTTGTATTTATTTATCTATCACAAAATTATTGATCTGGTGCCTGCCACATTGACCACTGCCAGTGGGCTGATATCGCCTCAAACCGTGCATCTTGGTGCCTCACAGTTCGGCGGGCAGCAACCTCCTTTGAAGAAGACCACAGAGCCCACCTCACTGACAAAAGGCAAAGGAGGAAAAACCCAACACCCAACCCCAACCAACCAATTTTCCCCTGCAACCGCTGCAACCGTGTCTGCCTGTCCCGCATCGGACTTGTCAGCCACAAACGAGCCTGCAGCTGACGTGGACATTTTACCCACTCCATAAATCTTCGTCCGCGAAGCCAAGCCAAAGAAAAAAAGAACATAGTGAGTAATGGAAATAAGTTAGTGGCTCTACTGTATCAAGAACATTAATGTACACATTTTGTATTGAGGTTTATGTTACTCCTTGGAGTATTCCAACCTTAAATCTGTGTCTAACAAAACAAGAAAATTAATGAAAAGATTTTTCATGCTGGTCCGGTAGTCTAATCTTTTGTTTGGTATGTTTTAAGATTTCTGATTGACCACCATTATAACTTCAGATAAAAAAAGAGACATTTGTTTTAAGTGGCACAAGTTAAGGGTGGAATGATATAATTCAATTTTAATTTAGAGATACTTGCACAGTGACAGACCCATGAGCTCCCGTCGACCAAATACACCCATGTGACCAAGTAATCTGCCAACCCCCATACCTCTTTGGAATGTAGGAGGAAACCAGGGCAAACCCATGTAGTCATGGGAAGAATGTACAAATTCCTTACAGACAGCACTGGATTCGAACTGGATTCAGCTGGTGCTGAAATAGCATTGTGCTAGTCAATATACTAACTGTGCTTCCCCTTTATAAAATATATTACAGGATATCTTTTTTCTATTCTAAAAGGCAACAAGTTTAGAAAAACTGGTAATGTATTTACAAAGTACAACCTGTGGAAGCAAAGTAACAATTCCGGAGGAAGCTAGAGGCAGAGACAGATACAGACCAGCTATGGCAGGGAGTGCAGGCCATGACAGCCTACTAAGCAAGTGCGACCACTATAGATGGCTGAGATGCTTCACTACCAGATGAGCTGAACACCTTCTGTGCCTGCTTTGAGAAAAAGTTATCAGAACTTCATTCAAGAGGGTGAACCCTCACAAGGCATACTTGGCTTGGTACTGAAAATCTGTGCCAACCAACTAGCCGGAGTGTTCAAGCCATTTTCAACTTCTCATTGCTGCAGTCAGAGGTTCCCACCTGCATCAAAAGGGCATCAATCACCCCAGTACCAAGAAGAATAGAGTGAGCTGCCTCAATGAGTGGTGTGAGCTGCCCAGTGGCACTAACTTCTACTGTGATGAAATTCTTTGAGAGGCTAGTCATGGCCAGAATTAAGATGTTCCTAAGCAATGATCTGGACCCTCTGCAATTTGCCTATTGACACAATTGCTCTACAGCAGATGCAATATTGCTGGCTCTCCACGCACCTGTGGATCACTTTGAAAACAGCAATTCATATATACAGCTGCTTGTCATAGACTACAGCTTGGCCTTCAATACCATTATTCCCTCAGTGCTGGTCAAGAAGCTACAAACTCTGGGCCTCTGCACCCCTTTCTGGAACTGGATCCTTGACTTTCTCATTGGAAGTCCACAGTCAGTAAGAATTGGAAACAATATCTCCTCCTTACTAATTATCAAACGAGGTGCACCTCAAGGATGCATGTTTAGCCCACTGCTCTACTCATTATACACCCATGACTGTGTGGCCATTCACAATTCCAATGCAATATACAAGTTTGTTGATGACACCACATTGTTGGGTAGATTCACAAACAGCAATGAGGAAACATACAGGAGGGAGATAGATCAGCTTGTTGAATGGTGTAATGATAACTTTGCACTCAAAATTATCAAAATCAAGGAGATGTTTGTGGACTTCAGAAGGAAGTCAGGGGAACATGACCCAGTCCTCATCAAGGGTTCAGTAGTGGAGATGGTCAAGAACTTCAAATTCCTGAATGTGAATATCTCCAGTGATCTGTCCTGAAGCCTCCATGTCGATGCAATCACAAGAACGCTTGCCAATGGCTACACTTTGTGAGGTGTCTGAGGAGATTCAGTATGTCACCGAAGAGTCTCATAAACTTCTACAGTTGTACTGTGGTGAGCATTCTGGCTGGTTGTATCACTGCCTGGTATGGAGGCGCTGTTAACTCAGCCTGCAACATCATAGGCACCAGACTGCACTCCATTCAGGACATCTACATGAGGCAGTGTCTTAAAAAAGAAGCCTCTGTCCTCAAAGACCCCCACCATGCCCTCTTCACTCTGCTACCATCAGGAAAAGTAGTACAGGAGCCTAAAGACAAGCACTCAGGGGAACAAGGACAGCTTCTTCCCCGCTGCCATCAGGTTCCTGAATAATCAATGAACCAAAGTCACTGCCTTTCTTTTCGTGCACTACTATTAAAATTTTTATTATTTATAGTATTGTTGTAAGATGGTTATAATATGAAGCTGCCACAAAACACCAAAATTCATGGCTTGTTCATGACAATAAATTCGGATTCTGAAGTTGATGCGAGTGTTTTTAAAATTGGAAGCCTCAACCATTTTTTTCAATATTTATTCCAAGTTTCCATGTATTTTGATCATTGATTGAGGTAATTTCTGTACAGAAATTTTCATTTTCTTGTAGTAAACTCTTAATGACTGGACAGTTAATGTTCCTTATTTTGATGAATTATAAAAATTATAGAACAAATTTATTTTCTGTTGAAAATAAAAGTACAAATAGCACTGGGTTAAAGCAGTGGTTTTCAAACTTTTTATTTCCACTCACATGCCACCTTAAGTAATTCCTGTCCCATTGGTGGTCTGTGATTAGTAAAGGCTGGAGCTCTTCATTGGGGTATGGAAAAATATCGTCAGGTGTCATATGCACAGTACATATAGAGATACGCTGTATGGTCAGAGTGAAAAACCTGATAACGCAAGAATTTTGGACTTGAGCAATGGACGTGCAAAAATATAACATTTTACGGAAGGAATATGGAATGAGGCAGAGTTAATTTTCCAATGCAATCTAGGTGCCCATTTTGAAAGCCCATTTAGCCCACGAGCAGCATCACTAATATTGCTCTACATTTGCGCGTATTTATTTTTTTTACAAAGGAGGTATGGTATCAAGAATTTCATGCTTGTAGCTGTTGCAAAATATTTACTAACATTTTTCTTTTTTTTTAAGCTCAAGAAATATAAAAGAAAATGCAAAACTGGACAGGAGACTGAGACAGCATTTATGGTGAATACTGGAGAACGTGCTCTTTCAATACCACAGATAACCTATGACCATATTGATGAAAAGGAAGACAAGAAGGAAGTCACCTTTTTTATTGATGATGCCAGAGGTAAATTTTTTAATATAAATTTTAATTTTGGAATCCCACCCATGGTAATTTATAATGCATTTTGAATAAAAGATCGTATCAGCATTGATGATCACTGTAAAAGGATTCACTCCTTTGGTGGTGGGAGTAATCACGATCTGTCTGCCTTGTTTATTTTAGGTTATTTCTGATCCTTTGACCCACAACAATATGGTTAACCATTAATTGGCCTTGCAAGCCATTCCACTTCACTGATTCTCTAAGAGCAGTTCTCTAAAGCTTCCCACCACGACATTCTCAGCCAATGACATATGAGGACTCGTGTCTCTGTCCGTTCATGCATTATTTAAAATAAATCTTGGGAGTTCACCTCAAAATTTCCAACCACATTAGATTTTTCTACGATAGTTGATATGGTTGGTTTATTTTTTTTGTTGTCAAAAAAAATCCAAGGCTCAGTTCAATCCCCTAATCCTCAAACATGCACAATAACCAGCTGAAAGTAGTGTAATCCGCAAATGTATGGGTCGTGTTGGAACAGAATTTCACCAGACAATCATACATGTGCATGGACAAAATACATAGCATTAGGGCTTGGTTTGAGAGGATGATAATGGAGCAGGTTCTGTTACCAGTCCTCACTGTGGCCTTCCGGACAAATTGTTGATCCAGTTGGCCAAGGTCATGTAGTTTGAGGATGCATTTATTTGGTTCTTTTGTGTTTAAGGCAGAGCTGATGTCAATGAATGGTCAACTGACATAGATGTCCTTGTTGTCTGGATATAACGGGGCTATGTGTAGGGCCAAGGACATGGCATCTGCGGTAGACAAATGAAAGGGGCTGATTTACTGGTTGTGTGATTACTTGACTTTGTATATTCTTCTGATTTTGTTGTTAACCCTGCAAGCAACCATGAGGGAGAAACAGAATAGTCTCTAAGAATGGCCATATGTTTGCAAAATAGAATTCGATGCTGGCATCTTGTGAATCTGCAGGGGTCATCTACTGAATCTGTTGCTACCATTGTGGTCTCATCTATATCAGAGAGACTATGAGATCTTTTTGTTAAGTGCCTTGGCTTTGTCTGCTACCATATTGTGGATCTCCCAGTGGCCACTATTATAAGCTCCCATTTCATATAATGTGAGTATCTCTTTAAGGGCTAGTACTGGCTGCAACCATTCACAGCTATGGAGAGACTGGGTGGCAACATCTAGTACAGGCTATACCAAAAGTTGATACTCTGGAGGAAGAGAAAAAAACATTTGTTGCTTTATCCAGGGACACAGGTAGTGAGAGAGTCATGTGAGTGGGACACTGGAGAAACAGCATTCATTATTGACCCCAAGCCATCTCATGGAACATTGAGGTGGAGCGACTGTGAAATGGACAATTCGGCTAATTCTCCATCAGGGGGATTATTGAACCACGCTGTGACCAAAGGAAAGATCTCTTCGACTGACCTGTACGTAGCATTGTGGAATTCACACGTTTTGTTTCTCCTATGCAAGGAAAAGGAGTGTTGTGACAACCATTTGTCTGAAAGGATATTTCTCAGTAAGAAACTCAACAAGGATTCGTGAATTTTCAGTCTTTCCCACCTCCTTTGTGATTATTTCTGGGCATCAATTTAAGAGTCTGTGTTTCAACACAGGATTTTTAAGACTGAATTTTTGAATGACTTTCCAGAATTGAGCCTAAGCTATAATAGTTTATGTAACCATACATACCCTTTGGTTTTAATTTTATTACTCATTATTAATAAAAGAAAACTATAATACTGTCTTGGTGAATTTCTGATGCTGCTG
This sequence comes from Narcine bancroftii, assembly GCF_036971445.1. Taxonomy (NCBI): domain Eukaryota; kingdom Metazoa; phylum Chordata; class Chondrichthyes; order Torpediniformes; family Narcinidae; genus Narcine; species Narcine bancroftii. Next base: position 83,132,896 of record NC_091479.1, on the reverse strand, counting down.
GTCCTGCACATAACACTACCCACTTCAATTCTCCATCCCATTCCCTTGCTGTTATGTCTGTTTTTGGTTTCATGCACTATCAGACTGAGACCACCTGCAAAATGGAGGAACAATGCCTCATCTTCCAGCTGGCATTAACATCAACTTCTCCAATTTCTGTTAAAACCACTCCCTACTCTTCTTCCTCCTGTCATCTTTCCTCCAGCTCTCTTTTGTTCTCTCTCTCTCCCATTTTCCCCCAATCTTCTTTCACAGAGCCAAAACCAATACTCACCTTTCCTCTTATCATATTCAATTAACACTTTTTGTTGGTCAGGATTCCTCCCTCTGCCAGTCTTCAGTCTTTATTCCGATGCCTTCCTGTTCTTTGCTTATACCTTGAAGAAGGGCTCAGGCCTGTAATATTGGGCATGTATCTTTACCTCCTGTAGATGCTGTGAGACCAGCTGAGTTCCTCCAGCATTTTTGTGTGTTTCTACAACATGTAGCAAGTACCAACTAGATTATTGAATGAATGTGTGCTTTAGTCATGGGCCAATAATGTAAGTGGCTAACACCAGTTATAGCTGGTATGCAGGACTTGAAGATGGCCTTCAATTTTGAAAGGGTAATGTAATGTGGCTGCATGAGAGATTTTAGTGAGAACATTCAAGTGGCTTCTTGTTTCTCACGTGCTGTTCCTCATTAAGGATTAGCTCCCTGAGTGGATATGAACCCCTGCTCGACGTCCACTGTACTTCTTCCACTCCCTGCTCTAGCTGTGCATTTTGCATGTTATTCTATATTCTAAGGGGAAATACTTAATATTGTGTTCATTTACTGGAGCAACTGGTTTGTGCAGAAGTTTTGAAATCTTTTGGCACCTGCAACATCACTCCCTGTAGACTATAACAATTTTAAGTGACCCCAGAAAACACCAAACACTTGTACAATCATTGCAGCAGCCAAAGAAATCAATCATCAATGAACCCAGCAGTAGTTGATGATCTCTTTAAATAGCATTGGTGGAGGTTTCTGTCTGCTGACGATTACTTATTCAGCCATGCATGTTTAAAGAAGGGCATTAGCTGAAGCATTGAGCTCAGGAATGGCAACACCAATGTCAAACCTCCATTGCAAATTGTTAGGTCACATGACTGGTGATCCTCTTGCATATTCTGGTGGATATTCGCTGAGCACGTGCTCATGCCCTCTTCAATAGTGGATCAGCTATAATTCATGCTGTAATTTTTATTGCCCCCAGATGTAATTTTTGAGCAGAAACTACAAGTGCACTACATGTATGAAATGTATTTCTACATTTTGGCACCAAATCTCATTCCACCTGTATTTTGGTTATTGTATTTGGGATAGATTGTAGTTTGCACTTTATATAAAACAAAAGCAAATGGAATAAATGATTCCACTTGAAGTTAATATAAATATCTCTATTCAGAAATTTGAACTGGAATAAATGCGTACATAGAGAGTTAATGTCAAATGAATTAGGGTAACAGATGGAAGTCATTATTCAACGCAAGTAATTACAGGTCATGTATATAACACATTATTGGTGAACTTGTCAAAGTCTGATGCCCGTAGAAACACTCTGTGATGAATAGCTATTGGAATTTTTTTTAAACCATTAGTTATTACCATTGTATGTTGCCAAATCTGTATTTAGTATCTCATCAATGCTGCTTGAGAAAATTCGGCTTGGGTAAGTAGACATATTATTGGATCGACAACTGGCTGTAATGTATTCTGTCAACTCTTTTACTGCAGTCTAAAATTATGAAAATGATAAAGCTAATAACTGAACCTAATTTCTAACTTGGAAAATGTGATAAAAATAGTGAATTGTAACAGCTTTCAAATAAACATCCAGAACATGCAAATAGCCCAAATGCTTAAAAATTTAGGGCAAGTTAACGATTTATTCACATTTTCTTTTACACAAGGCTTGGAGCAGTATTGAAAATTTTTGTTTACTTGATGATCATATTGTATTCTTCCTGAAATAGTTTAAAATTTGATCTTCAATTATTTGCATAGAAAGTTCAGTTCTAGGTTCAAAGCAGGATCCTTTTTCCTGAATGATCACCACTTTTGTGGTAGTTTAGTATGGCAAACACAAAAAAAACACTGGAGAGACAATTTTGCACAGAAAATTGCACATTTATATTCTGTCTCACTCTAAATGAATGGAGTTATATGGTCCTTTAATCTAATTTTGCCCAGATTCCACCCCAAATTGTAATTGCTACTATTTAAGATGAGAATTGTTATATCTGTGTGTATTAAAGTTGCTAAACAAATTGAATCACAGTGCTTTGACAATGGCAGAATCCATCATATACTGGCATTGTCAAAGCACTGAGATTCAATTTGCGACACGGTTCAGAGCAGCACGGTTACTGTAGCGATTAGCTGTTACAGCGCCATCCACCAGGGTTCTAATCTGTAAGGAGTTTGTACGTTCTCCCCGTGTCTGCATGGGTTTTCTCTGGGTGCACTGGTTTACTCCCACCCTACAAAATGTACCAGGGTTGTAGGTCAATTGGGTGTAATTAAGGCAGCATGGAACTCATGAGCTAAAAGGGCCAGTTACCGTGCTGTACGTCTCAAAAAACAATGAATATATTGAATGTGATTATTCATTTTGAATTGCTTGATTCCTGTTAATTTTATTGTTTATTGGTTTGATTTACAAGATATATAATGAAATACAATTATCTGTTTCTGTAGCAAATTGGCATTTGTAATTTAAACCTCATTGTGGCGCTGTTTGCCTGCAAGTCAAAACAATCTTCACAATTTGCACTTCAAAATGTTCTTGAAACACTTTGCATTTCAATACATTTCTATGAGTGTTAGAGCTCCTAGAACGCTTCCACCAGCGTTGTCTCCGCTCCATCCTCAACATCCATTGGAGCGCTTTCATCCCTAACGTCGAAGTACTCGAGATGGCAGAGGTCGACAGCATCGAGTCCACGCTGCTGAAGATCCAGCTGCGCTGGATGGGTCACGTCTCCAGAATGGAGGACTATCGCCTCCCCAAGATCGTGTTATATGGCGAGCTCTCCACTGGCCACCGTGACAGAGGTGCACCAAAGAAAAGGTACAAGGACTGCCTAAAGAAATCTCTTGGTGCCTGCCACATTGACCACCGCCAGTGGGCTGATAACGCCTCAAACCGTGCATCTTGGCGCCTCACAGTTTGGCGGGCAGCAACCTCCTTTGAAGAAGACCGCAGAGCCCACCACACTGACAAAAGGCAAAGGAGGAAAAACCCAACACCCAACCCCAACCAACCAATTTTCCCCTGCAACCGCTGCAACCGTGTCTGCCTGTCCCGCATTGGACATGTCAGCCACAAACGAGCCTGCAGCTGACGTGGACTTTTTACCCCCTCCATAAATCTTCGTCCGCGAAACCAAGCCAAAGAGAAGAGAGAGTTAAAATTAGCTTCGATTTTGCTATCTTTTAAGATAATTAATTTTGTTTATCCAAATGCCCCCTTTCACTGATTTTCAATTCATTTTTGAGATTCTCTGTAGCAAAACCCCTTCTAATAACATCTTCTTCATAAACTTGATGGTAGAGGAAATACCTATTTCTGTTTCTTTTAATTTCATGTGATTGTCCTCAGGGTGACATGGCAGTGTTAAATAGCGAAATATCTGAAAAGATGGAATAAAATCACCATAATTTTCCCCAAAATATCTGCAGTGAAGTAAATAAAATCTTTTTGAGGAATTGGTGAATGTCATATCCATGCATTGTTTCTGTTAAGATTATTAATTAACTGAAAAAAAATCCTGTAAAACTGAAATGAACTAACTGAAATGCATATTTAATGCAAAGCAGGATACTTTAACAAAGCTAATTGTAACATTTTATGACATTTAATTGTTTTTTTAGTTTATTGAAACATTTTTAAAATTATGCTTTTTGTATTTCCAAATACATTTTAGATCTGCATTTAATTCTCATTTGGGTTGTAGAACAATATTTTTCTGTCTAAAGAAAATAATTAATGATGAAACAGATTAATATTATTGATTTTTTTTCCTTTGTAGAAGGGAAATTGTAGCCATTCTTTTTTATTTCAATTCTACTTGCTTAAAAGTAATTGTAATCCTGGGTTCCTCAACTGGAGGAAACAAGTTCTGGGTTTTCAATATTGAACCCCATAGACTTTTAAAAGATCTTGATTAGATGACTCCAGTCACTCTAACCTCAACAAAATACAAATGGTGTATGTAATATTTCAATGTGATTTTACATATGAGTCCATGTGTTCTTCAGATATTTTGATATTTCCTCATTAAAAATAGTATTTATCAATGTGGTTAAAACCATTCACTACATGTCTTAACAACATTATGTTTAATTAAAAATCTGTAAAACTGGAACATTAATTAGTTACTTTCTATATTCCAATCCTCTTAAAAGATAATATTCCATCAGCCTTTTAGGATATTGTTTTTATTGCACATTAGCTGTAGATAAACAATTAATTTTCTCACTATCTCATTTATCCATTTATCTAATTGAGTTTTTGCTCTACTTCAATATTATGCAGCAGATCAAGTTGTGCTCCATTCTCTGTTGGGCAATATTCAAGGTCTCTGCTGAGAATTGGAACGAGTACACTGAGGCTGTCACATACTTTATCAAAGCAGCTGGGGATGAGTGTGTCCCCACCAAATCATTCAGGGTTTTCCCCAACCAGAAGTCCTGGATGAACAATGAAATCTGGAACCTGCTGAGACCCAGATCACAGGCATTTAAGTCTGGTGGTGATCCAGATCAATACAGCAGGAGCAGGTATGACCTGCAGAAAGCTATCTCACGGAAAAAAAACCATCCAGTAAAGTAGAAGACACAAAGCTTCTCTCCCAGAGGAACTCAACACCTTCTACACCCAATTTGACAACAGTAACAGCAAAGAACCACCCCTCTGCACCCCCACATTCCCTGATGATCCCATCCTGTCCTTATCTGAGGATAACGTGCATGCTGCTTTCAGGGAAGTGAATCTGAGGAAAGCCTGGATGGAGTACCTGGCTGAGTATGAAAAATCCGTGCTGACCACTTGCCAAGGTATTCACGGATCTCTTCAATATCTCACTCCAGCAGAGCATGGTACCCATCTGTTTCAAACAGGTGTCAATCATACCAGTCCCCAAGAAGAGTGCAGTAACCTGCCTTGATGACTATCAACCAGCAGCACTTACATCAACAGTGATGAAGTTTTTTGAAAGGCTGGTGATGAAGCAGATCAGCTCCTGTCTGAGCGGTGACATGGATCCATTCCAGTTTGCCTATTGAGGTAACAGGCCTATCTCACTGGCTCTACACAAAGCCTTGGAGCTCCTGGACAGCAAAGATGCATAAATCAGGATGCTCTTTATCGACTACAGTTTGGCAACAATCCCTCAAAACTGATAAGCAAACTCCAAGACCTGGGAATTAACACCTCACTGTATAATTGCATCATGGATTTCCTCACCTCCAGAACACAATCAGTGAAGATTGGTAAGACCTTCTCCTCCACAATCTCCATCAGTACTGGAGCATCACAGGGCTGTGTTCTTAGCCCCCTGCTCTACTCACCTTGTGTGTCTTGGTATGACAATAACACTATCTACAAATTTGCTGACGATGCCACATATAAAGGAAGGGAATGAGTCAGCATACAGATGGAGATTGAAATCTTGGCTGAATGGTGCACCAACAAGAACCTTGCACTCAGTGTCACTGGGGGATCAGAGGTGAGCTCAATTAGGTTCTTGAGAGTCATTATCTTGAAGAACCTTTCCTGGACCCAACAATGGCATCACAAAGAAAGCACACCAGCACTTCTACTTCCTCAGGATTTTGCGGAGGTTTGATAAGTCATCAGAAACCCTAGCAAATTTCTACAGAGGTGTGGTGGAAAGTGTGCTGATTGGCTGCATCACGTTCTGGTATGGAAACATCAATGACCCTGAGCATAAATTCCTCCAAAAGGTAGTGGACACAGACCAGGATATCACAGGCAAAACCCTCCCCATATTGAGAACATCTACAAGGAACACTGCCGTCGGAGAGCAGCAGCAATCATCAAAGACCCACTCCACCCAGCACATGCTCTGTTCTTGTTGCTGCCATCAGGAAAGAGATCTAGGTGCCACAAGACTCACTCGACCAGCTTCAGGAACAGCTCAGGTTAGCCCTCCACCATCAGACTCCTCAACGATAACCTCAATCACTTGTGCACTTTATTGATTTTCTTTTTGTTCTCTCCGTATTGCACAGTCAGTTTGGTTATATTCATTTTCTGTTCTTTGTTTACATGTTTTACTCTGTGTACAATTTATATTTTGCATTACCATGTAGTGGTAATTCTGCCATGCCTGCAGGAAAAAGGAATCTCAGGGTTGTATGTGATGTCATGTATGTACTCTGACAATAAATCTGAAATCTCCTCCCATGACACACACAAATTGATTGTGGCCAATGTTCTTCATTTATCAATGAGCATGCAAAGCCTCCATCTCAAAGTCTAGGTTTCTGGCAATCTCTACACCACTTTCTGATATTCAGCACGTGAGGGAGTTGATGTCACTGCCCCCTGCATATGTGCTGATGATGTACGATGCTTGCTTCTGCTGGGCGATTGTTCAGGAAACACTTGGAGATGTTCCTTCGCTGTCTCTCTCTTTTGGAGGTATCTGGCCTTGTATTTAGCACGACCACAAATTAGGACACGGATAAGAAACATTGCCTATGTTTTTCTATGTCAATCATCTATGAGGAAACAATACATTTTAAAATATAAATTACATCTTTACCAGCTAGTAAAATCTATGAATATAACAAGTCCAAAATCCTTCCCTCAGAAGTTCAATCCTCGGCTCTTTTCTCATACAGATTCCCCTATTTCATTTTGAACCAGACACTCTGTTAGTTCCTAGGATTTCTTCTGCCTGTCTGCTCAGAAGGTTGACATTCTACCTATCAAGGTGCTAGATTGTGCACATTTTATCCACCTGAATTTTCACAAAATTTGAGCAAATTCAGAAGGCATTATTAGAAAAAATATATATTTTGCCATCGAATCAGCTTTTTGATCAAATAATCTGCATGTGCCTTATGCTGGAATTTTCACAGTAAATAACCAAAGAGCAATTAATTGTAATAGAGAAACAGGTCAATTTAAAAAGTCATGTTTTTATGTCAAGAGTTATGCTTCATACTCAATGATGAACAGTGTGGGTGGATATCAATTCTGTACCAGATAATTCCCAAAAGTTCTTGAAGGAAATTTTAGAGACTTATTGTGCCTTAAATTTATTTTGCCTTTGATGGGTACTGCTTGTCATTGGATGCCATCCTGCCTGTGGTAAGTCTGTTTCTTAATGTAAGGCATTGCTCATTGGACACCTCTTGGAGCAGTTGTATTGTATTCTTCCTGATAATGGATCTAACATGAACTATGGTCTCACTAAACCCTTGCCATCTCGTATTCTTGAAAATTCTGCATCTACTCTCGCATCTGGAAAGCAATCCATTATTCAGAATTCAATATTATGTTTAAACAAGTAACTATACCCTTAACAATCAAATATTTCACCAACTCTTGCACAGGGCAAAACTACTTTTTCTTCAGCTTTTCCTTTCTGAGTTATCTCTCAAATAAGTAATCAGAATTCAACATCAAGTTCAAGTTTATCATCATCTGGCTGTGCACATGAAACCAGACAAAACAGCATTTCTCCGGACTACAGTACACACACATACACAAACAATACACAGCACTTAATCAGAAGCATACACATTTAACTTGTTCCATGGCACCAAATGCACTTCTGTACATTAAAATGCTTATGGTCTAACAAGAGTTAAAATTTCAAACTACTGCACAGAAATTTCACCATCATCATTTTTATTGCTTATGTGTTGATTTGTTTGAAAGCATGAATTTAAACATATCCTAATGACTTTGTTAGATCAGCACATTTGATGAGTTATGCTCTGACCATGTGAGGTTACTGAATTAGTATTTGAGATACAGTAGTTAGTACAGGATGTTTATTTTGTACATTCATTCTGCTTCATCATGCTATCTGTCTAACTGAATGATCCTTTCTAAACATATTTCAGGGATGGTTAATGCTTATATAATGGAATTGAGAATAAAAAAATATTGTTCACTTTTAAAATAAATCCTGATGTCACTGCCGAAGCATCGGTCTCTCTGACAATCATAGCAAATATTTTATTCTCCAGGAGTATTTTTTGAGTGTGTGCTTTTACAGTTTTGTATTCTATTTGGAACATCCAAAATATGAAATTTGTGAAAAAACAAATGTGAATGACCATGGGTGTGTTTTCTACCCAACACACAGTACTAAAGTAGACAAGCCTAAATTCAACATTATCATTGATACTTCTCTATAAGCAATCTCAGGGGAGTGTTAGGCTTTACATGGACATTCCCTAACTTAGTTTGCTGGCAGTAGCCAAGAGTATGAGTGCCATGGAACAGAGAGAGGTTGGTAGGGGAGAGTGAGAGGTCTCTGATTTTCTTAATCAAGACTCCGCAGTATTGTAAATGAGATAGATTTTGGAAGGAGATTGTTATTGGGATGAGGAAACATGTATTTCAGGGATGGTTAATGTTTATATAATGGAATTGAAAATTTTTAAAAACCACACACATTCATTATTTTTAAAATAAATCCTGATGTCACTGCAAAGGAAATGGCTTCAATGGCAACAATATCAAATAGATTAGTCTCCAGGAGTATATTTTTAGTGTGCTTATACAATGTTGTAATCAGGATGTGTTTAAATTAATGCTTTCAACTGGATCAACATACAGACAAGAAACATGATGATGAGAAGAAGCTTGGTGAAATCCAAGAGTGTGTGCTCTGACAGGAGGTCTGGTGGAGACAGGAGAGAATCGTGCGCACTCTGGCTCTTTGCAAGGGCCTAGTAGCAATTCTATCATGGGTTTGGGTGCTATCTTCCATGGAGGTACAGACATATTTCTTCCTGTATGGATTCTCTGCTACCTGTTGTGGTCTCTGCTACCTGGGAGGTGCAGGAACAAGGGCAATCTTCCAGGGAGGAGCTTGATATCCTTGTTGGGCAGCTAGATTCTACTCATGAGCAAATTTACGCTCTCCATTTAGATTGAGGTGCTATCCATGAGCATCTTATGGTTCATCATGAGCAAATCCTGGATTTCCTAATGGAAAGACCACAGTCTGCTGGGATCAAGCTAAGCACTTGTGCATGTGTGCTCAGCCTGCACTTGTTCACACTACTGACCCACAACTGCATCACCAAATCCAGCTCCAACAGTAATTGGCCTTATCAGCAACAACAATGAGTCACACTACAGAGAAGAAGTGGAAAAACTCATGAAATGGTGTGAAAGTAACGACCTGTTATGAACTAACTGACCCTCTGTTAGTACTAACACAGGAACAGCAATGGAAAATTTGCCAATGGTATATTCAAAATAATAGTTTTTATTAAACTATTAACCACATTAAAAGTTTTCACTTAACTCTAAACTTACTTAACTCTAAGCTTAACCCCACTATGCATGAATGTAATTCTATAAATTTGTGTGTTTATTAAAGTCCAAACTAATTCTGTTTAAACTGAAATATTAGTTTTAAGGCATGTTGAAGGTCTATTAAATTGTCATTCAGAAGTGATTACAAAAAATCAAGTTCTTTAAATTGTTGATTAAAGCAATAATTAAATGTTTGTTAGATTTCTTCTTAAACTCTCACACTGGTTTTCTTCCTTTCCTCTTAGCTTAAGAGTTTTGAAGCTTCTTTCCACAATGAGGTTGCCTCTTCTGGCTTCTTCTAATTTCTCTTCTTCTGTTCTCTTCTTCTGTTCTGAAGATTCCTCTGCCTTTTGATGTAGCTAGAGATATAGATATATATGGATATATAGATAAACAGAGAGAGAGAGAGAGAGAGAGAGAGATACCCTTAAAATCATATGAAATTACATCACCAATGAGGCCAGTCTTAATTCCTGGATCAGTTATTAGAATTTTAAACCATTGCCAAATCCACTTTCTTGTAAACCATATGATTATCTAACTCTGGCTTGTAGACATCACGACTCCAAAAGATGACCTCACTTCTGTTTCAAGAGGCTCAAATGGCTTTGAGTTTCATTTCTCTTGTTCAAGAGGCCTTAAATGATTATGAGTCTGGAAAGCCTAACCGTATGTCACTCCAAGAATATTGTATCAACACAAAATGCCTTTAAACATTTCTTGAGTTTTAATTAAAAACACTTCAGTTCCATTGTGGTATTGTTCTTCTAGACACTATGGCTCCAAACTGACTCTTTTCTCTGTGTGCAATGATGTCTTTGCAAATATACTGTGACTTGTGTTTAAGACATATATTTATAATATAGCTTAACCTAATCTAAATAGTACTATTAACACAGATCCATTACATAACCTGAGTCTCAATATGGACAAGATGAAGGAGATGATCGTGGACTTTAGAAGGACCAGGAAAGACCACTCTCCACTACACAGCAATAACTCTGTATTAGAGAATGGAGAGCACCAAGTCCTTTGAAGTTCGCTTAACTAATGACCTATCATGGACACTCAACATCTCCTCACTTGTCAGGAAGGCGCAAGAGTGACTGTACTTCCTGAGAAAACTGAAGCAGGCAAGACTATTATCCGGTTGCATCATAGTGTGGTACAGTTGCTGCAGAAAAATGGATTAAAAGTCAAACCACGGACCATGAGTGGCTGAGAGAATCACTGGAATCTCTCTCCTGCCCCATCAACATGATTTATCGGGATCGTTGTCTGAATGGGACATGCAAAATCATTGAAGACCCCTTCCACCCTGCACGCAGCATCTTTCAGATGCTCCCGTCAGGGAAGAGATGCAGGAGTAGCAGAGCCAGTAGCACCAGGCTGAGGGCAGTGGTAATGCTGAATGACCAAAGGAACTGCTCACACTAACCATCCAAGACTCTTATTTGTACAAAATAATATTTATCTATTTATTTTTATAGATAAATACTCGTCCTTGCATATGTATTATTTGTCTGTATGTGTGGTTGTGTGTCTGCATGTTTTGCACCAAGGAATGGAGAACACTGTTTCGTCGGGTTGTATTCGTACAATCAGATGACAATAAACTTGACTTCACAAATTAACATTGCATGTCAATAGGTAATGTTTCTCCATGAAGAAGGGATGTCTATCATGGCTAATGTGATTTATGGTGTGAAAAATAAAAAAATGTAAAAAAAAAAAAAAAAAGAAGGGATGTCTACATTACAGATGTGTCATTTATGAAATTGTCTTTCTTCTGGAAAAGGGTTATACATACCTTAGTGCCACCGTCAGAACTATTCATGCCCCTTCCTTCATGATCATAATTCTGCTCAAATTGTCCAAACATTGATTATGAGGAATGAAGTCATTCCAACAGAGAGCAGGTATTTGTAATTTGCGGTCTGTCAGCCCTGCCCACTTTGGATCTTGAGGTTGAGATAGTGGCCGTGTGCTCAAGCTTCAAGAATTTGTTTATTGTTCAGTAGACAAAAATACACAGTTTTTCCTTTGTTGCTCTGTAAAGGCCTACCAGAGGCACTACCAATGCAGAACCATTAAAAGAATAATGAGAATCAATAGACATCAATGACATCAAGTGTCTGTCTTCTGATGCTTCTGCCTCCTATACCACTACAACCCCCATAGCCACATGACCTCCTGTCTTTCCAGTGGTCAACCTGAGTTGGAGACATGCAAGTTAGCCTCCTCAATCCCTAGTTCTGAGGCCCTGGAGTGGCTGGAAAACTCTCAGTACCCAAGGCTCTTCGGGAGACTTGCCTACCATTAACTGTCAGTTCCCAAGGCCCTTCAAGAATCTTGCTTACCATTAGCTTAATTTCAAATCCCAGTTCTGATATTTTGTTCCCAGAATCCAGCCATCAGCAGCCCATGGCTGAGATCCATTCTGGTTTATTGCTGTAATTTACTAATCTGTGAGGTCCTCTCCCAGGTTCTGGGTCTCAGCAGATTAGGACTCCAGCTATGACCAAGTTCTCTGAGTGGTCAGTGGTGTTTAGGATTAGGAGTTTGCTCATCTTCACAAAGTGAACAAATTACATCCCACCAGGGTATCTAAGGCAATGCATTTCCTTGTCAATCATCCCAGAGGCATAAAACAATCCACATGTTCTTGGAAGGGAATGGTGTTTAACTTGAAAGAAGTGTTTCTCATGAAAGACAAATATACTTGAGCTCTGATTTCTTCAATTTCACACTCTTCCATATATCATTAAATACACAAGCAATATTTAATTAAATTTTTATTATAGTTCTTGATTTTTCAGTATGTTGAGTGATGCCACATTGGCCTGCAGCTGCTGCCATTGCTACCTAACCAGTGATACCTCAAGTAATAAAGATGATGTTATGCATTTCAGGTCAAAAAGCTCAGTCATATTGGATTGCTGCTAGGCCTGAGAAATGGTTTTCAATCAATAAGGGGTGGCTCACTATTGTGCAGCACTTAAATTGGAAGGGAGAAATACCTGTCAATTAATTCTGGCATTAAATACACAATTGCATGTGCATTCTGTTCTCAGAATTATCCTCTCCTGTTTGATGTGTTTTCTGCTTTGTCATGCTCTGAAGGAGGGACTCCTATAAGAAGCTGAAGAATATGAACAAGATGTCATGGTCAAATGCAACACTTATTCAATGCTATTCATACTCGATGAGCCTTCATTTCTGCACAGGCTCAAATACGATGTCAGCATGCAAAATGGCATTATTCAGAAGTGATTCCTTGAGTAGGATAGCATTAAAGTAGAGCAATTACATCTCATTAGTATGAGGGTCAATAGTCTTGGGAGAAGAGGGTCAGTTATTTAGAATGTAGTGCAAAGATATTTCCTTTGGCAGACCTTTGAAATCTTCACTTCAGATGGTTATGTAAGCTCAGTCCTTGAATATATCAAAGTGCAGGTGAATTCATTTCTGGATCCCAGTAGAATCTGATATAGGAATTGGGTGTGGAACAGTACAAGGCACAAAATCATCTGAGATCCTTTTGCATGGTGGACATAGCTTGAGGGGCTTCAGAAGAAGGATGTTTTGCTCAATATATTTTAGATAATCACTGGAAGGAGTTTCTTATGGTAAACCAGGAAAATAGAAACAAATTTACAAGGAAGATGATGCATTTTAAAAATATATGATATTTGTATTCATCGATATATTAAATGTATAATCATCCATCATACTACTTGAAAAATTTGATCAACAAAATGTTACTTCTATTTCTTGAAGTTGTAAGCAGAATTTCCAGTAGTGTAACCAGATTTGCAATGATTTTTAGAATCTATTACAGGCACACTTGTTAGCAGAAGAAATGTTTGGCTAGATATTGATGAGATTGCTCTTGAACAGTAATCATGCACATTTATGTTTATTTGCCCATTAACTTCTGCTTTGTCAGGTCTTACGAGGATGTTTCAACAGTCAGGTAAGTCTGCCTTAAAGTAACAATTATTCATTATTGAGAAATGATGTTTGCTTTTGTCTCAACCCCTTTTCCATATATAATTTTTCCCCATCCAGTCTCATCAATGCTTATTCCTTCTCCATTTAATTCTCTTATGTGGTGTGGAAAGCAAAACAGATGGTTCTTCATTTTGGTGCATTTCTCATTGTTTCGATTATCTGCATATTACTGTTGTTGTTGCAGTATACAATTGTTCACTAATTTATTTGGCTTTCTCATGTGGTATTAATAATTCATTTTTTGAAATCAGTGGTTTGAGATAAATGCATCATTCTTTTGGAGTAATACTTGTTAATGAATGTCAGTGTTATCACATACTCATCTGCTTCGCTTCCTGTCTGCCTTGAATGCAGAATGAGTTTTGTCAATGAGTCTAAGCATTTGTTTCCATTGTGCAACTCCCAAACGAAGCGATTCATTTAAGCATGTCTAATAAGCAGTCATTTCTATTACTTGATTAATGTGCTACTAAATTATTTATTTTATGCAAAGACCCATGAACTCAATTGATATTTTTTTATTATATGACTTTAAAAATGATTCATTAAGTTCATTGACTCCTGCAATAATCCTTGCATCTGATTTATTGCAAAGTCTTTTTTAGCCAATTTCAGTTTGACTTGAGTGTCCCTTTCATCTAATTCTAGCAATTTAAGTCAGTTTCCACTGGTGAAATCTTGTAAATCTTGGCACAGGCTTGATGTAATTTCTTACCTTCCTCACACTGGAGAAAATTGGGCTCTTAGACCTTAACAGCTGCATGTTTGTCTTCCCACTTTACTGGAGATTAATGATCCTGTTTCCTGTTTTACACCTCCCTTGTGGTTTTTGCTGTGCTTTGGCTTTTTGCATGCAGGTCGAAATCTTTCCTGGTCTTCCTTAACCATCTGTACTTCAAGCTGTCCCTCGTCACCAGGTACAAGAGGAATCTCTGACATTATACATTAGAATTTGTTGTCTAGAACAGACACACTGTATTTGCTCATGTTGGGGGAATTTGAGTTTAAGTGCATTTAATTTTAATAAAGATGACCCTTTTACAGTTTTTGCTGATAATAATTATAATACATTAATTTTAATCATTAAACATAAACATTATACACTGTAATTTATTGTGTCTTGTTTTCTATAGAAACAAGAGAAAAAATGTTTTTAATTATATTGGCACAGTATTACATTAGTATTAGAACAATATAATAATTCTAGAATTATATAGTAATAAAATAACATTTAGTGTTGGTGATGTAATAATTCAAGAATTTATATATTAGAATAATGTAGTAATAATAATAGAATAATTAGAATAATGGAATGTTGATACCCATCTATTAGTGTTAGCAAAAATTGTTTTTTTTATGTGTGTTATCTATTGGCTTTAAATTTTAGCTTGTGATTACTTCAAACAACCAATATGACAGATCAAAATGCATCACCTCGTCTCGTGATAATGCTGATGGCCTCCAATTCAGTAAGTCATACTGAAATTTGTATTTACCTGAAAAAGATTTTAGTATTTTTCTTGTTTGTGCTTTTCTTTTAAGTGAGAAAACATGCCATTGAAGAAAACCAAAAGGATATTTCACGGACCAGCAGTTTTACTGATGGAGTCGACTTGATGGGTGAAGAATCAAAACTGCCTGAGGTGACAGATGTGTTACAGTAAGTCCAGTCAGAATTTAAATCCATGTAGTTTTTCTTTTGTTAATCTATTTCTATACTGCATTATTTGGTGACTGCATCTGAGTTAATGGTAGCTTTATAACAACATTTTTTTAAATTGTCAAAATGTTTTGCAACAAAATAAAAGAGGCATCTATAGAAATCTGAATTTTTTTTTTACAATCTTATATTTGATAAGACAATTGAAATGTAGACATTCAAAGTAATTAGCTTCTTTACCAGGAATGTGTTTCTCTTCAATGACAGAACACAAAGTCATTTTTTTTAGGGATACATATTAAGAATGGCAGCTAGGGAAGTTGGGACTGGGGAAAGAATGAATAGAGAAGGGAGAATGGGGCTAGACAGAGCATCTTTCTCACTCTTCTGCCCCTTCACCAATCACCCCTTAGCTTCTTTCTTTTCCTCCCCTTCTACCTGTATTCACCTGCAATTTTCTTGTATATGTTAGTATGATAGGCAGATTTTTTATGTTTAATTGAGCATTTCTATGTATTAATGATTGTAGGTTCTCTTGTAGGCTGCAATATCATCATATCAAATGTTCAGTGGCATCAACGGTCATATATAATTTTGTGATACATTAGCCCAAGCATGTGGCTTTTATACATCTATTAAATTTATTAAAAGACCATCTGCCTATTTGTGTATAGGTTTATGTTAGCTAATTTGAAAGAAATCATATAATTACAGTGATTAAAAATTCAAATAATAAATAAAGAAAATGTGGATAATTTGCTGTAGAAAGAGATTAATATTTTAGCATTAACCTTCAGTGTAACCAGGTGGGGTCTACTTGTTAAGTAAAAAAATAGTTTATACACCATATTTAAATTTCCTTTGGACCAGATAGCAAATAAACATGTATTATGGACTAATGGTATTTTGATCATCAGGAATGACTATATCATTTTATATTACATGAACTCTTTGGAAATGAAATGAGATAATTTGATAAACAATTTTAAGACTTCTGTAAATGAAGCCTTGAGAACATTGTATCCTTGAATTAAAATGTGCTGTGTAAAATGCACAAAGTTAAGCTGAAGGTATGATTTTTGTCAGTTGGATTTCATGTAGATCAATATTACTGTACAGCAAATGTTTCAAGAGTTCTCGGAGGGATTTAATAAAGAACAGATTATTTTACTGAAAAACTAATATTTATCTGCCACCCCTTGAAATCTGAAGAATTTTAGCAGTCAGATTTTTTTCAGATCGAGACTTTTAGGTAATATCTAAAATGCCTTTTTTTGAGGATTCTTATTAACAATTATATTTACACAGATATTGTGATAAATATTTATTCTTTATGAATTCTCAGCAAAATAATCCAAATAAACACAAGCTCTATTTATTTGTCTGCTGAAAAAAAAGATAAGACTTTCACTCAATATATTTTAAGTCTTAAAACCTTAAATAAATTACATTCAGGGAACACATGTTTACATGTCACATTGTTCAGAAGGAACATCTATTTGTTCAGTAACTTTATAAATCACCTGCTTTTTTTAAATTAAGGTTATGTAAGACTTATCAGGGGTAGCTTTATTCATTCCTGTTTTGGTTGAAAAATGGTGATTCTGGCCTTGGGAATGCATTAGATCAGCAAAGAAACTTGAGACTATGTATGCCTCCTACACCTACACAGTCAGTCAATAAAGCTATGAATTGAAGAATTATATTTTTTAAAATGATGCAGGTGAAGTTAGGTGGAGCAATGCACATCTTTGGTTTTTAAATGGGCTTGTGAACCAGGTTGCAACATTCTTCTACCCAGGGTCATGTGATAAGTAAGTAGTGAGGCAAACAGCTGCATGATCTCCTCTCCAAATAATTATTCAAAAGAAACACAAAAACTAGATTTTGGATATATTTGAGGATCTTTACCTCCATAGTATTCAGGGTGTAAGTTCATGCCTCTCCAAAACAAGGAAATTTAAACTCATCTGAATGCCTTTCCTGCATGCAGTTAGAGACAGTGTGGCAATGTAATTACTGAGTTGTAATTTTCTTGTTTAAGAAATGCAACTTTACTCATCCATACCAGACGATGAACAGAAGTATCTACTTCAGAAAATGCCTCAAATATTTTATTTATTCTTTCTTTAAACAGCTTTTGCACGAATATTGGGCGCCTCCCTATCCAGATCCACATATCACCTTGATCAGTTGTGGGTCATTACGGATCCAGATAATTTATCACCTGTCTGATATGTGTACTGTGTTAATTTGATTCAAATGAGGTTCATGCCTGAAAATAGACCTGTTTTCCCAATGGCAAGTTCATACATTTTAACGCAAATGTTCTTAGAAGTGTGTCCCCTCATTTGGGTGGCAGTTAAAAACCTTGCTCATTATGTGTCAATTCAAAAGGTAGACATCCTGCAACATGGACTTTTGAGGATCAAAGGTACTAAGAAACTGGTGGAAATTCCACAGATACAATATTTGTAACACTTTGATAGGTAACCATTATTTTCTGTTTTTGTTTTGAACAAGATTATTTTTATTTTGTTTTTGTGATTTATGGTCATATTTTAAGATATTTGTATAATTTAGTATATATTTATGAGCAAGGTCAAGTGACCAATTAAGTAAGTCTATTTTAATCACTTGCCAAAATTGTATGCTTTTAGGACCAATGGCCTAAAGGAAGTTCAAATGTAGACTGTAACAAAAAAAATCATTTATTTAAATAAGGTATTCTTTATTTTTATTTTTCACTGTTTGCGACAGAAATTCCAGCAGGTAAGTTTCAATCCAGTCCTATTTGTTCTTTGAATACCATACCTTCCAGTCTGAATAATTGCCATAAGTGTAAAAAAAATATGGAGATAAGTAATGTGACTTTAATTTGATGTGAAGAATTCAGTTTCCTAATTCCTCATAATCTGATTGTGTCATGTTAATGCATCAAGTCATTGGATACATTGAACAAGAGTCATGACCATCATTCTAATTTTCCTTGGCATAATGTATTTCTTAATATTATTTTAGATGTATTATAGCTATTTTTGTGCTTTATCTTGTTCATCACTTTTATTTAGATTTTTCTTTCAGTATCTTTGTAAGATCTGTTGTGGAAGTTGGTCAGTGTGGAACTAAAGTACTTGTTGAATTCTAGAGTGCATAAATGGAATATCTGTAGAACTGAATTAATATTTCACAATAGAAACAATGAAAATGTGTTTACCCTTTTCTTTGCAGCTGATCCCTATATTTATACCATTTGTCTTTACTATCTCATTGCTTTTCTTGGATACTTAACAATAATTGGCATTTGTAAAATAGACCAAACACTTCTTTCTTACAGTTTCTTGACAAGCCCTTTGTACATAAGGGTCTTGGAATCACAGGCAACAAAGGAGCTAAATTCAACAAGGTATTTACTGATACTTTTATTGTTACCAGCCATCCAGTCCTTCCAATATTTTCTATTTTACTTATGAGATTGAAACCTTGTACTTTCTTACATGCTTCATGCTTTTTCAACAACAGAAGTACGTTAGGTTCATGTTATATTATTTTTGGCATTATAGATGAAGACAATGGAAATGCTCTTTTGCATTCCCTGTTTGATGTTTGGATTTATGGATAAACTCATTGGAACTTGGTAGTTTTATCAAAGCTGCTCTGTTCACTTATTACATTTGGCAGTTGTCTAAAAATCTACCTAGTTTTCAACATAAAAATTCAAAATAAATTACATGATTCTTAACTCCACATAAAAAATTTAAAACATCAATATTTGTAATTAGTTTGTCTTGGTGTTGTAGCAATTATACTTCTTCTCCCTGTTCACATATGCCTCTTACATCAGTTTGGAGTCTTACAATGGTATATGGTTAAATTTCAATGTTCGTAATCACAAATATTTTAAGGATTTTACACAGCAGAGTGTGATGATTTTGAAGAAATTGATCACTAACATTCAGTAATCTTTTTTCCCCAATATCAGTAGCTGATAGGTATCAATTCCAGGGAACAATCTGCACCCCATATTGTGATCAGGATCAAGTGGGCTGAACACCCAATTGCTTTGCAGCGTACTCACAAAGTTTGGAAATCACAAGTTTTACCTAAATTTTCAGTTTATAAAAGAAAAAGTTTAATCATACACATGAGATGAACATGTGAAATATAATAAACTTTTAAAATCAAAATAAATAGAATCTTGCAAAATAAATCTTGGAGAATTACAACCATAGAAACAGTAATTATGAATTAAAGCCTATTTCCATTTTGTGCATCAAAATGCAAAGTTTCTGTGTATTTTCCAAGAAGAAAAAATTGTAAATGCTTTGGCCTAGAAATGTTATTGTGTGGCACAATACTTGTATATGCTATTGGACTGTATTGTGCACCATTCTGGATTTATGGCATGCATTTGAAAAAACAACATTTCTATATCGTCCACACAAATTTTTACTGTACGATATAAACCTATCGAAAGCATGAGATCCAAACACTAAAGCAGGACTCAAAAAGTGAGACTGATTGAAGTCTGGTTTGAGGTTGGATAAAAGAATGAATCATATCTGAACTTCTGCCAAGATGTCCAAGACTTTCATCTTCAACCATCTTGGTTTCTTCATTGTTTTATATTCCCCCATATCATCCCTCTCCAGCCTTCCAGATGGTGTCTCTTTGATTTTGTAACAGACTTCATCAGGGATTTTATCTGAAGGCTGCTCCTGGCCAATTGGAGTCAGGTGATTCAGGCAGTTGGATTTGAAAAGCTCAGATCAGCAGGAAGCTGATTGGGGAATAGAGATCAAGTGATCCAGGGAAAGTGTGTTTTTTCATGAACTTGTGTCACAGGGTGGTATTCATTCACTTCAACTCAGCAGTGTAGAGATGGATCTATTGATTGGAGCTCCACACTGTACATGCAGCAGTGAGTAGGAAATTCACAACGAACTAGTTTTTTTTTCTCTACATTGGTAACCCCAATTGATTTGCAAGTTAGTCGACCACCACCGCAGCTGTACCGCTCATTGCGGTGGTCAGTTTGAAGCTACCACTGTTTTGGCTCACTGACCCAGTGTTATGGAGGCGCAATTTTCTACCCAGAACATAACATTACAGGTGATGCATTTTGTGTATGTTATTGCCTCTTTGCAACCGGAGGTGGCACAAGAAGTACATGACTTCTTAACTTCTCCACTAGTCAAAGACCATTATAACAATCGTAAATCTGAGTTGATCAGATGCACTAGTGCTTCAGAACAGCAATGTTTACACCACCTTCTTATGTCAGAAGAGCTGGGGGATAGGAAGCCGCCGCAGCTTTTTCAGCGAATGTGTCAGCTGTTAGGAGACTGCAAGCTGGAGGACAACATCCTAAAACAGTTGTTTTTTTTTACAATGCCTGCCTGATGATGTTCGTCTTATCTTGGTGTCAATATTGGAGGCTTTAGACATCAATGAGCTCGCTAAGATCGCTGATAAGATCTTAGAGGTGGCTATGCTGGGCTGGATGGTACAGTCAGCACTCCTGCGCCTCCTTCAATATAGCAATTGGAAATAATGGAACTGTGATGCACTGTTGATTAACTTGCACACAAGGTCCAGGCAATCACCTGTCACAGCACTGTGGATTGGGGCCATGGTGACAGCCTGAAAGGGCAGCATTGTTCACGTTGGGGGTGGAGCCACAGCCGAACACCATAGCACGCCGGTGCTAAATGCTGGTATCACTGGAGATTCAGTGACAAGGCTCAACACTGTGTGCCACCCTGCTCTCTACCTAAACAGCAGGGAAATGCCCAATCCAGGGACTAGAGGTAACAAGTCTTCTTGGTGCAGAGCTGCACAGTCATCTGCTATTTCACATTACAGACAAACACCAGGGCATTTGTTTTATGGTAGACACCGGAGCAGAAGTTAGCGTTCTTCCTCCATTGACATCTGTTTATCCGTGGTACTTCCACTAACATTCAACTACTAGCTGTCAATAAATCGGCCATTTCTACATATGGAGGAAGATCACTCACACTTAATCTTGGACTGCAGTGTGTTTTTAGGTGGGTTTTTAATCATTGTCCATGTACCAATTTCTTATGTGAGTATGGACTGCTGGTGGATGTCAAACAACACAAACTTATTGACTCCACTACCAGCCTCAAGGGATACACAACATGTCAGTCCATCTGTTATAACCACAACATTGACTATACTTTTTGACCTCCTTCTTCGAGAGTATCCGGAGATTACTTGCCAAGTCACGCACCATATACAAACACATGAACCGCCATTTCAGCTCAGCCTCGGCAACTCACTCCCGATCGGCAGCAGATTGCTAAGGTTGAAGTTGATCATATGTTTGAACTGGCAATCATTTGACAGTCCAACAACAACTGGTCATCTCCCCTCCACATGGTTCCCAAGAAGACACCAGGATATTGGCATCCATGTGGAGACTACCATGCCCTGAATGCATGTACAGAACCTGAACCCCATCCAGCATCTCTAGGATTTTTCGTCATCTCTTAATGTCACATTTTCTCCAAGATCGATTTGATTCGAGCATACCATCAAATCCCAGTGGAGCCTGCTGACATACAGAAGACAGCCATCACAACTCCTTTTGGACTTTGAGTGGGTATGTATGCCATTTGGTTTACAAAATGCAGCAAAAGCATTTCAGAGGGTGATGGATGATGTGGTTTGTGGTTCTCTATTTGTCTATGTTTACATAGATGACCTGCTAGTAGCCAGTTCTATAGATGATGAACACGAGATTCATCTTAGTCTACTTCTCGACAGTTTGAGTATGGCATAGCTGTCAACCCAGCCAAGTGTCAGTTTGGAGTACCTTCCTGGGCCATATGGTTGATGAACACAGGATTTTCCCTCATGACGACAAAGTGAAGGTAATCCATGATTTTTCCATTCCTTTATCACTCACAAAGATCAGGGAGTTTCTTGGTTTGATCAATTTTTACAGAGGGTTCATCACCCCACTGTGCTGACATACTCCAATCACTCATGGACCTGCTGAAGAACAGGATGAAGAAAAATCAGTCCATCACACTCATTGAGCTGGAGCTTTCAGCCTTCCCTTGTGCTAAGAGTGACCTGGTTAGTGTGAATTCTCTTGTTCATCCTCAACATAATGTTCCATTATGTCTTATTCTCGATATTTCGGAGTAGGTGGAGCCATTCAACAGCTCGTAGATGGTGCCTGGCAACCACTTGCCTTTTTCTCCGTGACTCCAACCTGGTGAAACCAATCATAATCCATTTGGTCATGAACTGCTGGACGTTTACCTTACCATCAAACATTTTTGCCATCTACTTGAAGGCCGCACACTTACCATCTATGCCGATCACAAGCCTTTGACGTTGGCTCTTTGTTCCAAGCCGGATAGGTACACCCCATGTGAAGTCCATCACTTGAATTACATATCGCAGTTCACCTCCGATAGTCACATGTCAAAGGGAAGGAAAACACAGTAGCAGATGCACTGTCACGTCTGCATGTAGATGCATTGCATACCTCCTCTATCATTGATTTTCAGCAAGTCGCCTGTGACCAGGAGGATGACGATGACTGGGCTGCAATTCAACAATCAACCTCACTCTCATTCAAGTGTGTACCCTTGCCAGCAAGAAATGGGCATGTCTCGTGTGATGTATCTACTGGACATGAATGACCCAATATACCCAAGAAACATCGACGGTCTGTTTTCAATGTTGTCCACAGAATGTTGCATCTTGGTATAAGGTCTACACAGAAGCTGATAACATCTTGCTTTGTATGGCCTAACATGAATAAGGATGCTAAGCAGTGGGCTAGAAGCTGCATTGCCTGTCAGAAAGTCGAAGTTCACCATCATACCAGAGCTCCCCTTGACATGTACGCCACACCAGATGCCAGATTTCAACTTGTACCTATTGATCTGGTAGATCTTCTCCCTCCGTCAAATGGGTACAGTTCTATTTTAGCAGGTGGGTTCATGCTTTACCTATTCATGCTATGACGGCCGAGGCAGCAGCCAGAGGTTTGGTCTACCACTGGGCAACACGTTACGGCACACCATCTATAATCACGAAAGACAGGGGATGACAGTTTGAATCCAAACTCTTTCACAAACTGACCAATCTACCTGGTAGTACACGCACCCGCACAACAGCCTAATGGCATCGTCGAACACTTTCAACATCAACTTAAGGCAGCATTGAAAACCCAGCAGAACCCAAACCAGTGGGATGAGTACTTGCCAATCATATTACTGGGCATCCATACGATGGTAAAAGAAGAACTAGGCTGCACTAGTGTATGGGACTACAATGACAGTACCTGGACAGATAGTTGCACCTGATTGACTGACATTGATACTAGATACAATCAATTATGTTCATCGACTACAGCAGTACATGACAAACATCACTTCTGCCAAGAAGCGTATACAAAGTGTTGTATCACATGTACCAGCTGAGCTCTGTTCACGTTCGTATGTATTCATCAGATGTGATGCAGTTCATTAATCCCTCCAGACTCCATACACTGGACCATATAAGGTGACACACAGGTCTCCCAAATATTTTGTTCTCAATATACAAGGCAAGAGAGAGTCTGTTAGCACCAACTGTCTTAAAGTTGCTCACTTAGAGGATGAGGTTTTAGCTACGTCGATGACCAGGAACAAACTGGTTGTGCCAGTAAGCAGAAAATCTACTACCACCGCTTCTGACAGGGATAACACATCTCCACCCGCAAAAACAACAAGGTCTGGGAGAAAAGTAAACTGGCCAGCTCGTTAAGCACAATATTTCAACACCTGAAGGGACTCTTGATATTATACATCTGTAATGTTACCCTTTCCTCATTATCAATCACTTGCTCCCATACTTAGTGATCTTGGAGGGGGATTATTGCAGCAGATTTCAGCAAGGAATTTTATCTGAAGGCTGTACCTGGCAATTGGAGTCAGGTGTCTGAGGCAGTTGGATTTGAAAAGCTCAGATCAGCAGGAAGCTGATTGGGCAACAGAGATCAAGTGATCCAGAAGGTTTGTGTGTTTTTCATGAACTTGTGACACAGGTATAAAGAAATCTCTTGGTGCCTGCCACATTGACCACCGCCAGTGGGCTGATAACGCCTCAAACCGTGCATCTTGGCGCCTCACAGTTCGGCGGGCAGCAACCTCCTTTGAAGAAGACCGCAGAGCCCACCTCACTGACAAAAGGCAAAGGAGGAAAAACCCAACACCCAACCCCAACCCACCAATTTTCCCCTGCAACCGCTGCAACCGTGTCTGCCTGTCCCGCATCGGACTTGTCAGCCACAAACGAGCCTGCAGCTGACGTGGACATTTACCCCCTCCATAAATCTTCGTCCGCGAAGCCAAGCCAAAGAAAAAAAAGAAGACACAGGGTGGTCTTAATTCACCTCAGCAGTCTGAAGACAGAACTATTGACTGGAATGTTCCACATTGTATGTGTAGCAGTGAGCAAGAAATTCAAAACTAATGTTTTTTTTCCCTAAAATTTCCCCGATTAACAACCCTTTTCATCGGACAGTCCTTGTTCACCACACCAACCAACTTTCCACATCTTTGACAATGTACAATGACCCACAATTATCATTTTGATTCAATTTCTCAGATTATCCACCAAGCTATTGACTCCTTCCCAAGCTCTCACTGACCAGTTTCCCCACTCAACCATCATCTGAACACCTCTATAAGAGTCCTTAATCCTCAAGCAATATGAATATATCCTGACTGACAAACCCTTGTAATGGCACAAACAAAAAATCCTCTCTTCCCTACAACACCAAAATAAATCCACTCTCTATTTCCAACCCTGCCCCAGCCTACACTTGTAACACTCTTTACTATCTTTCCTTGGTGTCCAAAATCATAGAAAATAATGGGGAAAATCATGCATGTTTATGTGTCATTTGGACAGGCATGATGCACAGTAGAATATCAGAGTCTGGATTTTGAGCAAAACTTGGCACTGTTTTTTATGCCTATTACATTGTCTAAGCCACAGATTTCTTGTCAAGTCTCATGATGGAGAAAGCTTCAAAGCTACACTCAATGGAAGAGTAAGGAACTATTCATAGCAATCTAATTTCTTGTTCAACTGTGCAAGTGTTTGCTCTGAAGTTTGTTATATTTTCTCACTTTTAACTGCAAATTCTAAGCCATCGATTTGTCAAGTTATCCCATATACTTTAAGTGCTATTTAAATGTTCTAATATGGGTATTCAGATTTATATCAACCTACTCTTTTTGAGCAAGCATGAGATGGGTTACATTGGAATGTGCCCATTGTGTGTCCACTAATAGCTCAAATCATTTCCATGATTGGACTTGGTTAAAACCATGTTGACTTGTATGTGTGGATTTGATGGCCAGCCAAGTGGTGGTAAGAGAAAGAAATGTAATGGCTCTCTGTGAAGCCAAGGCAGTGTGTTTTGCTCAATGGAGAAGGCCAGTCCATTGCAGAATGTGGAGGACAGGTGGGAGGCTAAAGAGGATGTAGGGAGCGTGTTTCACTTGTACAAGTGACTCCAGAACAATATTTCCATAAAAAAAGTTTCCAGAGGCAATCTTGCTAATTGCCCTGAGTGACCATTTTAATGACCTGATTCAACAGGTCTGAGTTGATTGAGTTTCTACTGTATGCTGTGTAACATAAAATTTGTGATTGGGTCCCATGAACATCAGAGAGTCCTGCTTCATGTAAATAATGGGAACACTGGACACTTATTTTCTGATCTATTTCAAAGTTGCACTTGGCCAGACATTGATAGAAATGGATATTAGTCAGTCATTCTTGCCAGAGAAAAATGATGTTATTATTAGTGAGAATGAAATAATTAATTAATATATTCCTTTTTAGCAGCTAAATAGATTATTGGAACATTTTCATATTTTTATGAATATGTTTCCAAATGCTCCCCTTTAAATGGAGAGCATTACCATTTTAAAAAGCCCTATATTTTTTGACACGGGGACAAATGGAGGAGGCTCACTGACAAAATGCCTGTAACATTGTTAGATCAATTTTGTTGCTATCAACTGTAAGTGCTATTTATGAGATTTTTTTTAAATAGTTCACAACGAAAGATTCAGGTGGTGATTTATAAATTATTCTGAGTCCCTAATTCAAAAGAAATGAGTAGGTGGTTTTAGGTCTTGAAATATCTTTTAATCCTGTTTGTGTTTTTTTTCAATGTTGTTGATGTTATTAATAAATTAAAGTTAAGACATGCTTGCCACTTAAAATCTAAGCAGGGACCTCTTAATGTATATAAAAAGCGGAAGCAGAGCCGGTGGTAAAATCAGAAGGTATTTAAAGTGGTACTTGAAGCCACTTAATAGCAATCAAGAGTTGAGGCGAAGATATGATACAGTATGTGTGATGCCAGGACAGTCACTGGGAAGATGAAACCTTGAAGATAGAAAATTGTATTCATTGGCAAATAATTGTAACTACACAGAAAAGATTCTAAACCAGGTTTTTTTTCTTGGATTCTAATCTGTCATTGTTCACATTGAAAGGTACTCAGTGGATTGTTGTCAATGACTGAGAAACCCCCTGTAAAAGGTTCTCCAGCATTTGGATAACACTATAATAAATCACCATCTGATTTGAGTAAGGAGTTACCCTTCTGATGACTACATAGTTCAGTAGAATTCGTACCAGGAACACAAGAGTCTACTGGGAAGAAATGTGAAGTATATTGAATAATTATTTGGAAAGTAATCCTTTGAATCTTGTCATGGCCAATAAAGTTTTGGTATCTGTAGGCGAAATTGAGTTTACTTTAGTGTCCTCACATTGTATTAGCAATGATGTGGGCAGAGAAAAATCTTTAACATTTCAAAGCACTGTCAGCTGTCGAATGAAACAATGATATTTCAATTTACAGAATAATACTTTAATTCTCTATGGCAAGCCTTTGGAGGAGAATTTTTATTTTAATTATGTTTTATCTGAATTTTAGAAACATTAAAACCAATAAGATCGTTTGTGAACATGCTTTGATTGCGGCTGACCAAGACGAGACAAATTATAATGAGATCAACAGATACAAAGGAAAGTATTGTAGTTGTAATGTGTCAGGAGAAGATTTGCTGTTGCATATCACCATGTTTCCAGGAAGACTCAGCTTCCTTCACCTTTCAAAAGCAGTTTCCTAAGGCCAAGTTGGTAACTCTAGATGGTGGTAGATATCTGCAGCTTCCTTTTAAAAAAAAATGGGCAAATATCTTCAGTGGAAAAACTTGAGCATGCTCAATTTCTTTGCCTCTGGTTCTTTCCAAGACACTTCAGATCAGATTCTATTTATTGTCATCTAAAAAAAAAAAGTAATATATAAAATCACCTTTAGTCTGCTATAAGGCTGACAAAAATTCTACATTAGCATTGCTTGGTGCTGCTTACAATCAGAGAAAAATAAACAAAAGAGAGCCCCCAGAGTCACTGAGTGCTCATGGATTCACCTCCAGTGCTCCTGCAGCCGCATAAGACTCCAGTTCAGCTCCAACCATCAGCCACCTGAGCCCAAATCCAGACCTCCAACATGATGAAGAAGCCTTCAATGCCCAGGATCCTTCAGGAGCCCTTCTTGTCCTCAACATCCTCTCCAAATCCCAGATCCAATACCTGGTGCTCGTGAGTCAGTCACCTGAGTGGGTTCCTCACCCTCAACTTGCCAACAGCTCGCCACTGTGTGTGTCCTTCAGCCGCAGAGCCTTTCGCTAGTCTGCTACTGTGGTCACTGACCTTGGGGTCTTCTCCTCCTCAACGGCAGGTGTTCTGGTGCCCTGCGCCAATCTGCTGCTCACAGCCCGGACTCAATTCCCTGTGGCCGCTACCAAACACAGGTGCTGCCATCTTGGGCCCTGACCCTATGGTTGCAGTATTTTAAATAAAATATCATCAGCTCCTTTAAAAGGCCATTTAAAACTTGCATGGAGGCCTCAGCAGTAGGACCCCACAGGGGAGCAGTGTCTCTGCACCCCACTTTCTCTGAGTCCATACCAGTGTCAACGCTGCCAATACAGCAGCTCCAGAAGCACCGCCATTTTTAATTTGCAGAAATTATTTTTTGCATAAATCCAAATTGATTAATCAATAAGGTTGGTCACAGATGGATTATATGATAAGGCTTGGACAAGTTGAGTTCCCCTGGGATGATGATAGCTGGAATGAGCAAGCTGAATTCCAACAGATACAGGTTGCCAAAGACTGCAAAAAAGGAACAATATTACCTCCAATACAGTTTCAAAGTGTTTTGTAAATCAAAAGGATTTATCACAAATGTGCAGGAAGAGCTTCTGGCTGGTCTGTGTCATACCCTCAGGAAGCTGTCACAATTACTTTGTTTTCCTAGTTGGCAATCAGCGGTGAGCGGTGTGTCACAGAGGTTGGTACTGGGCCTGCAACTGTTCACATGCATTATCAATCTGGAAGAGGGGATTGTGTGTCTAAGTTTGCTGATGACACTAAATTGAGTGAAAATCAATTTGTGCAGAGGATACAGAGAGTCTGCAGAGAGATATGGATAGATTTAGTGAGTGGGCAAAGGTCTGGCAAATGGAGTACAGCCTCTCCCTTACTTACAACCTATGTGACTTATGACCATCTGTACATACAACCAGAATATACGTATAAATTTTAGAAAATAAAGAAAAAATATATGTAAATATAAAAATTATGCTTGGTCATGTGTCCACCATCACCGCATGCAAGTGGTAGTAACTGTCAGACGATATTCCGGCATTGTATACATCACAGCATCTCTCAATTCTCAGGATAAAAAGAATGCTGTACACCTACAGGAGGCTTTTGGGAGAGTGTGGGGCAGTAGGATCAGTATGGGGCTTGATAGCAGGCTGTCGTGAAAGTGCGGAGCAGTGGAATCCATGTGGGGACATTGCTGGCTGTCGGGAGAGCACAGAGCGGTGGGATCAGTGTTGGGACATTGATGGCTGTCGGGAGAGCGCAGGGCAGAGGGATCAGTGTGGGGACTGATAGCATGACTATATGCCATGCTAATATACGTCCAGCTTAAGTCCATTTTGAGATCTGACCAGTCAGTCAGAACGAGAACTAGGGCATATATTGGGGAATAGCTGTACAATGTTAGTTCTTCTTTGGCTTGGCTTCGCGGACGAAGATTTATGGAGGGGGTAAAAGTCCACATCAGCTGCAGGCTCGTTTGTGGCTGACAAGTCCGATGCGGGACAGGCAGACACGGTTGCAGCGGTTGCAGGGGAAAATTGGTTGGTTGGGGTTGGGTGTTGGGTTTTTCCTCCTTTGCCTTTTGTCAGTGAGGTGGGCTCTGCGGTCTTCTTCAAAGGAGGTTGCTGCCCGCCAAACTGTGAGGCGCCAAGATGCACGGTTTGAGGCGTTATCAGCCCACTGGCGGTGGTCAATGTGGCAGGCACCAAGAGATTTCTTTAGGCAGTCCTTGTACCTTTTCTTTGGTGCACCTCTGTCACGGTGGCCAGTGGAGAGCTCGCCATAGAACACGATCTTGGGAAGGCGATGGTCCTCCATTCTGGAGACGTGACCCATCCAGCGCAGCTGGATCTTCAGCAGCGTGGACTCGATGCTGTCGACCTCTGCCATCTCGAGTACTTCGACGTTAGGGATGAAAGCGCTCCAATGGATGTTGAGGATGGAGCGGAGACAACGCTGGTGGAAGCGTTCTAGGAGCCGTAGGTGATGCCGGTAGAGGACCCATGATTCGGAGCCGAACAATACCCACACAATGTTAGTAAATGTGAGGTTATTCACATTGGAAGGAAAAATAGAAGATCAGATTATTACTTTAGTGGCAAGCAATTGCAACATGCTACTGTGCAGAAGGACTTAGGAATGCTGGTGCATAAACTGCAAAAGGTTAATTTGCAGGTGCAACAGGCTATCAGGAAAGCATATAGAATGTTAGCCTTCATTGCCTGAGGAATTGAGTTTAGAAGCATGGAGGTTATTCTGCAACTGCACAAGGTACTGGCCTCCTTACTTGAGGAAGGATGTACTGGCCTTAGAGACATTGCAGAGGAGGTTCAGGTTGATTCCAGAGATAAAGGGGGTTCACCTAGGAGGAGAGATTGAATTTAGAAAAATGAGAGGGGTTCTTATAAAGACATATACAATTATGAAAGGAATAGACAAGATAGCGGTAGGTAGTTTTTCCCCACTGTAGGTGAGACGAGAACTAGGGAACTCAAGAATCATGGTCATAGATTTAGGATGGAGATGAAGAGGAACTGGTGTATGTATAGAATTCTCTGCCCATGGAAGCAGTGGAGGCTACCTCAGTTATGTCAAAATTTGATAGATTTTTGTAGAGAAGGGAATTAAGGGATCAGGGATAAAGGCAGGTAGTTGGAGATGAGCCTGTCATCAGATCAGCCATGGTTTTATTGAATGGCAGAGCAGGCTCGACTGTCTGAATGGCCTACTCCTGCACCTATTTCTTATATTGTCTTATGTTCTTATGTAAAGATCATCCAATGTTCGCTTCAAGAATGAGACTATTATTGAAAAGGACTACACTGTCCAAACATGGCTCCTGACAATTGAATGAATTTCTAATGTTGTGATGTAGGAGTGCTGCAGAGCCTAGATATGTCACTGAGCATTGCTGAATTTGCACTTCTGATTTCCCTCTTTGATTAAGAGCAGAGATTTTGGCTTTCATTTGATGGTCTATTGTAAATTTTGTGTAATTATTTTTTCATGTTTTGTTTATGATATCAGTACAGCAGTAAAAACACTCTTCAGAGTTGCACAGAGACAGACAGACAGAGAGATTGGTTAGAACAAAGGCAAGATTATTTTTTTAAAGTACTGCAGTTGCTATAGAATTAAATGTTTCTCTTTCCAGACACATTAAGAGAAGAAACTCAACACATGAATCAGAATTTATGGCCATGAGGATGTCATAAAATTCGTTGTTTTGCAACAGCAACTATAATTGCATAAAAAATAGTGCAAAAGAAGTGAAAGTGAGGGAGTGTCTGTAGTACATTGTCCATTCAGAAACTGATGGTGTATGGGAAGAATCTGTTTTTGTACTGTTGAGTATTTGTCTTCCTTCCTGGTAGTAGCAGTGAGAAGAAGGTATGGCCTTGGTGGTGAGTATCCTGGAGGATAGAGGCTTCTTTCTTGAGACACCGCCTCTTATAGATTTCCTTAATGGAGTGAAGGCTGGCGCCCATGATGGCAATGATGCTGGATCTCTGTAGTCTTTTCCTGTCCTGTGTATTGGTAACTCCATCCAGCCAGTGATGCATCCAGTCGGAATGCTCTCCGTGGTACGCCTGCATAAATTTGCAAGTCTTTGGTGCCATTAGCAAACCTCCTCGTGAAGTATAGCTGGTGACGAGCTTTCTTTGTGGTTACACCAAATTGTGGATCATTCTTGCACGTCTTTGAATTTCTCTTAAATATCCTTGAAAGAGTAAAGTCAGCAATACTCCTGACTATATCACCGCACTAATAAGGGGAACGTACCTGGAGATACATAAAATTGAAATGAAAATCACTTTACTTATTCAGAGAGAAATCCACACATTTCATTTTGGGACTAATTCAGTTAACATCCTTAATTCTTATGACAAAGTAGCTGAAAAATGTCTCAGAAAGATTCCAAATTGCCTCATGTACTGTCAAATGGAGACCGTCCGCAAATTGGAAGCACAATACCTTGTATTCCATCTTGGCAGTCTCCAACCCGGTGGTATCAATATCAACTTCTCCAATTTCTGTTTACCACCTCTTTCCCTACCTCTCTGTCTCCCTTCATCCACCTCCCCATCTCTTTCACATATCAGAGATCTACCCTTCTGAGCCCTCTGCCCTCTCCCCCCCTCCCCATTACTTCTCAGCACCTTTTTCTTCCACCAGCCCATCTAATCCACCTTTTAAATGTTAGCCTGTGCTCCTTCCCCTTCCTCTCTCCTCACCTTTCCTCTTACCCCTCTTCTCTCACCTTTTTATTCAGGCATCTCTCTATTTATTCCAGATTCCTAGTGAAGGACTCTGGCCTGAAATGTTGATTAACTTTTCTTCCTCTGGAACTGCATGACCTGCTGAGTTTCTCCAGCATTTTTGTATATTGTACTCAACCCCAGCATCCGTAGATTTTCTTGTTTAACTCTTAATTTGGTTGAAGTACAGTTCAAATCTAATGGAGAAAGTCACCCACAGGCGGACATTTTCAGTTGCTCTTCTTCAGAATGAGTTAGAAGTTTGGACACTTTAATGAAATCACAGTGTTCGAGGATCAGACCGGAAAATGAAGTTGAGCACAGGATCATCCATTATCTCACTGAATGGCATCAGTTGCTTCATGAGTAGTAATGATTTACTTTTGTCTCTATTTCTCTCTTGTGGCTTTAGGGAAGAGAGATATGCAGCTTGAAAGTAAACACAGAGATGATGGTGTTTTCATTGATGGGAATTTTTCATGTAACAGCAAGCAGCCCATACTGCTGAATATCAAGCAAAATAGAAACTTGTCTATTGCAGTTTCCTCACCAGGAACTTGGCATTAAATACAGCTTTGATTCTTCACAACCTGATCCTGCTCATTGATAATGGTATTTGGGGCAGCTAGAAAAAGCTTTGCCTACAACACAGTTTTTCCAAAAAAAACCCAATTGGTAGCAGATCTAAGACATGGTTTCTTTCCTCTTTTCTTCACCCACCCCCCCCCCCCCCCCCACCACCAAAGTCAAAGTTGTCAAATGTGAGTATTTCTGGATGGTTTTGAAAATGAAGAGAAATCATTTAAAATCTCTTGAGCATTGGGAGAAAAAAAAACATTAGTCTCACTATCATTCCCCTTCATTGAAATTGAGTTAAATGGTCCCAGTACCAGATTCAACCTGGTGAGGTTATTCTTGTTGATTTCTGGCTCTAAATTGTGTGGGATAGTTCAACTTCAAAGTCCAGCATCAGAATGCATTTGGGAGAACAAATGCACATTGCTGCCAGCAATTTGTGTGCTTCTGTTTTTGCATAGAAACCCTAATTTGCTTAGTTACAAGGGGCAATGGTCCCTGCAATATCTGGGCCACTGCTGCCAATTTATCTTTGCAGGATAACAGTCGTAGAGAGGATAAATTCTAAGTCAAAACCCAGGAGCTGTGCCAATGTCGTCGTTTGATTATTTCTTTTAATGAGACAGATATTTCTTTCCATGACACCTGACAAATTTGCGCACAATTTTGGGTGTCTTGGCATAAGATTTTTTTGTGTTGTTGTTTGTGTGAAACTTGAAGTCCAATCCTGTCTGTGCTCTTCTAAGTATCTGGTGCTAGCCTCCTTCCTCATCAGCCCACAGGAACAAGCTAACATGCTGCAGGCATTTGCTGGGATTGAAAGCTTCCTTGAAGTACAGGGACTTGTATAATGCACTCATGTGGCTGGTCTAATAGACACTGAATTCCAAAAAGGGAGAATGTTTTCTCAATGTATAGTAGGGAACTGATCCATTCAGGACTCTTCTAATGGTCAGTTTGAACTCTGCTGGCAGTTTGCATGAACACACATTCTCAGGCAATCATATCTGTCTCTTATCATTTATCAGCCACACTTCCTCCAAGAATACATTTTGGATGATAAGAGCTATTCAGTAGTCAAATGCTTGATTAGACTCTTCACAGCTCTAAAGCCACCAACGATGCAGCAATCACAGCCAGGTTACTGCATTACACAAAAGTGTTGGAGAAATTCAGCAGGTATGCCGCATCCATAGGAAGTTACAAGCAGTTGATGTTTCAGGAGTTTCAAGAATCAGGCAGACACCTGACTACAACGGTTGAGGGAGGGAAGGGGGAGGAGCGTAGGCAAAGGTAAAATGTGGATACAGGTGGGGGGAGGGGGTAGAAGCTGAGAAGTGATGGAGAGGGCAGAGGGCTAAGAAAGATAGCTCTCTGAGAGGAGAAGGGAGGGAAAAGGTGAAGAGCTGGAGGAAGGGAGACTGAGGGATCAGGGAAAGAGAGTCTGGGAGAGGGGGGTTGACAAAATTGGAAAAATCAATATTTATGCTATCTTGTTGGAGACTGTCGGGATGGAATATAAGGTTTGCAGGTGTCGTCAATTTGGCAGTGCATGAGGCCATGAACAGATGTCAGTGTGGGGCTAATACTTGAACAGAAAGCCTGGAATGGGCTGCCAGTAATAGTAGTGGAAACTGATATAATAGCATTTGGGGCTTCTTAACAGACACACATGAAGGAGATAGAGCTATATCTATTGTGCAAGCTGCAGAATTTTATTTGATTTGGACATTATGTTCAACACAGAAATGTGAGCCAAAGGGCCTGTTGCTGTGCTGTTCTGTTCTATGCTATTGGCTATAAAGGAAGTGCCATGAAGGTTCACGAAAGGGTAAATGCAGGGAGTATGAATATAGAACCAGGGATTGCAATCTCAAAACCCAACAGGTAATTTCGAACAGAAGGAACAATATTTTTCATTTCACTCAAAGCTTGGTGAGCATTATTATTCTCTGGGTGGCTGTGTTCAAAACAGAGATCAATGTATTTCCAATTATGAAAGGAATCAAAGAATATTGGGATAAGGAAAGAAAGAAATTATGGAGAAAGTTATTTATGGAGAAGGATAGGTCTGGGCCTCGGGCTCGTAGAGTGCGTTGAAAGAATCAAAGGCTTGTTGATTCAAACCAAGGCTCTTATTAACTAGAAGACTGGAGTGAATCACATGTAGGTCGACTAGTCCAGAATGGCCTGGTCTGGCTAGGAGCAACCCATTAAGACCTGCCAGTAGGCGTGGCTACACTCTCAGCCAATCACAATCATCCTACACTACAATCTATACATATACACATTGATGATAGAATCTGTACTATCACAGGGCTGAGATTCTAAATTGGAGAAAGACCAATTTTGAGGAAATGAGAAAGGATCTAGAATGTGTGGATTTGGGATAAATTACTTTCAGGCAAGGATGTGCGAGGTAAGTGGAGGACCTTCAAAGGTGAAATTTTAAGAGTACAAAGTTTGTATGTTCCTGCCAGGGTCAAAGGCCAGGTTAGAAGGCACAGGGATCCTTTGTTTTCAAGGGATATTGGGGATCTGGTTCAGAAGAGAGAGGTGTGTAGGTAACATGGAGCAAATGAGGTATTTGAGGAGTATAAAAAATGCAAGAAAAACTTCAAGAAGAAATCAAGAAGGCTAAAAGAAGACATGAGGTTGCTTTGGCAGAAAATGTGAAGGAAAATTCTGAGAGTTTCTACAGGTATATAAAGAGCAAAAGGATAATAAGGGACAAATTGGTCCCCTTGACGATCGGAGTGCTCAGCTTTGTATGGAGCCAAAAAAGGGAGAGGTCTTAAATGTGTTTTTTTTTCCATCAGTATTCACTCAGGAAAAGAGCATAGAGACATGAGAAGTAATGAAAACAAGCAGTGAGATCATGGATCCCTTGCAGATTAAACAGGAGGAAATGTTTGCTGTCTTAAATTAAATAAGGATAGATAAATCCCCAGGACCAGATAACATATTCCCTCGGACCTTGAGGGAACCTAGTGTAGAAATTGCAGGGGCTCTGACAGAAATATTTAAAAAGTCCTTCGTCATGGGTGTGGTGCCAGAGGATTGGAGGGTGGCTCACGTTGTTCCATTGTTTAAAAAAGGCTCCAAAAGTAACCTTGGAAATTATAGGCCGCTGAGACCAATGTCAGTAATAGTTAAATTATTGGAAGGTGTTCTAAGAAATCAGATATACAATTATTTGAATAGCCATGGACTATCCAAATAATTGCTTTGAGCATGGTAGATTATGTTTAATCAATCTTATACAGTTTTCTGAGACGGTTACCAGGAAAGTTGACTAAGGAAAGGCTGTGGATGTTGTCTACATGGACTTCACTAAGTCCTTTAACAAGGTCCCTCATAGTAGGTTAGTCAGGAAGATTCAGACGCTAGGTATTCATGGTGAAGACGTGAACTGGGTTTGAGAGTGGCTGGATGGGAGAAGCCAGAAAGTAGTAATGGATTATTGCTTCTCAGACTGGAGGTCTGTGACTAGTAGTGTGCCTCAGAGATCAATGCTGGGACCATTGTTGATTGTCATCTATATCAATGATTTAGATGATAATGTGGTAAATTGAATCAGCAGGATGACATTAAGATTGGAGGTGATGTGGACAGCGAAGAAGGTTTTCAAAGCTTGCAGAGGAATCTGGACCAGCTGGAAAAATGGGCTGAAAAATGGCAAATGGAATTAATGGAATTAACAAAGTGTGATGTGTTGCATTTTGGAAGGACAAACCAAGAAAGGACATGCACAATAAATGGTCGGGCACTGAGGAATGATAGAACAGAGGGATCTTGGAATATGTACAGATATGTAATTCTTTGAAAGTGGTGTCACAGGTGGATAGTGTTGTAAAGAGAGCTTTTGGCATATTGACCTTCATAAATTAAAATATTGAGTATAGCAATTGGGATGTTATGTAAAAGTTGTATAAGACATTGGTGATGCCAAATTTGGAGTATTATATGCAGTTTTGATCACCTAACTAAAGGAGAAATATCAATAAGATAGAAAGAGTGCAGAGGAGAATTACTCAGATGTAGCCTGGACTTCAGGAACTGAGTTACAGGGAAAGGTTAAACAGATTAGGAATTTATTCCCTGCAGCGTAAAAGAATGAACGGAGATTTTTTAAGAGGTATTTAAAATTGAAGTGGTGAATTTTAACAATTTTAACATTTAAGAGGAATCTGGACATGTACGTGGATGGGAGGGGTATGGAGCACTATGGACAGGGTGCAGGTCAGTGGGACCAGGCAAAAAAAGGTATCAGCACAGACTAGAAGGGCTGAAGAGGCCTGTTTCTGTGCTGTAATGTTCTATGTTTATAAAGTAGCATTTGAGTGAAATCAGCAAGATGAGGAGGCTCACAGTGCCAACTGACTTACTCCTGCTTCTATTTTATATATTCACGATACTTCAGCTTATAGAAGGTTAGTGAGCCTTTCAGTACAAAGGAAACTACATTCATTTCAATCTGTTACATCAGAGAGCAGCAGGACGAGCGATCGTATTGTTTTGCACAGATTGTAGGCTTGCTGAAGGAGAATGGTGTCTGCACAGGAATCTTTTATAAATGGAGCCTCAACATTTGATTTTAAAATCACAGGCATCACATCGAGCAGATGAAAGCCATTATATTGCAGCAGTTACTTGAGTCAAGTGGCAGGATCTATTCAATCTATATATGAACCAATGCAGTAAGTTGATGGTGGGCAAAAAAATCATTATCCCTTCATGAAATGATCATGGCATGGAATAGAAATCCCCACAAATAGAACACAAAAATGCAATGGTTTGGAATAAATCTAAATAAGTGCATGAGCTTGACAGGTGAAAGAGCCAATTTCTGTGCATTGCGACTCCACGATTCTGTGTATATGAGGCCTAAAATAGACATTCTGCTACAGGAACATCATATTGCTTACCAACACTTCGGCTGCCTAGGCTACTTTGTCAGAGTTCTGTATTATGCAGCTGAGCACTTTGATTTCTTGAAAGATACTGCATGCTGTATTATGCAAGAAAACCTTGCCACCATTTAACAGGTAGGAAATGCAATGAGAAGTAAAGGAAGGCTACAATTTAAACAACCTCTTATGGTTTGATGAGATCAATTGTGAGTGAAAGGGGTAACTTCGCTGAGAGATCCCTGTTTACCAACACATCATGCTTTTAAGGTGATTTTTATTGATTCCATAAAATACATAGAAAAAGAAAGTTCAGTGTGAATTTCTGATAATACAAGACAAGAAAGATGATGTTTATTTCATCCTGTGCTATAAATTAATGTCTTGTGTTTCATCTGTGTAGTTGTGGTAAATTGATCCTGTGACCTTTTAGACTGGGGCTGAGACATGATAATATTCTGAGATGGATTGAGGAACAGAAAGTAAATGAAAATTATAAAAATAAATTGCCTAATTGCCCGCACTTGTGTCAGACTTTTCTGAAATCCTTAGAGCTTCAAAAAGTTAGATTAATGAGAACTCTTTTAAACCACTGTAAATATTTATAGTAGGAACGACAAGTTCCTTATTATGAAAAGGCGTTCCTTTGACATCTGGTGAAAATCTGCTAAATTGTAAACGTATTCATTTTCTGAAGACCGATAGGGAGAGAATGCTCAAACTTTTCATCCATAATTAATAACTTCCTTTAATAGCAATTTTTACTTCAAATGGTATTGCAGCCTGGTCAATTGTATATAAGAATAGAATAGTTATTTTGAATTAATTGAACCAGGGACAGTGCTTAATTTATTAATGTGCAAGATTTATTAATTTTGGTTACATTGTTATTTCACATCTATTAAATGTTTCCAATCAGTCTAAAATAAAAGATCTCTGCTTTATTCAGCTGGATAAAACTGATGTTGAAGCTGTCAAAAATAGAATGTGAATATTATGTTAAAAATTTCCTGTAAGATTTTCAGTTGCAGGGCCAGTGATGAAAACTATATCAACCCTGAGATATAAGACATAGAGCTCTAGTAAGACTGTATGATTGACTTGTATGTATGTGAGGGATTAACTTCTGAGGCTGAACAAGAAGGTTGGAGGAGTCAAAAGAGTGGAGGATATGAGGCCTTGGAAATCATGGAGCTAGGAGTGAGGGCAACCTTAGTATTGGAGCCCAGGAGGGATTGGATGGAAGTGATCACAGGTTTGGACTGATGTCTGTGTGGGTTTCCCCCAGGTGCTCTGGTTTCATACCACCCTTCAAAATGTACAAAGGTTGTAGGCTAATTGATGTTTTTGGTGGCACAGGCTCGTGATTCGAAAGGGCCTGTTACTGTGCTGAATGTCTAAATGTAAATTTAATTTTAATTGGGCTGGCCAATGAGATTGTTGAGTGATTTAATGCTGTTGACATGTGTTCTGATATTGGAAAGTAAATATAAAGACTTGCATCACAGTTCTTTGCTGAAAATAGTCCTTTATTATAATACAAGACAACAGCAAGGACCTCCCAGTGGCCAAACGTTTAAAATCTATGTACCA
The DNA here is from genome assembly GCF_036971445.1 of Narcine bancroftii. Classification (NCBI taxonomy): domain Eukaryota; kingdom Metazoa; phylum Chordata; class Chondrichthyes; order Torpediniformes; family Narcinidae; genus Narcine; species Narcine bancroftii. The sequence goes on along the minus strand of NC_091479.1, from coordinate 83,093,587 downwards.
ATTCCATATTGACATGTCTGTCCATGGGCCCATGCAATGCCAAACTGAGGCCACCTGCAAATTGAGCGACACCTTCTATCTTGGCACACTTTAACCAGATGAGATTAACATCAACTTCTCCCATTTCTGTTAACTTCCTCCCCTGTCTCTCTCTTTCCCCATTCCTCTATCTCCTTTCATCCAGCTTCCCTTCTTTTTCTCTGCCTCCTCCTATGACACAGCTACCCTTGAATCTATTCTCCATCATTCTCAGCTGTTTTCTCTTCTACCCTCTCACATGTATCTATCTCTTACCTGTTAGCCTGTGGTCCTCCCCCTGCCCCTCCTCCCCTGATTTTTTTATTCAGGCGCCTGTCTGTTTTGGCTTGTGTCTGAAGAAGGCCCAACACCCTTTACTCCTTTGGATGTTGTATTACCTGCTGAGTTTCTCCAGCACATTTGTGTGTTACGTATATCTCAGTTTCTTGAAATAAAATCTAGCTCTGTATTCTGAATAACTTCTTTTATGTTTTAATTCCAATAATTATCCTTAAATTTTTTGTTTTTGCTGTTAGATTTCTATGTGTAACACTGCAAATTCAATGAAGTGTAGGTTTTACAGTGCACAGAGGATGATGATTTATTTAGCAGTGGAATGAGTAGTGGGGGTTATTGACAGAAGTGATACTTGGAATTAAAAGAAAGGATTAAATTAATTGTAAAAAAAATTAATATAATTAAACCAGGAAAACAGCCTTGGGTTGATAAAGTTTGATGTGAGGAAAGTAGTGGGATACTAATGTAAGGCAAAATCTTTGCTAGGATTCTCCTAAATAGAATAATACCTAGTGTCGCCGAGAATGTTCTCCCAGAATCACAGTGCGGCTTTCGCGCAAACAGAGGAACTACTGACATGGTCTTTGCCCTCAGACAGCTCCAAGAAAAGTGCAGAGAACAAAACAAAGGACTCTACATCACCTTTGTTGACCTCACCAAAGCCTTCGACACCGTGAGCAGGAAAGGGCTTTGGCAAATACTAGAGCGCATCGGATGTCCCCCAAAGTTCCTCAACATGATTATCCAACTGCACGAAAACCAACAAGGTCAGGTCAGATACAGCAATGAGCTCTCTGAACCCTTCTCCATTAACAATGGCGTGAAGCAAGGCTGCGTTCTCGCACCAACCCTCTTTTCAATCTTCTTCAGCATGATACTGAAACAAGCCATGAAAGACCTCAACAATGAAGACGCTGTTTACATCCGGTACCGCACGGATGGCAGTCTCTTCAATCTGAGGTGCCTGCAAGCTCACACCAAGACACAAGAGCAACTTGTCTGTGAACTACTCTTTGCAGACAATGCCGCTTTAGTTGCCCATTCTAAGCCAGCTCTTCAGCGCTTGACGTCCTGTTTTGCGGAAACTGCCAAAATGTTTGGCCTGGAAGTCAGCCTGAAGAAAACTGAGGTCCTCCATCAGCCAGCTCCCCACCATGACTCCCAGGCTCCCCACATCTCCATCGGGCACACAAAACTCAAAATGGTCAACCAGTTTACCTATCTCGGCTGCACCATTTAAGCAGATGTAAGAATCGACAATAGACTCGCCAAGGCAAATAGTGCCTTTGGAAGACTACACAAAAGAGTCTGGAAAAACAACCAACTGAAAAATCTGACAAAGATTAGCGTATACAGAGCCGTTGTCATACCCACACTCCTGTTCGGCTCCGAATCATGGGTCCTCTACCGGCATCACCTACGGCTCCTAGAACGCTTCCACCAGCGTTGTCTCCACTCCATCCTCAACATTCATTGGAGCGACTTCATCCCTAACATCGAAGTACTCGAGATGGCAGAGGCCAACAGCATCGAATCCACGAAGCTGAAGATCCAACTGTGCTGGGCAGGTCACGTCTCCAGAATGGAGATCCATCGCCTTCCTAAGATCATGTTATATGGCGAGCTCTCCACTGGCCACCATGACAGAGGTGCACCAAAGAAGAGGTACAAGGACTGCCTAAAGAAATCTCTTGGTGCCTGCCACATTGACCACTGCTAGTGGGCTGATATCACCTCAAACTGTGCATCTTGGCGCCTCACAGTTCGGCGGGCAGCAACCTCCTTTGAAGAAGACTGCAGAGCCCACCTCACTGACAAAAGACAAAGGAGGAAAAACCCAACACCCAACCCCAACCAACCAATTTTCCCCTGCAACCGTGTCTGCTTGTCCCGCATTGGACTTGTCAGCCACAAACAAGCCTGCAGCTGACGTGGACATTACTCCTCCATAAATCTTCGTCCGCGAAGCCAAGCCAAAGAAAAGAAGACACAAAAGTACTGGAGAAACAAAAGGCCATGCAGCATTCATGGGAAGCAAAAGGCAATCAACACTGTGTCTGAGCCCTTTGTTGGGAATCTGGCACTTTTCTGTATTGCGCTAGACCCCATCATCTCCAGATTTTCTTGTTTAACTCTAGTTAGATTTTAACTCTTTTACTTGTTAGTTGAGCTGCTTGGCCTGATTGAATGCATAACTTGTGGCATGTGGAAAATAGAGGATGCTTAATGTCATCAATTTTTTAAAAACACTGAATTTGTGACACTGACTACATTCACATTCAAGTGTTATTAGGCAAATTAGGCATTGGTAAGATCAAATAAAACTTTTATTTCCCTTCAAAGAGAGGTCAGTAATTAATGCAAGCTAAATGATTGAAGAATTAAAGAAAAATAGAAAAAAAATGCTCTCAATAACTGATGGGGGTGTGGAACTCATGACCTTAATATGTAGAGGCAAAAACTCCAATGTAATTTCAAACTGGATGAGTACTTGAACATTCACAATCAGACAAGCCATAACCAAGAGCTGGGAATCAGGATTTATCTAAGTTCCATTTTTGGACGCATAATCACATTGGGCTGACTGGTTTCCTTTGGTGCCACAAATTTCAATGATTCTCCCCAGTATATTCCATTGCTCTGACCTGCATCCAGACCATAACTCTCTATACCCCTCCCATCCATGTACCAGTCTATGTCTTAAATGTTAAAATTGAGCCTGCATTCACCACTTCAGCTGGCAGCTGGTTCCACACTCCCAATGCTCACTATGAGAAAAGGTTCCCCCTAAAGTTACCTGTAAGCATTTTCCCTTTCATCCTTAACCCATGTTCTTTGGTTTATATCTCAATAACCCTCAGTGGAAAAAAGCCTACCTACTCTGTCTACACCCCTCATAATTTTAAATAACTCCTTCAAATCTCCCCTCATTCTTCTATGCTCCAGGGAATAAAGTCCTAACCTGTTCAACCTTTCCCTGTAATTCATTTCCTGAAGTCCAGGCAACACACTAGTAAATAGTTTCTGCACTCTTTCAATTGTATTGATATCTTTCCTGTAGTTAGGTGACCAAAACTGCACTCAATACTCCACATTTGGCCTCACCAATGTCTTATACAATTTTACCATACATCCCAACTCCTATTCTCAAAACTTTGATTTATGAAGGCCATTATCATAATAAATTTATTTTCATCTGACTGTACACATACAACCCAACAAAACAGCATTTCTAGATGGAAACGGCCTTCAGTTCCTTGAGCCCTATTTAGGCAATGCTCCCAGTAAATATCATCAATAAAGGAAGGGGAACCCCCAGTGATCTTTTCGGCTTTTTTAATGATCCTCTGTATGGACTTCCGGTCTGATGCTTTGCAGCTACTGTACCTCACAATGATACAGCCAGACAGGACACTCTAAATTGCGCTCCTGTAAAAGGTTGTCAAGATGGGGGCTGGTAGCCTTGTCCTCCTCAGGCTCCTTACGAAGTGTAGGCATTGTTGTGGCTACCTGACTAATGAGGAAGTTTGGGAAGTCCAGGATAGGTCATCCTTTATATTGGACGCTAAGTAAGGAACTTTGTGGTATCCACTCCACGATGGAACCATTAATATGTAGAGACTTTCATCCTCCTGAATTCTACAGTTATCTCCTTTGTCTTGTCTAAGTTGAGACTCAGGTTTTTGTTCTTGCCTTTCTTTCAACTTTCTCTCTCTATAGTGTGATTCGTCATTGTTGCTAAAGAGGCCAACTATTGTTGTATCATCTGCAAATTAGATTCCATCAGAACTGAATATGTCAGTGCTGTCACAGGTCAGCAGCATGAACAGTAGCAGGCTGAGCACCCAGCCCTGAGATGCGCCAGAGCTCAGCATGACGGAGCTTTAGGTTTTGCTGCTAACCCAGAGAGAATGTGGTCCGGCAAATAATTGTTTGGCTGTGATTATATCCAGAAATGTAAAATTCAGCAATGCCACATGTCAAAAGATTTTAAGGTCATTCTTGTGTGAGAGACTGCTGAGTTATCATACATTAAGCTCATGATCAAAACAGTTGCTGGCAGGCTGAGTAATTGTCCTCCAGCATGCCTCCTTTGTACCAAGGAGTTTCTAGCCCATATCAGTTTTTTAAAACAGCACTGGGCTTTGCTATTTTACTTTTCAGGATACTCTTGCAAAATATAATGATGTTTTCTTTCGTATTAAAATTCAAAGTCTCCAAAGAGTTTAACCTCCATGAACATAAAGAATTTTATTTCCTCAGCTGTTATTATTTTATTTGTATTTTTAGCATCAGAAAGTATGTTTTAAACTCCAAGAATATATTTATTCCTTGGATAATAATCTTAAAAGCAGAAACATTATTCCAACAGAATCTATGTCCATATTATCTATGCTTTATGTGGGCGAAATAATTTACCAGCAGTATGGTTGGATTTGGTGTGCTTATGAATCAAACAAGACACCTGTGTAAATAAATGTATTCTTCCTGCTTCCAGTCTGTGTGTAATGAAACTTTCAGTGAAGCAATACCACCAGCACCTGAACAAATTTTATTAATTACTCTTCCAGCTTGATGTGGACATACTCTTCCTTTCATTTATATAATAAGATTAAGCAAAGAAGGATTGATTCAGGTGTAGGATCTGCTATAACGTCTGTCCCAGAAAAATATCAAAATATGTCATCCATTCAATAGAATCAAAAGGACACAAATACTGGACATTCTCCAACCAGACAGCGTTAACGTGGACCTCCAATTTCCATTAAACCTCTTGAGTCTTTCTTTCCCTATCCCTCTGTCTCCTTCCAGCTTCCCACCCCTTCATTCAGAGTTACCACCCTCACCCTATCACTTCAGCTTTTTTTCTTTTCCCTCCCACCTGCCTCCACCTATGACCTCTTACCTGATAGCCTGCAGTCCTCCCCTGTCCCTTTCTCCTTCCTCATCTCCCCCACCTTTATATTCAGGTACCTGTCTGCTTTTTGTTCATGCCTTGATGAAGGGGTCAGGCTTGAAACATTGATTACTCTATTATTCCTTTAGAGTTTGTGCATTGCACTACAATCACTGCGTCTGCAGACTTTCAAGTCAAATTTATCATCCAATTGCACAAGTACAGTCCAACGAAACAATGTTCTCAGGTCCTCATGAAAACATGCAAACAGACAAATGATACATATAGAGAACAAATATACATATATAAAATGAATAAATGTTGTTTAATAAATAGAGGATAGTAAAAATAGTGAAAAATTCTTTTTAATACAAATATCTGCTAACCTTTTAATCAAAGCAGAACATTCTTGATCTAATAGTGGGATTAAATTTTAAATTTAAATTTAGACATACAGCATGGAAACAGGCCATTTGGCCCAGGAGCCCATTCTGCCCAATTCACCTTCGTTTTTAATGGTGGGAGGAATTCGGTGCCCCCAGGGAAAACCCACAGAGGCAAGTGGAAAAAATGCTGTATTTGAACCCCGGTCTCAATCGCTGGTGCTGTAATAGCATTGTAATAGCACTAACTGTGCCCTTACTTTTTATCTTAAGCAGAAATATTTTAGTGCAATGATAGAATTATTATTTCATAACAATTTTGTTAAATGTGAATCAATTGAAGCTATTCAACTCATGTTGAACTCTACAGTGAACACAAGGGATTTTTGCAAAGAGATTGCAAGAGCCTTAATTTGATTTTGTCTTTGTCATAGCTTTATATTTAAACTGACTGGCAAGTGAAATCATTTAACAGTTTAACTTCCCAACTGGTATGTTGTTGGATTCAAAATTTCCTGTTTAACAGCAATTTTTTTGATATTGACCATTTGATTAAACATCAAAATATTAATTGTTATTACTTGTGCAAATTTGTAATGCATTTTTGTAATATTTTCTTGCCTTCATTTCCATTGATCTTTTTCTTCCAACTGCTCAAATGATCCAACAATTCCACAGCTACTCTTCTAAACATACATTTTTGGGACTAATTGTGCTAATATTGCATACATTTGTATGTGCATCATATGATTTCATCTGTGCACTGGTCTCTACAGTGAGTAACTGGCTCCTAATTTCTGTGTCAACTTGTATCAAACTAACGTGAAAACTGACAGAGTTCACTTCTGTCATACTTTTGAGTTTGTACAATTCAATAATCAAATGGAAATACCTTAACTATCATGATAAATAAGTGACTAACTAGTTTATTTCATAGAATAGATGCATTGTGAGTAAGATTTTTTTAAAAATCCACATTCTGTAAAACCCCTGGTACCTGGCACCTATCGGTAGATGCCAGATTTGCTTGATTGGCATGATCGACGAACTAATCGCTAGGAAGCAGGAATTTTAAACTTTCATATATTTTTACCTATTTATTTTGTTTTGCCAGTTGATTGAGGCTTCCGGTTGCTTGATTTCCAGATAACGGGGATTTTACTGCATTATAATTCTCCTGACTCCTTCCTTGCCTCTCTCTCTTCTCTGGATATATTGGGGGAAAAAGGAGGCAAGTAGAAGATAGTGAATCATATTACTATTATTGGAAGTTGTTATTTATCTTCAATACTAATCAAGAAAAGGTTCCAGAACAAAATTACTATTATCTTCAGAAGTATAATCTTTTTTCCAAATAATCAGAACTCAGTTCCATCTGAAGAAGATTATAATCTGGGCCATAATCTTTGCAGTCTAAATATTTTCTTGAGTTCTATGTCCCATTGTTCATCTTTGTTACATAAGAAAGTCTTTTCATGTAACCCCATTAATTGGCAAAAGAAGCTGTAAAAACCAACAGTATTTATTTACATGGGGCTGCAGTAATATATTAACTCCATTGATGCATTTATTGTATGCCAAACTGCATGAGTTTTTCAAGCTTTGTTGGGACCAAGGTAAACTGCCTCAGGATCTTCGTGATGCCACCATCATCACCCTGTACAAAAACAAAGGCGAGAAATCAGACTGCTCAAACTACAGGGGAATCACGTTGCTCTCCATTGCAGGCAAAATCTTCGCTAGGATTCTACTAAATAGAATAATACCTAGTGTCGCTGAGAATATTCTCCCAGAATCACAGTGCGGCTTTCGCGCTAACAGAGGAACCACTGACATGGTCTTTGCCCTCAGACAGCTCCAAGAAAAGTGTAGAGAACAAAACAAAGGACTCTACATCACCTTTGTTGACCTCACCAAAGCCTTCGACACCGTGAGCAGGAAAGGGCTTTGGCAAATACTAGAGCGCATCGGATGTCCCCCAAAGTTCCTCAACACGATTATCCAACTGCACGAAAACCAACAAGGTCGGGTCAGATACAGCAATGAGCTCTCTGAACCCTTCTCCATTAACAATGGCGTGAAGCAAGGCTGTGTTCTCGCACCAACCCTCTTTTCAATCTTCTTCAGCATGATGCTGAACCAAGCCATGAAAGACCCCAACAATGAAGACGCTGTTTACATCCGGTACCGCACGGATGGCAGTCTCTTCAATCTGAGGCGCCTGCAAGCTCACACCAAGACACAAGAGAAACTTGTCCGTGAACTACTCTTTGCAGATGATGCCGCTTTAGTTGCCCATTCAGAGCCAGCTCTTCAGCGCTTGACGTCCTGCTTTGCGGAAACTGCCAAAATGTTTGGCCTGGAAGTCAGCCTGAAGAAAACTGAGGTCCTCCATCAGCCAGCTCCCCACCATGACTACCAGCCCCCCCACATCTCCATCGGGCACACAAAACTCAAAACGGTCAACCAGTTTACCTATCTCGGCTGCACCATTTCATCAGATGCAAGGATCGACAATGAGATAGACAACAGACTCGCCAAGGCAAATAGCGCCTTTGGAAGACTACACAAAAGAGTCTGGAAAAACAACCAACTGAAAAACCTCACAAAGATAAGCGTATACAGAGCCGTTGTCATACCCACACTCCTGTTCGGCTCCGAATCATGGGTCCTCTACCGGCACCACCTACGGCTCCTAGAACGCTTCCACCAGCGTTGTCTCCGCTCCATCCTCAACATCCATTGGAGCGCTCACACCCCTAACGTCGAGGTACTCGAGATGGCAGAGGTCGACAGCATCGAGTCCACGCTGCTGAAGATCCAGCTGCGCTGGATGGGTCACGTCTCCAGAATGGAGGACCATCGCCTTCCCAAGATCGTATTATATGGCGAGCTCTCCACTGGCCACCGTGACAGAGGTGCACCAAAGAAAAGGTACAAGGACTGCCTAAAGAAATCTCTTGGTGCCTGCCACATTGACCACCGCCAGTGGGCTGATAACGCCTCAAACCGTGCATCTTGGCGCCTCACAGTTTGGCGGGCAGCAGCCTCCTTTGAAGAAGACCGCAGAGCCCACCTCACTGACAAAAGGCAAAGGAGGAAAAACCCAACACCCAACCCCAACCAACCAATTTTCCCTTGCAACCGCTGCAATCGTGTCTGCCTGTCCCGCATCGGACTGGTCAGCCACAAACGAGCCTGCAGCTGACGTGGACTTTTTACCCCCTCCATAAATCTTCGTCCGCGAAGCCAAGCCAAAGAAAAAAAAAAAAATATTGAAATACTCATCAGGCTGAGTTCTATGGTGTAAATAACATTAAGATGGTCAGAGGTGGTTTTCATCAATATAGGATTTCAAGCAACAACACATGCAGTTAAAAGCAAAATTCTAAAAGTTAGTGCAAAGTTGCTCCAAATTGAATTTTTGCTCCAACAGTCAAGAGATTCAGTGACATGCGAAATAAAGTAAAGCTGATGAACCTGCTAATCAGAAAAAAAAATAGGAATTATCCATGAAGGGAAAAATATTTGAAGCTGACTTTGATATTTAATCAGATTACTGGAGAAGCTTCTTCTACTTACGAGTAATCACTTATTTTGTTGTAGTGATTTGTGTGAAGCTTTTTTGCTATTTTGAAACATTAAGTTGCGAAAAGGTGACTGAGTAGATGTCTAATGGACTGCCAAAAGAAATAACCTTCCTCCCAACTGTGTGTTATTCGCCTTTTATTAAGTGGAATTGGCCTGGGAATATGTAGAACAGGTGCATATCATGTTTTGTAATAAATAGTTTAACAACCTACTGCAAAAGGAAATATAGACTCTGGGGAGTGTACATTTATTTTTTTAAATTTGGATTTCCAACAGTTATTCTCCAGAATGATGTTCAATAGGTTTTTTTTTCTGAATAACCAACTGTGAGACTTGCATTGAACCTCAATAATGTATGGCGATCTGTCCTTGATTTCACATCTGAGATATTTGAATCAGACGGGATGCAGGTGGAATGACTTGAATGGGGTGTTGAATGGAACTTTATGCTATCGTTATGTTTGATTAGAGCACATGTTGTGTGCAGCAACAATACAGTATAATAATCTATTTGTCAATCACATTTAGAAGCAAGATTGAAGAAATATTAAAGTTGGTTTAAAATTAATGTTGTTAATTATGTTGGATAACTGGATAAGGTTACATGACTGGGTTTGGTTCTAACTTGGTGTCACTTCTGACATTACATAGATCAGTACAGATCCTTCAGCCCATAACGTTGTGCTGACCTTTAGACTCTGCCTCCCACATAACCTTCCACTTAAAATTCCTCCATGTGCTTCTGGCAGCCTCTTGAAATTCACCAACCTCCACCACTGACCCAGGTCGTGCATTCCCCTCACCAACCACTCACTGGGGTTTAAAAAAAGACTTTCCTTTAATATCTCCCTTGAACTTCCTACCCATTACCTTAAAGCTATGCCCTCTGGTATTGAGCAGTGGTGCCCTGGGAAGGAGGCGTTGGCTGTCCACTCTTATCTATTCCTATTAATATTTTGTATAACTCTATCTTGTCTCCTGGTCTCCAAAGAGTAAAGCCCTAGCTCCCTTAATCTCTGCTCATAATGCATACTTTCTAAATCAGGTATCATCCTCTGCACCATTTCCAATTCTTCCACGTCTTTCTTATAATGAGACGACCAGAACTGGACACAGTATTCCAAGTGTGGTCTAACCAGAGTTTTGTCGAGCTGCATCAATACCACATGGCTCTTAAACTCAATCCCTCAATTTATGAAAGCTAACACCCCATAACTTTGTTAACTACCCTGTCTACCTGTGAGGTAACTCAGGGATCTGTGGACATTGTCCTCCAGATCCCTCTGTTCTTCCACACTACAAAGAATCCTGCCATTAAAGTACTCTGCCTTGGAGTTTGTCCTTCCAAAGTGTACCACCTCACAGTTCTCCTGATTGAACTCCATCTGCCACTTCTCAGCCCAGCTCTGCATCTATCAATGTCCCTTTATAATCCTCTGCACTATTCACAACACCACCAACCTTTGTGTCATCTGAAAACTTGCCTCCTCATCCAATTCAGTAATTAAAAAAATTCACAAAAAGCAGAGTTCCCAGAACTGATCCTTGAGGGATTCCACTGGACACAACCCTCCAATCTGAATGTACTCCCTCCACCACAACCCTCTGCTTTCTATAGGCAAGACCATTCTGAATCCGCATGGACAAGATTCCCTGGATCCCATGCCTTCTTACTTTCTGAATAACCCCACTATGTGGAACCTTGTCAAATGCCTCACTTAAATCAATGTAGACCACATCCACAGCACTACCCTTATCAATATGTCTGATCCCTCAAAAAACTCTATCAGGCTTGTGAGATATGACCTACCTTTCACAAAGCCACATTGATCTGACCACCTGATCAGACCATGATTCTCTAAATGCGCATAGATCCTATTTTTAAGAATTCTCTCTAACAGCTTGCCCACCACAAACATAAGGCTCACTGATCTATAATTACCTGAACTTTTTCTACTACCTTTTTTTTAAACAAGGGGAAACATTTGTCACCCTCCAATCCTGAGAACACAAAGATTCTAGCCAGAGGCTCAGAAATCTCCTGCCTCATCTCATGGAGCAGTCCGGGGAATATTTCATCAGGCCCTGGGATTTACCTGTCCTAATGCATTTTATTTGCTCCAACATATTTTCTCTCTCTTACTATCAATATGCTCTAGAACATTTATCCCACCCATATTGTCCTCATTGTCATCAAGGTGCCTCTCTTTGGTGAATACTGGAGAAGTATTCATTGAGGACCCTAACCACTTTCACAGTGTCCAGGCACATCTTCCCACCTTTATCTCTAATCAGTCCTACTTTTACTGCTGTCATCCTTCTGTTCTTCATATAAGTGAAGAAAGCCTTGTGAGTTTCCTTAACCCTACTCATCAAGGCCTTCTCATGTTCCCGTCTTTCTCTCTTCAACTTCCTCTTAAGGTCCTTTCTTGCTACCTGATATTCCTCAAGAGTCCTATCTGATCCTTGCTGTCTAAACCTCGTGTATGCTGCCTTCTTCCACCTGACTAGATTTTCCACCTCTCTTGTCAACCATGGTTCCTTCACCCTACCAGTCTTTCTCTGCCTCACCAGGTCAAATTTATTCTTAACACCCTGCAAGAGATCCCTAAACGTCGACCATATCCCCATAGTACATTTCCATCCAAAAATGTCATCCCAATTTATACCACAGGTTCAAGCCTTGTAGGGTCATAGTTTCCCCCTACCAAATTAAATATTTTCCAGTGCTCTCTGTCTCTATCCTTCTCTATAGCAATACTAAAGGCCAGGAAGTGGAGGTTACTGCCCCCCAAATGTTCACCCACTGAGAGATCAGTGATCTGACCCAGTTCATTACCTAATAGAATATCTAATATGGCATTCTCCCTAATTGGCCTGTCAACATACTGTGACAGGAATCAGTTTTGGACACACTTAACAAACTCTGCCCCGTCTAAACCTTTGGCCCCATGCAGATACCAGTCAATGTTAGGGAAGTTGAAGTCACCCATGATAACAACCTTATTATTTTTGCACCTTTTCAAAATGTGCCTCTGAATCTGCTCCACAGTATCCCTGCAGCTAACAGGGCGCCGATAGAATACTCCCAATGGAGTAATCACTCCCTTTATGTTTCTAACTTTCACCCATACTGACTCAAAACAGGATCCTGCTACATTACCCATCCTTTCTGCAGCTGTAATAGTATCTCTGACCAGTAATGCCACCCCTTCTCCCCCACCTCTCCATCCCTTTTAAAACACTGAAATCCAGGAATGTTCAGAATCCATTCCTGCCCTGGTGCCAGCCAGGTCACTGTAATGGCCACTGCATCATAGTTCCACGTATGTATCCAAGCTCTTAGTTCATCACCCTTATTCCTGATACTTCTTGCATTCAACTGCACTTTAGCCCTTCTAACTTTACTACTTCTTTTAAATTCTATATTCTGCTTCTCCTTCCTCAAAGCCTCTCTAAATGATATATCTGGTTTTGATCCATGCACTTCTTCAACTGACCTATCACTCCTAGTTCCATCCCCCTTGCAAACTAGTTTAAATTCTCCCAAACCACACTAGCAAACCTTCCCGCAAGGATGTTGCCCCCCCCTCAAGTTCTGGTGTAAGCCATGCAATCTGTATGTCCCATGATCCCCAGTAGAGATCCTAATGATCCAAAAATCTAAAACCCTGATTTCTGCATCAACTCCTCAACCATGCATTTATCTACCATCTCCTCCAATTTTTGCCATCACTATTACATAGCATTGGCAGCAATCCAAAGAATGCTATCCTTGAAATCCTGTTCTTTAACCTTCTGCCTAACTCCCTAAACTCATTCTTCAGAACCTCATCCTTCTTCTACTTGTGTCATTGGTACCAACATGTACCACGACTTCTGGCTGCTTTCCCTCTTGTACTAGAATGCCTTGGACCCGACAGAGACATCCCTGATTCTGGCATCCTGGAGGCAACATACTATGCGGGTGTCTTTCTCATGCCCACAGAATCACCTGTCTGCCCCCCCTAACTATGAAGCCCCCTATGACTATAGCGCTCCTATTCTCTCTCCCACCCTTCTGCACCACAGGGCCAGGCGCTAGTGCTAGTTAAATTAAGAATGTGTGAAGATTTGGGACAAAAATCTAGAAAATTTATCCAAAATACGTCTTTCTATTTAGGTTGATTAGACCAAGAAGATTTTGTTCAGGAATGCAATGGAAACTTAGAAGTGAGTTTGTTTTTCACTTTGTATATGTGAAAGCAGCCAGTAGTCATGTTATTGGGCTCTATTTACTGTTGTTTGAGAATGACATCTATTTAAAGTTGATAGAAAACAGTCCCTTTTTCAAATCACGGAGTGCACCCTGATGTGGACCGTTACAAATCAAATCTGGTTAGAATCTCAGTTACCCACATTTTACTGTATTGACCAGATAAAGGCAAATGCATTTCTAAATACAGATGATGGTAAACTAATGGTGTAGGTGTTATCTTTGATTCTAAGCGTTACTTAAATACCTTTACTGTTTCAAAAACTTATTTTAGACAGCAATTCCACAGATAAACCTATAGAGTATAAAAATCAGGAGCTGAGTTTGAACTTCTTGTCCTTTAGAGGTTAATATATTTTCTTTAAAGAGATTTAATTTTTTTTTTCAAAATGATACTTTTTTTCTTTAAAAAAAGTTAATTTATTTGGGATTTTTTAAAATGTTCATGTTGAAAGCAATTATTTATATATGGACTCTGTATTTTCTGTATATAATATTTAAAATACCAGTGTGTAAATCTGATTTTAATAAAATCAAAATTGATATTTGTCAGATGAAAGAAATAGTTAAATCCAGGAAGTGGTCAAGTTATTATTAAATTTCCTGTGCTTGTATAATTTATGATCTCACAGTATGAGCCTTTCGATTACAACAGCACTGACTTCAGTTATTTTTATTGTAGTGTGGGTTTGGATATCTTCTCCAATCTCAATATATTTTAAACACCTATCAATTCATGAAGAATAAGTATTTATTGTTCTATTTGATTACAATTATGTCAGTTTATAATTATTCATCCCAAATTCCAGTCAGTTTTAAATATATTAGAACTCCTCACTTTTTTTTTCTTTTTGGAAAATGAGTGTTAAATCTAAGATAACCAGGCAGGAGAAAAATGTAATTATATTTAGAAGACAGGGCTGGCAGGTGTCCCATCTACTTTTTCCAATGCTGTGACAATTCTGGAATCTGGAATCAGCAGGGAAATGTGAGGCTGAAAAAGCAGGAGTTTTTTTTTTCTTGTAACAGCTTGCTTTTGCCTTCAAGCTGAGGAGGTCTGCTTTCTTTGACAATTCTTTCTGTTGATATCATTTTGTAATATTATTAAGAATGTGACTGTTTGCTGCAGCAAGATAATTAAGAAAGTTCTCAAAAATATATTTTGAATAGAGGTAGCTTTTTAAAAAAAATTACATGTGTGTTGATGGATGTATTTTAAGATTATGCAGTCTCATTTAGCATGAGGTATGGCATTCTGAATTTTGTATTCTTGAATTATTTTTCACTTACGTTAACAAAGGCAACAATTATACTTCAAGTGCAGTGTTGAAATGTTCTTTCTAAATCATACACCTTGGAAGCTTTTCAGAATGGACAACGTTGATGTAGAATTTTCAATTAAGAAATATCTTCTAGTTGCAGTCCTGACAAAAAAAAGAGTTATTACGAATCAAGGTAGGCTATTCATTTCTTACTCAAGCAGATCATTGCTCAGGGCAGTCAGCTCCAATTGTCTCTTGAGTCCATCCATATTCTGTAAGTGGAGGCCATCAGCCTAGAAAAAATCCATTCCATACTATGACGTTTTACGATCGAATTCACTGCAGTACCTCCCAGTCATTTTCATCAAATCAGTTCTGCTTCTTCTCAACCCAACACTATTGTTTTATACAATACTAATTCGGCCTCCCTCCTCTATGCATTGGCCAATAAAGACAAATAGACTGGATGCCTATTTCTTGTCTTCCTTTCCTTTTATCTTCCTCTGATTTCTTTCCATCGACGATGAATTAACTTGCCTTGTTTAGACCTCCCCAATTGTTCTTGCAAAGTCTCTTTCTCATACAAAGTGCTTTTAGCCTTGGATTAGAGGTAATTTTCATATATCCCAAAAATATCCCTCTCACCTTGCCTAAATCCATGCATTCGAATAATTTTGCACCAATCCCGTTGACACAACTTGGTTAATTCTGCAGCTCGCTCCCATATATTTGTTACATTCCTCAGTTGTTTCTTAATAAAATGAGCTGAATTGTGAAATACAGCAGCAAAAAAAACTGCCTAACTTTTACAATATCACTTTCCTGTACAATGTCTACCTTCTCTGGTGTTACTGCAGCTGCTGTTGTTTGAACTGGTTAAAGCCAACTACACAATGAACAACAAAGACAGCCATCTCAAACAAAAGAACAGTGACTTGTACAAAGATGCATCAAGGTCATTCCACGTGGCATGCATAGTTCCCAAAGGTACACACACTGGTAGATAGGAAACGCACAATGCAGGAACCCAAATTAGCCCTTTGAGTTCGCTCTGCCATTCATAATGTTCTTGGCTGATCCATTCTTGGCCTCGACACCATTTTCTTGCTTACATGAACAAAATATCTTACATTTTGTAGAAATATTCAATTTATGTTGAGACAATAAAATGATCACATGCCACATTTAATTTATGAAGATGAAATTAATATTTAAAGGCACGATGATGATTGATTTTCATAACACTACTGAAGGAACAAAAATAATAAATCTGTAATGATTTTCATAATGATGTTTGCTATTAATTTTGACCATGGTGGACTAAAACCATAAGAAAAGTAACACTGACATTTTGTAGCTAATTAGTATTGAGATTGGTGATGCTCAGGAAATGTAATCCCCTTTGTTTTGAGTGTATGAATGAACGCAGCATGTGCCAGACACGGGTGGGTGGAATGTGCTGTCAAACAAATTATTCTATTTTTAGCACACTAACCTTCTTCATATGCTTTCAATCAAAAGCAGGGTTTCATATGCATCAGGCAACCAGAGACCGTCTGGAAGTTTGGCCTTTCATTCGCTCCCCATGGTTTTATTCACAGGCCTAAGCTGAAAATGCTGTGACAGCTGGGTGCAGAGTACCAGCCAGTTTGCTGTAGCCATGGTGTGGAATTTCACTGTGTGCTTACTTTATTTAACTAGCAGCACACTTACAATGTATTGTAAAAGAGACAGGGAGAACTCTGGGCCTCCTTTATTTAAGTTCTGCATCCAGCTTTGAATTTACAGCATTTTTGTCAAAAGAGATGAGTGCCTGTCGTTGCCATGTTTATTTCATCGTTTTTAATCAAGGTTGCATGCACTACAATTTATGTGCTTAAACATTTTGATGTTTAAATGAAGGAGAAGCTCAATATGTAGCCTTCTGTCATCAAATAAGCAATACAGCCTCTACAATGAGAGACTCTAGCAGAATTAGACCCGCTTGTCCCTGGAGAGGGACCATCCAGAGTGGCTGTAATCTATCTCAAATGCAGAGAACAAACTTTTTTTTTTGTTTTCCTTTGTTGCTTTTAAAAAGTTATCTTTTTAAAAAAAAATATGACCATTGGCTTATTTTCAGTTAATCGGTAAGATGTAGTCAGGCAATCTAGTGCAACTGATTTTTGCGGTTTTTTTGGAATTTCTTCTCACTCTGCTGTGGAACTGGCAGGTCCTACCAAGGATGGCAGCTCAGTAGTGGTGAACTATATACAAATTGGCTGCAATCTTCATGATTTCAATAAGCATGCATCCCTTTCCTACAGCCACCAAAGCTCTCAGGAATTTTGCAGTAAGACTATTATTGTATAATTTTATGGTGCCCAATCATGTTAAGACTTCAACTTTAGTTCATTCATTTAAGAATCAAGTCCTGTGATATAATTAAAAGTAGTGCGGGTTGTAGTGGGAATACATATATATTTCATATCATTCTTTAATTCAGTGTTTAGAAATGATTAGTGATATGGGTACTGATTGTAATAGCTTTGTTTTAAGTGTTGTAGTTTTTGTGTATTCCATATACACTATGTGTTTACATGTTTTATTATTATAAAATAAATAAAAAGATTGAAAAAGAAAGGTAGCAAGTGCCATGCTGAGCAATTTTCTGCTTTGAAGCAGTCTTCCCACCCACATACCACCTTAAGCAATCTCTTACTAATCACAGAGCACTTATGGCTTAGGGATTACTTAAAGTGGAATGTGAGTGGAAAGAAAAAGAGAACCACTGCATGAGGACTCCCAAGCCCCTTTGCACCTCTGAATTTTGAATTATATCTCCAACCAAATAATAGTCTATCCTTTTATTCCTTCTACCAAAGTGCATGATCAGACATTTTCCCACATTATATTTCATTTGCCACTTCTTTACCCATTCTCCTAATCTATTCAAATATCTCTGCAGCCTCCTCACTACCTGGCCATCTCTCTCCCCTCTTTCTTTCTTTCTTTCTTTCTTTCTCTTTCTGACTGAGAGAATGAATGTGTTACATTAGCACAGTGTAAATGGACAATGTGACAAAAACTACAAAATTAATGAAGTCAAGTTCTAAGGACTCGCCTTGATATATCTTGTGAGATGATGAATTTAATGCTTTGACAAAATGCTAATGTCAATGGTAGTGACTCCCTCTTTCTTTCTGCAATTAATTTTTAATCCTCAGTGAGCAGGTCACATTCAATAAATGAGGGAAACACAATAGGCTGCAGATGCTGTGATGGTAGTAAACACTCCGAAATGCTGGAGGAGCTCAGCCGGTCTTTTCAGCATCTAGAGGAGACAAAGATATACAAGGTCTGAGCCCTTCTTCTTGGAAAAATCAGAAAAGGCAGAAGCAGGATATATCAGAAAGACCCAGAATTCAAACACTGGGGGAGGAATCCAGACCAACAAAAGGCGTTAATTGGATAGGATAAGGGTCTAGGTAGAATTTATCCTGTCTGCAAAAGGAGACAGGGAAGAGAGATGATGGGGGGGAAGTGGGGTAGGGTGGGGGGGTTAACCAGGGGTCCGTCGCTAATTTTTTAGACGCACCAAAAATGATAACGAGGAGGTCTCATGAGACTGTCCTCGGTGGCCGCCATATTGTATTTGGCATTGTATAATTGAGAGTGTTGTATAATAATATGACAAAGTATTGCACGGTTGAACTCACTCAGTTTTAACACTATCGAGAATTTGACTATAGCTTCCACTATGGAAACTATTAGATCCAGCGCTACTTAGTGTATTAACTGGAAACATACAAAGTCTTATGTAAGCAACCCTTTTGAGATGGACTGAATAAAGTCTGCAAGTCACTGCACCCAGTCTTCTAAATGTACTGGAGGGTGTCCCACTTTCCTAGATCCCCTTGGGGATGAAGAGCACTGAATTTGAGCACAACCCTCAACTTTTCCGTAGGTTTTAGCCGCTCTGTCATGTATTCACAAGTAGCTGAAGAAATGACTCCACCATTGTGGCAATCATCAAATACTGGGCACATCCCACAAGGTTGTCCTCATTAGGCTAGTGGGCTAGATGATTGGATTGACTGCTCTGTACAGCTTCATTTGCCCATCCATCCTACCAACAGTGCCTTCGTTTGCAGCTACAATCGTCATCTCTACCTTCTCATCATATATCAATCTATTCAAAGTGGTTTCTATATCTTCCATTGAGAGCTCCTCCTTGCTGATTCCCACCTCACAGATGTATTTCCACCCCATGAGATGAAGCATATGAACTGTTCCTTTGTACCATAGGTCTTTGTTTACTCTCCCATGCCACCTCAGTCATTTTTAAAATAAAAACTTGAAGCACTGTTGGTTCAACACTTTCACAAATCCCGGCCCTGGATTTTCTGGTCCTGGCTCTTGACTTTGGCCCTAGTTTCTCGGCTGTCCTGGCCCCGGCTCTTGAGTGTGCTGTCTATTTTCTCTCTTTCGCTTTGTTTCTCTTACTTTTTTAAATTGTTTTCCTCTTGAGTTTCTTCCTTTTTTTACTGCTGCCAAGCAATGCTTTTGTCGCTCCTTTTGTCATTCTTCTTTCATCAAATTTTCACCTCTGATATCCTTTTTTTAGAAATCCTTTTGTAGTAAGCCACTGTTATACTGTGATTGGCTACTGACAGCTGGACATGCCTCCCAAGATCGATTCTACCCATAACCCTTGCATGCACCCCCATTCATCCTGCCATGATCAGTCAATGAGGTTTGTTGTTACTCCAGTTTATAGTCAATAAAAGCCTATCAGTTTCACAACCTCAGTCTTTTGTGGTAATTGATGATGCATCACCTGTGCATCCAGTTGAATGGAGTGTGGATTTTTCTTTCTCGTCACCACTTTGTCCCCTTTGGAAATATCACTGCTGGTTGCTCGAGACTCAGAGGAGCTGTGATTCATTTGAAGATAGTGCCAAACTGTAACTCCCTATAGAACGTAACTCCATGTATCTGACATCATGTGCACATGACTCGTGTGTTCCCATAACACTCCCCATCCCCCACCCCAGCAGCAGCTGCTTCCGTAGAATCCCTGCTGTATTTAATATGCGGCCACTGTTAATCCCCACTAGTTTAAATTCCATGCTTATTTTACTTTTTTTTACAGAGGTGGTGGAGTGGCCAGCAGTACAGCACCCTTGGTTTTAACAAAAGCCAGAGAAGTCAATATTAATGCCATCCAGTTGGAGGGTGCCCAGTCAGAAGATGAGGTGTTGTTCCTCCAATTTAAGGGTGGTCTCAGTCTGGCAGTACATGAGACCATGGACAGACAAGTTGGCAAGGGAATGGGATGGAAAATTGAAATGGGTGACCACTGGGAGATCTACACTATTGCAGTAGACAGAGCTGAGGTGCTCGATGAAGTGATATTGTGGACTGCATTCAGTCTTTCCGATGGACAGGAAAACCCAATGGGATCATTGGATACAGTAGATAACCCCAACAAATTCAGAAGTGAAATGTTGCTCCACTTGGAAGGACTGTTTAGGGCCCTGAATGGTGCTGAGGGAGGAAGTGTAGGTGCAAGTGGAGCATCTCTTGTGGTCACAGGGGTATGTCCCAAGGGGATAATTGGTGGGGAAGGAGGAGTGGATAAGGGAGTCACAGAAGGAGTGTCTCTGCAGAAGGCAGAGAGGGGAATATGTGTCTAGTGGTGAGATCATGTAGAAGGTGGCGGAAATGGCGGAGGAGGATGTGTTGGATGCGGAGGCTTGTGGGGTGGTAGGTGAGGACAAGAGGAATCCCGTCCTTGTTTGGCATGGGGGTGGAGGGGGGTCAGGGCAGATGTGCATGCAAGGGAGGATATTTGGGTGAGTGCTGAGTTGATGGTGGTAGAGGGAAGACCAAGTTGTTTGAAGGAGGAGGACATCTCTGATGATCTGGCATGGAAATCCTCATCCTGGGTGCAGATGCAATGGAGGTGGAGGAATTGAGACAATGGATTGGAATCCTTACAGGAGACAGGGTGGGAAGAGGTGCAGTCAAGATAGCTGTGGGAGTTGGTGGGTTTACAGAAGATGTCTGTTGAGAGTTTGTCTCTTGAGATGGAGATAAAGAGATTGAGGAAAGGGAGACTGTTGCTAGAGATGGACCAAGTGAATTTGAGGTCAGGGTGGAAGTTGGCAGCAAAGTGGATGAAGTCAACCAGCTCATCATGGGTTCATGAGGCAGCACCAAAGTCACCAGCGATGTAATGGAAAAAGAGTTGAGGGGCCTTGCCTATGTAAGCTTATGGAATTGATTGCTTCACATAGCCATCAAAAAGGCAGACATAGCTTGGGCCCATGCAGGTACGCATGGGCACCCCTTTAACCTGGAGAAAGTGCAATGAATTAAAGGAGAAGTTATTGAGGGTGAGGACAAGTTCTGCCAGCTGTTGGAGGGGGACTGGATGGTTCTATTGTCCAGAAAGAAACGAAGGCTTTGATGCTATCCGAATGGGGAATGGAGGTATATATATGAGGCGATCGAGTTCAGGGAACTGGAAGTTGTTGAACTCGATCAACTTCCAGTTCCTTGAAGAAGGGCTCAGGCCTGAAAGGTCAGCAATGCATCTTTGTCTTCCATAGATGCTGAAAAGACTAGATAAGTTCCTCTAGCACTTCAGTGTTTTTAACCAAGTTCAATAAATATTGTTCATTAGCACAGTTGATGCTCCCTTCTCATTTTGCCAATCTTTGAAAATAGTTTGACAGTGCATAATCAACTGGATTGAATTTATCTCGCTTTTTGTGGATTGAACTTCTGATGAGATAATTGCAGCTGGAAGGAGTTCAAGTACTCCTCTGGGAAGATGTTTCAGGAGCCAGTAACTTTTGCCTTTTTTTGATGCTTCCTGCCATTTCTTTGCAGTGCACAAAGTGAATTAAGTTGCTTGAAGACTCTTCTTTGATACCAAATCAAAATGAGACACCACTTGATGATTCTGGGCAAAATATTGCAAGCAGAAAACTAATCACAAACCAGTGCCAAACTATTTAGAACATATAGATCAGTACAGACAGAAAGATTCTCTTCAGCCCACAATGTCTGGGTCAAACATGCTTAACTAATTTCTTATTGAGTTTTGAGAGACCTTTTTTGAGCTTTGTCATTCTATAGTAAATCCAACTACATAAAGCACTGGATTAAAGAAAACTATTTGTTGCAAAAGAAGAATTAGATTTAAAGAAGTGGAGAAAAGTAGTCAATGTTGTTCAGTGGTTACATCAATAGGTATATGCATAGATGGGTCACGTCTCCAGAATGGAGGACCATCGCCTTCCCAAGATCGTATTATATGGCGAGCTCTCCACTGGCCACCGTGACAGAGGTGCACCAAAGAAAAGGTACAAGGACTGCCTAAAGAAATCTCTTGGTGCCTGCCACATTGACCACCGCCAGTGGGCTGATAACGCCTCAAACCGTGCATCTTGGCGCCTCACAGTTTGGCGGGCAGCAGCCTCCTTTGAAGAAGACCGCAGAGCCTACCTCACTGACAAAAGGCAAAGGAGGAAAAACCCAACACCCAACCCCAACCAACCAATTTTCCCTTGCAACCGCTGCAATCGTGTCTGCCTGTCCCGCATCGGACTGGTCAGCCACAAACGAGCCTGCAGCTGACGTGGACTTTTTACCCCCTCCATAAATCTTCGTCCGCGAAGCCAAGCCAAAGAAGAAAAGAAGATATGCATAGAACATACCTGTGATTAAAATTATCCAAAATCTCAAGGGTTGATTGGTATCTCAACTTTTTTCATGCTTAGATCTTCATTGTATTTGCAAGTGCTTTCAATATTTTTCATGTACTTTTGTAGTTGACGAAGAGTTCATTTCTCTGCTCCATGTTTTGGACACTTAGTGCTTTGCTAATACCAAAAGAGTTGTGTATGAAGCTTCAAAGGCAACAACTGAGGCTTACTGTTTTGAAGAATTACATCACAACACAGCTATCTCCTCCAGAATGACTACATTTAATGCAGAAAGTGTCAGGAGGTTATTGCACTTTCTTTACTTAGCATTTTAATATATCACAAGTATGGTGCTACTATATAACCAAAGAGATTTCTTTAAACTTTTCCCTAGTTTATCATTTGTTATTGAAATTTAGTCCGGCTTTTGGTGGTCTGGTTTAGGAATACATTAATCTACTGGAGGAGCTAGAATCGCCAAATGACTTGTATTTAACTTGCCTCTGTAAGCAGCACATTCCTTCAAGTGGTTGCTTTGATCTGTTATCCCTTTTTTTTAACATGACTTCAAAGTATTTTCATCAAAACTGTTCATAATCAGTCTACATTTATGATACAAATAATATGATTGCAAGAGTTCTCTTCATAAATTATTTGTTCTAAAGTGTTTTTGCCTGTAAAAATCTGAAAATGTTATATCATGTTTGAGTAATATTTAATATTGTGTGATATTCAGAATTTGCATAAATAATTTGAGTTATTTCATACTTTTATGACAGTCGAAGGCCAGTCAGCCCACCAAGTCTCAGAGCAAGTGAAGAATTGCTGGAGGAGCTCAGTAGGTCAGATGGCATTCATGAGTAGAAATGGTCAATCAATGGTTTGGGTCTGGACCCTTTTTTGGGTCTGGATCCAATGGGAGGGAGTGATCATATGTAAAGCTGAGTGACTGCAGGAATTCTTTGTCTGCACAAGATTCCAGCATCTGCAGTATTAGTGTTGCTCTGCCTCATTGAAGAAGTACACATGGCAGTCCGAAGATGGGAGGGATCTTTTGAAATCATCTCTCAGGCATCCAAAGGGATGAGTGGCCTTCATCAACTGCCCTCAGTCTGGCCAGTAAAATTGTGGTTTTCACTCTGTGCAGACCTGGCAGCTTTTGGTCATTGACCTGATCACTTCAAGGGAGTAAGGCAGGTTGTGGGCTTTAACGAAGTGGGAGAACCTGGTAACTCCAGGGTGGCAGAGATAATTGTGAAGGGCTTGTAAGTGGAGGATTTGTGTGCTGGCACAGGTTCCGCCGGGTAGGGCATCTGGGAGCTCATTGAGTTTCCCGGTCCGGTACAAGATATTGTAATTTAGGTGGAAAGTTCAGTTCTCCACCTCACTATCTTGTCGTTCTTGATTTTACCTCACTGCTGGTTATTGAACATGAATGCATCTGCACGTTGGTCAGTTAGCAAGGTAAATAGTTTCCCGACCAGGTAGTTCCTCCAGTGCTGTGCTACCTCGACAATGGTGTGGGCCTCCTTCACGACAGAGGAGAGTCGAATTTTGGGGCCCTGGAGGGTGTGGGAAAAGGAAGTGGCATCTGCCTGATCTGCCTGATTAAGGGTGGTGGTCAGAGCGAAGTCTGATGTATTGCTCTCCACCTGGAACAGGATGGATTCATCCACGGTGTGTATCATGACTTTGGTAATGTGTGCCTTGATGTGGCTGAAGGCTGCACGGACCTCTGGTGTTAGGGGAACAGAAGCGGATTTATCGAGGGGGCAAGCCTTGCCATGTAGTTGGGAACTCACTGGGCATAGTTCGAGAAAAAGCTCAGGCACCTTTTCAGGGCTTTGAGGCAGAGGGGGGAGTTCCAGGAGTGGGCGCATGCGGTCAGGGTCAGGACCAATGACTCCATTCTCAACAATACAGCCAAGGATGACTAAGTGGGTTGTGTCGAACACACATTTAGCCTTATTGTATGTGAGGTTAAGGAGCTTGGCAGTGTGGAGGAATTTTTGAAGATTTGGCGTCATGGCTGCAGGTTGTGACCCCAGATGGTGACGTTGTTGAGATACAAAAATGTGGCCTGCAGCTGGTGCTGATCTATCATGCAGTCCATTTCCTGTTGGAAGACTGAGACACCTGTTGGCCAATGGGTGTGCCCAGACAGATAAATATATACATAGAGTAGTTTACCACACACGGTCTTTAAGATCCCCCTGGTTGTCACCTATTACAGGGGTAATTTACAGTAGCCAAACAACTAGCAAATCTTTGTGATGTGGGATGAAACTTGCACATTCAAAAGCTGAACATGTGAACTCCACACAAGTAGCAATGAAAGTCAGGATCACACATTCAGCAAACTCTCACCCACACTGATCTTGAAATGAACTGTCAAATACTTTCAGGATTTCAGATCACTGGAGATATGAGGCAGTTGCACCACTTGTGAAACAGTGTCATTGCTATACCACCCTTAAAAGTACTTGTTTCTTGCCAGAGTTTGGTGCCCAAAAAGCCTAATGATTTTCTTTCATCACTGATGGTGGGCATTATGTTCTTTCACTTATGCAGAAAACAACCATAAATCTTTGAAAGAAATACACTTATCATAGTTTTTACATCAGATGAAAAGCTTAAAGTAAACATTTCAAAGCCTTGCCTATTAAAAATAATAACAAATTTCAAAAATTACTTCAGTACCAATAAATGCAGACATATGGTATCTTTATTTATGTCATATAATTTAATATTTATTAATTAATTATAAATTATTTGCTTTAATTCTCTTTGAAAAATAGTAAATTAATTTGATTTTAATATTTATTTTCCGTAGCTCCCTTCTGTACTTGCCTACACTACAACCTGTACTATAAAAATGTGAAATAAAATTCTGTATTACTTCATTAATGTCAAAAAGGCTACTTTTAAATATTAGATTGCAAGTTGATTCACCCTTTTAACTAGTTCTCACTAAACCATTTCTCACATTTGATCAAAAAATCAAAAGTGAGTAGCATGTCTTTGATGTGGTTAGCTTAAAGGATACGGGAGGGCTCTTTGAAGTCCATTTTTAGGGGTAAGCTGTGCAGTTGGTTGTTTTAAAAATAGCTGTCATCATATACAGTAAGCCCGATTAAATACATCATGACTGATAATTTTTTTTTTCTTTTTACTGATGCTTCTCTGAAGCCAATGTTGTACAAGCTCTTTGGTGCAGTTTGTTTTTTAAAAAAAGTTGTATTTTGTCAGTCTTTTAGTCTATTTTAATAAAGTCAATATTTGAAATATATCAGAAGTTTTTCAGTCCATGTACATCAGAAAACTTGATTGTTGGTGTTAAATGTTTGTTTTCCAAATCTTTATTGTAGATTTTGAAAGAATTGATTTAATTTCCCAAATCTCTATTTTATATATAAAACATTTGAATTTAATAAGTGAGTACACAAAGCTCTTTAGATGCATCATCTGTGCAGTTCATGAGTGTAATGTAGCATTACAAGTACAGTTACTGATCCAAAATTTACCCCAGTAGCTCACTTTGCAGTCCATACAGTTGAGTGAACAGGTTCCAAAATGAAATTCAATCAGCTGCAGTTAAAGTTGTACCATGCTCATGAGGGGCTACTGCAGATGTCGCGAATGCCCACCAGAAATATTTCAAGTAGGCAGACTGCAACATCAATCAGCGTGCATTTCATGCCAGGCACTGCCATTTTGTTGTTCAATTCCTGTTAGTGTCCTTTACACAGCTGAATACACATTAAACAGCCCCAGGCCTGATCTTTAATGGGACCATCAAATACTTTTTTTTTTGTTTTTTGATTGATTTACGCTGGTTGTTGTGACCATGGCTTTCTTCATTTGTTTGAGTTTGGTAACGTTTATGGGGTGTGACGTGGCATGTGCAAAAGGAATTCAGCTGACTTCAAAGCTTGTGCACACACCTGGTTGTTTCTAGCCATTAGTGCAGAATTGGACCCTCCACTTGGAATAGAGTGTGATTGAGAGAATAAGTAAAGGGCATACAAAATAAGGGCTGAGGAGTATAGGAGCTGGTCTTTGCAGAAGCAATAGTTTGGTCTCCACTGTTTTCTACATCATCAATTCAATAAGATCTGATTATATTTCATTTTTCATTTCCAGAAAGCAGCAAACAGAGTGAGGATTGTAGGCTCAATCAAATGTGCAGAGTGCCACTGATACTAAGGTACCTTGGCAGCAGTCATGAGGCCTTCATTTTGGGGTAGATCCTTGTGCCATCTCAAGAAACTGAAAGGTTAACTATTGGTACAAGAGCTGTGGACTGATGAGATTACTTAGGAATCAATTCACAAGTAATGCATATATAATCAGTATACATTCCATAAAATGTTATTTTACCACATAAAATGTGATTAAAATAGTGCACTGGAGTGCTAATGGAGGGCTTGAAATGCTGAATGTCTCAGGAAGAGTCCTCCAATATTTGGCAGTGTGAGTTTATGCCATCTTCTATTTTGGTTACCTATACAGGACTATTATTACAGCTGCAGCATAAATGGTAGAAAGTTCAAGAGTTTATTTATCATCCGATTGCACAAGTACAACCAGACAAATAGCGTTCTCAGGACCTCGATGCAAAATATGCAAATACACAACCAGACATAACACACATACTGTACATGCAAGCAATACATAAGCAGGACAAATATACACAAATAAATATTGTTTAATGAATAGTAGAGTCTCAGAGGGTTAGTGTGAGCAGTTCCTTTGGTCGTTCACCATTCTCACTTTCCGTGGGAAGAAGCTGTTTCTCAGCCTGGTGGTGCTGGCTCTGATCCTCCTGTATTTGCTCCCCAATAGGAATAGCTCAAAGATGCAGTGTGCAGTGTGGTTGGGTTACGCAACGATTTTGCGTGCCATCTTCAGACAACTGTCCCAGGTAGATCACTTAGATGGGAGGATGGGAGATCCCAGTGATCCTCTCTGCCACTCTTAGCGTCCTGTAGATTGACCTCCAATCCCTACCACGCAGCCAGCCAGAATGCTTTCAACAGTGCTCCGGTAGAAGGTTGGCATGATAGTTGCTGGTAGCCTTGCCCACTTCAGTAAGCTCAGTCACTGGTGCACCTTCCAAACCAGTGAGGTTATAAGTGGAACTCCATGCTCTCCACCACTGATTTATTAATGTGCGGCAGAGGCTGGCTGCTTCTGGTCCTCCTGAAGTCCAGGATCATCTCCTTCACCTTGTCCACATGAGATGGTTAGAGTAACTCAGGCCTTGGTTCTCAGTTTCATATGCCACCATTTCAGTAAAAGCAGCAACTATTTAATTGGTTGATGACTGCACCAGTAATATTGGAGCAAAATTGCAATGTGGGATTATAAACTGTTAACCTGCGAGAGGAAGTTAGTTTGCTTTCCATAAAGTTACTGCTCTGGGTAATGCATCAGACTTGGTTGCTGTAAACATATGATTAGATGTATTGCCAATAAATTATAAAATGATGAGGGAATCAAAGGATATGATATTACTTCAGGAAAGTAGTGTTGTAAGTATTGTCCTTGACCCAAAACCACCAAGATCTTGGTCTCCTGCATGTTTAAACTGACTGTCTCTTGTGCAATTCCAAAACCACAGGATCTCTCTCTCTCTCTCTCTCTCTCTCTCTCTCTCTCTCTCTCTCTCTCTCTCTCTCTCTCACTCTCTCTCTCCTGAGATGCCTTTGAACCTCTATGGCTCTTTTTTTCTGTAATTACCTTAAATCCCATGTTAATATCTAGGTTGTGAGAGCTGTTTATGAGCTAAAAATCCACCATCTGACCAATTTCACTAACAATTTTGTTTGACAGGTTATGTATTATGATGCAGTATCTGTTACTAATGATTATTTCTGCCATCCAGAGTGACATCGGCACAGCACTGAGAGGGAAAACTCCCAGGCAATCTCTAGTAACTGGTCGCAGAGACCGTAAGGAATTTAGAATCACAGTTGGCGTAGTGGTTAGTGCAACACCATAACAGCATCAGCATTTGGGACTGGAGTTTGAATCCCGTGCTGTCTGTGAGGAGTTGGTATGTTCTCCCCGTGGGTTTTCCCTGGGGGCTCTGATTTCCTCCCACTGTTTGAAACATACTTGGAGTGTAGGTTAATTGGGTGGCACGGGCTCGTGGGCCGAAATGGCCTGTTAACATGCTGTATATCTAAATTTAAAATGTTTTAAAAAATTAAAATTTATGTATCAGATAACGCTTTTCAAATCCTGGTGTCAATTTTTTTAGATACAGCCTCAGCAATAAAGGAGTTTATCCTTGAATGCTTTCAAGATGTTGTAGGTATTGTTGAACAACAGAATATCTAAAGGCTTGTTCAATAATGACAAAACTGTTTATTGTGTTTTTATAGTACAGCACTTTAACCCATGTGACTCAGCTCAACATGATGTCCAAATCAAATTCAAAATCTGCTGCTTTCACTTGATAGATTTCCCTCTATCTCATATTCATGTGCCTACCTAGAATCCTCTCAAATGCTACTAGTATTGCATCTACTTCTGGCAGCCCTTTCCAGGCACCAACCACCCTCTGTGTTTTTTAAAAAAATTGCCCCACACATCTTCCTTAAACTTCTCTCTCCTCACATTAAAAACGTGTCCTCCAGTGTGTGACAGTTTATCCTGGGAAAAAGATTCTGACTATTCATTCTATCAATGCCCCTCATTATTTTATAACCCACTGCCTGGTCTCCCCTCAGCTTCCAAGACTTCAGAGAAAACAACAATCTCTTGCCCAATCTCTCCCAATAATTCATACACACTAAATGAGGCAATATTCTGGTAAATCTCTTCTTTACCTTTTCCAAATAATTCATACCCTTCCTGGAATGGGTGATATAAGTTGCACACTGTATTCCAAGTGTGGCTTAGCCAAAGTTTTATATCACTCCAACACAACTTCTTGCTTTTATACCCAATGAAGCCAAGCATACAATGTGCCTTCTTTACCACACCATCTATTTGCATGGATACTTTCATGGACTTGGACCCCTATTTCCCTCTGCAAATCAATATTTCTAAGAGTTCTGCTATTAACTATATACATTTCCAATACATTTGACCACCCAGATGTATCACCTTTCCTAGTTGGTCTATTAGCATGCTGCTTCCAAGAATTCCATAATAAATGCTGCTTCAATAATTCCAAAATAAATCCATAATTTTTTTTATCTTACTCTATTACTTATTCTACAAAAGAAATAAAATTCTTGATATAATTACTTTTTAAAAATAGCTCTTATTTAAACTTACAAATCTAAGATTTGTTGTTGATGTGAACTGAATAAATTCAAAGCAGGCAAAAATGTATTTTTATTAAACTTCATATGTACCATTTCAGCTATAACTTGATTTCTTGTAAGATTAAGATTCCTCTTCAAAGAATATTTTAAATTGCATCAAGTACTTCTTTAACTCTTATTCGTTGGTGATTTTCAAAACTAATATTTTTTTTGCTTCCTGAGCCAATAATTGATGTGTGATTAACCAGGGCTACACTCCTTCCAATGTTTGTCCCCATGGGCCTGAGCAAAAGGGTTATACCATTCTCTTGGCAGCTGTTAAGAAAAATGCGTTCTCTGTATAAGTGTGCATCTTTGCATCTGCTCTCTGTGTGAAAAGTAACTTAAGGAAAATTAAGGGACCAAATGTTTCTTTTTCTTCAATCATCACCTAAAAGTGACAATTGCTTCATAAGGATTTGTGGTTTTCCTGTCGCCAGAACAAGTGCTGGCCAGGCAATTAAACAAAGCAAAAGAAAAGAAAAGACGAGATCACCCATATTATTATCCCATTCAAAAATCTGGCAACATTCAAAGATAATTAGTTAAGTTCTGTGACTGACCATCAATTCTGCCTATCACCTTTTGTGGAATATTTTGCCTCAAAGTAAATAGTGTTATTTTCTAATATTCAGGGTATTAAAATGTGTTCCTTTTCTTTCTAAGCTGTTTTCCTGCTCAAATTCAGCTGCAAAAATAAATGAATTAAACATTAATTATTGCAAACTGGTAATACCAAACTAAGACTTACAAGTGAATTACACTTTTTGGAAGTTATATTTGACTTGTCTCACCCTACAAATTGCCTTTCTATTTCCTTTGGAAGAACATGTGCCTGGGTTAATAATACTGCATGCTTTTCAAGGTCACACAACTACTGTGTCTGAGTAGTTTTATGTCAAGTCATACCTGGAGCATTTGTTTGATAAAATATTTTAAATTATTATAGAGAGCACGGACACCTATAATATCAAGATGTGAAAGAGTCTGCGTGGCTTGGTTAGCATAGCAGAAAATGCAACGCTATTACAATGTCAGCATCTGGGGTTCGAATCCTTCACTGTCAGGAGTTTGTACATTCTCTCTGTTGTCTGTGTGGGCATCCTCTGGGTGTTTTGATTTATTTCACTGTTCAAAATGGGCTATAGGTCAATTGGATGTAATTGGATAGCATGGGCTTGTGGGCCGAAAGAGCCTGTTACAGTGCTCTATGTCTAAATTTTAAAAATTTAGTTAATTCCTGAGGTCTTTCACATGTTGATCCTTTAACTCCATGGTGACTTTTTAAAATGACAATTGTTAGAATGCTGGAAATGCATGGAAAATATTTCTTTATAAATAACCCTTTCATTGCACATGATTCTACCAAATTCATCGCCAAAAGAGAAACAAACATGTTGGTGGTTAATGATGAGGGTAGAGAAAGGGATTTTGAAGTTTTCATTATTACTGTTGAAGGGCAAACCATCACGCAATACTACAGATCTATATATTTGCAGCTTCAATGTTAGCATTAAATCACATATTTATAAATATTTGAAACAAGCTAACATTAGTACTGAGGATGCTCTTCCTTTAAACTCAAATAGTTTCAATTTTTGAATTATTTTTAAAAAGTACAAACATTTCAAAATATTTTGCCTTGTTAATGATAAAGTGAGAGCATTGATGTCTTGAGTGAAACATGAAAGTCTGCCGATGCTGTGAACACACCAAAATACTGGAGGTAATCAGCCGATCTTTTCAGCGTCTATAAGATATATTGCCATTTCAGGCCTGAGCCCTCCTTCAAGGAATAAGCCAGAAGAAGGAAATCTCAGAAACTCTCAGAATTCAGTCAATGCTGGCTAGGGGAGGAATCCAGACCAACTAAAGGTGTTAATTGGATCTTACCTAAGGCTTTATCATATTTGCGTGAAAAGAGAAAAAGGGATGGGGAAAAGGATGGAAGAAGAAGGGGGGGGCTGGTTTTAATGAAAGCCGGAGAGTTGGTATTAATGCCCTCCAGTTGGAGGGTGCCCAGTTGGAAAATGAGGTGTTGTTCCTACAATTTATGGGTGGTCTCAGTCTGGCAGTGCATGAGGCCATGGACAGACATATCAGCAAGGGAATGGGATGGAGAATTGAAATGGGTGCCCACTGAGAAATCCACACTATTGAGGCAGACAGAGCATTGATGTCTTACTTAGTATTACAATATTTTGTCTTTTAAAAAAAATTTCAGGTGGAAAATAACTTTGGTACTTTTTGTAAGCAAATGATGTTAATAATATATGATTACTTTCATACATTCAACATGCTATTAATCAAAATAATAAATTCTAATAGATCATTATTAGATAATAAAAAGCAATCATGGACTTGCTTCCAATAAGACATGAAAAAATAAGGGCCACTGACCACATCTGTGAAGTATGGTGCTCTACAGCAATTCTTGACATTTATCTGTTTGGAATTTAACATCTATATACTGTACATAATCTACAATATTTTCTGATGACACTTTAATTCAGCAGATTGCTGAACTCTTAAGGCAATTGTTGTACTATTAGCAATCAGGTTGGTTTCTAGACTGGAAGCTGAGTAAATAACTGTCAAAGCACATGTCATAACTGGAGCATTGTTTAAAATAAATATGTAAGCATTCACTGGAGATTTGTTCTCGATATTTTTGAACATTCATAATTATTTTTGAGCATTCATAATTATCAAAATAAAAAATATCTTTGTATTTATTGATTCAGGGCTATGGATAATGTTGGCATTTGTTGTACATTCCTAGTTAAACCTTGATGAAAGGCAAGCAAATTGGTGGGTCTGGAATTACATACAGGCTTGACTTGGTCAAGATTGAAAATTTCCTTCCCTGTAGAACAATAGCAAACCAATGGGGTTTCACAATTCAGTAAGATATTTCGGTACTAATCTTTCAAGCCATTTCCTCTTTTTGTATGACATGTGGCATTGTTATTTATTTCTCACATTTTAATATATATATTTGGAGGCTACAAAATGTATTTATTTACAGCGTTAATTGGAGCCATCATGAAAACACAGTTCAGTGTTAATTCAGCAAATATGGCTAGACTTCTGATAAGCAGTCCAGTTTACTCATGACATCACCTGTGTGAAGCCATTTGTTTTACTTAGTTAGACTTTTGAATGTTTCATTTGATGGGATTGTCACAGATACACGATCATCACAGACCAATTAAACTGTTCAAGATCTTATTAAAGCAATGAAAGGAATTGAATGTCTGTAGAGAAAATGGCAGATATTAATTTGAGGAACATTATTTTGTACAACCAGAATAATCTTTTGATAAAGACATAGAAAGAAAATCTTCAAAATCAAAACAAAAATCTACACTGGGTGTCATGTGCAAGACATTAATATCTTTATTATCTACACAGTATGTTCCAGATTAGAGTAGTGTTTTTGAATTGAAATTAGATGCTTAGAGATGCTCTTGGAAACAAGAATATCTGGAAAAGTCTTAATCATTTTCAAGATTATGAGACAAAGAAGGAAGGAATTTAAACCAAATTTTTAAACTTGATCTTCCTAAGAAGCATTCAGCATTTCATCGTTCTGAACTGATGAACCAACAGGATACTTTTTAATGTTTGCCTCCATTATGGGTTTAAATTTAAAATGGACTCACTTCTGTGAAAATTGTTATGTAAATATTCACTCTGTTTATATATTAATATTCATCTTGAAGTGAAATTATGCACTTTCCATTTAGATTTAGGGGTAAATGTGAATATATCACAGATACGTGACCTTGTTAAAATGTTACTCAGAATGATTAATCATGCTGAATATTTGTCAAGTTGGTTGCATCGATTGAATTGTCAGTTCCCAGCCTGGTATCAAATAGAATAGAATTTAAAAGCTTAAAATAGATTATGGATTTTTAAATTAAAATTTTTTAAATTAAATTTAGACATCAAGCATGATAACAGGCCCTTTCGGAGCACAAGCCCATGCCGCCCAATTATACCCAATTGACCTACAACCCCCAGTGCATTTTATATATGTTCTTGCCAAGAACGCCTCGTCATTATTTCTCACTCACGCTGGCTTGATCTGCTCAGAATAGAACTTTACTTTCTAAATTCAACTGATCACCACATTCTCAACTTGTATTCTTGAATGTCATCTCCATTCTCACCACAGTCTTGTGCAACTCCATTTTTTTGACTGTTCTGTTTGTGTCACATTGTATGGCCCTTACTTCTGCTCCACAATAAATATCTGCCAATTCTATGAATTGAGCTAAGTCTCTATTAAAATGTGGAATCCTTCATCTCCTCCAAAATCCAAGCTTCAGGGCAGCACACTGCCCAAAAAATGGCAATTAATGTGCACTGCAAACTCTCCAGATACCATATGAGAAATTTATTTTGCACAACCACAACTTGAATGTTTCTTATTTTTTAGGCTTTGTAATTCATGAATGTTTATAGTTTTGAAGGGGTACTTGAAATGCCAATGGGTGTAGAGTGTAAGTTTGTAAAGTCTACCACTCACAAGAGATTGGCAGCTTAAACTCATCATTGCTGTGAAGAAAATGTAAACAAAATCACTTTCCCTTGGCAAGATTATGAGTGACCTTCCTAATTCTGTTGAAAAATGGCACTGCTGGCGGGAATGATGCACATAAATTCGATTTGGCAGTGATCTAGAAATTGATAGGCAAAAGCATTCTGATACATTTGCTTGATGAGAGCTGTGCTGTGTCATTGCTGAGTTAGTCTTTTGAGACATTCATCTTTGGAAAGGTCAAAATAGGCATGTGGTTTTCACTGTCTCTAGGATGAAAATGTATTCTTGTATGAGCATTTATTGCCTTCACTGGCTGTCCTGCAGTTACAGTGCATGTAACATATTTGACAGACTGCTGAGGCACCCAGGATAACAAGGTCTTGTATATAGACATGACAGAGAACTCTACCTAAAATCACAATGGTTAATAGGAGTAAGATTCAGAAAAAGTAGAGTCTTGAAGATGTAATCCAAATCTGTTTCCTTTCAATTTATTCTATATGTATCTTATGTTACAAATTAGTTGCATTAAAACCCCAGTTAAAAATTCCAATAAGGTTCTCAGTTATAACCAGAAAAACTGAGTATTTGAATATTTATACTGTCTGGGGAAGAAAGGGCAGTGGTATACAAAATAATTGGTAGGCACAAACTTCTAGATAAAGGATATGCCAAATCTTTAAGTGCTTGATATCTTCTGAAGATTAAAAAAAAAGCTTTTTTATGCTTTGTTGAAAGTAAGGCAATATCAAGCAACATTTGACAAAGCTATTTCTTGAAATGAACAGGTGACATTGCCTTCAAAATAGAGAGTAAGCTCAAGGGGAGACTCCTCTGTGTTTGGTTAGTCTCCTTCGTAACAGCTGCAGGAACAGGTTTAAGTTCTTTTGGAGTGACTCTATTCCATAAACTCCACGTTAGAATTTACAGGGTCAAAGGTTCCTTTCTTGGAGACCCTGTGGGTGAGCAGATCATCCCACTCAGGTCCAATAACCTCTGATTTGTCACTGACAGATGGTATATTTACCATATACAGTAATAATTCAGCAACTGGCCACTATTGCATGGCTTAAAGGAATGCAGTTCACATCTGCTCTCACCAAAGGGACCAACAAAGACCCTGCCCTGTAAAACTTAGAGGTCTACAGCTGTTGCTTTTTTTTGCATTCTAAATACATACATATTTAATTAAAAGAAAAGGGAGATAAATATTCCAATGGGCCTCTTCAGTTATCATTTTTTTCTTTTAGCATTTGGCAGATCAAAGTGTATCCAACCCTCTACTCTGAAGTGGTTTACTGTTTTTTCTTCCCAAACAGTATTCCTATGGAGTCAACAGAATATTCACATGCCCAGTTGCTGTTCTGTTTGTATCTGAGGAGTATTTTGCAATGTTTTAGCTGGGTTTGCCGCTCAACTAATTTGTCATGTTAGGTTTAAAATGGGTTTAAGTCCATTTAACTTTCTTCGGCTTGGCTTCACGGACGAAGATTTATGGAGGGGTAAATGTCCACGTCAGCTGCAGGCTCGTTTGTGGCTGACAAGTCCAATGCGGGACAGGCAGACACGGTTGCAGGGGAAAATTGGTGGGTTGGGGTTGGGTGTTGGGTTTTTCCTCCTTTGTCTTTTGTCAGTGAGGTGGGCTCTGCGGTCTTCTTCAAAGGAGGTTGCTGCCCGCCAAACTGTGAGGCGCCAAGATGCACGGTTTGAGGCGAGATCAGCCCACTTTAATGCTCTATTTAATGATCTTTAGCTTTGTTTGAAGAATGCAGCATCCATTCCAGTACAATTTCATTGTCAGGCTGGCACAGATAATATATAACATGCACGAAAGCAGGCTTTATCATTAACTTTTTTAAATGGGTGATATTAAAGAGCTGGGTATTCCAAAGTACTTACGGCCAGCTTCCCACATGCAACTCTTTGTAAACTTGAGGCCATCCTCGCATCTGCTTCACCAAATCCAAAGCAGCATTAAGTTTGGTTTTCACATCCTCTCCTGAGCTAATTGGCCAATACTGATTCCCTTTTACCAGTGCCTCAGTTACAGTTTTTACATTTTGAAGCTCCCTCTCTGATCTTACCTCTCCTCGTGTCTGCATTTTCCCTTCAGCCTCAAAATCTTAGAAACTGTTTTTGTTCTAATTCTGGTGTTTTAATCATTCCCAAATTTAGGGTTAGGGCTAGGATTCTGCCACCACAGTGATCAGCTGTCAATCAGAAATTCTTTACCTAAACTATCTGCTGCTAGTTCCTCAAAGATCTAGAATTTTGATTTCGTCTCGTCAAGTTCCTAAGGCTCTTTTGTGGTTTAGCAACACATTTTGTTCATATTTCTGCTGGGAAGCATCTTGGGCACTTTGTTACTGTAAAGGTGTTGTATAAATACAATGTGCAGCTGTACTTGTGATGGTGGTGTTGTACAGATCAGTGGAGGCTTAAAGCCAGTGTCCTGGGGCTTTTGAACTTGCATTGCACATATTTGAATTTCTGCTAGAACTGATTTGGAAGCTAAAGTCCCTTTCACACTTGCGTCCCACTAAATCGGCCGTTCAGTGTCCCGGGATAGGAATGGGGGTTTGGCGTTTCACACTAGACCATTCCTAACTGGGACACTGAATGCTTTCATACTTGCAAGGGTCTATCCCCAGCGCTTGGTCTGTTCTACCTTTAATCGGAAGTGCCTGCATGACTCAGCACGCAAAAGAGAAAAGTGATTGCCCGTTTCACACTTGCCTGATCTCAACGCCAAAGTCCAACCCTGGCATGAGATGATGTCATCTGATGCCAGCATTGAGCAGGTTTTGCTTTCATACTTGCCACTTTAAAGGCTGATTGGTGTTTGATTCCTGGGATCACTGGCAAGTGTGAAAGGGGCTTAAGATACAATTTGTGTATTCTAGTGTTAAAATGACTGTCCCCATTTGCATACTTGTAAATACGATTCCTTCGAGCCCTAATGGAATCAAATCTGTCTGGCCTGACCTTTCACAGCCTGAAGCAATTGAACCCTACTGGCCCAAACTTTTGAGGCCTATAAGAGTCGGGTCCTACCAGCCCCAGCCTTCCGAGGCTTGATGGAGTCAGGATTGCACCCAACCGGCCAGTCCACTGTTGATGCAGACAGACCTGGCTTGTCTGGCTGTTCACCACCCGTTGGGACTGGACATGGTCTACCCAGCCACTTGCTCCCTGAGTCTGGACCCAATTTGCCTGATGAGACTGAACCCAACCAGCCATGACCATGTTACTCTGTCCCTCAATGTTGGAGATCAGCTAGGAGACAGAGTAAATGTGCAGGCATCTCAGTAAGGAACTTCGCCCGTTTCTACTCTGCACTGGTCTACCTTTTCCAGCATGACAATGGTGGACTCAGCCAACTTTGCTGCTTCGTCCCTCAATGCTCCCTTGAGACCAGGTATACCATTCTTCGACTGATAAATTCAGCCACAAACACTGATGCCAAATCACCACCCTGCAAGCTCCCCATAAGGCCGTTGGTGAAGCACAGTGGAGTAGTCTCACAAAATCACCGTTCTTTAAAATTGGTATCACAATATCATCCCAACTAAAACGGCTCTGATCAATGCCAGATCCTTATCAAACAAGACTTTTGTCCTCAATGATTTTTTCACTACTCAAGGTTTGGACTTCCTACTATTGACATAAACCTGGTTGAGCACTGGCGAGATTGCTCCATTGCATGGACTATGTTCACAAAACTGTGACTTTCTTAGCATGTCTAGATGGGGGGAGGGTTATCTGTTATGTTTAAAAAGCAAATCAAGTGCTGTTTATTGAATTCTGGTTATTTCTCCACCTTCGAAGTCCAACTAATTAAAGTGGGCCTGGTCAACCACTTTTTAATTGTTCTTGTATATCCCTCATCAAAAATACAAAGATTTTATCACTCATTCGTGGACTTCCTTTCAAA
The DNA here is from genome assembly GCF_036971445.1 of Narcine bancroftii. Lineage (NCBI taxonomy): Eukaryota > Metazoa > Chordata > Chondrichthyes > Torpediniformes > Narcinidae > Narcine > Narcine bancroftii. Next base: position 83,055,382 of record NC_091479.1, on the reverse strand, counting down.
CACCATGTCCAACTTTGATCAAGTTCTGATTCTTGGTGACCTCAATATCCATGTGTGTTGTCCAACTAAGCCCCTTATAAGTGATTTTATGCATTTAGTTGAGTCTTTTAACCTAGAACTGCTTTCAAATGGATCCACTCATAAGCTAGGCCACTAGTTCTCTCATCTGATTTTATCAATTAGCAACCCAGTATTAATTGAGACCTGTGTGTCAGGCCATATAGCTGTTATTTTTGACCTATCGCTGCCTTGCTCCCCTAACAAATCTTGTCTTTCTATTTGCTACTCCCATTACATTAACTTGTGGATTGCTAATAAGTTCTCAGAGGCTCTTATAACTACTCCAAACACTTCATCTATTGTGGTGTCCCCTCCCCATCTCAACAATGAGGAACTTACTTCCTTATTTAATACCACCTGTTCTTCTATCCTGAATGCTGTAGCCCCACTTAAAGTAAAAAAAAACCTAAGCTTAAGACTGTGCCTTGGCTTAATAAAGCCATGAGGAGGGAGTACAGGATAGCTGAACGAAAGTGGAAACAGGATAAACTACAAACTTCCCTCAAAATTTTGAAAAACAACCTGCATGAGCAGTAAACACCAAAATAAAAAAAAAATTGCTAACCATAATCCCAAGGCCTTGTTAGTACCATCAACTCAATTATTGGTCCCACACCCAATACCAACTCAGATGCGTCTTTTGGCAAACGTGAGGAATTTATAAAATTCTTCATAAACAAAGTTGAGATCATTAAGAAAAAATATTTTCACCACCACCCCCCCCACCCCCTCCACCCGTAACCTAACTATACACAATTCTGTTCATCTAAACTAGACCATTTTAGGCCCATCACACTACCCACCCTTAGAAAGATTGTGTCTGTGCCAGGCTGCACCAAAGGAAAACACAGGCACAATGCTGTTTGGGGCAACCCAGCTTTATTCCATTCACATGAATATCTAGTTGGCTGTTAGCTGGGCTTACAGTGTGATCCCGGGGAAAAAGAGAGAGCACACGATCGGGACCTCGGCTTTATACCATGGGTCCTCTGGGCCCACCTGATGGTCGGATGTCATAAGGCTGGGTGACATGTCTCTAGGCTACCTATTGGCCGAGTGATGTACTGTAGCATATCATCACAGTGACCTTCATGAAACCTACATGTTCCCTCTACATTATCCCTACTCCCCTCCTGAAGGATGTTTCAACATAGCCGGTCTTAATATTTTCTATTAATAGTTCCCTGGGCACTGGTACTGTTCCAATTTGTTTCAAACATGTTGTGGTCCAGCCCCTCCTGAAAAAAAAACAACTTAGACCCCACCATACCCAAAAATTACAGACCTGTTTCTAAACTTCCATTCCTGTCAAAGGTCCTTGAAAAAGTTGTTCTTAGCCAATTGTTGCCCTACCAACATCAAAACAACATATCAGAAAGATTTCAGTCAAGGCCCACCACAACACAGAGTCGGCTTTACTAAAAGTGTATAATGATCTGCTCCTTTCTACTGACTCAGGTGGCTCTGCCATTCTAATTCTCCTGGACCATTCGATACCGTGCATCTCACTATTTTAATAGACCATCTCCAGTATAGTGTAGGTGTCAATGGCACGGCTTTGAACTGGTTTAAATCTTAATGATAGGACTTTCTCAGATAATATGGGCAAATTTTTGTCTTCTTTCCTGTGGGTCCCACAAGGGTCTATTCTCAGCCTTATTCTCTTTTCTTTATAGATGCTTCCCCTTAGTTGTATCATTCAAAAAAAAGGCATCTCTTTTCATTGCTATGGCAATCATCTCTACCTCCCCTTGAAATCTAACTACCAATCTAAGATAGCCAGCCTCACTAAATGTCTAGAGGACATAAAGTGTTGGATGGCTCAAAACTTCTCACAGCTGAACGAAGGCAAATTTTAGGTTATCCTATTTGGTCCCCTTAATTCTACCAAAATGATCTCCAATAGTCTTGGTAACATCCACCCTCATTAAACCTCACGTTAAATCCCTTGGTGTGATATTTAATTCCACCTTCAAATTCTACAATCAAGTTAATGCAGTAGTAAAAGCTTTTTCCAAATTATTTCTTTCATTTAAAGAAAGCCCTTAGAGTCTCCCATTTAGACTATTCTAACTCTCTATATACTGGGATTAGTCAATCTTCATGATCCCATCTGCAACTGGTTCAGAATGCTGCAGCCAGGTTCCTGACAGGTGCCTAGAGGGACCATATCACTCCTATTCTAGCCTCCCTCCATTGGCTGTCAGTACAACTCAGAATTGATTTTAAAGTTCTCCTGTTTGTTGATAAAGCCCTTAATGGGCTAGCCCCCTCTTATATCACTGATCTCATAACTCCTTATTTTACTTCAAGACCCCTTAGGTCAGCCAACTTGAGGTGCTTGGCTGTTCCACGTTCAAATCATAAACTGAGAGGAGATCATGTTTTTGCTATTGCAGCCCCAAACTGTGGAACAATATTTCTCCTTCTATCAAATTGGCCCCTTCCATCAACTCTTTTATATCCAGATTGAAGGTGTCCTTTTATTCACTAGCATTTTGAGTCCTCCTCATGGACCTAATTCATACTTGTGTTCTAACCTCTCGAATTTGTTTTATTCTGTACTTTAAAGATGCCTAGTTGTGATGTCTTTTTGATATGTACAGCACTTTGGTCAACATGAGTTGTTTTAAATGTGCTATATAAATAACAAAACTAAACTAGGTGATCCAGGGCTGAGAGGAGAACTAGTGAGACTGCATCTGCTATGGAGTGATTGAGGCAGTAGGCAAATTGCAATAGGTTCAGATCTTTACTTGGATACGAATTAGTTTTGGCCATGACCAACATCTCAGAGCATTTCATCACAGTGGATGTGAGTGCTACTGGGCAATAGAAAATTAATTTTCAACCTTTTGATTGATTTGAATTATTAGCAGTTATAATACAGGTACATTGCATGGGACCATGGGCTGGTTCTACATTTGATGTGGAATTTGATGATTTATTCACTGATCTCAAAGTGGTCCTTGGGAGAGAATTCACTGATCTCAAAGTGGTCCTTGGGAGAGAATTCACTGATCTCAAAGTGGTCCTTGGGAGAGAATCTTTCTCCTTCGCTTCAACTTGTCAATCAAAATCTCCTGATCATCAATGGAAATTTGGGTTACAAACTTGACTCAGATATTGCCATCCCTTCCACAAGATTGACAAGGCACCTAGAATAACTTAAACCATGAGCTGCAGCTACTGGTTTCAAGAATTGGGCAGCCCAGGGGGAATGGCCTGTTACTGTACTGCATTTTTAAATTGTAATAAAATAATTCAATTTTATACTGCTGCTTTCCTCAGCACTCTGTTGAAAATTGATTTAATGGTGACGTTTATGACTACTTCTGGGTGAAAACATTCCAAATGGAAATTCAACTGGACAGTTCCTTTTGTGAGACATCCTTGCAACCCCAGCACAGATTCTTTGTACGGATTACACTACATAAGGCTTTCCACTTATGAAGTGCGGCCTGTGGATATGCACTAACATGAAACTGAATCACAAAATGTACGCGTTTTTGTTTCTAGTTCAAATGCTCAGGGCTTATTTATACATTGCAATCACAGGACTCTTAATTGATGACACAGTTATGTGGGATGGAAAAAAGTCGTATGGTATAGTTGCCTTCAATGGTTGGAGCATTAAAAGCAAACATTGGACATCAAGTTATAGAAGTGCAAGACATTGGTGAGATTGCACTTGATGTATTGTGCACAGTTCTGGTTGCCATAATCTAGGAATGATCACATCAAGCGAGAAAAGATTCGTAAGAATGTTGCTAGGACTGGAGAGTTGGAATTATAAGAGACTGGAAATGCTGGGCCTTTATTGCAGTGAAGGAGGCTAAGGAGTGAACTTATAGAGTCTAATAAAATCATGGGCATAGTTAGGTTTTTTTTTTAACAGCAGAGTAGAAGAGTCTAAAACTAGAGAGGAAAAGGGGACCTGAAAAGGCAAATTTTTCAAATAAAGTGGAACGAGTTATTAGAGGAAATAATAAAGGATAGATATAATGTTTAAAATACCCTTGGACAGGAAAGGTTTGGACCACATGTGCAGGGAAATGGGACCTGCTCAGGGAGGCACCTTGATCACCGTAGACAAGTTGAGCCGAGGGTCTTTCCATATTGTGACTCCATTTGAGCCTCTATGCCTCCTGAAATGCAGTGCAATCTAATCCAAAACAACGGAAAGCACCACTTCTCTTTGAAAGTTTTCATATCAAGTCTACTGCTGCATCTCCTGTATCATCTGATTATTGTTATGTAATATACACAACAAATCTGACAATCTGTTTTCATTCACTGCTTTCATGCTTAAACTTTTGATGATTTTAAATAAACACATGTAATTACTTGTTCTCTCCTACCCTCCTATTTCAGCCTTATTATGGTTCTTTCTTTGCCTTTCTCCCATTTATTTTGGCTCTATCATTACAAACCTCTATCAAGTATCCGCAGTGGGACTCCCATTTCTTCCTCTGACAAGACTTCACTCTCCATAACTGGTGACCTCTCACAGATTGTACTCACTAACCCATTCCAAAATATGCTCCTGGTTTCTCTCCACTACTGAAGCTTTTTCAAAGGGTTGGAGTATTATTGCATGATTCGGAGAAAAAAAAATATTGAACTTGCTACACATTGTATAGTCAGTATACTTCATTATAGTCACATGCTCTGTTTTGTAGAGGCAGAGCTGGACTTAATTAGATTCATCTGTATTAAGCAGAAAGAATTATTTTAATTCATCTAACAGATTTTATTTCCATATTAATTTGTTTATTTTCCCAATGTCCTTTTTTTTTTTGATGTTACTTTGCATTAGGGATGATTAATTTATTTTAGATGCCTTGCAAAAATGATCTGTGCACTGTTTATATGCAAATAAAACAAAAAGCCACAGGCAACTTCTGCAGCTCTGTGATACCAATCTAGTCACTGCAACTCTCACCCTGAAGGCAGAGTGGGATGCAGGCCTGGATAAAACCTCAGTCATAGAGAGACCTGACCAGGAGTGCTATAAATGGTCATTTGAGAGCTTGATACAATTGAATTTTGATGACTCGAGAGAGTTAAAGCAATTCAAATACCTTTGCATTTTTTTAATTTAAAACTAAGGGAAAAAAAATGCTTAAAATAGCTTAAACCACTGTAAATTAACAGAAAGCATTCAGATAAAGTAAAAATAGTGCAAGTCCAAGAGAACCTAAAGCACATTCAGCTGCTCGGCTCCACTGCTGGACTAAGTAAGGAATCCAGTGATGAAGTAGGAGGTCAGCTTCCCAGGTGCAGATTTCAAAGGCATAAGGGAGCACTACCTTTAACAGAATACACATAACTGAGTAAAAGTATTTTGGTGTCAAGACCTGAAACAAACCTTCTAAGACTATGGTCCGCCGTTTAGTGGCGAATTTTGCCTTAGTAATATGGGCATCTAAAATATTAGAAAAGCATTACAATACTGTCTCCACAAAATCCTCCAAATCCAATAGCAACATGATGAACCAATGTCAACATAATTGGCTAACATTCCTGCACCAAATCTCTGATTCCATTCAAATGAACTGCTTCATCTGCATGGCTGACAATGGATTCCCAAAACAAGTACTTATACCTTAACTCCCTAATAGCAAGAGATTTCCAGTAATGGAGGGGAAACTCAATGGACATTCTTGATATTGTATGGAAAATGTGGTATCTTATCCAACTCCTAGTGACATATAAAATGGAAAAGCCATATCAAGAAAGGTCAAGTCCAGAGAGTGAACAACTGCATGAAATGTTGGACAATCCATCTGCTATCCCAACCCACCTGCCTTAACTATTGTTTGAAATTATTGTTTACTGATGCACTACACAGTAAATTTTAGGGAAATCTTACTCAATTTCAGTACTTTACACTGAAGTGAAAGGATTATTGAATTGCAACAACTGATCTGCAGACTGAGTGGAAGCATTGTAAATGGTTTCAGAACTATGTGATCTTCTTAATTAAGACGAAGTATTTGGGTTTGAAGTGCTGCAGCTAATGTGTGAGAGATATTTCAAACCTTATTAACATTATAGTTGTGTACATTTGCACACACCTTGGTTACACAAATTACATATTTGTCCTGTTAACCCAGGCACACAAACTAGGTCAGTTCACAGGGATATCAGGACATGGTGGGGGGAGGGGCCATAGCTGCATTGCAAGAGTGCTTTGAGACCACAGAATGGAGCTGTTTTGGGGGGAAGCCACCTACATCCCTGGTACATTTCAAACCATAAGAGGAAACCGGTACCCCGTGAAAAACACCCAAGCAGACACAGGGAGAATGTACAAACTCCTTTACAGACAACGTGGCATTCAAACCCTGATCCCAATTGCTGGCTCTCTATAGCGAGCGATTGGTCTGATGAAAATGCCCTGAGATCCAAAATGGCCAGTGGGCTGAATCTGGCACAGGATTCTTGCTGAAAGGCTCAGGCCCGAAATGTTAATTACCTTTTATGCAACTTCCTATGTGATATTAACAAATCTGAAATATTCAGTGTGTTTAGTTTGAAGTTATCTACCATAATCCCTAATTTATTTTCAGGAAGTAAACCTTTTGGGGAAAAAAGCAGCCAACATCTCTTCCACCCAGCTGCATTCTATTTACCTTCCTGCTGTTGGGAAGAAGATTCACGAGTATGAGATCTTGCACCCACCAGCTTCAAGGACCGTTTCTTTCCGGTCACTATGAGACTCCTGAATAAATCTCACAAGAGTAAAATTATATCACCTTTTCTCTGCACAAACTGCTCTCTCCCTGAATTTCTGCACTTCTGTGGTGTGTTTTCCTCACTGAATTACGTACTCTAGCTTTCGCTGGACTGCTCACAAAACAAACTTTATCACTGTACCTCTGTACAGTGATATAAAGGTAAATTATTGTCATTTAGAATGTATCATGCATGAAATTCTTTAACTTCTGTCTACCGTAAGACAGACAGAAATTTGCCACTTTGTCCAGCGCCCCTCACAGAAACCTACAGCATCTGGTGTTCCTCCAAGTACTGTCCAGTCCTGAGCCTGCTTAGCTTCCGAGATCACTGATAGATGGTTTGGCAGAACTAGCAATTATCTAAGGGAGACACAAGGGTCAGCAGATGCTGGATTCAAGATTATATTGAGACTGTCCTGATGCAAGGCCTCGACTTGAAATATTGACATTTCCTTTCCTCTACAGGTGCTGTTGAACCTGCTGAGTTCCTCCTGCAGTTTGTTTTTTGATAGCAATTATTCATCTTTTCCTTATGCCAAGGGTAGTCCGAATGAATGGGCACATAGATAATCACAGGTCTATGGATGGTATGTGCCATATACATAACAATAGCAATCACTAAAACACCAATAGTTTTCATAAAGAGCAAAGAATATTTATTCTCAAGAATGTTTTCAAGCAGACCTGCACCAGATTCCTTGAAAATCAAGGTGGTAACATTACACTATTATTGATCTTCATGTTATCAGAGCACACTTAAGATGACTCATTGGATTCTATTTCACTATTAGCTCATAACATCTTTGAATAAATCCATATCCAAAAAAAGAGGAGTACTGCCATAAGAGTCACATCTGTAACTGACCCTGATGCCAACATTGTAGAAATTCATGTGACATAAAAAGGAAATCTACAGAAAGCCTCCAACACCACAATGACCACTGCCCCTCCACTAGTAAGTTATAGCACATACTCTCTCTTGTTATACAAACAATGAGAAGCTGGAGGGATTTGGTAGGTCAGGCCACATCCATGGATGGAAATGGTCAATCAAGATATAAAATCCTGATAAAGTGCACCTGACCTGAAATGTTGACTGAACATTTCCACCCATGGATCCTCTAGCCTCTCATTGTTTGCTCCAGATGCTATCATTTGCAGCTTTTGTGTTTCTCTTTCGTTAAAGTGTGTGTTTTGGAGGCTCTGTTGACTGAAAAATGCTTGAACTTTGCCTTGTGATGGGTCTAGGAATGGTCCTGCTCCTGTCTTCCTGATCCACATATCAGGAAGGTGCATCAGCAACTGCACTTTCTTAAAAGGCTGAGGTGAGTAAGACTTCCAGCCACTGTTTGGTCAACGTTCTGTAGGAGCATTGTCGAGAGCATCCTGGCCAGCTGCATCACAGTATGCTATGGTTGCTGTAGATCATTGGATTGGAGGCCCATCTACAGGACCATAGAAGCAGCAGAGGATCACTGTGATCTCTTTGACCCCCCCACCCCCACCCACTCCCCTGCCCCAACCAGACCAATGTGATTTACTGGAATCCTTGTTTACAGAGGCCTCATAAAATCAGTGAGGACTGCATCTTTCAGCACCTCCTGTTGGGAAAGAGATACAGAAAGATTATAGCTAGAACCACCAGACTGAGGAACAGTTCCTTCCCATGGGCAGTGACACTGATGTACTGCAAAAACAACTCTCCGAGAATCCACTATTTTAAAAATATTTTATTTACGTTTTAAGAAAATTCAGATTATAGGACTAAATTAATGTAATAACAATAATATGTTGAATATAAAATCATAGAAAAACATTCATAAGGTCCAAAAAAAAATTAAAAATGGGTGTCTCTCTTCTCCCAGTGCCCCCTTCCCCAGATTCAAAAGGAAGGAGGGACAGACAGTAGGGAATAGAGGGAGATAAAAAGAAAGAAAATAGAAAAGAAAAAGCAACAGATGCAAGGTTCGACATCTCAGAGTCACATCATTTAAAAAGTATTCAATTTCTAATAAGAGTATACTAATTGACAAATATCAAAATAAATTATACAATCTTGGCATTTAAGTAATCTAAATAAGGTTGCCAAATTTTGATGAACAAACTATCTATTCCTAAGACTATAAGTAATCTTCTCAAGGGGAATACAATTTTGCACTTCCATGTTCCGACAATCAATGTGAAGCAGGGAATTGGATTTCTATGTTTCCGCGATACATTTCCTGACTATTGACAATGCCATTTTAATAAATTTAGATTTACTTCTGGAGAAATTAATTTTATAACTGCCAAATTCCACAGAAGAAACAATTTGAGGACTCAAGGGAAATTTACTCCCACAATTTTTGTCAACACATCCCCCAATTTTATCAAAAAGGGTCCTAATTTTGTGTATAACCAGGTGCAATGTAAAAAGGTGCCAACATCTATACCACACCTAAAGCACCTATCAGAAAATTCTGGTTTATTTTATGTATCTTTTGAGGTGTGAGATATAATTGGTGCAAATTGATATAAATTAAAATGAATCAGTCTATTATCAAGAATTAATTAAGGTAGTCATACTATCTACACATAGATCTGACCAGCACTGTGGATCGATTACAAAGCCCAAATCTGATTTCCATCTTTCCATCGAGCTATGTAGTCCAGACTTTGGGCTTTGATCTTGGATCAGAGTATATACATTAGAGATAAATTTGGTTGCGTTCCCCTTTCCTATTAGAATTTCCAAGCACATTGGTAGGACTATTAATTGTCCCCACTTTTCCCTGAAAAAAGATTACAATTAGAGATAGCAGAAGAATGTGTTGTTAGGTAAATTATATTTTTTCTTAAATCCCTCAAAAGACATAAGCTGCCTCTATTGATCATAACAATTTTCAATGTACCTGATACCATGTTGGTACCAGGTAGCCAAGATTCTAAAATCATGCATATTAAACTGTAAATGGGTCTTTTTCAGAATGGCAGGATGTGACGAGTGGAGTGCCTCAGGGTCCTCAGTTGTTTGTAATTTATGTTAATGATTTGGATGAGGGGATTATAAATAACATGAGCAAATTTGCAGATGACACTAAACTGGGTGGCGGTGTGGGGTGTGAGGAGGATATAAGGAAAATGCAGAGGGACTTGGACAGGCTGGAGGAGTGAGCGGCTAAATGGAAGATGAATTTCAATGTGAACAAATGTGAGGTTATTCATTTTGGGGGAAGTAATAGGAAAGCTGAGTATTATTTAAATGGAGACAAGCTAGGGAATGGGGAAGTGCAAATGGATCTGGGTGTACTTGTTCACCGGTCACTGAAGGCTAGCATGCAGGTTCAGAAAGCTGTGAAGAAGGCAAATGGAATGTTGGCTTTCATAAAGAGGGGATTGGAGTATAGGAACAGAGACGCCCTTCTGCAGTTTTACAGGGCCCTGGTGAGACTCCACCTGGAGTATTGCGTCCAGTTCTGGACTCCAAACTTGAGGAAGGACATACTAGCTATAGAGGGTGTGCAGCGCAGATTTACAAGGTTAGTTCCAGGGATGGCAGGGTTGTCATATGCAGCAAGGCTAGAAAAACTGGATTTGTATCCATTGGAGTTTAGAAGGATGAGGGGGGACATGATTGAGGTATACAAAATCATCAGGGGGATAGACAAGGTGAAGTCTGATTACTTGTTCCCAATGATGGGGGAGACGAGGACTAGAGGGCATAGTTTAAGAATACAGGGTAGGCCCTTTAGGACGGAGATGAGAAAGCATTTTTTTACCCAGAGAAGTGTGAATCTGTGGAATGCTCTGCCACAGAGGGTGGTAGAGGCGGATTCGCTGACTATGTTCAAAAGAGAGTTAGATAAGACTCTTGTGGGTAACGGAGTTAAGGGTTATGGGGATAAGGCTGGAAAGGGGTACTGATGGTAATGATCAGCCATGATCTAAAATGGCGGTGCTGGCCCGACGGGCCAAATGGCCTACTCCAGCTCCTATTGTCTATTGTCTATTGTCTATTGTTTGGGGATAGAGACGTCTTTGAGGATAATACCTCTTTCAATCTCTCACAAGTTATTTAATCTTTATCCAAAATATAAATTGCACGGTGATTCCACTATTTATTAATAATATTTATTTTAAATATATGCATGTATGTACTGTACTTGTCTTTATGTGTGTCATGTCTCTATGCGAACTTGCACTGTTTTTCCACTGTGGCTGGAAGAACATTGTGTTTACTGGTACATTCGGATGATGAATAAACTTGAACAAGCTGAACATTAATTTAAAATTTATAACTCTAGATCTTATTTAACCTGGTAAAAAAAAAGTACAATGATTTTCTTGCTTTGGTTGGAGTTTAAAGTAGCAGTCCACCCAGAATGTGCTGTTAGAGTCCATTCTACAAATTTAACCATTCCCTGCTCTTGCCAAACAGCCATGGAACAAGTTAAAATGGAATATCCTAGGAAGCAAGAAGGACATTAACAGGTAATAGCCATCACTATTTTCCACCAGATGGGCTGAGATAAAGCCCTCTTCAGTTAAATTTTAATTATTGAAGAAAGGTTTACAATTTAAAAGGTGTACTGTATATACTTTCAAGCTGGTTATTCGTAACCTCAATGTAAGTGATTAGATAACAGCTGAACCTGACCTCATCTAAAGGTTACAGAACATTTCTTTTTTGATATCTTTTAATTCTTGGTATCTCAGTCTCATGACGGAATACAGAAGATCAAAGATGATAAATATTTAATGATTTCAAAACAACAGATCTCAGATGTTGTCTTTTGTCTGTAGAAATACAAATGGAAAGCAAGGAGATGAATATGATCTTTTTTAATTTGTAGGAAGTAAAGTGAGTCTGACTTGAATGGGTAATCTTAGGTACTAGAGTGTGGACAAATGAATGAAATACAAGGCTTCTGACTGTACAATTACATTTAGTTGCTTGTGCCTGTCAACTGCATCATCGAACGACCATATGGCTATGATCTTTTAAAAAAAAAACCACCCATTTCTGCACGTCTTCTTCATTTATAATAGATGCAGTTACATGTTTATTACACTCTGTTAGAAAGCTAATGTTACAGCTCCATTCATGGTTATAGTTTTGTATCATGTTTCATGGAGCAAGCTTCCAGCTTTCAGCTGCTGCTTTGGTAACTGTAAGCTTCTAGAGGATTAGTCTTGTGTTATAGACTTGAAGGGAGTGAGCAGATCATGTCAACATGTTAAAACCTGCTGGAGGAGTTCAATTTTTAAGTTAACCAATTGAAAGATGACAAAGTGGTAACCCAACATGATAAAACTAGGTGGATACCATGTGGCATTTGTCACTATTAATAGTCGCACTTAAAGACTTGGTAAAACTTATCAAAGATTAATTCATACCATGTTAAAATACCAAGATAATTGGGAATCAAAATTTAAAATGTTCAATTTTCTGTTTATGGTTATGGAAGAGATTTTTCAAGGGAGCATAATTCAATATTAGACTAAGGATTGAACATTCTCTTGAATTATATTAACCAATAAACCTATCAGAGCACGGTTCCCACACTGGCGCAGCTACTGAAGCTGGTGCCTTGCAAGTTCAACTATTCTGGTTCAATCTTGAACTCTATTGTTGTTTGTGTGGCCTTTGCTCATTCTCCTTAGGTTCCCTCCAGGTGCTCTCACGTCCCCCTACGTTATGAGGTTAACTGACCTTGGTATGTAGGTAAATAGTACAATTTGGAAGGAGTTGATTGGACAGAGAAATAAAACAGGGGCAGTGAATTAGTATAAATGGATGATTTATAGTCTGCACGGACTTGATGGGCTGAAGGACTTGGCCCTGAGCTGTATAACTCTCTGATTCTATAATAGCTATGATAAAGCAAACTCAGAAATTTTTTGATTTGCATGCAAGCAAAAAACATTCCTGTTAAGCATTAATGTTCTTAATGTACTTTGAAAAGCCTAAAAGATAAGGCTTTAAAGATCCATTGGATAATATCAATGATTTAATTCCATTCATTTTGTCACGTTGATCCATTCTGCCAAACGATTTACACTTAATTAGCTGAAGAGCATAATCTGCGTAAACATACAAAAATTCTAGACTCAATCATTTTTATTTGAAATCCATTTGACTCGGGTATAAAAATTCAGGCAACAAGCCAACTGACATTTGAGGGAATTCTGCACTATTGAAAATATCAGATAAGCTTTTCGACCAAAGTCCTCTCTGCCATCTCTAGTAAATGTAAAACATGCCATGGCACGTTTTGAAAAGAGAAGCAAAAGCTGTATTGTCCAAGCCAATATTATAACACTGAATCAATGAAGAAACAGATTATCTAGTTATAATTTTTTTTCCAACTGTAAATAAATTAGTTGCTCGATTTCCAATGTTGCGAAAGGGACAACACTTCAAAAAGACTCAGCTGCCAAGTAGTTTATGTCCCAGAATTGTAAAAGGCATTCTAAGAATGTATTTTAAAATTGTCCTTTATTTTAATTGTACTAATTTATTGAATTTGTCTTACAGAATTATATATCCATTCAAATTCATCATATGATTATTTATTTTGACTCATAATTGATTCTTTCTCTATTTTCTGCTTAATTGCTTCTCCTGACCCAAACTTCAGTTCTCCCTTCCATCATCCCTCAACCCTCTCTTAGGTTGTTACACTATATGTCTTCCCAGCATATTTTACAACACTGTGAATCAGTATCTCTAATGTGGATTTTTAGCCAATGTAAACATGCATTTTGCATTTCTCTAACTCTTCTTTCCTGCACTGAATTTCAGATAACATGAGGTACCCCCCCCCCCCCCCAATCCTCTACCACGTCACCCATGGCCAAGGACATTTTAAATGTATCAGTCAGGGCCTCTTAAATTTCTACACTAGTCTCCCTCAAGGTCTGAGGGAATATCATATCTGGCCCAGGTGATTTATCTACCTTTATTTGCTGTAAGGCAACAAGGACCTCTTCCTCCTTATTCTCCATCTGTTCCATGACTCTTGTTTGTTTCCTTTCTTCCTTGTGCACTATGCCAGCTTCCTGAGTAAATACTGATGCAAAAAAAAATGGTTTAAGATCTCCCCCATTGCTCCACTCATAGTTGACCACTGATTCTCTAGGGGTCCAATTTTGTCCCTTACTCTCCTTTTACTCTTAATATACTTATAGAAACCCTTCGGCTTTACTTTCATATTATCTGCCAGAGCAATCTCCTGTCTTATTTTTGCCTTCCTGATTTCTTTCTTGAGTATTTTCTTGTTTTTTTTGTATTCTTCAAGGACCTCATTAGCTCCTTGTTGCCTATACTTGCTATACATCTCCCTCTTTTTCTTAACCAGATCGCCAATATCCCTTGAAAACCAAGGTTCCCTAAGCCTGGTAACTTTGCTTTTAATCCCAGCAGGATCATGCAAACTCTGCACTCAAGATTTTTGCGCTTGAAAGCCATCCACTTACATAGCAAACCCTTACCAGAAAACAACATATCCCAATCCACTCTTCCTAGATCCTTTCTCATTTCCACAAAATTTGCCTTCCTCCAACTTAGAATCCCAACATGAGGACCAGTTTTATTCTTGAAGCTAATGACATAATGATCTGGACCCAAAATGTTCACCAACACATACATCTGTCACCTGACTGGTCTTGTTCCCTAATAAATCAAGTACTGCATCCTTCTTGTGGGTACCTCTATATATTGATTTAGAAAATTTTCCCAAACACATTTCTCAAACTCAAACTCCATGCCATCCAGCCCTTTTACAGAATGGGAGTCCCAGTCAAAATTTGGGAAGTTAAAATCTCCCTCTATCACAATGTTCTGCTTCTTGCGTTGGTCTGCTATCTCTCTACAGATATGCTCCTCCAATTTTCTCTGACTATTGGATGGTCTATACCAGGGTGGTGTATACCAGTGTGGTCACACCTTTCCTGTTCCTCGGCTCCAGCCATATGCCCCGTCAAACAAGTCCTCCTGACTGTCCTGACTTCACACAACTGAGATATTTTCCCTGACTAATAATGCCACTCCTCCCCCTTTCATCCATCCTGCTCTATTACGTCTGTAGGAACAGAACCTCGGAACATTAAGATGCCAGTCCTGTCTATCCTGCATTAACAGTAACAATATCATAATCATACATCTCAATCCACGCCCTAAACTTGTCAGCCTTTCTAACGATACTCCTTGCATTAAAATAAAACACACCAGTGAAAATTTCTGTCACTTCAAACCTATGATTTTTGTCCATACATGCAGTCCTCGCATGACCTTTATCCTCCTCCTTCTCACTAACTGCTCTAATATACTGGTTCCCCTCTCTCTGCAAATCTAGTTTAAACTCATCGGTACAAGACTAACAAACTTACCTGCAAGGTTATTAATCCCCTTCCAGTTCAGATGCAATCCGTCCCATTGGTACAGATCCCACCTTCCCTAGAACACATCCCAGTGATATAGAAACTTGAAGTCCTCCCTCCTACAGCATGTCTCCAGCCACATGTTAAGATGACTTATTCTCCTATTCCTAATCTCTCTAGCACGCGACATGGGAAGCCTCCTTGAAGGACCTCCTCATCCTTCCTACCTACGTCATTGGTCCCTCCTTGGACCACGACATCTGGCTTATCATCTCCCACCTAAGAATGTCATGAATTCAATCTGAGATATCCTGTACCTTGGCACCAGGGAGTCAACATATCATCCAGATTCATGATCTGCTCCACAAAACCTCTCAACTGTCTGCCAAACTATGGAATCCCCTATCACTACAGCCTGCCTCTTTTTCCCTTTCCCTTCTTAGCCACAGCACCAGACTCTGTGCCAGAGACCTGATTGCCATGGCTAGTACCCAGTAGGTCATCCCACTCAACAGTATTCAAAATGGTGTACTTGTTTTTTCAGGGGGATGCTGCCGGGGGGGGGCCCTGCTCTACCTGTTTGCTTCCTCTCCTAACTGTAACCCAACTAGCCTCTACCTGCTTCCTTGGTGTAATAATGTCCCTATAACTCCTATCTATCACATCCTCTGCCTCCTGAATGTTCAGGAGTTTATCCACTGCCTGCTTCAAAGCCTCAACATAGCTTGTCAGCAGCATTAGCTGGATGCACTTCCCGCATTTGTAGTCATCAAGGAAGCTACCAATTTCCTGAACCATCCACGTCATGCGAGAGGAGCATTCCTCTGCCCAGGGCTCCATTATCACACTTGCGCTCTCTACCTGGCTCTCTCTATCTCGCCCTCTATCACCACAGCACCACTATTCTCTGCCTATTTATGCTGAGAGAGGCAAAAAAAAACAAAGAGAAAAACCTGCAGCCAATTACAGGAAAAAAAACTTTGGAAAATTCCTCCCCGACTCCCAAGTGGCAACCGAGCAAAACTCCAGGAGAACATTGAAAATAATGATGTACTATGAGCAGTACTATTTCTAATATTTTTTAACTATTCTGTAACAAAACTAAACTGGCCTGGACTTCACTCAGCAGCTACAGCTGCTCCACTGGGCCCTACCGGGCCAGGCCTCTGCACCCTCTTCTCATACAGACCACTCAACTCCATCTCGCCCACTGCTTGCCTCTGCCTTGACCACTGCCGCTGTTCACCTCCGCCTTGAACACTGCCGCTACTCCACTGCTAACCTCTGCTGCTCATCTCCTTTCACTCATGGGATGTGGACACTGCTGATCAGGTCTAAGTTTGTTGCAGCCAATGGAAGATGAAAAGCCAATAAATAATCACAATTTGGTTTATTTTTTTAAGCCCAGTATCTTTCCTTCACTTGTAAAATGATCAGATCAGCTTCTGTTCACCAAGGATTTCCATGTAAATTGCATATGTTAATATATCCTCCAGGATTTTGGGTTGTTGTGAATTTAGATTCCTCTGGTTTCAGGCAGATACTTCCCACACATGGGATTTCCTGTAATGTGCAGGAGTTTGACATATTATACCAAATTCTGAGCTTTGCAATGTATTTTTAACAACAGTAGTTATAATGAATTGTGATTAATATTCCAGATTTGTTTCCACTACTTATTTCTGTTCAAACGACAGAAGCTAACTCTGTCATCACAGTGATAGCTTTGTTTACAGTTCCTTTCTCCCCAATTATTGGATTCAAATGTCATGGGGGTGGGGGTGTTCATCTCATTAATTATGTCTTGAACATTTATTGTTGATATTGCAGTATCACCAATTCTATGTGTGTTCTTTCAACATGTAAAAATATTCTCATATAACACACACACGCGTATAACATGGGGGGGGGGAACAGGAATATAATAACATGTGTATTATATTTGGTAGTTATGGCTAGGATAGTGCAGATCTGTTTAAGAGTCTGAAAAGTGTTTGGGAAAATCTTTCTTGCCCTAGAGGTGCTGAATTTCAGGTAACTTTGCCCAGAAGTGATGGGGGTGTTTTATGATGTTAGCAGCCTTCTTGAGGCAATGTCTCCAGTGACTTGAGGTTAGTGCTCATGATGAACTTTATGCAACCTTTTGTAGTCCTTGGCATTCAACTTTCCAAACCAGGCCATGATGTGACAGATGTGATGTGATATTTTCCACAGTATTAGAGTTCAATAATGTACTCAATGACCTGCTGTATTTTCTCAAACTCCTTAGGCATAGGTGTTCAGCCTTCATGATTGCCTCAATGTGGTGGAGCCAGGACAGGTCCTCTGATTTGTGAATGCCCAGGAACTGGAAGCTGCTAACCCTCTCCACTTTCACTCTGTCAATGGCACAAAGTCCACAATCAGCTCCTTGATCTTTCTGACTTTGAGAACAAGATTGTTGTTCTGGCACCACATAACCTGATTCTCAATTTCTAGTGAACATTCTAAATTGTGAAAGGAAATGAAGAAATTTAGTTTTTTGCTTGCATTTACTGTACTGATTGATTTTTTTTCATTGACTGAATGTATAAAGCTAGAGTTAAGTAGATAATTATAAAACACTCATTTTTTTCACTAATTTTCTTTTCAGCTTGCATTACAGTTTACACAGTCATGAATTTAGTAATTGCATTTTGTAGCTTGTTTAGGTATACAGTGGTTTTCAAACTATACCCCCCCAATTCACATTCCATCTTAAGCAATCCCTATGCCATTAGTGTTGATCATATGACTTGTTTGATCAATACAGGTTTCAGTTTCTATTTCCCAAAAACATGAGTCATAAACATATGATCTTCTCTCTGATCAGTTTGGACTTGGGTGCCTCTGCATCTGTTCAAAATGTTATTATGAAATCTGTGAGTGTTTGGACCCTGTTCCAACCCCCCAAAGTAACTCACTAAAAAACAACAGAAGCCTGCAGCACGAATCACACAGCACTTATGATGTAGAGATTCCTTAAGGAAGAATGTGAGTTTTTGAGGGGGGGGCAGTTTGAAAACTACTGAAGTAATACAATTAAAATAATTCTTCATTATAATGAGGAATGTTATTATTAGTCTCAGCAATTAAAAAGAAGACTTTCATGACCCTGAGTAGTTCCAAGGACCATATTTACTTCTCAGAAGTACAGTCATTGTTTTAATACTGGAAATGCAAGAGGCTAGCTACAAGGAAAAACTTCCCAATGCTTCATTAAAATAGTGCCATGGATCCTTACATTCTCCAAAGAGAGATGTAGTCTTGATTTAAAATTTCATCCAAAAGAAATAATCTTCAAACTAAGATACAAGCAATCATAATGGTAAATGTTGAGGATTTTTCCTACAGACTTGAATCTTAAATTAGAAGGTATAATCCCTTGATAAGGAGGTCACCTACTGAGGGGAGAGGTGAGAAGAAATGTTTTCTTGAAAATATATTTTAATCTTTGGAATTCTCTACTTCATATACTGGCACCTTTATGTATATTCAAGACTAAAATGGATTTTAAACTTCTGAGGATTGAGGGAATATGATGACCAGACAGAAAAGTACGATTAAGAGCAGCCATAATCTTATAGCTGTGAATGCCCATGGGGCTGTATTACCAACTTCTTCCCTTATTTCTCGTGTTCCAAGACTGCCTCCAGTACTGCACTGGAGGGTCAATTTAAATTTTGCGCTCACGTGTCTGTTATTTTCACAGCAATAGCCACAACAGTTTGTACTCCTTGGAAAATAACATAAGGTTTTAGTAGAAGGCCTCCTGAAGAGCAGTTCCTAAATTAAAATATTGACTGTTAAGTGGATTACATGCATGTCTTTACATGCATGTCTTCATGCACCAAATGTTCCTGCATTTCATCTTGAGGCAATTAATTAAGATAGTTTAAAATTATTTTTAAATAATTATTTTCTAAATTATTTTAATATCACTAGGCCTTGTAATATACCAGGGTAATGAAAGTCACTATGAAAATGTCTAAGGTTTTTTTTTATTGGTGATTGTTCAGACCTAGTTTGAAAAGGTTCAAAGCAGGTACAATGGGGAAAAAAAAGTTGTCCTTATCTATTTAGTTCCAAAATCAATTTCCACAGGGACAGAGACACTGACAGAAATTAATCTCAACAAATAGAAATTAAATGATTTTTCACACTGATATGCATCTTCATAATTTATAAACAAACTACTCAACTTTCCAAACGTGAAATTTAGAAATTATTTTATGCATGGAACAAAAAAACGTCAGTTACATGCTGTCATGTTTTTCAAGTTAGAGAACAGTTTGTAGACTTTAAAATTACATTGATCAATTTATTCTAACAGTTGATGTTATCAACATTAAATAGAACAACTATTTAAATAAAAAATTAAATCTCAGAAGGCATTCTTACTAAAGTTAGCATTTCATAAATTCCTTAATATATGTAATGTTTGGCACCTTGAAATTAAACACGGTAACTTGAAACACTTTTACTGGGTTAAATGCAGTGGAAAAGTAAATGCAATGTAAAATTGCCATTATTCATTTTACACCACTATCTAAAGAACAAGTCATCCTCAATAATTTTACCACTTTCTTTTTATCAACGTGGTTGAATGAACAAAATATTCGGGAAGTTTTGTTCGATGGAATCTCAATTATGGATGCCAATTATGCTATTTCAATGAGTGGTGTCATTTGCTATGGATAGTTTTATTTATGAATGGCAATTTTGTCAGAATAATTAGCCAAGTGGTTAGTGCAGTTACAGTGCCAACAACCCTGGTTCTAATCTGTCACTGTCTGAAAGGAGTTTATACCTTTTTCTCTTGTCCTGCATTGGTTTTCTTCAGGTGCTCTATTTTCCTCTCACCCTTCAAAATGTATGCGGTTCGTAGGTTAACTTGGGTGTAATTGAGTGGCACAAGTTTCAAGGGCTGGAAGAGCCTTCTACTTGCTGAATCATTGAAATAAAAAACTGAAATAGTTTTGTATTATTGTAATCTCAATTGTAGCATCAAATTTAGGGTGTTAACTAATTACCATATTTTCATTAATATAATGCACACATGCATATAATGCACAGAAAATCATAAATTGTGTAAAAATATTTTTGTGTAATGCACACAACATATACCACGTGGATGTAGTATTCTAAATTGTGACTGACAAAATCAATTTGCATTTAAATAGGACATGAGACAAAGCACATAACCAGTATCTGCCCCAGTTCTTTCTTTCTTCTTTCTTTCTTTCTTTGGCTTGGCTTCGCGGACGAAGATTTATGGAGGGGTATGTCCACGTCTGCTGCAGGCTCGTTGGTGACTGACAAGTCCGATGCAGGACAGGCAGGCACGGTTGCAGCGGTTGCAAGGGAAAATTGGTTGGTTGGGGTTGGGTGTTGGGTTTTTCCTCTTTTGTCAGTGAGGTGGGGTCTGGTCTGTGGTCTTCTTCAAAGGAGGTTGCTGCCCGCCGAACTGTGAGGCGCCAAGATGCACGGTTGGAGGCGATATCAGCCCACTGGCAGTGGTCAATGTGGCAGGCACCAAGAGATTTCTTGAAGCAGTCCTTGTACCTCTTCTTTGGTGCACCTCTGTCTCGGTAGCCAGTGGAGAGCTCGCCATAGAACACACCCCAGTTAATCTCCCACAATTAATGCCCAATCAACTTCCCCCAGATTGTCAATTATTCATTATATAGATGATATCCTGCTGCAACTCATTAACTAACTTGAGAGAAGAATTAAGTTAAATAGATTGAAGACAGGCTTCAGAGTTAAAATAGGATTTTAATTTTAATGTTGTCTCAAATCAGAAGCACTTGATATGTTAATCTCATCCCTCAGGGATGGATCTGGACAATTAGTGCAGTGATAAATTCGTGATAAAGTGCAGTGCCCTACCCAGAATGTCTTGTTAATAGGAATTCCATGGCATTCGGACAAAGATATTCCCAAAATCAAAATTTCCCATGCCCGCTATAAATTGTGCACGTTCTTTCAACATGTAAAAATATTCTTGCATAGCATGCACACACATGGGAGTGTCTGGGTTAAAATATGCATATAATGCACGGATTTTATGCGTAAAAATACGGTATGTCATTTGACTTTTTAAGCTAATTTATCTACCTTCCAAAGGCAATGAAAGTTTTAAAAATTATGGATAAGCCCATGCTTCAATTATTTGTGCTTTTCAAATATATAGATTAAAATTTTAAGTTATGTAGAAGTCTCTCTATTTGACATTAAATGACCCAATGGCAAGAATATTTCTGTTTGCAGTTGGCTCCTTAAACAAAACATAATCAGTTTTACTTCAATTCATCTGCTTACAGTTTAAAAAGATCCTTCCATTGACCATTATGAGCTATTCCAGAAAGTTTATTTAAATGAACGGTGAAGCATGCCAGCCGGCCCAACATTTGCTGCTATTAATTTTTCCTCATTTTATTCAGATTTTAAACCTTTTTACATTATGTTCATGAGCCATAAGCCACTTACATTTATCTAACCTATGCCATCTTTGTCTTATGGACTACATTTCAAAAATTGATTTAATACAATCTACCAATAACATATGATCTGATTTTGCCTCTCTAATATTACCATCTTGTCCGTGCCTAGTGCCACTGCTCTCTTTTTCAGCATTTTCAGAACTGAAATTAAAGTGTTTGAGCATGTGAGACTGTTATTACATCACATTGTTGGACCAGGACGCAAAGGTTCCACTAACTTGGTGATGATGAGAAAGACTTCCAACTGCATTTGTCTGGCCTACAACTGCTGATTCAGGGATAGCTGACTGTGGGATGAAGGCAAATGCATTGTCTATACAATCTGATGAAGCATGCTGATGAACAAAAGAAGGACTGCATTGCCATGTTTCTCATTGCTAATGGAACTTCCAGTGGATTGGGTCAATCAAAGTATGTGGATTGCTCTGATCCAGATCAGAGATGTTAAAAATTTTCTGTCTGCTTTAAGCTCTTGCAGGAAATAGACAAGACTTTCAAATTGAACTTGTGTATTCTTTCATGGATCATTGAAAGTGGTCATGAAACTAGATGAGGCTGATAAAGAAGTTGTTTAGTATTCTTGGCTTCATTGAGTGTTACAATGAATATAAATGTAAGGATGTCATGATGCATCTACTCTACCTAAAATATGGTTTTCCCACCTTTGGAATGCCATGTGCAATTCTGGTTCCCCCATGACAGGAAGAATGTGAAGGCTTTGGAAAGAGTACAGAAGAAGTTTACCAGGATGATGCTGGTTTAGAGAGTATGAGAGATTGGAAAAACTTGAATTATTTTCTCTGGTGCATAAAAGGTTGACAGGAGACCTGATAAAGGTTTTTAAAATCAAGATAGGGTGGATATTCAGAATTTTTATTGTAGGATAAAACCATCACACACATGCACTTTTTGGTGAGGTGTAGGAAGTTTAATGCAGGGCAAATATTTTACACAGAACGGTAGGAGCCTGGAACAAGCTGCCAGGTGTCGTGGTGGAAACAGATACAAAGGTAACATTTGAGAGTCTTCTATATAGACACGTGAATATAAATGATGCGTTGGAGTGATATCGATCAAGTGCAAGCAATAAATTTTTAGATTGATTTTGACATGATGTTCACTGCAGGCATGTGGACAGAAGGGCCTGTTCCTGTGATGTATCATTCTATATGTTCTGTAATGAGTATTGATGAGGAAGTCATGAGTTCATTTCCTCTGGGCAAATGATTACAATTTCTCAGCATTTACAAGTGTTAGTTAATTTGGTCTTACCTGCAGCATTTCCAGGCTATTTTCTCTCTCACTCATGTGATGGCAGTGAGGTAGAAGTACAGGTGAAATATATGCTGGAAATATCCTTTTGTGTTCATGTGATCAGTTGAGGCAACTTCAACAGAGGTTCATCAGAAACACCGCTGTGATTCTGCCATTGTTTATCAAAGTTCCAACTGCCAGACAGGATAACTCGGATGGAAATTTTCAGTGACCAAGGACTAGATCTGTGGAAACACTGCAAATTCTTTCAGATTGTTTTTCCTTTGAAGCAAATGTAAATTAGAATAAAAGCAGTGTAACAACAGATATATCTCCATGTCACGCATTGAAGAATAATTGTGATTTCATGAGAGATCATGTGTGCAATGCCCACAAGTGGATTGGTTATATGACACCAAAAGCCTGAAGCAAATGAATTGTAGGGGAAAAAATTAGGATGCAGACATCAAAATTATTAATACATTATTGAAGAGGAAACTGATTCTCAAATCTGTATTTATAAGTTTACGTTTATTCTGCTTCCAATATGATATTCTTTGGAAATAAAGAGTTATTTTACAAGGAGGAAAGCAATGTATTTCACTAGAATATCTATGTCACTAACCATTCATGATTTTTTTCCCTCTGTTTTAAATTTTAAAAGCTCAATTTAAATTTTAAATTTAGACATACAGCATGGTAGCAGACCCTTCCGGCCACGAGCCTGTGCCACTCAAATACCCCAAATAACCTACGACCCCTGTATGTTTTGAAGGGTGGGAGAAAACCGGAGTACCAAGAGGAAACCCACGGAGACACGAGGAGAACGTACAAACTCCTTACAGTGCCAGATTTGAACCCGGGTCACTGACCTTGTAATAGTGTTGTGCTTACTGCTATGGTAACTGTGCCGCCATATTGTTTATTTTTTGCTGATCTCATCTGATTAACTCACATCGATATCGGAAGGGTGATTACTAATCTTTATGGATTTAGTTCTTTTTGCTAAAGTAGCAAAGAATCATACTGTGAGCTGACAATAACTGATGTTAAGGGTTATCAGGACTAAGCTCCAGAGCACTGTTTAGATTGCAGAAGTGGCTGAAAGTGGAAATTATTCACTTCTGTAATTTGAGGAATCACAGTAATCTCCACTGCCACAGAGATTTATTTTAATTGAATATATTTAGTTTTTAGCTTGGCTAAAGTGCCTTGATTGTGAGTCATACTTTATTATCGTAGTGTGAACAATTATTGAAAAATGCTATTTTCCTCATTACTCTCGAATAAAACATGTTTAAATATATACTTTATTCTAGAAAGACTTTGTAGCAACTATAAGTTACATGGTATACACACTCACTCATTCTTCAGTACAAAACGGAGATGACCTTTATTCTTTTTTACCCACTATAACTCTCTCTTCATCCCACAAAAGACCACCTAGCCAAACCTCTGACTTTTTCATTGGCTCTCTGCCACATGGATGATCTCGACGCTCTTAATCTCCTCCTCCTGTGTCCGCGATTCATCACAGTGTACACAGCCCCTAGTGCCAACCTGCGCATCCCTCGGATACGTCACCAGCAGCGGCTGGCACTGCTCCCGACGCACATCAGTATGTGATCGCAACAGCCCCCACCTTAGCCGTAATGGCGAATAATTCAATTGAAATATATATTTTTAGATTATTATCTACACAAATCCCTAAATATTTAATCCCATTTTTTTTTTGGCCATTTAAGTCGAGTATTTAATTGACAATGACTATTGTGACGGGCCGAGAGGACCCCAAAACTCCGTAGCAATAGAAATTCACCAAGACAAATGGTTACTTAAACAAAAGTTACTTTTAATTTTCTTTAAACATAAAAAATAGGATCAAATTAATTTATTACTATTAACTTAACCTATCTCTGGGCTTTAACAGTGATTATATATTTGCCGCACCATTCTATCCCTTAACACCATTGCAGTCTTGGTTCAGCTTGTTACCATTAGTTTCAAATATTTCAAGGCATTTCTGGTTAGCATTTCACAGTTCAGTGTCTCTAAATTTGAAGTCATTCAAAATTCTACTGCCTCTGCCCTAGCTTATGCAATATTCTATTCAGCTATCACTAACTAAAACACATTGATTCCTGTTTAAGAAATGGCTCAAATTTAAATTTTCATCTTTGCTTCCAAATGCATCTATAGCCACCATAGTAATGATTTCATTTGGGCCCAACAATCTTCTGGATGAGTTGTGCACCTTCATTTCTGAACTCTATTGCATTACCAATTTTAATTACCCCACAAGTGTCAACAGAACATTTCAATGAAAAACAAGTCATTGTTGAATTGAAGGTTGTGAAGTGATAAGTAGAGTAAATGAGGCAAATATTATTCCAATATTCAACAAGAGATTAGATAGATGATTGAAAGAACAATGAAATCGACAAATAAAGTGTAAAAATGGAACAGGATAAACAAGATACATGCTGAAATTACTCAGTCACCAGCTGCTCAATATGTAATGGTTTTCTGATGGAAATCGAGTATCCCTGAGAGGCAAGGTTGTATTTTGTGAACTATGAAATTCACTCTGAATAACCTAATTTGTGCAATTCATACATAAAACACTGCAATGTAATCACAGCATGCTGAAGAAAATAATGCTTTATTATTAATTTATAGACCATTATCTTTCTGAAATAAGAATGCCGTACCAGTCATCCATTCACCAACATTACCCCCTCCCCCTCACCATCCTCTATTACGTGCCATTATTATTAAAATAATGTTACTGTAATTCATAGTTCTTGGCATAACTAACAGTGAATTCATACAAGAACTTGCCTCAGTAACATTTTTGATTCCACTTCATTCAGAATTTAGTCAGTTGGGAATGACTGGAATATGGTAATAATTGTTCTTTTAATCTTATCTGCATTTAATTCAAATCAACAGCCCAAGTATAAACAAAGTTTAAGTTACAACTTCAAAGTTAAAAGCACATTTCACAGTGTGGTTTCAGAGCATTCCAAGTCTGAATGTAAAAGAATTTAGTGAGATGATTTAAAATATGTTCACAATTAAATTTGAATTTTTTTTCATGATGTGCGTTTCTGACTACAGGAGCATCTCAGAACATATTGATTTGGTAATGGTGCAATCCATTCTTCAAAGTTGTTTGGTAGTGATTAAATGCTCTCAGCCCACGTGATTCAAAATATAACTTTATTCTAAATCATCACCTATTTCTGAGACATTCCCTTTGGCATTCTTCATCTCAAAAAAAAAGCTGATTAAAAAATTAGCATTTGATTACATCAGCTAAATTTGATGTTGTGGAATATTTTGGAATGTTTGCTGTATACACAAGGAAGTGTATTATGTTTCCAGATAATACAAAATTATAATAAATTTGATGTATTATTAATTGAAATAAATATTTCTTTTATCAATAATAAGTAACTACATAATACGTATTGTCATACATTTTGTAATGTGACAATTTATCTTTGTAAAATGTAGAAATTTTTCTATAGATTTATTTTTAATATAAACATTTTCAACCTGCTACCACATTTGAAAGTACAATTACTTGTTTAATTCATATGATCCCTTTATTTTATCTGTTAGATTTTGTTCATTATGTTTTATGAGAATACATTAGCTCACAATTAGCAAGAGAATCTCATTAGTAATATTGTTTGGCAAAGTACTGCCTGTGATGAAAGAGTAAATTTGAGCATAAAGGGACCATAAAGGTTGTGCAGTTTATTCTTTTGAACAAAATCAGTAACAACCTTCAGTTGTATAATACCTCTCTGAAGGATTTGTAAAAGCATCCCAAGGCATTTCACAACACCATAATCAAACAAAAAGGTTACTAAACTATATTAGGGCAAAAAAACTAAAAGATTTATCAAATAGATCGAGTTCGTTTATTTATCAACCTTTTGTACCAGTACAACATGTGTTCTCCAGTCCACAGTGCAGAACAGTCCAAGCACACAGACAGACATAATACACCTACAAACAAATAATGCATTACATATATATAGGTATAATAAAATAGATAGATATATATATATGTATATATTATAATAAATATTATTAATAGATAGTAATTGTTTTAACAGTTTAGCATAATCATTCAGCAGTCTCACAGCCCATGGGAAGAAGTTATTCTTCATTCTGGTGTTTCTGGCTCTACTTCTGAATCTCTTTCCCAGTGGGAGTAGCTGGAAGGTGCTGCACGTATTGCACAACCTCATTAACCCATTGTTCCTTCAACAACACGCCGTCCTTGAAATAATAGCCAACTGACACTTTCTTAACTTCATCATCATCAGAGTCTTAACTCACATTTCAGTAAGATTGGGATCTCTGTTCTACCCTGCTATAAACTCTTGTTGGGATAATGACACTTATAACCAGAACTCCATTTCAATAAAGAAGGAGGTAAAGGCTTTGGCAGTTCATTACAACCTGAGTACTGTTTTGTACTATCAGAGATTCCAGTCCCTGTGAAATCAATCTGCACAGGACTGTCTGCACTAGCAAGCTTTTTAGACATAGTCCGAGTGAGCTGGGTATATAGATCAGAATCTGTCTTTGTCTCATCAATGACTGGCTTAGCTGTCAACCTCACCGTAGGGACAACTTTACCCTCTGCAAGGTAATTCCCTAATTACAACAAAACTCCCTCCACTGGTAAACTTGATCAGATTCCTATCGTAACAGGTCCATCAACTAATGCTGATTTCAACACTATCCTGGGCAGAGGTATCGACTTCAGATCACCCTATCACCCCCCCCCCCCTCCCATAGACCTCGAATCAAATTTATTTCACCTGTAGCAGTTTCATCGCCAAACTCCAAAACATTATTGACAACCAGCCAACTCATGGTTGACTGGGTGGCCCTAGTATCTTGAAGGATTTTCACTGTCACTTGCAACCCTTTACCAAAACCAAATCCTTGACACAAAATATTAGAATTCATCCCTAATGTTATCAGCAGGTCTGGAACCTTTTTGATTTCTATATTTTTCATCTCTTTGAATACACGCATCTGGTGCTGCCTCCTTATCTTTCTCTTTTCTCAACACGGAACAACTTCTGTTACATTACTAGGTTCCTTACAATAGTGGCAAAGGAGATCCGAAAGATTTTTCCTTTACTTGCTTCCCTTCATATTTACCCTTACTTCTTGATATATTTTCTAACTTTACTTGGATAGTCCATGATTATACTTTTGGAAGGTTCTACTTGGTACAAACTTAACCTTGTGGGTAAAAGTATATTCATCTGCTAATTTAGCAGACTCCTGCCAATTTTCCACTCCCTTTTCATCTAAATATGCTTTTATGTCATTAGGAACACTCCTTTTAATTTCCCCAACTAATACCAACTTTCTTAGTCTGTTATGATCATTTTTTAAAATGTGCACCATCAGTCAAAGCACACAGTTTTGTCATATGCAAAATCCATATAAGACTGGTTCACCGATTTCCTCAAATTCCTGAATTTTTGCCTCTGGAACCAATTCATAAGCTTTAAGCACAGCTTACTAGGACCAGAAGTGGAACTCTGTTTGTCATCTTCTCTCTCTCAAACTGCCTTTGATTCTTTGCTTCCTTTCCCTCAAACTGTCTTTGCTTTCTCTCAAACTGTCTTGGTTTCTCTGCTTCCTCAAATCTACGTTTTTCTAACTTTAACTCAAATACATGTAGCTCAAACTGTCTTTATCTCTCATGCCTCAAATCCATGTATTTCTAACACAATCTGTTCCAACAGTAATCACTGCTCAAGGGATGTATTTAAGTTTTTATTGTAATTCTCTGGATATCTACCTTTTTCATAGATGGTTTTATCACACTAAGTCCCAACTTTTGAGCAATAACCACCAATTCTTCCTATTTCGCCCTCTGCAAATGGCAATTTCAAAAACTCATCAATATCCATTGCTGCTGTTTTCCCACACATGCACAAGTCTCAATTGGCTTTCAAAAAGGAATTTAATAAATCAAATCGAAAATTAATAAGCTCCAATTTTGATCAGATCCTAGATGAGCCCCCAATTTGTTGCATCACAGATCAGCAGAAATGGAAATTCACCAAGACAGTGTTTTATTTTTCTTTTAAAACACTATATTTATTAGTAACTACTAATAATATAATACATTAATCAAATCAAAACCAACTATGTGCGAGTGTGTGTAGGATACCCAGACCGTTATAGCTTAGTCACAATTCTGGAAAGTAATTTCAAAGTTCAGTTTTAAAAATCCATTGTCCAAATATAGACATTTGAACTGATGCACAGAAGTAATCATAAAGGAGTGAGTGATCGGACTGCCGAAAACTCTCAAATCCTTGTTGACTTTATTCTAGAGAAAAGATCCGTTTATGTGAACAGTTGTTAGAACTCCCATTTATCTTGCCAGGGAAACAAAAAGCATAACATTCTTGATTATGTCCAAACTCCAGGTGTGAGTCAATCAAAGTGACCTTTCCTTTGGTCATACTGAGGTTCAATAATTTCTCCTGACAGAGACAATCAGCCAAATTGCCAATTTCACACAGAGTCACTCCACCTCATGTGTTCCATGAGATGGCTGGTTGTCAATAATGTCCTGTTTCTTCAGTGTTTTACCCACATGACTCTCTCACCACCTGCGTCCTTCGAAAAAGCAACAAATGTTCCTTCTCCTCTCCAAAGTAGCAAAGTTGGGTCCAGTCTGTATTAGCTATTGCCACCCAGACTTTCTATAGCTGTGAATGGTTGCAGCTGGTACTAGCCCTTAAAGTGATATTCACAATAAATGAAACAGGAGCTCATAATAGAGAACATACATGACATCACAAATATACCCTCAGATTCTTTTTCTTATGAGAGAGGCAGAATTACCACTTATTGGTATTTTTAAAAAACTATGCAATGTACATATTTAAACATATAAAGAAAAGTAAACAATTTGGGAAATACAGAGAAAAATAATTAATAAAGCACAAAATTAAGAGTACTTAAATGAGTCTGATTGAGTTTGTTGTTGAGATGTCTAATGGTGGAGGGGTAGCAGCTGTTCTTGAACCTGGTGATACGAGTCTTGTGGCATCTATACTGTTTTCTTGATGGTAGCAGTGAGAACAGAGCATGTGCTGGGAGGTGTGGATCCTTGATAATTGCTGCTGCTCTCCAATGGCAGCATTCCTTATAGACGTTCTTGATGGTCAGGAAGGTTTTGTCTGATTTCTGGGCTATTTCTACTACCTTTTGGAGTGCTTTATGCTCAGGGGTATTAGTGCCCCCATACCAGACCATAATGTAGCTAGTCAGCACATTTTCTTCCACACACCTGTAGAAATTTCTAGGGTTTCCGATGTCATACCAAACTCTGCAAACTTCTGAGAAAGTAGAGGCTCTGTCGTGCTTTTTTCACAACACTATTAGTGTGTTGGGTCCTGGCAAAATCCTCCGAGACAGTAAATCTCAAGAATTTAAATTTGCTCAACATCTGATCTCCAATGATCACTGGATTGTACACCTTTAGATTTCCCTTCCTGAAGTCAAAAATCATTGAATTTTTTGATGACATTGAGTATAATGTTGCTGTTGGTGCACCTTTCAGCCAATTTTTCAATCTCCCTCCTGTTTGCTGACTCATTGTGTCTTTTTATACGTTCCAATACTGTGGTTGAATCTGTGGATCGTGTTGTTGTCATACCGAGCAACACAGTCACAGTTATATAGTGAGTAGAGCAGGAGGCTACGCAATCTCCATCAGTATTGGAGCTCTCTGATCCTCCGGTACTGATGGAGATTGTGGAGGAGATGTTCTTACCAATCCTCACTGATTGTGGTCTGGAGGTGAGGAAATCCATGATCCAATTACACAGTGGGTTGTTGAATCCCAGGTACTGGAGTTTGTTGATCAATTTTGAGGGGATGATGGTGTTAAATGCCCAACTGTAGTTGATAAAGAGCATCCTGATGTATGCTTCTTTCCTGTCCAGGTGTTCCAGGGCTATGTGTAGAGCCAGTGAGATGGCATCCACTGTAGACCTGTTGCTATGATAGGCGAATTTCAATGGATCTATGCCACTGCTCAGACAGGTGTAGATATACTTCAACACCAACATTTAAAAACACTTCATCACTGTAGATGTGAGTGCGATTGGTCAATAGCCATTTAACAGGTTACCACACTCTTTTTGGGCACCAGTACGATTGACATCTGTTTGAAACAGGTGGGTACCACTCTCTGCTGGAGTCAGATGTTGAAGATATCTGTGAATACGTTATTAAGTGGGTCAGCTCAGGTTTTAAATGCTCGGCCAGATACTACATCCGGACCAGTTTCTTTCCTCGGAATCACCGTCGTGAAGGCAGCCCGCACGTCAGCCTCAGATATGGACAGGAGAAGATCATCAGAGAATGTGAGGGTGTGCAGTGGTAGGTTTTCCTTGTTCTTGTGGTCGAATTGGGTGTAGAGGCATTGAGTTCATCTGGGAGTGAAGTTTTGCCGTCTCCAAATGGTTTTGTAGGAGGTTATGACATTTAGGCCCTGCCGCAGCTATCAGGTATCCTTTGTTGTTTCCATTTGCATCCAGAAACTCCACTTTGCCTGGGAGATAGCTTTATGTACGTATGAAGAAAATATTCTGGCACAACTCTTTGCGAAAGGTTTATGTTGCATTATTAAAGTCACATAAGGCTATATCTTCAGGGATGCTGACAAAGTATCAAATGTCTTAAGTGATAATTATGTTGACAATGTAATATACATATCACATTGACAACATCATAGAAGGAGGCCATAACAACCCATCAATCTTGTTTCCTTCCCACTGCCTCTTTACCAAGCAGGACATGGAAAACAATGAGTTCAGGGGTAGAATATAAAGTGTCTGTTTTCCACGGTAGAGGTGTCTAAATTCAGAAGGCATAGGTTTGGGTCAGTGGGAGGAGGTTTAAAGGAGATATGAGGAGTACATTTTTCACACAAAGAATAGTTGGTATTTGGATTGAATTTGTGGATGCAGAAACAATTACAATGTTTAAAAGGCATCTGGACATGTACTTAAATGAGCAAGGCATGGAGAGAGATGAATTTAATGCAAAATAGTTGAAGTGGTAAAGAAAGACATGATTGACAGCCTTAGCAAAAGGGCCTGTTTCTGTGCTGTACCACATATTTCCCAGTAACCTAATCAACTATCTACACCAGGAGTAATTTCCAGTAGCCAAGTTACCCAGCTATGTTTTTGGGATGTGGGAGGGAAAGCCATACAAACAACACCGGGGGTCAGATTTGAAACCATGTGGCTGAAACTTGAAGACAGCAGCACTACCTGCTGCACCACTGTGCTGCCCCCGTTAAGAAAAATTGTGGAGAAGGATGTCTGCATTCATAATGTGAAACATTTAACCAGAATCCTATCACTAGTTCATGAACCACCTCTAATAATTTGATTTTATCTCAAATCTCCAAAAGGATTACTGTCTTGTTTTCCACGGATTCGTTCTTATTTTCAGTATTTTAATAAAAGTGAAATCATTAGCCAATCTTTTTAAATTCAAATGTATGCTTCTGAAGATCCAACAAATGAGTCATACAGACTGAGAACTGTTTGGAAGTCATGACTCCTTAGAATTAATCACACTCTACTTTAGCTACTTTTGTTTTTTTTTAATTTGAGAGGGGATAAATTATTTTCACACAAGCAGATGACGTTAAAATTGTTAAGTGTTTCTGTGCACAAAAGTCAGAGGTGCAGCTGGTTTGAATATAAACATTAAAAAAAGAATAGTGTTGAGATTGAATCTAGAATTTATAATGTAGGATGAGGATATCATCACATTTCCTTCTCAGTCACGCACATGCACAGGACATTTTCACGTGTATTTTTACGAAGTTTTTCAGTAGAATAGTAAAGATATGCAACAGCCTTGCTACCCTGCAGACAAATTTACATGCACAAGATCCGGAAAATCAACATTATACGTGAGGTCGAGGCAGAGGTTTGAGTGTTTTTAAAGAAAACTCTCAAATGAGGAGCAAATAGTGCATTTGCCATTTTTTCAGTATATTTACTTTAATCAGGTAAGTCCAG
This sequence comes from Narcine bancroftii, assembly GCF_036971445.1. Lineage (NCBI taxonomy): Eukaryota > Metazoa > Chordata > Chondrichthyes > Torpediniformes > Narcinidae > Narcine > Narcine bancroftii. The sequence continues at coordinate 83,022,331 of NC_091479.1, read as the reverse complement.
AAGAGGGCAGTGTGATAGTTTTATGAGATTTAAATTTTTATTAGCATTGTGTGAAGTTTGAGCTGTGCAGTGAACAAGTTAGGATTCATTTGGCAACTTAGTATTTCCCAATTTATTGCTCTGAGTCATCTAAACCCTAATGAACTGCAGTTAAAATAAAACAGTTCAGTCAACATATTTTTCAGTTCAAAACATAAATTTAACAAACTAATTTTAATCCAAAATTTTGAATCTAACATTTAATTTATAATTGTTAATGCTGAAAAGGTAGGATTGTTGAAAATTTGACACATAACTGGTCAGCGGTCATGTTTTATTGCACACATTGCAGCTTCAGGAGACAACAAATTAGGATCGGGTGACAGATTCAGGTGTTATGTTGTGGCAGTGTTAACCGAATCAACAACACATTACAGACCACACAAGAGGCTTGGATATCTGGCAGCAGTTTATCAGGCTTCTTGCATCTCTTGATAACAAATTGTGTTAAGAAAAACAGCAAGGTAGCAAATTGAATTCTCTTGATCAATGGATATATGTGATCTCCAGATGGGGAGGAGGCATTCAATCATGCTTCTGATTGCTGTTTGTCAATCTTTGCTTGAAGACTTCAGGTAATTACAGATATTGTCACAGGTGCAATGTCACCAGCTTTCAATAGCCCCTTTTCCACTGGCATCCCTCTTAATTGGCCGTGCAGTGTCTCGGGATAGGAAGCTGTTTGTGCTGTTTCCACTGGGCCACCCTTAACCAGGGCACTGATTGCTTTTCTACTGCTTTTCTCTCAAACTCATCCTCTGGGATCGGAGAGTCTACCTTTGAATGGAATGGATGGAAGATGTCCTATTTCCACTGGTTTAATCAGCATGCCGGCGTCAGCTGACGCCGGGGGTATGAGTAGGGGTAGAGGCCGTCAATCTCTGTGATTTGACGTCATTTGACGCAGGCATGATGTTTTCCTTTTCCACTGGATCCTGTCCCGGTTAATTCCCCATTAATTCCTGGGACAAGGTGCCAGTGGAAAAGGGGCTAATGGCTCATAATAGTTTACATGTGAGCATAACTGTTTTGATCAAGCAGTGCAGACATGCACAGCAATAATCCAGATTTTATGCTGACAGTCTGCATGCCTGTCCTTTGGGTGAATGCCAAAGAACTTCTCATAATGCATTTAAGCTTGCTCAATATCAACTTTGCGTGCTCGTACTATAGGATGTTTTGTGGCTTTTATAACAAGTTTGATTTTCCTGTCTGCCAGCTGAAAAACCATATTTCTTGATTGATCGTAGAGCCAGGGTTTTTTTCCAGACTAAAGGATATTGTGTTTTTCAAACTATACAGAGAACAAATGAAGCTATTTTGTGTTGATATTCCTTTCATTAATGTTTAGTGATGATTTTATCAAAATCTTTAAAGGAAATACAATGTTATGAAAGGATATTGTTACTTAAAATTATTTTTGATAGTCCAAATTGTCAAAATTACGTTGGGTTTTACGATAATGCATTATTTATTTACAAAAGATCCATCAACTACCTCATAAAATTAGACAGATTAAATTACAAGGCATTGTGCAATCCTGTTGCAATACTCCCAAGTGTACAATGCAGTGTGCAACTAGCTTAGATAGTTGACCTTGTATAATTTTTCAAGGTGAACTCATTGTAATAATTAATATATAACAGCCTGCACAGGTTGCCAAGGTACAAGTCCTCATGGTTTGTCTGCTTTTAAAATGTTGCTCTTAAGTCAATGGCAACAAGAGTTCATTCTCACCTTGGCTCTGTTTCATTGAGGGGCTATGTAAAGCACACAGGTAATCATTCATAGAGCAGATGCAAGAACATAGGATCTATTATGGTGTTGTATCAAAATATGCATGTATGTTAGGACCACAAGCTGATCTAAAATAACAAGTCATTTGTATGTTGTAGGCTTACGGATTGACTAAAGTTTTAGCTCTTCCAATGAATGTTTATTTTGTTTTTGTTTATAATAAAGTTAAACCTATAGGAATGATAATGGATAGAAGAAAGACATTCAAACTATTGGACGTTGACTTTCTGAGGAGATTTCTCTTTTATTAATGATGATGGATGGCTCAGTCAGATGGGGACAGAGTTTGAGGTTTATCCAAGCAGAGAAACTAAAACCTTCCTTTGTTTTTCCTACCTATTCATATTTATTTCACTGACACACAACCATAAGCCATATTGTATAACAGAAAGCTAAAACGAAAAAAGGATCAGATGGGTGAAGAAGGGCTCAGGCCCAAAACGTTGGTAATATTTCTTTACCTCCAATGGACCCTGAGAGACTGGCTGAGTTCCTTCAGAATTTACAGTGTGCTTTTATACTTTCCAGATTTCACACTTTCCAGAATGTCAATGTTATCCTTGTCCTTTATGTAACTACAATTAATTAGGGCTGTTTACTGTTTAGTTATCAATGTGCTCTTCTGCCAAATTATATCTGAATCTCTTTTTCCATCTGCTCGATGGTCAAATTCCTTGCTTTGCAAATTTAAATTGACTTAAGGAGTCAAAGGAGCAAAAATATATTTTTGGCCCTGAAAAGTTGTTTATCTTTTCTTTATCAATCAACAAATAGCAATGGATTGTCAGAAAATATGGTATTATGATTATTATGAGAGTAATGATTATTTATGTGCAAAAGGTTATATCCAAAACACATCCCAGTTACATATTAATGGATTAAGGATTATTTGGAAAATATCCAAAGACAACTTCCTGCAGTTGGCCACTTTTCTTTTGTTATCTCAATGCTTGGATTGCTTGTTTCCTCTATAACCAAGAGTGTCACTTTAAGTAAAGTTTTTTTTAAATGTTCTTCTGCTGCACAGGTTTGTGCTTTTACCCAGATATTTATCAATAAGTCTCCCATCTGGAAAGGATTCAGGATTCATTTAAAGCCTAACTATCAACCTTTATCTGATTTTCTACTTGCCTGGTATTTCTCAGGACATACACTGGAATTAGGCAGCTTGAATGCCTAAATTCATGAAATTATCTAACGCCCCAATTCACTTTGAAAATAATGGCATTTGGAAGCAAGAGCACCATGAGATTTTCTACCCTTACAATATTTTACTGAAAATTTGAATACAAATCTCCATGTGTGATGTTTCAGGACTGCATAAACAAAAAGACTCTAAGTTTTTCTATATTTGAAATTAAACTACAGCGGAGACTTACATTTCCTGTATGCTTTCTAAATTTTTCTGTATGCCACTGGCACAATTTAATAGAACATAGGACATTTCAGCACAGAACTGGCCATTCAGCTCATGATGTTATGCTGACCTATAGATACCTAAAAAAAGACTACGTCTTAACCCTCTATTTTTCTTTTATCCATGTGCATGTCTAGGAGTCTCTGAAATGCCCCTATTGTTACAGCCTCCACCACCACCCTTGGCAATGCAATCCAGGCACCCACATAGCTGTGTAAAAAACATTACCCCTGATGTCTCCTTTAAATCTTCCTCTCTTCACTTTGTACAGATGTCCTCTGGTGTTTGTTACTCCCCCTCTGGGAAAAAGGTGCTGGCTGTCTGCCTAATCTATGCCTCTCATAATCTTGTAGACTTCTATTAAGTCACCTCTGATCTTTCTTCACTCCAAATTGTCTCTACACATTGCAACTATATCACCACCAATCTATCTGGCAGTATACAGTAGGTCTGGAATGCAAGGATTCAGATAGTGTTAGAGCAACAGCTGACTCTCAGTGATCCTGCCCTTTTGTGAAAACTACGAGGAGCTGTAAAACTGGTGAATCAATTTACATATATATTGTAGTGGCCCGCGGCCCACTCCACAGGCTGACACAGCAAACGGTCGTCAAACATGAAGATTAGACAGACAGCATGCGGGATGAGACACCCACTCCCATAGGCTGCAGGAAGAGCGGTTGAATCGGCCAATCACAGCTCGTGGATTGCAGGGGGTCCAATCCTGGTCTGCGCATCTGAGACAACCAATCACAGCCGGCCTTGCTCAAGTCACACCCAGCTGCTTATAAAAGGCAGAGCTGCAGCCCAATAAAGTCAGTGTCAATTATGCACCCTTGGTGTGTGAGTCTTCTTTCTACCTCAAGCTATAACTCCAGTGGTGACCCCGACTGGTCTAAACAGTGTTTTGGACCCAACGATGGAGGAACAGCCTACAATCAATGCCGTAGCGTTGAAGCTCCCAGGTTTCTGGACATTGCAACCACAGGTGTGGTTCCAGCAGGCTGAGGCACAGTTTGCCATTCACTGGATCTCCGCAGATGACGTGCACTACTACCATGTGGTCAGTGCCCTTGATCAAGACACCACAGCCCGCATCATCAACTTCCTCCAGCAGCCCCTGGAGCAAGGGAAGTATGTGGACATCAAGGAACTATTAATCACATCCAGGCTCTCAAAGCACGAACACACGGCCCAACAGTTTGGAGGATGGCCCCTTCCGCCCTCATGAGTGACATGCTCGCTCTCAACGATAGCCACACCTCTTGTCCTCTGTTCCAGCAGATCTTTCTGGAGTGCCTGCCTGAAGACATCCGGCTGCTAATCGCGGAGTAAGACTTCGACGACTCCAGGAGGGTGGTTGCCTGAACAGACGTGCTATGGGAGGCGAAGAGGGACACCTGCGTTTTGCTTGAACAAGTGATGGCACCGTGTCAGCAACACCTGACCAGGAAGCCCGTCAACCGACCATCTGTCCATCCGACCGTCGCACCCCACTGATGAGAGGTACTGCTTCTATCATCAACGGTGGGGTACATCGATGACACTCCCCCTCTGCATTCTAGGGAGACACCAAGACTAGCCACCATTGATGGCTGTGATGACCAGCCAACTGCATAGCCTCCTCCACATCCAAGACTCCCTGTCGGGCCAATGTTTCGTGATGGACACCGGGGCACAGTACAGAGTCCTTCCCCTGTCCAGCCTAGAAGCCAGCAGCGGCAATGTAGGCTGAGATCTTCGAGAAGAAAATGGCTTCAACATTTGGATATTTGGCACCTATACAATTCCCTTCTGCTTCGGGGGCAGACAATTCACCTGGAAGTTTACGGTGGCGGCCGTACAATAACCATTACTGGGTGCCAATTTCCTGAGAGCCAACTCGCAACTGGTGGACATTAAGGGGTGTTGGCTGGTCACACCCAGACATTTCAGACACTCTCACTCAAGGGCACCGAACTTACTAACTCCCATCTACATTCGGTGAGTACTGCCAACAACAAATTCGCTCAAGTCTTCGTGGAATTCTCCTCCATCACTATGCCCTATTTCAACTCAGCAGAACCCAAACATAGGGTGAGACACCAAATTATTACAGAGGGCCCTCCTCTCCATCCCAGGGTGTGGCGACTTCCCCCTGAGAAACTCAACCTAGCTAGAGAAGAGTTTCGAAAGATGGAGGAACTCGGCATTGTGCGGCACTCCAATGGCCCATGGGCCTCTCCCCTCCACATGGTACCTAAGGCAGTGGGAGGTTGGAGGCCGTGTGGAGACTACTGCTGCCTTAATGAGGCCACCAAACCTGACAGATATCCCATGCCTCATATCCAGGACTTCACTGTTAATCTGCAAGGGACACAGATATTCTCTAAGGTGGACCTTATCAGTGGTTATCATCAGACCCCGGTTTATCCCGATGACATTCCCAAATCTTCCATCATAACCCCCTTTGGATTGTTCTAATTCCTCCGCATGGCATTCAGGCTGAAAAAACATGGCTCAGACTTTCCAAAGGTTGATGAACACAGTGAGCCGGGATCTGCACCTCGCCTTCGTCCACCTCGATGACATTTTAATAACCAGCCACACCCGCACCGAGCATGCCGCTCACTTAAGACTATTGTTCTCCAAGGTAAGTGAGATCGGATTAACCATCAATCCAACCAAATGCCAGTTTGGCTGAAAGACATTTGATTTCCTGGGCCTTTGCAGTGACCAACAAGGGATCAGGCCGTTACCCACCAAAATGGATGCTATTCATTGGATGTGGAGGACTAAAATACCTTGAAGGGACTGCAAGAGTTTGCAGGTATGGTGAATTTTTATCATCGCTCATACCTGCAGCAGCCTGCATCATGAGTCCACTATTTCCCCTCATGGCAGGGCCCATTAAAGACATTCAATGGACACAGGAGGCAACCAAGATTTTCCAAGCAACCAAAGTCTCCCTAACCAAAGCCACCCTCCTTGTGCATCCCAAGACAGACCCACCCCCCCCGTCCACCCTCACAGTAGACACTTCCAGCACGGCGGTCAGGGGTATATTTGAGCAGCTGGTTAACGGACAGTGGCAGCTGCTGGCCTTTTTCAGTAAACATTTCAGGCCTCCAGAGCTCAAGTACAGTGCCTTTGATAGGGGGCTGTTAGTGCTATACCTGGCAATTCAGCATTTTTGTTACTTCCTGGAGGGCAAGAAGTTCAAAATTTACACAGACCACAAACCACTTACCTTTACTTTCAGCAAGGTTCAGACCCGTGATCAGCCAGGCAACAGTAGCACTTGTCCTACATATCTGAATATTTGGACTTTAAACATATTGATGCCAATGTGGTAGCCGATGCTCTATCCCATCCAGCCATCCTAGCAGTGCATGGCCCCGCCCTGGGTATCGACTATGCAACCTTAGCAGATGCGCAGCAAGCAGACCCTGACATTCTGGCATACTGGACAGCACTTACCAGCCTGCAACTGGAGGACATCAAGATCACCTCAGGTAATCGCACACTGCTCTGCCGACTGGTAAACTGCGCCCAGTCATTCTGGTCGTATGAAGGAAGCAAGTTTTCAATTCGGTCCACAATTTGGCACACCCTACTATCAGGACTACAGTTAGAATGGTGGCCAACAGGTATGTCTGGAACGGCCTCCCTAAAGAGGTCACTCAGTGGGCCAAGACGTACTCAGTACCAGACATCAAAGGTTTAGACCCACAGTAAAGCCCCTCCACAGCCTTTTGAACCAGCATGCCACTGTTTCAGCCACGTTAACATAGACATTGTGGGATCCCTACCTGTATCCAGGGGTGCACATTATCTATTGACCATGGTTGACTGGATGACTAGATAGCTAGAGACGGTGCTGCTACCTGAAATCTCCACGGAGACATTCGCATGATCATTATTGAACACCTGGATCACATGTTTCGGGGCCCCCGAACACTTAACATCTGACGGGGGGCCCAATTCACTTCCAGCCTGTGGACCACCTTAGCAAATGCCCTGGGGACTCAACTCCACCACACCACAGCATACCACTCCCAGGCCAATGAGTTGGTAGCGAGGTTCCACAGGCACCTGAAGACAGCTCTGATGGCCTGACTCACTGGACTGAACTGGGCAAGCAAACTCCCTTGGGTTCTGCTAGGCATCTGGACCATCCTGAAAGAAGATCTCAAGGCTTCCTCTGCTGAGTTGGTCTACGGCGTGCCCCTAGTCATCCCTGGTGAATTCATGGCTGCTTCTGAGGACTTGGGGGAACTCCCAGCAGCTACATTGTCTCAACTGCACGAGCGCCTGGGCTCATTAGCCCCAGTTAAGCCCAGAGCTCACGGACAAGCCAGCAACTTTGTTCAAATAAACTTTTCAGACTGTCACTATGTTTTTGTCCAACACAGGGCTCACCGGCAACCCCTTTAATGTCCTTATGAAGGGCCATACCACATCATCAGACACAATGGCTCCACTTGCATGTTGGACATTGGCGGCAGGGAGGAGACCTTCACGCTTGACCAGCTAAAACCAGCCCATTTGGACATTAACCTGCCAGTTACTCACCCTATCCCACGATGCAGGAGTGGGCCACCAAAAGACAGTGTCCCGATTGTAGGTTCTGGGGGGGCTTTGTCATGAGTGGCCCTTGGCCCACTCTATGGGCCACACAGCAAACAGCCATCGAACACAACGATTAGGCAAACAGCACGTGGGATGAGACATCCACACCCATAGGCTGCAGTAATAGTGGTCGAATTAGCCAATCACAGCCAGCAGATTGCAGGGGGTCCAATCCGGGCCTGCACATCCAGGACAACCAATCAACAGCTGGCCTCGCTCAAGCCATGTCCTGGTGGTGACCTGGCCAGCTACCTATAAAAGGCAGAGCTGCAGCCCAATAAAGTCAGTGTCAATTACATTCCCTTGGTGTGCATTTTCTTTCTACCCAAGCTATAACCATAGCGACCCCGCTACGATATTCCATTTTCCAACAAGAATCTTGAATATAAAGACTTTAATTTGATGAAGTGTTTTATAACAATATTTGGAGAATCATGTGCCTTTGATATAAACCTTGGTAGCATATTAAAATTGAACTATTTCAGCAGTTTAAAAATTGTCCAGAAGAACTTCAGGTTTTTAGTGTCCAACTCAACTGAAATTGCTTTCTTTATTTTCATTGATTTGTCTAACGTAAAAATATAGTAAAACTAATTGTCAAATGTATAAATAATGAAGTAATTTTTAATTAATGCAGTACAGGTACACAATCCTTTATCTGGAATCCTTGGGGGACAGTGTGTTCTGAATTTCGGATTTTTCTGGAATTCAGAACAAAACCCAGCTGCCCCAGATTTAAGCCCACCTGAATTGTGCTGCCTTATCCACCCCCTTCCAGTTGCGCTGGCATCTCTCTCACCCTCGCCCGCCCGATTCGCGATGCCATCTCTCCCCCTCCCTCGCCTAACCTAGTCGCGCTGCTATCTCTCTCTTTCTTGCTTTCTCCGCTGTACCAGCACCAGGAAAAAAATGCCAGTTTTTGGAGCTTTCCATTTTAGATGTCTGGATAAAGGATTGTGTACCTGTACTCCAATAGGTTGCTAGATTGTTTGATGTCCTGTCTCATGATATCAATAGTTTTGTGGTTGTTAAATCAGATGACATCTCTCAGGAAGTCAGCTTATGTGCTCCCAACATTCACATTCAAACAGAGACTGCAGAGGCAGAATATAAGGTATCTCAGCAATTTCAAACTGGACAAAATCAAAATTGTCCTCCAATTTCCAGTAACACCTAACACCCATTCTCTCACTTTCCTTTGTCTCTCTAACTTCTTCCCTTCCCTCTCTTGCCCATCACCCACATCTTCTTTCCTCCAAAGCCCCACCCCTTCTTTTCTCCTGTCAGAGGGCATCTTTCTCAGCCCTCTGCCCCATCCCTCTCAGCTCCTTTCTCTTCTTCCCCTTCCCACTTTAGTCACCCTACGACCTGATGGCCTGTCTGTCTCCCCCTTTCCTCTCTTCCCCCCCCCCCCCACCTTCTTATTTGGGCATTTTTGTATTTCTTAAAGAAGGGCTCAGGCCGAAATGTCGATTGTCTATTGATTTCCACGGATGCTGCATGACCTGCTGTGTTATCCAGCACTATTGTGTACAAGTCTACAGCTGGTTACAACAAAAAGATTCATTACAAATCTGGGGCTCTTTAGGCCAGAGCAACTTCGCTGGTTGTGCCAATTTCTTCTGAAAATTAAATGTCAGACTTAAACTTGAGGCATTGGGTTGACAGAAGAGACATTGAGTATATTTCCTACTGTGTTAAATGTCTGTCCACATATCTAGGTAACTCTCTGAATTTCCATCTGAGGCAAGAAGGAATCTAGAGACTTTGTTGAATCATTCAGTACTCCACTGAGTATCAAGTAGCATATATAAATCTTGCACAATGTGATAACAGTTCAAGCTAGAGTTTATCATGGCAATTGATTAAATAGCAGTGATTTTTTTAAAGCCGTAAAAGTTTAAGCGTTCAAATAGCAGTTTTCTGTTGTTTGATTTCATTTTTCAAAAATATGATTTTACAGGAAAATGAATGCACTAATAAGGCTATGGTGAATTATGTGTCTTCTATTAAAAAATAGATTAATCTCATTAATTTATAGTCACAAATGATTATTTACCATAGCAAATATGTTGGAATTAAGAATGAAAATATTCTAAACAAAACTTAGAGTTAACTTCTAAAAACTGAAAAGCTGTTCTCTATTTCACTTGGTTCTGTCACTACACAAATTCCAGCCATAAACCCCATGAATAATTGTTTAGTTACAGACAGTGATTACTGCTGTTTCTAAGTGATTATTCACAGGTTCAGCTGAAGGTCACATGCAACAAAGCTTGAAATTTATTGGCCCCTTGAGTCCTGATAGTAAAAAGATGAAAGATATTGCAATATAGCTTTTGTAGTGAAAGTAACAAATCTGAACTGGCTCAAGGTGGTTGATAATGCGCCTGCCTAGAAATTGGATTTTTGTCTTTTTTGGGTGTGCTCAACTTGCAGAACATGAAGTTTGAACATCCAACTACATCATGGGAGTGGTTAACATCCAGAAGCACTCACTGGAACAGGACTTCTGCAGCTCCCACTGGCAGCAGGCTGCACAGAAAGCTGCTTCCATAATTTGCTGAGCATTCATTAACACTTAAAGGCACACTCCCCATTCCAAAGAAGGAGCAACATGTCATCGAAGCAAATGAGGCTGCAGAGGCAGAGAGAGCTCCCAGTTTAACTCAAGGGTCATGGAACTCCCCTTAAGAAATATTAGAGAGGTCCCTTGCACCAAAGCAGCAGGAGACAACTCAGAGCCATAATTTGATGCGCCTGACAGGTGATTGGCCCAACTGACATCTTTGGGTGTGAAAACCCATACTCTCATTCAAGCAATAGAAACATTTCAGGGCGATCCTTTTCAGTAAATTCTTACGTTGATGTCTTTATAATGTGCAGCTGGTCATTCACAGGAGTGTGTGAGGAATTATATGCTCTCTCAGCTCGTTATGTTAACTATGTTCATGTTAGGGTTTTTGGTGGGAAGAGGGTCATTTGCATTGAGGTTCATAATTTAGGAACACTCTCATAGAAACCATCTTTCTGTACGTGGGTGAAAATTGGTATCACAATGGCTCAGCTAGTAGAGCCTGACAGCCGTAGTGACTCAGGTTCCATCCTAACCTGCAGTGGTGTGTGGAGTTTACATATTGTCACTGTGACCACATGTCTCCTCCTAGTACTCCAGTTTTCTTCCACATTTCAAAGAAATGTGGGTTGCTTGTTTATTTGGCCATGGTAAATTGCCTCCAATGTGTAGGTGAATAGCAGAATCCGGGGAGAAATGATAGTGTTACGAGTCCAGAGGACCCTAAAATCCTGCAGTAGTAGATATTCACCAAGATAAATGGTTACTTAAACAAAAGTTGCTTTTAACATGAAAACAGAATCACACTTTAGCTTATCACTATTGACTTAACTAACCTAACTTAACCCTCTTCTAATTCTAAGTAGACGTGTATGTAATGTGTGTATGTAAGTTCAGAAAAGTTCTTTGATTTACAGTCCAATCTCACTTCACATTCCTCCAAGTTTACTGATTCTTATATTGTGCACAGAAATGAACACTTATGAAGTTCACCAGGCTTTGGTGCTTGAAAGGTAAATGGTTACTGCTCAGGAAGGTTCTTGTCAGTTTTCAGAGAGAGATTTGTTGTTCCTGGACACCCACAACTGATTCCTTGTAACCACCCACTTCAGTATCTTGCCAAAGAAACTTGCCCCCTCAGGGTTCTCCAGATGATAACCTCTTTCTTTCAGGTCACCGCAGAGTTCCTTTTTGTTTCCCTTATTTCAAGTGAAACATTAGGCAGCCAGTCCTCTCCTCTTGCATGAACCACAAGGGCTTTAACCAAGCTGAACTAAGCATTCACAACCCGTCTCCCAAATGGGGTTTTCCACAAGCTTGCCAGTTTGTCCTGTTCCAGTTCCAGCTGCTGCTGCTGACTGTAAAACTGCAGAAGTGAATCCCTCTCCCTCTCTCTCTCAGAGAGAAAGCCTGTTGACTCTCTCTCTGCTTGCCAAACCACATGACCCTCTTAGATCAGCAGGTTCCATTCCAGACAGTCTGTGGCTCCGATGAGTTCTTTCATCTATTGCTTTCTTGTAAACAACAATCCATTAGTGATGTCTTTTGGTCAATCTCCAAATCTATTGTAAATGCTCTTGGCGCCGGCCTGTCTAGCATGAGCAGAGCTCCAGTATTTTAAATAAGATCTGCTTTAAAGTGTTTGTATGTGACCTACACTAAAATAAACCTGCCCCAATTTATCTCCCAAAAACATATCTATATACAATACAAACACAACATAATCTGTCACAAAAGGAATACAGGAAGAATGAGTGTAGGATTAGTGTAAATGGGTGCTTCATAGTCAGTATGGAATTGGACTGAAGGGCCTGTTTCAGTGCCACATAATTTTCAATAATTCTAAATTAAAAATAAAACTTCAGCTATTGGAAATCTGAAATAAAAACATTATGCTGGAAACACACAACAGTCAGGCAACAGGTAAAAAAGGAGAAACAGAGTTAACAGAATCAGAATTTATTGTCATGAACAAGTCATGAAATTTGGTGCTTTGTGGTAGCATCAAAATGCAAACATTCATATAAATGATCTTACAACAATAAATTTAAAAAAAGTAAGACAGTGTCTTTGGTTTATTGATTATTCAGGAATCTGATGGCAGCGGGGAAGAAGCTGTCCTTGTGCCACTGAGTGCTCGTCTTTAGGCTCCTGTACCTTTTTCCCAATGGCCTGAGTGGTGGGAGTCTTTGAGGATAGAGGCTGTTTTTTTTAAAGACACAGCTTCATATAGTTGTCCTTGATGGAGTGAAGTCTGGTGCCTGTGATGTCACAGGCCAAATAAACAAACCCCTGGAGTTTTTTCTTGACCTGAGATTTGGTGCCTCCATACCAGACAGTGATACAATTAGCCAGACCTCTCTCCATGGTACACCTGTAGAAGTTTTCAAGAATCTTTGGTGACATACTGAATCACCTCAAACACCTCACAAAGTGTAGCTGCTGGCAAGCCTTCTTTGTGATTGCATCAACATGGAGGCTCCAGGACAGATCCTTGGAGATGTTGAAGTTCTTGACCCACTCCACTAATGAGCCCCCGATGAGACTGGGTCATGTTCCCTTGATTTCCTCCTGAAGTCCACAATCATCTTGGTTTTGCTAACATTAAGCATAAGGTTGCTGGTGTGACACCTCTCAACAAGCTGATCTATCTCTCTCCTGTACGCTTCCTCATTGCCGTTTGTGATTCTGCCGACAACGATGGTGTCATCGGCAAATTTGTAGATAGCATTGGAATTGAGCCTGGCCTCACAGTCAAGGGTATATAATTAGAAGAGCAGTGGGTTAAGCACACATTCTTGGGGTGCACCTGCGTCAATAATCAGTGAGTTCTTTCCAATTCATACTGACTGTGGACTTCCAATGAGAAAGTCAGGGATTGAGTTGCAGAGGGGGTACAGAGGCCTAGAGTTTGTAGCTTCTTGACCAGCACTGAGGGAATAATGGTATTGAAGGCTGAGCTGTAGTCAATAAAGAGCGGTGTATTTATGAATTGCTGTTTTCAAAGTGACCAGAGCTGAGTGGAGAGGCAGCGATACTGCATCTGCTGTGGAGCGATTGTGTCAATAGGTGAATTGTAGTGGCCCAGATCTTTACTTAGGTACGTGTTAATTCTGGCCATAACCAGCCTCTCAAAACATTTCATCACAGTAGAAGTTAGTGCTACTGGGTGATAGTTATTGAGGCAGCTCACGTTACTCTTCTTGGGTACCGGGATGCTTGATGCCCTTTTGAAGCAGGTGAGAACCTCTGACTGCGGCAATGAGAGGTTGCAAATGTCTGTGAACACTCCAGCTAGTTGGTTGGTGCAGATTTTTAGTACCCTACCAGGTACGCCGTCAGAGCTTGAATGATATTCTGACATCATCCTCAGAGACAGATATCAAAGGGTCCTCAGCCTTTTCAAGGATTCTAGTGGGCATTGTTTATTACTCCTTCTTAAAGCGGGTGTTGAAGGTGTTCAGCCTATTGGGTAATGAAGCACCACAGCCATCTGTGGTGTTCACCCTCACTTTGAAGGCTGTAGTAGCCTGCACTCGCTGCCATAGCTGGCATGTATCTGTCACTGTCTGAAGCTTCCTCCCAAATTGCCACTTTACTTCAGAGATGGCCTTCCACAGGTCATACCTGGATTTCTTGTAGAGATCTAGATTCCCAGACTTAAACTCCCTTATTCTCACCATCAGCAGGTTGTAAATCCTCTGATTCATCCAGGGCATCTGGTTGGGGAACACCCAGTATGGGTGCATGAGTGCACACTCATCTATGCTGGTCTTGATGAAGTTGGTGGCACCTGTTGCATTCTCGTTCAAGTCTATGGATGAGTTCTTAGTTCCAGACATTCCAAGTTGAAGATCCTTTGCCAGAATGGGAAAGAGAGAAAACAAGATGGTTTAGTGATGAATGGGACACAGGGAATATCACTGATAGTTTGCCCTAATAGATGTAAAATCAAGGCCTCCTTCCTCCTCTCTGTTGTGACTGTGCTGGGGTCTTTGTTATCCTGCTTCTACTACATCTGCTGTTCTTTTGCCATTGCCTCACATCCTTGATGTTCCTTCTGCTACAGTCTTTGGTTCACTAGCATATGTGGCTGACTGCATCCAGTAATGAAGTCTCCAAACTTGCTGGGCATATTGTAAGATGTCCTGAACTGAATTAATCATTAGAATTGAACTTCTGCAAAACAAATACATTTTTCAACAACTATTCTGGTAGTTAACTTGGCTTTGTAGCTGTACTCAGCTATGCTAGTGTGGTGGAGCATGGTAGTGCAGTCAACCTCACTTGACTGTACAGGCTGCCTGCCTCCAACCCTGTAACTCCTCCCTGTAGGTACCCAATAAAGGCTGTTAGCCCTAGTCTCCTTCCTCCATACCAGCCTTGGATCTAGGCCAGCAGCAAGTAGAGATGTGCCTGATGTTTCTGGATATTTAATTACTCACTCTGTGTCTGTTTGTGGTTATTGGGGAGGTGGAAAGGGAGAATGGCATGATCTGGAGGGCAATCCTCTTGTCCTTCAAGTCAAAAGGGATGCCCATCTCCCAATGGCAAGAGGTCCTTCTGGAGGTGCTACATGCCGCCAGATCCCTACTCTGTACAGCTACAAATGCCACCCCACATGAGAAACTGTTCTCTTTCCCGAGGAGGTTGGTGTTGGGAACCACACTGCCAGTCTGGCTGATGACCCCAGAGCTGGTGCTTCTCCGCAGACTCATTAAGACCCACAAGGCAGACTCACTGGTAGAGGAAATGCACCTCCAACAAGTGAACCACTAGTACACCCACGTACAGTACCTAGGCAGGCAGGAAGACATAGTGTCCATTCGGGACCTGGCTTGAGCAGGGGCCCATCAGAGGAGTGCACCCAGAAGCCCTTGTTAGCGATCAGCTGGTCCCTTCTACCATCCAGACAAATGACCACTTGAACCCACCACCACTACCCCTCAGGCCTCCACTCCCACCACCCCACAACCACGAACTGAACCACCAACACCCTCACACCACACAAAACCCATTCCAACCAACACAGTTCAGCTCCCAGACATTCAGCCCGCCACACAGGTCACCATCCTGCAGGTGCCAATGACGCAACCGGTACTACGGCGGTCGCAGTGGTGGATAAATCCACCAGACTGGCTGAATCTGTGAACTATTAAAGACTACATGACTAGTAATGATGGACGCTGTCCCACTTCACCTCACTGGATTTTATCTAAAAAGGAAGGGTGAATGTGGTGGAACATAATAGTGCAGATGTGATGTCACTAGACTGGCCTGCCTCCAACCCTGTGTCTCCTCCCCATAGATTCCCAATAAAGGCTGATAGCTCTAGTCTCCTCCCTCCATACCTTGCATCTGGGCCAGCAGCATGTAGAGACATGCCTGATGTTTCTGGATATTAAAACCTTCAATCACTTGCTTCATGTTTGCTTGTGGTTATTTATTGCGCCACAGGCAGGACTGCAAATTGGCATATGGAGACAAAAAGAATGTTCCACAGACTGCCTCCTTCGAGGCAGTGCTCACTGTGAGATATTTGTGACAGTTCTTAGGAAGAAAGCACCATGAATGCTTCCCAGGAAGGTGGTTTTGACCACCAGGAAGTTCTAAAGAACTGAACACTGAGGGCATACATGCATGTAATCAGTACCTGCCAGTACTTATGGTAAACCAGCAATGACTGTGATGCCACAAGAAAGGTATTTCCTGGATCATGAAGTGAGATCTAGCACTCTTGTTGGAAATGACTCTGAGCAAAATCACACCTCTGATTTTTGATCCATGAATTTTAACATTGCCTGGAAGCACGGCACTCTCTGGTAGGATTGTAGAAACTACATCTAAAACTTTATAGATATAGTTTCTCAATTGTCCTAACATAATGATATGCCTGGTCAGTTAGTGTTAATACACTATTTGACGATGGAGGCTTCACAGTTATTGATTCATCTGTTTACCACTATGAAATGGCAAAATCTTCCCAATATCAAAATGTTGCAATGTTAACATCCCAGCACATTCTACAATCATGCGTTAATTGTGCATTCTTCTTCAGGTTCAACAATGGTGATACAAAGAAAAGGAAGTGAATTTACATTCCTTTGACTTTTCCAGTTTTCCCAAGTGCTTTATAGACAAGTACTTTTGAAGTGTTGTCATTCTTGAAGTTGAAACATGGCAGCCAATATGCAAGCTCTCACCCACAGCAATGTGATAAAGACCAGATTAGTGTAAGTTATGTGCCATAGGATGCTTTGTAATCATCTGAAAGAACAGACAGGAGCTTAGTTAACATCTCATCAAAAAGACAGATCAATTCAGCAGAATGTAATAATCTGCTCAGTTTTAAATACAAGACTTGATGTTGACCAAAGAGAACTCATTTTGAGCTGACACTGACCTATAATTTTTTTCCCCATTCTTAAACCAAATATTAGTGTAAATGCTATTGCCACATGCAGGCAGCATGTGCCCTTTATGCCCAACACTGTTGGCATGGTTAAATACTTGCTAGATTGTGGATCGTACAGTTTCTTCTTCTTTCTTCTTTGGCTTGGCTTCGCGGACGAAGATTTATAGAGGGGGTAAATGTCCACGTCAGCTGTAGGCTCGTTTGTGGCTGACAAGTCCGATGCGGGACAGGCAGACACGGTTGCAGCGGTTGCAGGGGAAAATTGGTTGGTTGGGGTTGGGTGTTGGGTTTTCCCTCCTTTGCCTTTTGTCAGTGAGGTGGGCTCTGCGGTCTTCTTCAAAGGAGGTTGCTGCCCGCCAAACTGTGAGGCGCCAAGATGCACGGTTTGAGGCGTTATCAGCCCACTGGCGGTGGTCAATGTGGCAGGCACCAAGAGATTTCTTTAGGCAGTCCTTGTACCTTTTCTTTGGTGCACCTCTGTCACGGTGGCCAGTGGAGAGCTCGCCATATAACACGATCTTGGGAAGGCGATGGTCCTCCATTCTGAAGACGTGACCCACCCAGCGCAGCTGGACCTTCAGCAGTGTGGACGCGAAGCTGTCGACCTCTGCCATCTCGAGTACTTTGACGTTAGGGATGAAAGCGCTCCAATGAATGTTGAGGATGGAGCGGAGACAACGCTGGTGGAAGCGTTCTAGGAGCCGTAGGTGATGCCGGTAGAGGACCCATGATTCGGAGCCGAACAGGAGTGTGGGTATGACAACGGCTCTGTATTCGCTTATCTTTGTGAGGTTTTTCAGTTGGTTGTTTTTCCAGACTCTTAGTCTTCCAAAGGCGCTATTTGCCTTGGCGAGTCTGTTGTCTATCTCGTTGTCGATCCTTGCATCTGATGAAATAGTGCTAACCTGTCCACTTATCCTCCTAGCAGTTAAAGCTGATTTTAATACCTGCTTCAATCCAAATCTAACATTTGGAGTCAAGTCTCATCAGCTGCTATTCATGTTGCTAGATTTTTTTGTACAGCACTTAAAGTTTTAAAAAAGCTGCAGATGCTGGAAATCTGAAACAGAACCCATTAGAAATACTCTGCACATCAGATCACATCTGTGGGGAAGAGAAGCAGAGTGAACCGCCAACCAGAAATTTAGATTCTGTTTCTCTTCTCACAGACATGACTTGAACTGTTCAGTTTTTCCAGTATTTTCTCTTTTTTTTACAACACTCTTTTATTCTGTACCAGAATGTCAAACTGGAGTTTTGAGCTCAGGTGTTTGGAGTTGGATTTAAACCCAGAAGATTTTGCGTTAGCTGCAAAAGTGTTGCCAACAGAGTAGCAGCAAGGGCAACAAACAGTGTAGTTCAAAAACAAGGAATGTCCCACTCTCCCACTTATGTTCCCTTAAAAACACAATGCTGGAGAAACTCTACAGGTCAAACAGTTTATTTTATCTTTCTTCTTTGGCTTGGCTTCGCGGACGAAGATTTATGGAGGGGGTAAAAAGTCCACGTCAGCTGCAGGCTCGTTTGTGGCTGACAAGTCCGATGCGGGACAGGCAGACACGATTGCAGCGGTTGCAGGGGAAAATTGGTTGGTTGGGGTTGGGTGTTGGGTTTTTCCTCCTTTGCCTTTTGTCAGTGAGGTGGGCTCTGCGGTCTTCTTCAAAGGAGGTTGCTGCCCGCCCAACTGTGAGGCGCCAAGATGCACGGTTTGAGGCATTATCAGCCCACTGGCGGTGGTCAATGTGGCAGGCACCAAGAGATTTCTTTAGGCAGTCCTTGTACCTTTTCTTTGGTGCACCTCTGTCACGGTGGCCAGTGGAGAGCTCGCCATATAACACGATCTTGGGAAGGCGATGGTCCTCCATTCTGGAGACGTGACCCATGCAGCGCAGCTGGATCTTCAGCAGCGTGGACTCGATGCTGTCGACCTCTGCCATCTCGAGTACTTCGACGTTAGGGATGTAAGCGCTCCAATGGATGTTGAGGATGGAGTGAAGACAACGCTGGTGGAAGCGTTCTAGGAGCCGTAGGTGGTGCCGGTAGAGGACCCATGATTCGGAGCCGAACAGGAGTGTGGGTATGACAACGGCTCTGTATACGCTTATCTTTGTGAGTTTATTTTATATAGCAAAAATAAAGACACATAACCAACATTTCGAGCTTGAGCCCTTTATCAAGGTGTGAGAAAAATACTCGTTTATCTTCTATCATTATTGAAAACAGAAAATGAGAAGGATTGACCTATTTCACTGTGGAATAGATGTTACAGCAAAATAAACTAGAAATGCAGGTAACTTTGCCAGTAGTTAGTGCTAATTTTTAAAAAGTGGGTATTTTTAATAACTCATTTGTGAACCCATCTTCTGTTTATTTAGTTATCCATTATCAGAGCTTTAATTTTGACTCCTTCCTTTTATTATTTAACTGCTCCCAACCTCCACTCTGTTGTATCATAAAACAACTAGGAAATACTATTCCATTGTTTGAAACACCTGCTACATAAGAATCATGATCTTCGGCCTCAATCACTCAGTTTCATCTCTTTTAAACTGTTAATGCTGTTAACATTCTCGGCTATTTAACTGTGTTCCTCTCTTTTGGAATAAAGAATAAGTAAACAAATCTTTTATCTAAATACGGGGTTTTCTATGTATGCAGGATTGTTAGTAATCCAGTCTGATCAGATTGGTCAGATTTTCATGACCTGATACGTTGTTTAAATTATTTGATTAGTCTTCTTGACACATTTATACAAATAATGGACATAAACCAATGTCCATATAACTTAAAAAAGAACTTTATGTGCAATGAGAGTGATGTGACTGCCAGTGAAGGTTTGATTGATTTGTTGGTGCCACAAAAGTGAAGATAATTTCTCTTTTTAGTAGGAAGACTATTCAAACACTAATGAATCCATCTGTACGTGAACTAAAAGAAGTTGAGAATTGATATCAACCCTTCTACTTGATTTAGTTTTCCAAATGCTATTTCTCATTGATGCTTGCTTTCAGACCATAAACTAGTTAGCACAACACTGTTACAGCAATAGCAATCCTGGTTCAAATACAACGCTGTCTGTAAGGAGTTTGTACAGACTCTATAGGTTTCCTCGCACATTCTAAAGATGATCGGGGTTAGTAGGTTAATTGAGTGTATTTAGGCAGCATGGATTCATGGGCTGGAAGGGCCTGTACCATGTTGTATCTTTAAATTGAAAATTAAATAAAATTAAAAATACCTGACCTCAAATCCCTACGAAATTCATCAAGAAGAGACTTTTTCCTAAACGTGCAGTGGGTGATTGATCCTCGTCATAATATGTATGAATGCTTAGTACTTGGAGATCGGCTTTCAGGAAATTCAGGAGATCTTCAGGATACAATGTAATATACTGGGATGGTTGATGGTTCAAATAAAAAACCTGAGCCTAGAAAACATTAGCTGAAATGGCTCTGCAAAGCAAACCTGCTTTGTGTTGCGTCAGGGCTGGCGCTCAACTTTAGGTGGACTGCTTGAGATGAACTAGCTCAAAAAATGGAATGTTCTTCTGATAATGACCAGAGATCAACCCCCTTCCCCCTATCTGATATAAAAATGTAGGAAGTCTCACTTGAATAGCAAGAAATTGTGCCTTGCAGTTCAAAATGTTAGTTGTAATACACTTCGCAAAAAAAAATTGTTAAAGCTGTATCTCCTTCGGTAACATACAAGTAGACCTGCTTCCTACTGTCATGGCTTGTGCAGACCTTGATGAACAGGCAAGATCCAAGGTAGCCACATGCATTGCAGGTGATTGACTTCAAACTGTAGGTTGGCTACTTTATCTTCATTAGGTTGTTTGAGACCATTCTAATCAAGAAAAATGACCCATGGACATTGCAGATTTATGTCCAGCACTGTCTGTATTCTTTACTTCCAGTTATTAATACATATGAAACCATTTTCGTGATAACTTTGCACTAATTTTGTCAGGTAACTGCTAGAAATGAACTGTGGTTTGTGATATTGTCCAGCTGAGACATTTTAATAAATTGTATTACTGATGTGTAAACTCGTATAATCAGAATTTCCAAACAATTTATAGCAAATTAAAACTTGTCAAAGGCTTTTGGTGTTTGGAATAAAACTTAATTATGATGAAGTACTGAATGAACATCAGAGAACATAATAAAATGCTGAAGCTTTTGCCTTTGGGCTCCCTGAATGATATTTTTGTAAGACAGATGCTACCATTTATAATATAAAACGTTCTCAAGCCTAAACCAATTTTGAGCTGAAGGAAGCCAAAAATACAGAAGTTGTAATATTTTCTCTTTTTATAAATTTCTTTACCTCTGTATATCTGTCTGTGATTCACTTTCCATCTTATTATACTTGGCATGGTTTTCTACGATTTGCCATGACAACATTGCTTCAGTGCACTCACTGGTCCTGTGCCAAGATTTGCTGCTTCACTGATTAGCATATCATAGATTGTCAGCTTTTGTTAACAATGTGCATGGTCTATGTCAGCCATTCTCAACATGTTTTTGGCTATGGCCCCTTAGGACTCTACACAAAGTTTATGAATCCCCTTCCCTGTGAAGCAGATGAGTTTTGATTTTTTTCTTCCATACTTCTACCGACTACATAAAAAAACCAAAAAAAATTTATGTTATGTGAGGTGAAAAGAAAACAAATGTGCTGTGGCCTCCAGGGAGGGTTGTAGAGCCTCTGTTAAAAATGGCAAGTCTATATTATATTACTGCCTGATTTTCAAAAGTTTAAAAGATGGCAGATATCTCGTAACTGAAATCCACCCACTTTTCTTACTGACACTTTTCCTAGTGAATTTACAATGGTTCTGATTTTCTTCTTTATCATATGGGCTGTGATCTGAAAGAGTCATTCACCTGCCTTTTATGAACCCAAACTCATTTTAATTCATTTTTAAAAATTTCTCTGCAAGAAATAATGGGGATTTTTGTAATTCATGCTACAAATTATTTTGCTGATAAAATGAAGATATATTTCATGTAAGATTTTTTTTAAGCTTGTGCCCCAGTGCCTCGTCAATGTAACTATGCATATGATATCTATGCTCAAGGTTGTTTTTTATAATGTCAGCTGTTTTGGCACTAGTTAATATTCTGGTTTGGAAAAACTTAAGTTCATTGAGCACCATAAGACTCACAGAATGTTTGGAAGTCTGACCGCATCATTGGTTGCGAACCCAATTTTAATTAGCATAAAAAGAGAAGAGAAAATTTGGATGTGGTGGGACATTATATATCCACGGGGGATTCATATATTGGTATGTGAGATGTTATGTTTGATTTACTTTTGAAGAAGATTTGCTAGTTGCTTGAAAGGATTAGAATGTCAATAAGCTTTTAGAGAGACTATCTCATCTGCCTTTAAACTGTCGAGGTAGTTGGACAAAGCTATGCTGTTAGAGGAAAGGATCCCTGCCAGCACAAAGTTCACATTTACTGTTATCAATTTTAAAAATTAGGCCTACAGCACTGTAACAGACCAATTCGTCCCTACGAGTCCATACTGCCCATTTTAAACCCAACTACCATAAATATGCGTGTATAATGCAAAAAGTTTTGTACCAAAATTTGAGCTCAAAGTAGGGGGTCGCGTTATACATGCATATTTACGGCAGCACGAATTGGGTGGGCGAGGTGGGGGGGAGAGACGCCAGCGTGAATTGGGCGGGCGAGGGGAGGGGGGTCATATTATACATGGGGGTAAAAAATTTTCCTTTTCCCCTCAAAAATGGGGGGGGGGGGGGTAGCATTATACTCAAAACGCATTATACACGTATATTTACGGTAATCTGCACTCCAGTATGTTTTTGGTGGGAGAAAACCCCCACAGACACAGGGAAAACATGCAAACTCCTTACAGACAGCGTGGGATTTGAACTTAGGTCTGTTCCTGATTGCTGGCGTTGTAAAGGTTTTGCGCTAACCGCTACGCCAACTGTGTCATCTGACTTTACATATACAACCAAGCAAAACATCATTTTTCCAGGCCACATTTATGGAATCCCAAAATTACTTCTGACCACAGGTTCTTTATTTAGTTGAGGTGAAGCGATTAAAAGAAAAGAATGCTAACTGAAGATAAGTTAACTTTATGACAATAAATATGCACTTCCAAGTTAAAATCCAGCCATGGGAGAATTATCTGTGAAGCAACAAAAAGGACTGAATGTTTATGATTGAACTCAGCAGTGGTTAGCATTTCAGGAGTACTTTTAATTCACCTCAGGCTACATCAAACATCAGCACTTTGTTGCAGACACAGGAGTTTGCCTTCTGCTGAGGCAGCAGATTCAGACAGAAGGAACACAGTTCAAGTTAATAACGTTTAATTTAGTGCAGTTTTATTTGCTGCTTCAAATCACATTCCTTATCGTGTTTGCCCAGAGATGTACAGTAGTTGGAATTTGTTCGGAACAAAGCCAACAAGCAATGTGAAAGAGTAGGCGGCTGGCGTCTGTTTGATTGAGTCAGTACACGTGTCTGGTGAAGGAGATGTTAAGTTTAATCATCCTGGCTAGGACTGTTTCTGATAAATGGCTTGTAAAAGGCATGTATAAGGCCATATAGATGTCGCCTTTTAAAAAGAACCCTTTGTACAATAACAGCTAATTTGTACATGCCAATATTTTGTACACACTAGATTGCATTAGCAATCATTTGTAGAACAATTGGGAACCATTGGAAAATGGACATGGGGTTAGTAAATATACAAAAAGTGCTGAAGAAACTCAGCAGGTCCCACAGCCACCATAGGCGGCAATGATATACTGTACAATCAACATTTCGGACCTGAGCCTTTCAACTCTGCCTCCTATGAACACTGGAAGTCTGAGTTTCTCCAGCATGTTTGTGTATTTACTACAATCCCATTTTCTGCAAATTTTGTTGTTTCACTATTATTCACTGTTGCAAGTTTCATGTTTGTCCAGCAGCAGACAATGGCACAGGTTTTGGATTACATTCTTCCTCCCATGCCTGCAGAAATTGGAACTTTTGGGGGAAATGTGTGATTTTTGCTACTTATTCAATAAAATCATGGGACAAATAGTTCAGGGTTCATGAATGAGACAGCAGATAGAAAGAATTCATGAGGGACACTATCCCTGCTGCATTACTGTGGCTGCAATGGATAGAGTTCTTTGACCTGCAAATTGCTTCCCACCAATCAGCGAGGCAATTGCACAGAATGCTTGAGTTCTGCAACTGGAAATGACAGGGTCCTATTTTAGTGCCTGAAATCAAATGTTGTATCTCTATTTTCCATGTGTTTTTCCCAATTTTGTCAATATTTTTAGGAAGTGGATTGGCCGTAAATACATGTGGTCAGCATATGACTCACACACCAAAAAAGAGCAAATTACAATTTCCAGACAAACATTTTGTGATTAATATAGTAAAACAGTCTAAAGCTCTTCATTAGTGTGTTCTTATGTTTAACCATTGGGTCACATGGGGAGATATTAGGCACATGACCAAAAATGTAGATTTTGGATGTGAGGAGATTCAGGGAAAGAATTCAACAAACTTAGGAGCCACTGCTAATAAAGACGTGCTAGTGACATCTTAAAAGTGGTGGTGGCAGGAGGTGAGAACCCAGAATAGGTGATAGAGAATGGTAGTGGAAATAATTCAAAACAACAAGCAAGAATTTTAAAAGTGAGGCATTAATTAACTGGTATCAAATGTTTATTTAGCGCAAGGGATTGCTCATGAGTGGAGTATCAGAAGTTGAAACAGTCATTAAAGTTGTTGATGACTGAGGGTAGAAGATGGGATACTGACTCAATGATGCGGAGTGACAAGACCCATTGGAAAGCAGTCCAGTCCATGTTCCCTTCATCTACATAGCAAATGAAGAAGCAACCATGGGCAGGAAGCTGGATTGACGGGCCTCATCTTCATTAAAAAGATAATGGGGACCAGTCTGTTTTATCCTCCTGAGCAGAAACAAAATCAGTCAATTAAACATTTCTGATACTTGCTCATGTCCATTCTTTTCCTTCCCTGTCCTTTCTTTATTTATTATATTTTTCTTTTCCCACTTATTATTATTCTCACTCATGTTAATCTTTTCACTAATGTCTCCTTCTCCTTGATAATAGAAAACCTTGTTTTAAAATTATTTATCTGCAGTACTCCAGGAATCCATATCTTCCTCAATTTTAGAATTCTGTCCTTTCCCTATAAAAAAAACTTGCCAAAATCTTTTATTTTACTGGCTCTCCTTTCCACTTCCATTCTTCTTCATTTTCTGTATTCTCTTACTCCTCACTCTTATCTGCCTTTCCTCTTCATCCTCTCTGAATAAGATACATTGATTTGTTACACTGTGTTGAACCATCAACATTTTTTATGATCCCTGCTTTCCTTTATGTATATATTTGCTTATTGATGCCATTTTACAGTAATATTTACAATGCTTTTTGCCATCTCCAACCGTAAAGTTCTTGGAGCATGATCTCGCCATAAATAATTCACTGTTTCATTAGAAATAAACAAGACGACCTCATGGCTATTCTTCCAATGGACAATCTATTAAATTATGTCATTGTCTGAGGGAGAGGCTGCAAATTCATCTGCATCTCTTGAATCAGGGCAGGTGCTCATGACTATTGAATTGATCGCTGCTTTGTCCGCTAGGTTATATTCATTAGTCTAGTCCCAGAAGAACAAGAACGATAGAAAATATGACGCAAGAACATTTTTGCTTTAGGTCTCTATGACCCCACAAAGATAACTCTCCTATTACATCGCCCCATTGTTAATCTTACTATCATAAACCAATTGAAGACACAAGCTCTCAGGTTGACTGCAACAAATGTGAGTAGCTCAGGCTTTGTCTTGGTCATCAATTTTACAACCAAAATAGAGCTTTTAGGATTTCTTAATAAGTACAATCACATTGCGTCTTTAAGCCTTAAACTTATACTCACTACAAATGTTACAGAATGTATTGCAGCTGTTGAGACATTAATGAGACATTTCTGCTGTATTGAATTCTCCTGAAGACAATAAATGCTATTGTTAAGTACACTCACGAGCTATTTTGGGTCTAGAGCAGTGATTCTCAACCTTCCCTTCCCACTCACATACCACCTTAAGCAATCCCTTACCAATCACAGAGTACCTATAGCATAGGGAGTAGTTAAGGTGGAATGTGAGTTCAAAAAGGTTGCCCACCCTGGTGTAGACCATTAAAGTGCCTTGATTCTAATTTATTGAGCTGGTCATGAACCTGACCACCTCCACCTCCCCACCCCACAACCGCCAACTTCTAACCTTGCTTTTCAGAAGTTTACTTCTTCATTTAATTATGTACATCCTCCTTCTTTGTATGATTCAATGATTGTCATTTGGTATGATCATGACATACGTGTTTTCAAGACTTGTTTGTTGACAGTTATTGTGTCATGTCTTTTGAGTAGCTATCAGTGAAGTTTAATTTACCAAATTAACATTTTTTTTAGATACTTGCAGATCAAAAAATTTTTACAGGTTTAATTACCAAATTTTCCCATGGCTTGTGAATATAACATGCTGGATATAATTTTCAAATTACAACCCTCCCAGAAAGGTTTGATAACCTTTACATATGATATGCTTTCAAAATCAGGTCAGGTTTCCCTCGATAACATTAAAGGAGCATGTTCTACATTTTTTTCTATCTCAGACAAAAATTGGGAGTTAATTCTTAAATTTGTGAACAATTCTTCACTAAGTGCTCAACATACTCTTATTCAGTTCAAGGTTATATATTGGACTTACATGTCTAAAGACAAATTATCCCGTATATTTCCCAAACTAAATCCTTGATGTGACGGATGTAACGATGGGTAAACAACCTTGATACATATGTTCTGGTCTTGTTGAGCTCATGAACCTTATTGGAGGGAGATTGTTTTGTGTTTTGTCAATAGTATTACAAGTTAATCTTGAACCTAATCCTTTAACGGCTTTATTTGGAGCATTAGATGATATTAATTTTCTTTATCTGTTTGTCAAGTCATGCTATTTACAACTCTTATGAAATGAAGAACTATCTTAATTAGATGGAAAGATCCTGTTCCACTCACTAGTTCTCAGTGGTTATGTCATGTCTTGTCTTAATTTAGAAAAGATCGGGATTTCACATTGTATACGGACACTAATTTTCAAAAAATTTGAGTCCTTTTATGGACAATTTTTATTCTCATTACATCTGTTTGTCTTGACCATTGAATATATTTATTTATGTACATGGTTTTGTTTTATAGATTCAGCAGAACTATATCTTTAATTTTATGTCAAAAATCTGTTTTTATCAGTAGGGGGTTAAAGTTCTTTTTCTTTTTTGTCATTCTGACAACATTGTACGGGGAATGGGTCTATCGCTATTGTTTAATTTTTGGAAATGTACTTGTAATCTTGTAACCTAGTGTCCTCCATACAATATGTGCTTGTTCTATAAAACTCAATAAGAAGATTGAAAGAGAGAGAAGTTTACTTATTTACAGGATGAGGACATCGCCGGCAACTTCTGCACTTATTGTCTATCCCAAATTATCCCCAAATGGAAGAGACAGTTAAGAGTTAATCACATTGATGGGCCTTGATCGTACATAGGCCAGACTGGCAGGATATGTGATGTAAATTTCTTTCTTTCCCCAAAGGGCAATAATGAACCAGATAATTTTTATGACAATTCAGTAATTGTATGATAGGATAGTTTTTTTTAACATTTTCAGATAAATTCCCCACCCTATGGGGATCAATGTTAATTCAGTACCTTTACCCAATGTTACTGTACCCCTCATTGTTGAAAGTCTCCACAACGTGAGGCTTTTAATCTTGTCCAGGCTAACTAATAATTAGCTACTTTTCATTGTTTGAGTTTTTAACATGAGTATGTGGCTCTATGAGTTGGATAAGGAACTTCACCAGTGCCTTCTTTGCCGATATGATGGTTCTACTGTATCAACAATGCCAACTCAGTGAACTGCATCCATGATGATGCGTGTGGCAGCTGTACGAAATGCACCATCTTGGCCAAATACTCAGCTTTGCTACCCCTTTCCACTCCACCAACCATGGAAAATGTACTCAATTTGCCTAATCTGCTGATGTGCTAACCAAGTACCTCTTTCACAGCTGCACCATTTACAAATTGCTTTGCAAAACAGGTTCTTTGTTGTTGTGCCACGAAAACTATTTCTGTTTAATACCCTGAAAGCAGTGGCTTGCATCACACTAATTTTCTTCATCTCATTTCTTGCAAGTGTGACAAAACTCAAAGTAAGAGTACAATAACACTGTTGCTATATAGGGTACAGTCATGCACAATTAGGAAATTACTCACAAAAGCACTCAAAACACTGAAATTCACATAAGCTTGTAGAAATGTAAATACAGTGTTCCTGTTTATCAAACAATCCGTGAAGATTGCAAAAGAATGCCATTTGTTGATTGTTTTTAAAAATCATCCCTCATTAGTTCCTAGAATTTGGGAGAGTCTCCAGGGAATTTAATAGATTCAGGTTTTATGATGCTGTATACATGCAATCAGATGCTTATTGAAAGGGTGGATATTCCAAATGCTGGAAATTTGCACACATTATGATATTCAGCGAGTTATCAGTCATGCCAAAAACCTGGACAAGAGAACTTCTGAATTAACAAAGATGAGAAATTATCGAATTCCATAATTCCATCTTCCCATTGAGAAATTACCATGTTCATTCGCGGAATATAATCAATGCATTACTGACTAGATTGTATTTTATATCATGTCTGAGGCGTGGTTGGGGTGTCATCCCCTCTCCCTTAAGACAGATAGTAAGATGGTTATTGGATTCCAGCCATTGTCAGCAGGGTGATTTCTACCTTATGAATCCAGCCCTTCTACCAAGGTTTGGAGAAATTTATCCCATTCAAAAGAGAAAACATGCCAAAATAGAGGAGCTTGAAAGCTGTTTCACACTGACATCTTCTCAGGGTTGGAACCTGCTGCCATTAGTTAAAACCAAAACTGTGGAAATCAGATTTGAAATTTTAAAAAAAATTCAATCCAAGCAGAATCCTAAGTATTTTGAGGTTCAAATTCAACCAATTTTCTTCATAATGCTTCTTCACAGAACATGAAAAATGCTGCCAAAATCAACGGGCCTAGAATTAAATGACGAAGAAGAGATACAACAGGGGGATGTAGAAGCCATCGTATTGTGACCAGTCTGGTGTTACATAGAGGCTAGATTCCAGTAATGATAGATTTCTCTCACTAAGTGATATGAGTCAATGAATTTGAATTTGAGGACAGATGGTTTCATTAATGATGCATGCCTTTGTGGGTGATAGAGTGGTGCAGCTCGTTCAGTTTGCTGCCTCAAAACACGGAGACTTGATTTTCATTTATGCCCTCCTGCATTGTTAGTGTGGAGTTTTCAGATTCACCCTGTCACCATGTGGGTTTCCTCCACCTGCTCCGATTTCCTCCCTCAAAAGCATGTGCAAGTTTATAGGTTGATTGATCACTGTAAATTAACCCTAGTGAGGGGTGAGAATAGCTTATTGTCACTTCTACTGCGATACAGTGAAAAGCTTGTTTTGCTGGGTATCCAGGCAAGTGAACCAATGCTTAAATACAGTAGGCAGTGAAATGATAACCTAAATGTTGGGTTCAATAATATAATGTCAAGAATGCAGGGAATAGGGTTACACAGACAGAGTGCAGGGTATCAGAAAAGTTCTATGTACTATTTAAAACTTTGAAATAACATTATAATGCTCAATTACTAATTAAAATCAGTTCAATTTGATATACTCCATTTCTTCTTGGAATATTGATGATTTCTTCAACTGCTTTTATTTCCTCTCTTGTCATGCCTGAGATTCTGCTACTGAATCAATGGGCTTTATCCCTCAACAGAAAGCATTGTCAGCACTTCTGTATTGACACCATAAAACAAAGCATTGAGAACTGCATCTCACAATTGAATTACTGAGGTTGTAGAGGTTAGAGCTTTAAAAGCATGGCATTTTGATTGGTTCCTAGTTTGTACTAATTGTCAGCTTATCTCCTGTGATTATGGAACTATTACAGAAACAGAAATAATCTAATATCACCATTACTGTGGCATATTATTAGACAGAGGAGCTTAGGTTTCAGCTACTGAGTAATCCTATAAATTATTGAAATATCAACAGGCGTCCTGTAATTGTAGTTGCTGTCAAGCTGAAATAAATGGGTCTTTCTTTAATGTGGCTGATCCTTCTAAAGAGTTTAAAATCCTATTACTAAATTAATTGTAAATCCCTGTCTAGTGTTTTTTGCCCCAGAATGGTTGATTGTTAAAAATAAAGAATTCAAAGGTTCTTGTTCTAACATCCTACTGCTTTTTTTAATTATAAGCAAGGAATACTACAGATATGTAGTTTAATGCAGAAAATTAGATGACCTAAAACATGTCTAATAATAAACCTATCTTCGACTCTTTTAAGCAACATGCAAATTCAAAGTAATTTTGATCCAAAGTGATAATTTTGAACTCAAAGTAGTAATGAACCATTGGAAGTTTGCCAGATCTCTGCAATTGCTTCACATAAAACCTCCAAACCCTTACCAGCTAAATGTTTTTTCTAAAATCATGGTATCCATTTACATTCTCTAATGCTTTCTTTGGGAATTATATAATTGGTTAACTCTCAATAAGTGAATTATCCTTGAAACATTAAAGGGAACATTAAAATTATAATGATTAATAAATCAAAGTAAGTTATTTTCATAAATTAGTAAAAATGATTTAATAAGGTATCCAGTCTGAATCAGGATAAGTTAACTAGGGAGTGTGGTCTGATCTGACAGTAGTCAGTACATTGTGAATGATTTATGTAGATAAATTGGATATTATGTTTGGATCCAGATATGTACTTAAAGATTACTGTTTCACCAAAGCACATGGAACTGATTTGGTACATTAATTTACAATAATATGCAATGTTATAGCTAATTATGTTTAAAAAAATCTTACACATCTGGAAAGGAATATTAAACTGGCATTGTGGGGAGGCAGGGATTGTGCCTCTTTATTGTATAACCC
The DNA here is from genome assembly GCF_036971445.1 of Narcine bancroftii. Lineage (NCBI taxonomy): Eukaryota > Metazoa > Chordata > Chondrichthyes > Torpediniformes > Narcinidae > Narcine > Narcine bancroftii. The sequence continues at coordinate 82,991,370 of NC_091479.1, read as the reverse complement.
AGTGAGCAGCAATATTCATTTACACACAAAGTTCAAGAATATCTGCATTACAGACATGCCTTATAGGTACACCAAGATGTTAGAAAGGAAAACAGATCTATTGCAGTTGAGAGAAACCTGTGGGCAGTCAGATAGAAAAGATTCAATGAGTCAGGCGAAGCAGGTCAGGACTTTGGTCACTTTGAAGTAATGTAGTAATTCTGATGGCTTCCATGCTCGAACATCATTTGCTTTGAGGATCCAGCAGAAATACCTTCTAGACCCAATATAAAAGAACCAATTGCTTTATTAATGAAGTCAATTAAGTTTTAGTTGAAGCGACTTTGAGTGTTGTTTGAAAATATTCCAATCAACAAAAGGATTTCTTGACAACATATTAAATTGTAATGATACTGGCATTGTTTGGAAGTTCCATAGTTATAAATCATATTTTGTTTTTGCTAAATGCAAGGAAGATAATGTTGAAAGAGTCATAAAACAAGTAGATCAGCCTTGTTCATGAATATGCTCAAATACCACCTCTATCCTCTGCAACACCTCCCTTCTGCCTATCATCTTTTTCATGTTGCTTGTTTTACAGTTTAGACAAAGTAAAGGAGATTGGAAAAGGAGTGGCAATATTAGATGAAATAATTAAGCTGTGAATAGGGATGAGATATTTCTTTGTGGGGACATTTACATTGAATGCATTAATCTTTCCTAAATGATACTTGTTGCAGTGAAAATAATATACCTTCAAGTAGCTATTTCCAAAGCCCTTTGCTAAAACACTTCTCACTCAAATTGTTATCCAGAATTCAAACAACCATCAAAAAAAAAATTGTGGAAATTAAGTAGGTTAAAAATACAGAAGTTTAAAATTGGTGCACCTTGCAACATGCAATCTCAAGCAACCGAAAAATTCATTTATCCAGCATCTGCCAATCTTTTCCCGATTTAAACCTTTGCTCAGATTTATGTTGGAAGGATAATCATATAAGGCACTGAGTTGAACTGAAAAGTGGGTCATTCACACTGTTAAGATTACATAATAAATCTCCAAACTGTCTGATGAATACTAAAGAGAAAATTTGTAGATGAATCTATAATGCACTTGGGCAGAAATAATGATAATATTAATTGAATGCAGCCACTGCAAAGGGTGTAAAAGGCATATCAAAGGGTGTGGGTGCAGTTTTGGGTTTAGTTTTAGAGAATAAAGTTGGGAAGGGTTAGGAATAGCAATGTCATAATTTATGATTTGTGTAAATACTGAAAATGTTAAAGATAAAATGGGGAAAAGACCATTTTGAAGTTGCTAAAGAGAAATACAGCAGACTGACACTGTCTGGTGGGTGACCATTGATACTAAAAGTAATTGGTAGGCAAAGTACTTCTAAAAATACATAAAGTTGGTTATGTATCTTTATCATGTACATAGGACACTGTTTAACCTGCTGAATTTCTCTAGCACTGTGTTTTTACTTCAACCACAGTGTCTGCAGACTTTCGTGTTTTGCTTCTTTTACAGAGCCTCCATTTTATTCTATCTATTTTTCAGAAATAGAAAAATATCTCATCCTAATGCTGTGTTTTTGATTTACTACAAATTGCTGTTTCCTTCTCAATAAATTGAAAATGACTCCTTGCTACAAAATGTTCATTCAATGTACCATCGCTTCGGCAAAAATTCATTCGGAAATGGCAGGGTGCAATTTATTCCAAGCTCTCACAATTTTCTAATTTCTTATTGAATCTCAAGTATATCAATTCTACATCATTACATACATTATTTAAAGAAAGCATTTTCATCCTTGACTGCTACTTGAATAACACAAAACTACTCATTGATTTGAATAGTATCAACAAATTGAAGTTTGTATATTAAAAATTTTAAATATGTCCCCAGTTCCTTGACCATCATCTGGTTTTTTTAGTGTTACCAATTGCAAAATTCTAATTTCTAAAATCTTGTGTTCGTTTTCTGAGGTAGGATCTCAAAGAAATAGTTCAAGTAGCTGAGAATTACTGCCTCCTCCTAGTATTAGTGCCTCCTTGTGGAATTCAGTTAGAAAGTACTCAACATTTTAGGCCCCAAATATCTGAACATTTCAGAAAACTGTTATTACCTAAGGTATATTTATAAACTAAGTACAATGTGTGATAGTACAGATTCTATCACCAATGTGTATATATACATTTGTACAGATGGTAGTGTAGGATGACTGTTATTGGCTGAGAGTGTAGCCACACCTACTGGCAGGTCTTAAAGGATTGCTCCAAGCCAGGTCATTCTGGACTTGTCGACCTACTTGTGATACGCTCCAGTCTTTTAGTTAATAAAAGCCTTGGTTTGGATCAACAAGTGTTTGGTTCTTTCGACGCGCACTACACAATGATCATCAAAATATTCAGTGGTTGCAAAATAAAACTTTCACACCAAAGGCTCTAGAATTTCAGGGACTTTCTGAGATGGCTAATCCTGTCCAAGGTCCCAAGAATGGATCATTTAAAAGATCAGGCCAGTGTCAGATTTATAATTATAGAGCAAAGATTCCTTTCTGGAGAACCCATCTGAAAACTGGAATGATTTTTTTTCTGATCCATATCAGGGCAAACAGAGGTCATCATCATATCAAAGAGGAATGAGAAATCTCGTCAAGAATGTGAACATTGTCAGCTGTTCATGGTGCACTTCTATGTTGAATCCTCATGAAGTCCAGCAGTGAAGTAAAAAGTTACAACTATCCCCCAGTACTTATGCCAGATTAGATCAAGAAAGACACAGATGTGAGGACAAATGTTCACTTTGGTTAAGATTTATGAGACAATAGACCTTTGTACAAGCAAGGCTTAAACGTCGTGATGTCCTGAATATGTGTGTATGGCACGTTGAATTTGTGGAAGATATACGGTACATGCTGCAAGAAGCGCTTAGCTAAAACTAGGATGAATTCTCTTCTGCAGTGCTACTTTCATTCATCTTTTAACATGCAGGAGCAGTTTTACTCCACAATGCCTTCTCATCCTTTCTTACCTCCTTTTCAGCTGCCAGTTTCCTTGAGAATGGAAATACCTCACTGACAATAAATAAAGTTAATTCAAAGCTCATGCAAATAGTGATATTAAAAACGTAAATGATCACCTTGCATTCTGCAAATATAACAGTTGAATTGTTAACATTGAGTGCCTGCTGAATGTTGTCCCATTGTTTCAATTTCCTTGCCTTTTAATCTTCCATGACGAACAACTTCATTCATTTGCCCCATCACTTCTGTCCAATTTTCTTTGCCTTTTTCTGAATATGCTTATTAAAAAGACCACAAGGGATGATTTGATTTTTTTTTGGTTATTATTTAGTCTTGATTCAGAAATATCTGACTGGATAACTATTATTGCTGAACTCCAGCCAATCAACCATTCTAAAGTAGTGAAATTAATACACGTAAATAAAAGGAAGGGATTTCAAAAGGTGAGTTAGTCTAATGTTGCCCAGCTGGTACCCCAAGATTCCTTTATCAAAACCTTCACTAATGAATAAAACCAAAGAGCTGTATTGTCCAGCCTATGGAAAAGTCTGTATAAGTGCAAAGAACAGAATCACTATGCAAAGCAATGTTTTTCCAAAGGGAAACAAAGCAGAAGTGGAAAGTATGCACACAAAAAGAAGAAACTGCCCTCAGTGTTGCATTCTTCGTGGGCGTGGTAGTGCAGAAAGACTTCAAACCAACAGACACCGAGCAGCCAAGCATAAACAGAGTGGAGCTCGACAAATGGACTGTCTTACATGCAAATGGAGCAGATATTCCTTTCAAGCTGGACATAGAGGCAAATGCCAACTTGATCTGTGAGCAAGACATCAGGACAATGAAGATAAAGCCATCCATCCATCCAGATTTTGTTCAGCTCAAAGTCTACAATAGACAGTGCATTGACACAAAAAGTACATGTCGCTAAAGGTTAAAGGTAAAGAGCACCACCTCATGTTTGCAGTAGTCTCAGATGGTTATGAATCACTGCTTGGTGAAAAAGCTTGTGAAAACAAGCGTAGTCAAGAACATGTATCTCATTAACAGCGCCCGTGCACAGAGCACCATTGAGGAAATACTGGATCAATTTTCAAACATCTACAAGGGATTTGGTGTTTTACCATTCACCCATAAGATACATTTAAAGGAGGATACACAGCCAGTAGTGCATGCCCCAAGGTGGGTTCCAGAGCCATTAAAAGAAAAGCTCAAACAGGAACTCAACTGAATGATGTCACTAAGGATCATAAAGGAAGTGTAGGAGCCCACAGAGATGTCAAATGGAAACAAAAGCATCTGCAAAGGAGACGAAAATCAAACTCTTGACAAATCAGCAAGAGGTATATAACCAATGGCGCAATATGACACAGTGAGACTCAGGGATTCCAACACCTGGGACAAGAAGGCCACTGTTCTGGAAAAAGTAAATCCAAGATTCTACACATTCAGAAAGGAGGGTGGTCAAATACTGAAGAGGAATCAATAGTGTTTGATGAAACATGCAATGCTGCAAGAACAGACAAATGCAGAAGATCCAGCCTGCACAGCAGCAGAGGAGGGACTGCCAGTGCTAGGCAGTAGTGGACCAGCAGAGCCGATACATATCCCTGTGTTAAAAAGATCCATATGCCTAATCAAAGCACCCTTCATAATGAATCTCTAAAAGAACTGCACACTTAAAAAGTTTGAGCTGCTGATATTTGTGTTTATGTTTGTTTTTACCTTCAAATTGAAATGAATACTGTATTCATGTGTAATATTGCTAGATTGAACATCTTAAGGAAAGGCGAAGTGGTGATAGAATGCTAATGACACTCCTGACCACTAGAGGGAGTTGGAGATGAATGCTGCACCTCGGGTTAGATACAAAAAATGGCTGCACCATGAGGTTGTGAGTTGTTAATAAAATATTGTTAATATAAAAGAATGCAAGTTCCTTTATTACTTAAAAGAAACATCACGATCACTAGATCACACACCTCTAGTTTTCCCTTCCTTTTTTTTTAAAATTTTTTATTTTTCACACCATAAATCACATTAGCCATGATATACACTTTTTCTTTTTCACACATATACAGTGACTTTTTCTCCCCCCCCCCTCCCAAGCCACCCCCCCCACCCCCCCTCTCATCCATTTTAGGTATACAATCTAGGTTGCATTAAACCAGTCAGACAATGTTGTCATTCAACAAAAATACACCAGAAATTCTACTGAGTCCATTCTTTTCTTTCCTTCTCCTTCCATCAACTTAGGTAATGTTTGTCCCCGGTAGGTTTTCGCTATTGTATTTAATGTAAGGCTCCCATATTTGTTCGAATATTTCAATATTATTTCTTAAACTATATGTTATTTTTTCTAATGGAATACATTTATTCATTTCTATATACCATTGTTGTATTTTCAAATTATCTTCCAATTTCCAGGTTGACGTAATACATTTTTTTGCTACAGCTAGGGCTATCTTAACAAATCCTTTTTGTGCATCCTCCAAATCAATTCCAGTTTTCCCTTCCTGAAGTCAACAATCGTCTCCTTGGTTTTGGTGACATTGAGTACAAGTTGTTGTTGGTGCACCATTCAGCCAAGTTTTCAATTTCCCTCCTGTGCGCTAACTCATCACCCCTTTTTATACAACCCACTGCCATGGGATCATCAGCACATTGTAGATAGTGTTGTTCAGTCCCCCTCTCTCTATTATGGTTATAATATCCTAATCCCATCCATCAATCCATGCCCCGAGTTCATATGCCTTACTTGTCGGGATTCTTGCATTTAAATTAAGTACAGTTTAGTCTACCAGACCTTCCTCACCTCCTGACTTGCTCACTTTAGCAACTATCAGGATCATTTTCTTCCCATCTGTACATTATTGGTTTGGATTCCTACTCCCTTGTGGGAATAGTTTAAATCCTCTTGAGTAGAACTGGCAAATCCCGCCACCCCCCCCCCCCAACCCCCTCTAGTTCAGCTGCTTTCCATATATCTGAAGCTCTCTTCCCGCTCTAGCTCCTTAGCTCCTTAGCCACACATTTAACCTTACTATTTTCCCATTCTTTTCTTCCCTAGTTCGTGGCACAGGAAATAATCCTGAAATCCAGAGTTCCTGCTTTATAACTTATTATCTAACTTCCTGAATTTATAGTGCAGGGCCTCCTTTGTCTTCCTGTCTATATTATTAGTACCACAATCTCTGGCTGCATGTCAGAATCAGACAGCCACTGACCAGGTCTTGTCTTCAGCAGATGAATAAGCTTACAGACATACCTGTAGCTTCAATCTGTCTAAATATCTGCAAGAAGTGAGATGTCTGCCGTTTCAACATCTCAATTACATTTCCCTATCAACATTTTATCATGGATATGTTATCTGTTGGGAAATCTTTGATTTATGGTCTACTCACCTGGCAGCATGGTGAAGCAGCTAGTAGAACTGCTGTCCATGATCATTCACCTCCTCCATGATCATACTCAATACTGTGTCACAGACAGGCTGTGTTAATATTAATCTTTAAAGTTAAGCTATAGAATTATATATTTTAGTGAGGGAATTGTGGGCTGGGACAGGGTCCCACATTGCATTTTACAGACACCACAGACTCTTATGCACTCAGAGAGAGAGAGAGAGAGAGAGAGAGAGAGAGAGAGAGAAGCCATTTGCAAAGATGAAAAGTCTGCTAAGCCATTGTTCTGCAGGAAACTTGTTTGCTTAAAAAGACTGAAATGGTTTCTTTATTGAAACTTAAGAACAATAGGCATTTGCTTAAAAGCATTTGTGTGTACACTCCGCATTCTGCTGGCAGCTGTTCAAATAAGCAAGTTCTTCCTTGAGTGACCTGTGCAGACTATCTGGAGTCAAATCCAATAATTTTGGACAGAGATGAGATCCGATGCTTTTAGCTTATGCATGTGAAGTGGCTTTAAAGGAACTTCAAGATGGCCATCTGCCATGATTCATCCTTTTGGAGAAATAGAAACAGAAATTATGTCACATGTCATGTAATGAGATTGTTGGAGTGAAAGCTATTACTGGAAAACCAGAGGCATTTTGAAACGAGAAAGAAGTTGTTCATCCTGCGAGTAAGACAGGATTGAAATACATTAACCAGCAAAAAGTACTGTTACATGTTACTCCCTGTCAAAGAAAAACACAGAATAAATGGCTTTTGAAGGAGGAAGACCACTTCTAAGTGTAATTTTCAGATGAAGATGCCAGTTCAACCATATCCTTTCCCATGTGGACACTTCATTTAACCCTTGTCTGGATTTGTGAAATCATCATACTGGAAGAAAATAGCCACTTTGTTGTCTCTGAAAAGAGGGGAGATGTATTGTGTGGAACACAGATTCCAAAATCTCCATGCAAGAGAGAGAACATTGTTCGTATGAAGAAACATTGCTATGAAAAGAACTCTACAAAAGAAATTTGTGTGTTTGAAAGAGATCTGATGACATGATGTTTCAACATACTTCGTTAGTGCTTTTTGAGCAACAATTTAAAGAAATCTGATGCCTCACACTTACTCTATAATTGTTTTTGAACAGCAGTAAAGATTTTGACTTTCAACACAAATGTTTTCTGAGAAAGAACTTTAAAATCACATCTCAAATCAAGTTTAAACTATAATGGGCTGGGTTTAAGTTTAGAATTAAGTTCAACTTTAAGTTTAGAGTTAAGTAAGAAGTATTATGTCATTAATAATTAATAATAAAAATATTGTTTTGAAAACCCATTGTCTTGGTTATTACCATTGCTGCTGATCTGGTTCATAACAATAGTCCTCTGTTTTACTGCCTGTACACCCATGACTGTGTGGCCAAACTCTACTCCATCTATAAATTCATAGATGATGTCTAAAAACAACAAGACAGAATATAGAAAAAGATAGAGTGATGTGTAGCTTGGTCCTAGAGAACAACTTCTCCTTCAATGTCAGTAAGACCAAGGAACTGATTATAGAGATCCAGAAGAGGGCCAGAACTCACTCCCCAATCCACATCTGAGGTAGACATAATAGGTAGCTTACGTTTTTGGGGTAAACATTTCCATTGACTGATTCTGGTCCACACACATTGAAGCAATGGCCAAAACAGTGCATTACTTCCTCAGAACCCTGAGGAATTTTAGCATGTCACGTGCATCACTTAACACATTTACTTAACACATTCTATAGGTGCACCATCTGAAGTGTCCCATCAGGATGCATCATTGCATGAGATGGGAACTGCTCTGCCCAAGACCACCAGAAACTGCAGAAGGTTCTGAACATGGCTCAGGCTGTCACACATACCCCCTCAGCTCCAGCTACAACTTCCAGTGCTTGGAAAAGCAGCCAACGTATTAAAAGGTTTATCTCACCTTAGTCATGTTCCTTTCACACACCGCCCCCCCCCCCACCCCCTTCCTGTTGGGAAGAAGATTTCTGAGTATGAAATCATGTACCACCAGATTCAATAAGAGTTTCTTTCCTGCTGTTATCACACTCCGAACAAACTACAAAATAGTAAAAAAACTGTTGACTTTTCTCGGTACTAACTGATCTCTCTCTGTATCTCTGCACTTTTATACCCCACCCTGTTTGTTTAATTTTACATCAGAATGTTAAACTAGTCTCCTCACAAAACCACTTCTGTCACTGCATCTGTGTAACATGTGACAATAAACTTGAACTTGCTGTCTCCCAACTCCAAAAACTCTGGTTTAATTCAGATCTCTGATGCATTCTGTTTAATGTTTGAACATTCGCCCTATGGCCATGTGGATCTTCTCCAGGTGTTCAGATGTCCTCCAATTTCCCAAAAACATGCAGCTTGTTAGATTTAATGACCACCATAAATTACCCCCAGTGCCTGGAAGAATAGGGAAGAATAAAAATGGTCTTATTGTTGAATTTGTGTAAATAGGCCTTTTATGGTCAGCGTGGACAAAATGGGGCGATATGCCTGTTTCCATGATCTATGATTGCATAATTAGTTATTAGATCATTTCAGCTTGCAGAGCTGTTTGTTAACTATCATGTGTTAATATATTAAAGCCATGTTGTTAAAGTGAACCTGAGGTTGTTTGAAAACAAACATAAATACAGCTGCAAAAACAAAATGTAATCTCTTTGCAAAGCATGATAACTCCGTTACAGCAAGAGGCACTGCTACAAGCAGTTAGTCTCATCCCAAGAGAGTCTGCCCTTCAGCTTAAAAATCATATATTTATGCATTCCAACTCCTAGGTCTCAAGAACATTCAAACAGACTGCTCCAAACAAGTACATAGAATTCTCTGGATATTCATTAATCAGGGTCATGTCCCTTACCCAATGGTTAATAGTCTTTTATTGCCTTACCAAATAAGGAGGCCATTACCATCTCTAGCTAATAACAAGAATTAAAGGAATGCAGCTAACTTCTCTTTTCCAGTCAACATTTTAAATCTTACATTCTCAGTGTAAGCAAAAATAAATGTTAATCTTTCAATATTATTTATATAATGCAATGTAATAATGCCACCACAGGAAATAGAAGTGAAAATTTGGAATTCAGAACAGGTCTTCACTTCAGGGGAGGTGAACAGACTCATTATCTTGGGGAAATATTTGAGATGAATTATGTGGAAATAAGACTCCATATAAGAGAAAGCTAGATATGCAGAAAAGATAGTTGGATAGTTGGATGAATGAAGACTCAGGTGGCGATTTATTAAGCAGACTGGCCTGTTTCTGGCCTGTATATTTATTTACAAATTCTATTACAAAACGGTCCCATTTTGATGTTAAGACAAGTAGAAATTATTCAATTTTGTTTATTGTCACATGTACCAAGATAGAGTGAGAAGCTTTATTTGTGAATCGTCCATCTAGTCAAACCATACATAGAATAGCAGTGAATGCATAAAACAGATTGCAGTTACAGAGTTCATTTAGCAGCTATTTTATATTAAAGACAGCACTTTATTATTTTAGCTATGTTTATTTGAAATTTATTAATCTTCATGAAAAAATGAAATAGGATAATCCTCTTTGACGTTGTTTGTGACACTTCAAGGGAAAATAAATCCCATCTAAATAAACAAAATGAAAAAAGTTTTTTTGTCATATATGTATTGCAGATATTCCTTTAAAATCAAGAGGGGAATTTATGAAAAAACCCTGCAGTAACATTTGAATTATGAAAACATTTGGTAGTAGTGATTTGGAGGATGGTATCTGTGTCATTAGCTTCATGGATCCTTTGTTTACCCAGCTCAATGCATGAAGTCTAATTCTGACTCATAGTTTTGTTATCTATCCCAAAATGGAGCATGGATCTCTTTGTTCACATGATGAAGTTGATCATTCAGCACATTTATTCACTGACAGTTGGAAAAACTCTGTCACATTCTTTTCTTCCCACTATTTTACAGATTAACAGAAGCACACAAGGCTGCTGTAAAAGTTATTCGACGCATGCAGTATTTTGTGGCCAGGAGGAAATTTCAGGTGAGTTATTAGATTCAATTAAAAAAAGTCAACCCCTTGTAAAAATTATTGGCAAGAGTAAAGAAAAGAAAATAAATGAGCCAGTCAGTAATGCACACTTCCATCTGGCTGTCAATTTGACAGACCACAATTTACTTTTCTATGATTCCTTACCTCAGGCACTCTATATATTGACAACAGTTGATATCACTTGGCTTCATTAACTTTTGAATAATGTTATGGGCCCAGAGGACCCCAAAACCCAGCAGCAATAGATATTCACCAAGACAAATGGTTACTTAAACAAAAGTTGCTTTTAATTACCTTTAAACATGAAAACAGGATCAAACTTTAACTTATACACACATTACCAACACGTGTGCTTAGAATTAGAAGGAGGTTAAGTTAATAGTAATAAGTTCAGAAAAGTTCACAGTCCAATCTCACTTCTCACTCCTCCAAGTTCAATGGCTGCAAGCAATTCTTATACTCTGCACAGAATTTAACATTTATGAAGTTCACCAGACTTTGGTGCCTGAAAGGTAAATGGTTACCACTCAGGAAGGTTCTTATCAGTTTTCAGAGAGAGATTTGTTGCTCTTGGACACCCACAATTGATTTCTTCCCATCAGCCACTTCAGTGTCTTGCCGAAGAAACTTGCCCCATCAGGATTTTCCAGATGATAACCTCTTTCTTTCAGGTCACCACAAGAGTTCCTTTTTGTTTCCCTTATTTCAAGTGAAACATTATGCAGTCAGCCATCTCCTCTTGTTTGCACCACAAGGGCTTTGACTAGGCTGAACTAAGAACTCACAACCCATCTTCAAAGTGGGGTTTTTCCACAAGCTTGTCAGCTTGTCATGTTGCAGTCCATTGAACTGTAGAACTGAATTCGCTCTCTCTCTCTCTCTCTCTCTCTCACACACACACACACACACACACACACACACACACACACACACACACACACACACACACACACACACACACACACACACACACACACACACACACACACCATAGCAAGTCTCGCTAGGCATTCTTCAAAGTTTTGCAAAGGCTCTCAGAGTCTGGACTGTGTGGCTTGAGCAGAGCTCTGGCATTTTAAATGAGATCTGTTTTGAATTGTTTGTTTGTGACCTACACTAAAAAAAAACTTGCCACAATTTATATCTTTTAAAATATACAATATAAAATATAACATAATACATCTTTGTGGATCCCTCGTAGCTCTGCTAGATGCATGAGTATATTGCTTATGGGATAGAGGTAGGGCGGGAAGTGCAAATGACCTAATGCTGGAGAAACCCATTATCTCACTAATGCCCTAAAAATGGTCATGATTATGTCAGAGTTGATGGGTGCTGGAAAGGGACCTTATGAAGAAGCTGAGTTGGAAATGAGTAGAGAAATAAAATTTGCCTCTCTGCCTGGAATCCCTCTCAGCTCTGTGATAGCATCCTTACTTCTGGATCAGGAGGATGAAAATTGAAACCTCTCTCCAAGATATGTGCACAGAACCATGACAAACCCTCCCCAGTGTCAATGGAATGATTAATCCTCTTTTTTGTTAGCACAAGAGGCCAAACCAGAGTCCTCTACCCTTGCTAGGCATCATTTAAAGGGGGAATCCATTTACAAATCAGAACAGAATCAGAATTTATTGTCATAAAACATATCACAAAATTTGTTTGTGGCAGCATTACAGATGAAAAATTGCTATATTTATTTTTAAAAATATTCTTGATCTATTTTCTAATTGACTTTTTTATTTTCATGGTGGATTAACATCATATATTTATAAGAATTTATTGGTTTTAAATTCCGTTCCCATGGCTGAGATCAAGAGCGATTTGGAATGAAATTTGAATTTAACATTTTCAAATTATGATGGTACTCTGCTTTCTTGGTTACTGATCCCTTATTTTGTGCAAGACACTACTTAATGCAATTTAAGAAGGTACACAGAACTTATATATCCAAACAAATTATTTAATTTGTATGCAGATATTGATCCTTTATGTGAAAAATGTAAAACTTTTGAACTTTCTCTGATCCATATGTTTTGGGAGTGCCCAAATTTAGAGAGATCCAAGAAAGTTTTTTCCAAACTTTATCAACAATTAATATTAATTTGGAACATTTCCCGTTAATTGCTTTATTTAGTTTTTCTCGTGATTCAGATAATATTGGGATCTCGGAAAAAGTTTTAGCTTTTACCATTTTGATAGCCAGATGAGCAATGTTATTGAAATGGGAAGATGATTCATCCCCTACTCATACTCAGTGGTTATATGATGTAATTTCCTATTTAAGTTTTTAAAAAAACTAGATATAATATTAAAAATAGAAAGTTTCAATTTATGAAATTGTGGAGCCCATTCCTAGAAATGTTTTTATAATTGGAAGAATTAACAATTATTGGTGGTTCATTGCCTGTTCTCCAGGAGTTGCCAGTGGTTCCACATTATTGATATTTTTTAATTAATTTAGTTTTGGTTTATAGTTTTTTTTTCTTTTATTTCCTTTATTTTATACAAGTTATTTCAACAAATGGGTTTAACATGGTCACATAGATCATTTCAATTAAATGTTTGATTCAATTAAATTATTGATGTAGTTTTTCTACTTGCTTTTTATTTCTTTGTGTGCATACTTACTTGTATACAAACAAATGAATTATTATATAATTGTCAATTCTGTATTTATGCCTATAAAACTCAATAAAAAATATTTTAAAAAGAAAGAAAAAAAATAAATGAGTGCAAAAGAAGAACAAAAATTAGGTGTCTGTGGCTCATTGTCCATTCAGAAATCTAATGGCAGAGGGGAAGAAGCTGTTTCTGTATTGTTGGATGTTTGTCTTCAGGCTCCTGTACCTCCTTCCTGATGGTAGCAGTGAGAAGAGGCCATGGCCTGGGTGGTGAGGGCCCTTGAGGATAAAGGCTGCTTTCTTGAGACATCATCTTTTGAGGATGTGTTTAATGGGGTGAAGGCTGGGGTCCAAGACGTCACTGGCCAAGTTTACAACTCTCTGTAGTCTATATACATGTATATGCTCTGATTTAAATATTTGTCTGTGAATTACATGTGTGAACTTACTGAACGCAATTTGGCCATTGCATTTTACCACATTATAATGACTGTGAGTAAATATGCTTGTGAAATATTGTGGAATAGCAGATAGATGTTGCACAAGTCAGATTTTCTTTTTGGTCCCTCAAAATTAGGAGGAGTTTACAGAATTTTTATACACCTCTTTGTTTACCTGCAACTTGCTTTATAGATTACTGGTTTTATAATTGTTAAATCTGTGTTATTTTTGGGATGTATTCCACAGCAAGCTCGAAAACCTTATGATGTACGAGATGTTATTGAACAGTATTCCCAAGGACACCTGAATATGATGGTCCGGATCAAAGAACTACAACGGAGGTAAATTCTAATAACTGAATAGTTCCAATAATTTTTTAAATCTCTCTCTATCCATTTATCCCTCCTCATTTACATCTCCTCCGGACAGATCACTGCAAGATCCCTTTATTGTAATGTAACATAACATGTAATATTACACAAAATTACATTCTGCCTTAGGCAGACAAAGTATGAGAGAAAGAGAAGCAAAAGAGAGTCGCTTCAGAGTAACTGAGTGTCCGTGGATTCATCTCCAACACTCCTGCAACCTCTGCAGTCACACAGACTCCTGTTCAATCCATCAGCAACCCGAGCTCCAGGACCAAACTTTTGACACGATCAGAAATTATTCAGCACCCAAGCCCCTTCAGGAGCCCTCCTTACCCTCACCATCCTCTCAAATCCTGGCTCTGATATCTGTTTCCCATTAGCAAGTCTTCAGCAGTCTACAGCCTGTGCAGATCCCCCAACCACAAGTCGCCCGCAGCCTGTGTGGGCACGGACCCCGTGGTTTCTATTTTAACCATCAGTTCCTTTACCAAACTTTTTAATGCCTGTGCAGAGACGCTGGCATTAGAACCAGGTGGGTGAATCCTTCAAAGCAGTGTGGTGTCTCTGCTCTCTGCTCTCCCGGACACATACAGCAGATCCAGCAATGCCACCATATTTTTTCAGCTTTTTACTAACAAGCTTTGACCACCCTTTCTTGGCAATAACACATCTGTCTTGTACATTTACTCTTGATCTCCACCCTACCACACACCTTCCTTTTATATTTAAACCTCTCCTTTTTTTTTAAACTTAAAACATGTTGTTCTCTAACATTTCCATGATTTGATCATTTGCTATCAATATAAAATGATAACCTTGTTTCCCTTTCTATGGATGCTGTATACAGATTTCTTGCACCTGTAAACTTTTTATTTTCAGACATGAATGACTTGCTATCTGTACGATAATGAACAAATATCAGATCAGCTAAACAAAAATAAATACAAATTAAATTCTTGCATTTTAATGTGATATTACCAGTCTATTGGAAAACTGCACATTTTTCAGTGATATTCTTCTGAGTCCATTTTGATCATTATGAACAGATTGAGAATAATAAAGTTTTGAAAAATTCATGACTAAATTTATCCATAATTTTCTATTAATTTTTTTTTTAAATCCAGCAAGATAATATTTTCAAGTTGAAATCCCTTCAGCCTGATCCCTGGACTTGTGGAAATGTCAAGTAAACTTGTTTCAAGTTTTCATGGATGTATCTTTTTGTGCATGTATTAATTGAGATGCAGGAATGTTTGAGATGGGGTGGAAAGATAGCATTTCTTGCTCATTTCTAATTGCCCTAGGCGGTACTGAATACAATCTTGAATTGCTGAGGTCTTTCTCATGAGGGTACTCTCACACACAGAACTCAAATCGGTCAACCAGTTTACCTACCTCGGCTGCACCATTTCATCTGATGCAAGGATCGACAAAGAGATAGACAACAGACTCGCCAAGGCAAATAGCGCCTTTGGAAGACTACACAAAAGAGTCTGGAAAAACAACCACCTAAAGAAACACACAAAGATCAGCGCGTACAGAGCCGTTGTCATACCCACGCTCCTGTTCGGCTCCGAATCATGGGTCCTCTACCGGCATCACCTACGGCTCCTAGAACGCTTCCATCAGCGCTGTCTCCGCTCCATCCTCAACATTCATTGGAATAACTTCATTACCAACATCGAAGTACTCGAGCTGGCAGAGTCCACAAGCATCGAATCCATGCTGCTGAAGACCCAACTGCGCTGGGTGGGTCACATCTCCAGAATGGAGGACCATCGCCTTCCCAAGATCGTGTTATATGGCGAGCTCTCCACTGGCCACCGAGACAGAGGTGCACCAAAGAAAAGGTACAAGGACTGCTTAAAGAAATCTCTTGGTGCCTGCCACATTGACCATCGCCAGTGGACTGATATCACCTCAAACCGTACATCTTGGCGCCTCACAGTTCGGCGGGCAGCAACCTCCTTTGAAGAAGACCGCAGAGCTCACCTCACTGACAAAAGACAAAGTAGGAAAAACCCAACACCCAACCCCAATCCACCAATTTTCCCTTGCAACCTCTGCAACCGTGCCTGCCTGTCCCGCATCGGACTTGTCAGTCACCAACAAGCCTGCAGCAGACGTGGACATACCCCTCCATAAATCTTCGTCTGTGAAGCCAAACCAAAGAAAGAAGAAGACTCTCACAATGCTATAAGACAGAAAATATCAAGATTTAAACCCATTGATGATTAATGAATATATTTCCAAGGCAACGATATTTGTCTTGGAGGGGAATTTGTTGGGAGTCTTGGAGGTGGCGATGTCCCCATATGACTGCTGCACTTGTCAATTGTAGTGATAAAGGCTCCAAGTTTGGAAGATGCTGCAGGAATAGGCTGGCAAATAACTGAAGTACAGTTTGTTGATGGCACATCATGGCCACGAAGAAACAGTTGTAAATGGAACGAATGTTTAAAATGGTGGACGTAGTGCTGCTCATCTAACTGCTTTGTTCTAGAAAGCCTCAGCCTTCTTGAACATTATTGAAACTGTATTCATCCAAAGAAAATTATTCCATCACACTCATTTAGTTACCCTTTCATTTAGTTAAAAAAAAAGGCTTAGGATGTCAGGAGGAGAATGATTTACCCAAGATTGCTTAAGTCTCCAACCTGCTCTTGTCACTAGTGGCTGGTTCAGTTCAGTTCGGTTTTCAGTCTGTAGTGAACATTAAGATATTTTTTAAACTTGCAGCCTTTTGACCCACGAGCCCATGCCGCTCAATCACACCCAATTGACCTACAACCCCCCCCCAGTACATTTAAACCTGTGAGAGGAAACCAGAGCCCCCGGGAATAACCAATGAATTCACAGAGAGAACATAAAAACTCCTTACAGACAGCACAGGATTTGGACAGTCCCAATTGCTGGTGCTGGACAGCATTGTGCTAACAGCCATGCAAACCGTGTCATTCATATTGATGTTAATAAACTAGCATCATTGAATCTTAAGGGGGTATTGGATTGGTCATTGGCTGGAACTGTTTTGAAAGAATGTTATTTGCCATTTTTCAGTCCAGGTCTACTTCTGATTATATGATGGAAAAAAAAGTAATCGATGAAGCATTTGAATGTGCTACACCTTAAAATATTATTCCTTCATGTAGTGCAGGGAATGGGATGATTGACCTCCAATAATCTTCTTTTGTGCGAGAGTTATTCTAACAACTGGTACGTGATGATGTGCGATGTGCAATGTGCAAGCCTTGATCCTAATTATCAGTCCACTCCAAACCTAATCCCAGTACAAACTAGGGTCAAGCAAAGCTGTTTCATAGCTCCACTCTCTTCTCAATCTTCTTGTTCAGTCTTGCAATTCACCTCCAACACGGATGGAGTTGGCTTAATATAGAGGATGAGCTGAAAACTATTCAGCCTCAGTTGTCCACATTCTAACTCCAAGATCACTAAAAACCATGCTTATTAATTAAAATACTTTGATGATTCTTTTGTAAACTGTACACAAACTCAGTGACTGACTCCAAATCATAATTGACTGCTTCAGTGATGCACCTGCAAGGATGGGCCTTACACATAAAATCTGGATGACAGGCATTTTCTAGCCAAATACCCTGACTGCACAGTACCATCAAGGTCCATGGTGAAGCTAGAAAACTTTAGTTATTTTCCGCAGCTTGGGTGATACTAGTCAGTGAAGGAAGGTATGAATAATGAAATTCATCTCTGCTCCAATATGCCATTTCATCTGAGCTGGCCACATTATCTGCATACCAAAAATCAAACTTTCAAAACAAATACACTATTCCCAGTTCCAAAACAACAATAGATTCCAAAAACAACAAAGAAAATGCTCCAAGGATATATTCAAACCATCCTCAGGAGGAAAAGAGGTACCTTCTTCATTAATTCATGGGAATACCTGATCTTTGTTGTGCTGGAAAAACCACTGAGCTTCTTGAACCTCCATGATAGAATCATGTAGATGTTTTGAGTAAAGCATACAGCAAACAAAACTACCCCTCCATCAGGCCTGTCAAGCTCTTATGGTAGAGTATATGGGTCTGGCATTGAATTTACAGCAATCTCTGAATGTCTGTTTATGTGTTACTTTTATTGTATTTCTTTGAATTATAGTACATGTAAATTATTATTAGTTATTGATATTAGTTATAATCAAATTACTGTTAGTTTATTTGAACTATATTTTACAACTAGACATAGAATTTACAAGTTAGAATTATTATACAAATAAACTGAATAATAATTAATTCTCAAATGTGGTCTGAATTGAGGGGGAGGGGAACTGGTCTTTTTGAGCCATTTTAATGCAGCCAGAGGCCAACAACCAGGCGCACTTCTCTTCAGAGACCTCATGGTGTGAAATTTCTCTTGTCAGGAACGTTATCACTAATGAAAATGCTAGCAAGAATTATAAACTTGTGGTAGTAGGAAAATGAAGAGAATTTACGTCAATTCTAAAGATGAAGGGTTTTTGGGGGGAGGAAGTAATGGATAAATTAACTATTTGAACATGAGGCAGATTATTCAGCCTGGATATAACATTTTTAGAAAGAACAAAAAAACACAATTTGTTTGGGATGAAATAAACAAATTTAGTTGCATTTTAATGAAAGCAGAAAATGCTTCACTCTGTTGCGTAAGGTTATTCCCTTGAATAATGTCAGCAACACTGCTTCAAATAAAATTACTGAGAAAGAGGTTACAACATTTGAATCTAATATACATTAAAAATAATTGAAGGTCATCTACAAGTAATGCGATGGAAAATCTGCTGGCGATTGCTGAGGTTTGGAATTTTGAGCAATTAACTATTAAAATAATGTCATGCTGTCTCTCTCTCATTTTTCAGCTGCAGTAATTTTGCAAAAAAGATAAAAACAAGTGTCTTTGTTTCAGGTTGGACCATTCTCTTGGGAAACCTGCATTTTTTCTTTCAGGTAAATATGTTTCACAAGTGTTTAAAAATATATATTTTATTTATTCCTTGTATAGTACAAAAAGCAACATGCTTATATTTGAATGTGCAGAAAAAATGTAGACATTCTCATACTTATCAAATCCGATATTGCAATCAACAAAGAAAATCACTGATGAAACATTGCATTGAAGAAGTTTTCTCTCCCTATAGCAAAACTTCAAAACAAAACACAATCTGCTGGAGGAACTCAGACGGTCTTGAAGCATCAATGAGATAAGAAGAATGGTCAGTTTTGGGTTGGAGCCATTCATGATGGAACTGTATCAGTCTTGATGAAGAATTCTGATCCAAAACATTGACCATTCTTTTATTCCAAGTTGGGCAAAAATATCTGCAAAGTTCCATCCTAACTATCTCCACCACCCCTGTCTAACTTGACCCCCTCAACCTTTCCCAAGCAATCAAAACAAGTCAGGATAGGGTAAGATGCATACGGTATGTTTTGGACAAAATAGAATTTGTGGAGTTTGAGATTTTAAAAAATGTAATTTAATTTAGACATACAACATGATAAGAGGCCATTTCGGCCCACGAGCCTGTGCCACCCAATTTACACCCCATTAACCTACACCCCCAGTATGTTTTGAATGGTGGGAGGAAACTGGAACCCCCAGAGAAAACCCATACAGGCACAGGGAGAACAGAGAGAGCGATTCAAACCCCGGTCCGGTCCCGATTGCTGGCACTGTAAAGGTGTTGTGCTAACCACTACACCAACGATTTTAGGAAAATCAGCGCACAGTTTTTATTGAAGCAAAGCATGACTCCTTTGAGTCAAAGGAGAAAATTATATGCCTGGCCCAAAGAATGAAAATGAAATTATTAATTATTTTAGGCAGCTATACATGCATGCATGGAAGCTGCAGAGATAACCGCCCTGTAAACTGTGTTTTCCTGATGAAATTCTGGGATAATTTCCAGGTCCATCATAAATCTTAAGACTGTTTTAAGATGGGCTTTCATTAAATCTAACAGGAATGTAATGATCAAGATTGGCCTGATGTATTCAGATTTCAGATGTATTGTCAGAGTACATACATGACATCACATACAACCCTGAGGTTCCTTTTTCCTGCAGGCACAGCAGAATTACCACTAATTGGTAGTGCAAAAAATAAACTCTTCACAACATAAACATGTAAACAAATAAAAGAACTGTAAACAGACAACAAATGTTATCAAACTGACTGTGCAATACCAAGAGAACCAAGAAAATCAATAAAGTGCACAAATAAGAGTCCTTAAATGAGTCTTTGCTTTACTTTGTCATTAAGGATTCTGATCATAGAGGGGTAGCAGCTGTTTCTGAACGTGGTGGTGCAAATAACTGTGGCACCTGTACCTCTTTCCTGATGGCAGCAGTGAGAACAGAACATGTACTGGGTAGTGTGGGTCTTCGATGTTTGCTGTTGCTCTCCGATGGTAGCGTTCCCTGTAGACGTATTCAGTAGTGGGGAAGATTTTGCCTGTAATGTCCTGGGCTGGGTCCACTACCTTCTGGAGGACTTTATGCTCAGGGGTATTGGTGTTCCCATACAAGTCCGTGATGTTGCTGGTCAGCACACTTTCCACCACACTTCTGTAGAAATTTGCCATAATTTCTGGTATCATCCCAAACCTCCGCAAACTCCTGAAATCGTAAAGGCGCTGACGTGTTTTCTTCGTGATGCTATTAGTGTGTTGGGTCCAGGAAAGATCCTCCAAGATAGTGACTCCCAAGAACCTAAATTTCGTCACCCTCTCCACCTCTGATCTGCCAGTGATCACTGGATTGTATACCTCTGGCTTTCATTTCCTGAAATCAGCTCCTTAGTTTTGGTGACATAAAGTTGCTGTTGGTGCACCATTCAGCCAAGTTGTGCAATTCCAATTTATTCTTTGCTATTGGTAATGATAAAACATTGAGCCTTCAGGTATATTCTGCATTTCAGATTTTGTTCAAAAGATGAAGATCATCATGAAACTATTATTTGTTTTGAACATATTTAACAATACAAATGTCAAGCACTGTAGTTGAGTTGATTATGTTACATTACATTCTGGAACCCAGTGATGCAGCTGATAGAAGCAATTACAAATTAAAGATAGATTTTTCACGAGATTTGAATTCCTCAATGGGATCAAATGTGTCCCGCCCATCATTTGCAGCAAAACAACACTATTGAAGTTTTTCAGATATTAAAATAAACATTGCAAGCAAATTATTATTATTAACATCTAATAATATGTAAAATTTCACATGCATTCTTTCCAAAACCAAATATTTTCCAATTGAATGTTCAAGTCAATAAATTCACGAAGTTACAATGTCCTTGTGATTTATCAATTTATCAGGTTTAAAACCCAATTCATTCAACAAATAATAGTACTTAGTTCAACAACACCTTACAACATTTTTGGAGTATAAAATCAACCCGTGGGACTTTGAAATGATCGGTCATCAAACCCAACCTAATACTGAGCCACAATAACTATCAAAGATGGCCAACCGCTGAGTCCCAGGTGAGAGCAACAACAATTCAGAGATTTTGAAGCAACTTAGTTTTGGATGAGTGCAGATAGATTGAGCATTTTTTTTGAAGGAAGAATATCAGGTTTAGGTTCTAAACAGATTTTCTTTTATTGCCTGCTGGCTTTTCTGCTCTTGAGGCTTTTTTATATATTTGTTGCTGAATTGTGCACTTCACTTTTAGGCCCTATCCCTTAAATGTGCCTGAACTGAGTGACTGCTGGGTTGTTGTTGAAGGTCATAAAATATCAACCATCTTTCTGGAGAAATTGAAATCACTTAAAAAAAAGGGTGTCTGCAAAGGATTTATGATAGTAATTTTGCAGATGACACAAAGATTGGCAGAGACATGGACAGTGTCTGGGACTATCTAAAAATACATCAGGAAGTAGATCAGTTGCAGATATTGGCAGAGAAATGGCAGATAGAATTCAGGTGTGAGGTGTTGCATTTTGAGAGGTCAGATGTGAGAGGAAAATGTGCATTTAAAAGTAGGACCCTTGATAGCACTGATGTGCAGAGAGATCTGGGGGTTCAAGTCCATAGCACTATGAAAGTGGGCACACAGGTAGATAGGGTGGTAAAGAAGGTGTATAACATACAAAGTAGAAGAGAAAGCAAGTCATGTTACAGTTAAATAAAATGTTGGTTCAGCTGCATTTGGCATGTTATATGCAATTCTGGTTGCCTGGTTACAGGAAGGATTAAAGGGCTTTGGAAAGGGTACAGCAGAGATTTACCAGGATGTTTCCTGGATTAGAGGATATGATCTAAGGGGAGAAAATGGTCAAACTTGGGTTGTTTTCTCTGGAGAATCGGTGGCTAAGGGGACACCTGATGAAAGTTTATGAAATTATAAGACATAAATGGGGTAGACAGTCAAAATCTTTTTGCCAGGATAAAATTGTCAATTGCCAGAGGACACGCCTTTAAGTTGAAAGGGAGAAAGTTAGTGTTGAGAGAAGGAGTTTGGATGTTATATAAAATTGTACAAGACATCGATGAGACCAAATTTGGAGTATTGTGTGTAGTTTTGGTCACCTAACTACAGGAACTAAATCAATAAGATTGAAAGAGTGCAGAGAAGATTTACTAGGATGTTGCCCTGACTTCAGGAAGTGAGCTACTAGGAAAGGTAAGCAGGTTAGGACTTTATTCCCTGGAATGTAGAAGAATGAGGGGAGATTTGATAGAGGTAGCAGTATAGGCAGAATAAATGTAAGCAGGCTTTTTCCACTGAGGGTAGGTGAGATACAAACCAGAGGACATGGGTTAAGAGTGAAAGAGGAAAAGTTTAAGAGGAACATGAGGGGGAACTTCTTCACACAGAGCGTGGTGGAAGTATGCACAAGTTGCTAGCTGAAGTGGTGAGTGCAGGCTCAGTTTTAACATTTAAGAAGAATTTGGGCATGGACATGGATGGAAGATGTATGGAGGGCTATGGTCTGGGTGTAGGTCAGTGGGACTATGTAAAAATAAATGGTTCAGCACAGATTAAAAGGGCCAAAGGGACTTCTTTCTGTGCCATAATGAGTAGAGCAAGTTTTTTACTTTACGCAGAGTGATCGTTCCTTGCAACAGGCTGCCAGGGTTAGTGGTGATGGCAAAAATTATAATAACATTTAAGAGTCTGCAAAACAAACACACAAATATGGAGGGACATGGATTGTGTGCAGACAAAAGAGATTTAGTTCAATTTGCATTATGTTTGGTGCAGGAATGGTGCACCAATGGGCATGCTTCTGTTCTTTAACCATCAAATGTTTTTTTTTTCTGCAATATTTTCACAAATAATAACTGGCTATGTTTTTTTATTCATTCAAGAAATTAATTAAAACTGGCTGTGCTAGTGACATTTAAACTTGCATTGCCAGATTACAAATCCATACTTTAATTCCCTAAACTGCGCACTGCTGTAGCTGATGATATTTTGAGAAAGGGTAGGCATTTGTAAAAATGCTACCTAGGTAGGTGTATGTATAAAAATAATATTCCCTGTGATATTTGTTCATGGAGGAAGGTGTAAAATAACTTTCCCAGTATTCGCAAAGTCCCATATATGTACCTGAGCCAGCAGAACTTCAGAAATTTTTTTATGGGTTCAGTAAGAATATTTAATGTCTCACAGATTATACATTAAGTATAGGTCTGCCATTTCTTGCATCCCTCCGGCGAGCTTTCAGTATTTTTGTTCAGATAAATATTCATTTGAACGTCAAAACTGCAATCGAGCTCCTATGTAATTCATCTATATTTTCAATACATATTAAAATTGACTTCACATCTAAGGCAGGCAAGCTGTCAGTTTAAAGATCCTTGCAGGATATCACAGGTTGAGGCATTAGTTTAAATTAGGCAGTAAATGACCCAATTCCATTTTCTTTTAATGCTGCATAAGTTACTTTTTTTGGTTTCTTTTACAGTGGTCACATTTGCTTAACTCTATATTTTAAAGAATGATTTTCTTAAATTAATCACGAGGCATTGTAATCTGACTTTTTTTCTCTCTCTGCTTTTTGCATTTTAACTTTTCCTATAGAAAAAGGACTAGACAAAGGTTACTACACTGCAGGAGCCAGACTGATTCGTCTGGAAGATAAGGTAAGTGCATGATGTATTTTCTTAAAGCTCAGGAATAATTAAGATCCTTATCTGAAATACATCTTTGGATTACTCATGCAAATAATATAACTTAATAAAAAGGGCAAACACCGTGTGATTATTTTTCTCATTTTTACCACATTATGCACTTTCATTGCTTGTCTTAGCAATTGCTGGAATCTTGTTCGGACTTATTGCTGATGAATAGATTAAAAACTGGGAGCAAATAAACAATATTCTCTTGAATTCCATTCCTGTGATATGCATAGTAAAGTTTGCCTTTATCGCAGAAAAATAATGATTTTGATTTTTGTGACTATTGTCTGAATCTGAATTGAATACATGTTTTTGATACCAATTTACACTTTAATCCAACTGGAGTTTAATTTTATTAAGACTACCTACTTCATATTTTTTTTAATCTTGCTAACTTATACTTGAACTGCAGTTTTAAAAACCAGAAAAAAAATCTTTTAGGATGAAATCTCTAAGTGTCAAATATTGTTTTCCTTGGAAGCAGTTCAGCTCTGGATGTAGAATCCATTTCCAAGGGAGATTTTATATGTTAATTTAATACTGTTAAATTGAAATTGCATGTGTATTTTTTAAAATACAAACAGTGCCAAAATGATCATCACAGCTGACATTCTTGCATAAATACCTTCATTGTACACGAGTGTTAAAATTAATAGTGTGTATTTTGGGTTACATTAGGCAGCAAAGTCCATGTCCTCTTTCAAACTACAGGAGTGATAGTATTTGCATTTCTGGTGTCATTGTATTGCACTAATAAAGACTCCAGACGTCAACAGGAATGTTCAAAAACGTTGTGTTGCTGCAATAAATGACAGGAAGTCTAGATAGAGTCCAAAATAATATATTAAACTGTAGCTTCTCTAAGTGCCAATCCTAGATCCTTTGGTGTGAATTGATTCTCTTGGTTCCTGAGGCTTTAATGAGAATCATGAGACTTCTCAGCTGCCAATAACCTTCTTGAACCCCGAAATTGGCATAATGGATGAAGTTGTTAGTGTAGTCCAGGAACTCTGCCAGATTTTTCATCCTGACGTATGTAAGCAAGGAAAAATAAGCTCTTTGCCCATCTCCCCATCTTAAAATTGGACAGCTGACATAACAGAATATCACATTTTTTGCCTTCTTCAAGTTGTGATAATAATAGGCATTAAAACATCGTGGATGTTGGGTTATTTTTGTTGTTGAAACTTTGACCTCAAAGTGAACTGCAAGAAAATGTTAACTTTTCCTACATTGAGAAAAGCTCATTAAAGTGGTGCATCATGAGGTGATAGTCCATACAATTTAATGTAAGGTTGTCCAGCAGCAAACTTTATTATACACAAAATCTAAAAATGTAAAAATCTAATCACATGGAACAAAATCAAGATCTCGCAAAGAAATGTGCACAAGCCAGGTGGGGCATAGATAATAGGATGGAGTATGAAAGAGTGTGAAACAGAGGGTGAGGGTGCGAGAGAGTGAATGTTAACAGGCAATGGAACAGAGAGAGGTTATCAAAGAATGAATCAACGTCAGAAGGGATGGGACTGAGGAATTAGAAGATAGAAGAATGGAGAATTGGGAAGTAGTGTTACCAGTCACGATGAGGTTAGAGTCATTCAGTTAGTGGACCAGAGTTCACAAAAAATTAAAGACTGGCTGGACAAACAAGACCCTAAAAACTGACTCCATAAGACCAGTTGTATTAACAAACATCCAGGAGCAGGAGATTACATCTCTTGGGCTTGATACCACATTTCAGGTGAGATTGGTATCCTTAATTAAAACTGATACAAGTCTCAGAAATCCAGCTACCATCTGCTTTATTGTGGATGGCCCATGGCATTCACAGAACTCAAATGCATAAAATCAGTTCTCTGTGTAAATTTGAACCCAGATCAAATTTGTGGAATGAATAACTTTGATCTGGGTTCACATATACACAGAGAACTGGTTTTGTAGGAGGGGTTTTCTTTGGCTATTCATTTATTTTTAAAATACATATAGAGTAGTATTTTTTTAACCTTTAGAACTACAGATGGTCTCCTGACTAGGGTCCATTCATGAGCAGGTTAGCAGAAGCTAGAGAAGTTAATGCCATCTGGCTGGGGAGTGCCCAGATGGAAAATAAGGTGTTGTTCCTCCAAACTGCGGGGAGGATCGTACATAAGGCCCCTTCCCCCTCCCGTGCCCCATCACCCTTTTGTTCAGATTGCTGCTGACCACTCAATCCCTTCTTCACCAACCACCTCCTGCCTTTGTTCCCCCCTTCCCCTCCCGTCACCCCCACCCACCTCTGCCGACGCCTGCCGACATTCCCTCATACTTTGATGAAGGGCTCAAGCTTGAAACATTGGTTATGTATTTTTACCTTTGCTACATAAAAGACACTGTTTGACCTACTGAGTTTCTCCAGCATTTTGTGTTTTTACCTCAAGCAAGGTGTCTACAGATTTTCATGATTTACTTTCACACTAGATCTGGTCTAATGAAGTCAGACAAGAAATTGCTGATCCACTGGCCTATGGTAATTGGAAGGCATTATTCATGCTTTCTCTACTGCCACTCCAATAATATCCTTACTGTGGCCAGCAATGTTAATGCTACATGCGTAAACACATCCAGGCCCAGAGCTACCAACATACGCCATTGCAACTGGAACCTCTTCCCAGGTTGCAGTAGGGCAGCATGGATTTGAACAACTAAAGATACTTGCAAGATGAATGATAATGGAACAATGCAATACAGATTAGGAAACATAAAAGACTCCATTCCAAAACTGTTACATGTGAATTGTGCAGAAATACATGGCCTCCCTGCCTGTCTGGAATATTGTGGGTGGTTACGTGACCTCGCTGTCTGAAACGTATTTGGAAGTTACATCATCTGTCAATCAAGGTTGGACTCCGGCTACCCATTCGTGCATACCTTGCCGTTGGCTTGTTTAAATTATCTAGGGTCATTATTGTCTAGGCGCCCAGATCATAACTATATATAGCATCAACGCATAGCACATTCTTTCTCTCTGCCTCATGGTCCAATCCCCGGACATCATTCCCCACCAGGTTGCTACTGTGGAAATCGCTGGAAGAGTCACAGGTAAGGCATGCACTACACTTAAGCTGAGCCATGGTACTATGATAGATTAGTGCTTGCAGAGAGCCGCACCCCTGTTGGTACAGGAAACCGGTAGTGTATGTGAAAGTACCTGTCTGTTAATTTGTGAGCATGTATTTGAGTCCAACCTAGGTCCAATGTGAATGTCTTTTTCAATCTTTTTTTTATTGGTTTTTATAATAAATACAGTACAATGAAAAAAAGGGAATGAAACTGAAAATACAATATCACATATGTATATATATCAAGATAAAACTTCAAACAGTATAAACTCAGTTCCCCCCTCCACTACACTGGATGAAGACAAAAAAGACAAATGTATGAATGGTATGAATCAAAAGCTACAAAATATATATAACCTCAGGATAAGCTGCTCAGATGTTTTTTTTTTGGTTAGATTTTTTAAATAGAGTAAGTTAGATCTCTATTTTAAAAAAACTAACCAAAAAAAACCATCTCAGCAGCTTATCCTGAGGTTATATATATTTTGTAGCTTTTGATTCATACCATGAATCAGAAACAAAGGTAAGACTATATCTCTTTTGCATCAAATGAAAATAAGACATAAAAGGTCACCATATATCTTCAGATTTCACCAATGAATGAAATACATGATATCTAATTTTTTTTCTAGACTTAAACAGGACATAATATGAGGGAAACTTTAAAACACTGTTTCATTTGAAAAATTTCTTCCTATTGAAACACTGTTGGAGGTCCAGAGTCTTTCCATTTGAATACGATGGCTCTTCTAACCAACAATGTAGAGAAGGCCACAAACTGTTGTGTAGGTACAGAAAAACTGTGAACGTTTGTATAGTTGTTTAGTAATATAGTAATTGAGTATGGTTTGACGTTCTCCCTGTTTGTCTCCCGTGATAGTAACACTTGAGTCTAGACTCATCTCTCTGTGAATCCACCAAACCGGATACTTTTCCAAACACAATAGAAAACAAAATCTTTCCTGGAATATGTCGATTAACAATTGGATTCCCCTTCACACAGAAATGCATCAAATGTTGAACACCATAACTCCTGCAATGTGCTCTCCAACATCCAAATAATTGTAATGTCATGCCGAGGTCTTGTTGAATTCAAGGACGAATTCTCTTTATACATAAACCATGAGCTAATAGAATATTCTTATCCATAATGTGTACCCAGCAGCACTTAATGAGTGGCCTCCCTTCATTGTTACCTGCTACTAATCCTGTTATGTTTATTATGGAGAGACTGGGTGTGTGCAATAAATCATGATAACATTTTTACTGCTCCCCTAAGTGAACCACTTCCATTTCTCAGTTCTCCTTTTCATTGGCATCTGCCAGCAAACACCTACCACCTTTAAAGGGTCCATGTCACTACACTGGTGTGGAACTTGAAAGATCCTTGCTGAGTGTTCAAATTAATAAACTGCTGAGGGATGATATGGTGCAACATGGTTGTCCTCTAAAATAATTTCTAATTGGAGTTAATGTTCCACCATAAAGGACCTCGACCTTTCTTCTTTCTTCTTCTTTGGCTTGGCTTCGCGGACGAAGATTTATAGAGGGGGTAAATGTCCACGTCAGCTGCAGGCTCGTTTGTGGCTGACAAGTCCGACGCGGGACAGGCAGACACGGTTGCAGCGGTTGCAGGGGAAAATTGGTTGGTTGGGGTTGGGTGTTGGGTTTTTCCTCCTTTGCCTTTTGTCAGTGAGGTGGGCTCTGCGGTCTTCTTCAAAGGAGGTTGCTGCCCGCCAAACTGTGAGGCGCCAAGATGCACGGTTTGAGGCGATATCAGCCCACTGGCGGTGGTCAATGTGGCAGGCACCAAGAGATTTCTTTAGGCAGTCCTTGTACCTTTTCTTTGGAGCACCTCTGTCACGGTGGCCAGTGGAGAGCTCGCCATATAACACGATCTTGGGAAGGCGATGGTCCTCCATTCTGGAGACGTGACCCACCCAGCGCAGCTGGATCTTCAGCAGCGTGGACCTCGACCTTTAATTGATACATTAACGGTATTGTTTTGTTCTGTTCTTAAACATAATCTACTTGTGAATGTAATTAGTACTGTGCCTAATTAATTGCACGGCATGGTGGTGTAAATTGATTTTTTTTTGGTTTGTGTGCTGTTATTAACAAAATAATACTCATTTGTACCATTGGTGATGACTTGAATATTCCAATACTGTAGTGTTGAAATTTGAGTACAATGTTGACAAGCAAAAATTACTCTATTGGTTTCAAAGTATTCATGTGACAGTACAATGTTTGTCATTGACAGGTTTTGAAGGAAATGGTAAGGTGAGAAATTTGCTTATCTTTGGTTTCAGTAAATATCAGAATTATTATGTTCAATTTCGGGCAATGAAGTACCAAGGAACTGCGAGAAGAGAACTTCCACCTCTTTGGGTGGTGGTATGTCTTTAAAGACGACGTCGGTGTGCATGGAGTGACATGCTTTTATAGCTGCTCCCAACCTTTTCAGCTCCGATGCCTCGCTTTCTTAATCTACATTTTCCTTAACGAAGAGTTCTTTCTTAGTTTTAGTTTTTCTCCTTTCCCAGTTTATTTTACATTTATACAATATGATGTCTATTCGTGGAGCTAAAGCTGGGAGAAAGGAAGAAGAAGCCTTTACTTCAGAAGATTTTGCCTCCATGAAATACATTAAGGACTTGAGTAAAGATGATAAAGAATTTAAAGGGACTCAAAAGACATCCAAGCCTCCCTTGTTCACGTTGCTGGAAATTTGGGTGAATTATGAGATGAAATTAAGGAACTGGAAAAACCAGTTAAGTTCATGATTCCCTGCTGGATGATGTACAACATGATAAAAAGTCTAATGATTTATTATTGAAGAAGGTGGAAGACTTGAAAGCAATAAACAGAAGAAACAATGTGAGAATCATTAGTTTGGATGAGGGAACTGAATCAGGCCAGCTTCCCAAATTCTTTGCTGAGTTTCTCGGTGAGGTTTTTGGACAAGACCTATTCCCAACTCTCCCTGAAGTTGACAGAGCAGACCGATTGTTCATCTCTAAACCTGCTCCTGATATGAAGCCATGATTGATCATTCTCTGCCTACACAATTTCCAGATAAAAAATCAGCTTCTAAGAGAGTCCCGGCACAGTGGGACTTTAAAATATAATAAACAGAGCATAAACAACTACCTGCCTGAAGTCATGAAAGAAGGATCTACATATGAAGAATTTGTGTTCCAGCTTTATAATACTGGCTTAAAACCATTGTTGTGCTTACCAGCTAAATTGAGAATCACCTTACCGGAAAATACCAAGAAGTAGTTACTTTCTCCTAAAGCTGCGGCTGATTTTCTGAAAGATAATCTTTCCATTTCATTGAATGAGTAAAAAATGTGCTTACTGACTCTTTTCTATCCTTTTTTTGTCTCTTTTTGATATGAATACTGGGATTTTTTTGTTGCTTGCTTTGAGATTAATTTAAATCAATGTTTGTTTTATAATATGTACTTTTTTTCAATTCTTTAGAGAAACTTCTTTCTTTTTCTATAAAGTATATATGTCCTTTTAAGTCTCCCTTTTTAACTATTTATACTTTTTATAAAGAAAGAGAGGTTCACCTCTCATTCTTCTTTTCCCATATGTGATAACTAATATTTTCAGTTAATAATTAATTACTGAATCCATGGGAATATTAATATTTTCTTTTAAGTAGACATTACAGTTTTGCAGCTGTGTGAGCTTCATTTTATGTATAATTCTGGGATAACACCACCAATGAGTTTTAGGGAATATTGTTTTGTCTGTGAGCTGCTGCCATGAGCAGTGGGGAGGGATTATTAGTTTAGAATGGGATTTTCTTTTGAGAGGCTATATTGGCTATGCCATCACTTTTAAAAATTTTGTACTATTGACTTCTAATTTCTCAGCTGACCAAAGGTATTAAGGTCTTGTTGTAGAATATTGCAGAGTTGAACCATCTGGTTCAACGCCAAAAGGTCTTTTCTCATTTTATAAAACTTAAACCTGAAATTATTATTTTACAAGGGTAGGAGGCTGAAGGTTGACCTTGCAAAAAGAGATATAATCATGAAGAGAATGGGTAAGGTAAATGGTGATTTTTTTTTTCATGACAGGAAAGAGCCTAAAACTAAAGAACTGTAGAGATGGGTAAAATTATGATATTCAAAACCTATTTGAACAGGTACATGGATAGGAAATGTGTAGAGGATACAGGCCAAACACAGGCAACTGGTACTAGCTTAGGTTGACAACTTGGTCAGCGTAAACAGATTTAACCAATGGGTATGTTCGCATGCTATTTAACTCAGTGGTTCTAAGCTCAGCACCTTACTTTAATGTACACTGGGTTTTGTTACCTAACCTTGGTTGTGATATTTTAAAAGAACATTGGTCCCCAAATTCTAATGGCTGCAGTAGATGGGGGAAAGACACCAATGACGGTTTCACTTTGCAGTACGCAGTATTCAGATCTCAGAGATCTTAAATAATAAGAACTAATAAAGCTCCATAATTTGAACTGTTCCTTATCTACAGCATTATGGAATGAATTAATTATGTCATAAGAAAATGTGGAATACTTTTAACATATTAAACCACCTTTTGTATAATTTTACCCTTGTATTAATTTAGTTCCATTTGTAAACATTTTCAGCACAAAGAACAAATCAAAACAATAAAATGTTTTAGGGCAATGATACTATTAAACTTGACTTATTTTGTTTAAATATCCACAACTTGTACTAAATTAAGGGAATGGGTTCACTGTGCATCTACATGTGCTCTGAACTGATTATGAGCACCAGCAGGCAGAAAGCTTCCTCCTTTCCCGCAGGAGCATTTCAGGAGCTGGCAACCTCACTGCTTTGACATGGTCTGATTCATATTTGCCATTTGTAACCCCTACCACTGTAAAGGGGAGCTGTCAGCATCTTGAGTCCAACCTAACTTCTCACGTATTTAAAAATCTAAACCACATGATACCAGAGTGGTTAAGTCACTGGACCAGTAAACCAGGCACTCGAATTGATTCCCTTCATGGAAGAAGGGAAATTTAAATTATAGTAATTATGTATGTGACAGATTATATTGTGTTTGTTTTGTATATAGATATATTTTTGGGAGATAAATTGGGACAGGATTTTTAGTGTAGATCACATACAAACACTTTAAAACAGATTTTATTTAAAATACTGGAGCTCTAATAATGCTAGACATATCAACCCCAGAGCCTTTGCAAAAGCTTTGGAGTGTGCCCAAGAGACTTCACTAATGGATTGTTGTTTACAAAAAGGCAACAGATGAAATAACTTGTTGGAGCCGCAGACTGTCTGGAGTGGTACTTGCTGTTAGGGAGGGTCCTGTGATTTTGCAAGCAGAGAGAGGGTCAAATGGGCTTTTTCTCTGAGAGAGAGAGAGAGAGAGAGAGAGAGAGTGAGAGAGAGAGAGAGAGAGAGAGAGAGAAAGATCAGTTCTGCAGTTTTACAGTCAGCAACAGCAGCTTGTCCTGGAACAGGACAAGCTAGAAAGCTTATGGAAAACCCCATTTGGAAGACGGGTTGTGAGTGCTTAGTTCAGCCTGGTCAAAGCCCTTGTGGTTCATGCAAGAGGAGAGGACTGGCTGTCTAATGTTTCACTTGAAATAAGGGAAACAAAAAGGAACTCTGTGGTGACCTGAAAGAAAGAGAACCCTGATGGGGCACGTTTCTTTGGCAAGAAGTGGCTGATTAAAAAGGAATCAGTTGTGGGTGTCCAGGAACAACAAATCTCTCTCTGAAAACATACATGAACCTTCCTGAATGGTAACCATGACCTTCCAACCACCAAAGCCTGGTGAACTTTATAAATGATAAATTCTGTGCACAATATAAGAATTGCCTGCAACCAGTGAACTTGGAGGAATGAGAAGTGAGATTAGACTGTGAATCAAAGAACTTTTCTAAACTTACACACACATTACATACACATGCACTTAGAATTAGAAGGGGGTTAGTTAAGTCAATAGAGATAAGTTAAAGTGCATTCTGTTTTCACGTTTAAAGATAATTAAAAGCAACTTTTGTTTAAGTAACCATTTGTCTATTGCTGATGGGTTTTGGGGTACTCTGGGCTCATAACAAGTAAAATAGTTTGAATTTTTGGGGATAAACTGATCTAGCATCATTAAGAATAATAATGAAACCACAGGATAGTCATAAAGATGGTTCACCAGTATCCCTGTTCTTACTAGATGTAACTATAAACCTACCTATGTGGTTGACTCTCACTATCCTCCTCTGTTCAGGGGCATTTAGGGATGGACATAAAATAAATTGCTCAAAGCCCATGAAAAAAAATTAACCACCAATTTGCTCACCTGATGCTTCTTTCCCCTAACTCCCGCTGATCACTAACCATCCCATCATCTAATGATTCTGGGCCTGATCCCTGCACTTCTAATGCTGCCTCAGTCCCTGCTTTCTCATTCTCGACTGTGCTTCTGATCCAAGATTGATGACCACCTTTTCAACGCCATACCCTTCCACTTCACCCCTGTCCTAACTCTCCAGCTCTCCAGAGCAATTCATTCTTGTCCCTGCCCCATGCTTAGCTACTATTCTCCTGCACTACTGAATTGCCAATAATGGGATAAACCTTTTTGCTGGCTACACATTGGTACACATTATGGACCTAAGCAAGCACCATTCATTTTCAAGGGAATTTTCTATAGATCGCCTTGAAAAGCTTATTAATGAGGAAACTCTTACTAGGTGAACAAACATTGTGATTTTGTGAAAGTTTGAATACCTTTCCAAAAATGTAAAGCAAAGTTTTTGATGAATACTTGATATTGAGCCTTTTGTCGAACAATTCTTGTGCAAACCCAGCATAGGATTAATGAGAATCAGCTCCGGGTCAAATCCTACCACTGGAAATCTGAGCAAAAAATCTGAGGGTGAAACACTTGTTTGGTACTTTTTACAAAGATACTGTCAATGAGATGAAATGTTAAACAGAGGGCCTGTCTGCTCTTTCAGGTGGCATGATGGATAAAAATAGCAAATAAACTATCTGTAGTGTCCTGGTTAATATCTAACACTCATCTGCCCATTATTGAAAAAAATATGGTTCTCTGGGTATCATGTAGCTGATTATGGGAGCTCACTGTATCTCAAAAGTTGCTTGAGGGGTGAGTTTCTGCAACAGTGATATTTCAAAAATATGACAAGGGTGGTAAATGAGTTTGGGATGTTCGAGGGGAAACATAGAAACCTGCAGTCTCTGTAATTGTACTACACTGAAATGCTGGAGGAACTCAGCCGGTCTTGCAACAACATCCAGAGGAGGTAAAGATGTATTATTGATGTTTCAGGCCTGAGCCCATCAAGATGTAAGCGAAAAAGCAGACAGGTATCTGAATAAAGACTGGAGAAAGAAAGATGGAAGAATGGGAGGGTGAGAAAAAGGTGTTAATTAGATATAATCAGAGGAAATGTGAGAATTGATTTTGTCTCTTGTGAAATGGAAAATTAGGTGCTCATCTATTAAAACGAGTATTACATTTTTTTTCTCTCTGGAGTTCCTTTTTCAAATATTTTCAAAATTTATAGCACAATTTTTTTTTGCTTTTTAAATTTTTCTCCTTTT
The DNA here is from genome assembly GCF_036971445.1 of Narcine bancroftii. NCBI lineage: Eukaryota > Metazoa > Chordata > Chondrichthyes > Torpediniformes > Narcinidae > Narcine > Narcine bancroftii. The sequence goes on along the minus strand of NC_091479.1, from coordinate 82,956,589 downwards.
CTCTATTTCTTGAACAATTACTATTGAAATTAATAATTGATGTCTGGCATTGATAGCAATCACTCATAAAGAAATTAGATTAGTTATAGATTTTTTCCTTTATTATCAATAACATGGATCATACATATCTTGTTTATTGTTTTCTATCAGTAATTTTAATATACTTCTATCTGAACTTCATATCATGCGTATCTATATATCTGATTATTTTTTCTTAAAAGCAATAAAAAGATTGAAAAAGAATGGCTCTGTGAAAGGAGAGAGAGGGAAAAGGGAAGAGAGAGAACTGGAGGAAAGGAGACAAGGGACAAAGATGGTTGGAGGGGAAGAATTTAACTGAACCTAGAGAAATTAATACTATCTGGTTGGAGGGTGTCCAGATGGAAGATGAGGTGTTGTTATTCCAGTTTACATGTGGACTCAGTCTGGCAGTACATGTGATCATGGACAGACATGTCAGTGAGGGAATGGCTGGCCATTGGGAGATCCCATTGTTTCGGCAGACAGAGCAGAGCAGCTCAACGAAATGATCTTCTCATCTGCACACATTCTTTCCAATTTAGAGGTGACCAAAATGGAAGCACTGGATGTAATAGATGGTCCCTGCAGATTCACCAGTGAAGTTTGTTGCTTCACTTGCAAGGACTGTTTGAGGTCTCGAATGGTGGCGAGAGGGCAAGTGGAGATTCTCCTCTGGTCACAGGGTTAGGTGCCAAGGGGATGATTAATGGGGTGGGAAGAGTGGACAAGGGATTCATGGAGGAAGTGATCCCTAGAGAAGGTGGTGAGGGGATGAGATTGGGCAGGCCTTTATAATTACAATTTTATGTAATCAAGATCTTTTTAACTTCTTCTTTTGTTAATGATCAAATAGCCTTAATTGCATGGTAATGGTTAGTTCATTATATCTACTGCACGTACAAGGTTTTAGAAATTAAGTTTGCTGCAAGTCTATTGTAACTTTATATCCCAATAGAAAGTGTGGTTTCATTATTGTGAATGAAGATTATTCAAGTTTAGTTTGCATTCTTCTAAACATTGCTGCAATGAATCATCACACAATAATTATTAACCACCAATGGCTCAAATTAAATTTTTGGGTTGGCCTGTAATTCTTTTCATCTAGCGTACCAAAAGCACTGCTATCATCAGGTGGTTTTTGTCATTGAGAAACAATTTAACTCATTGTTAAGTCTGAAGCCTAAGTGTACCTATGATGCAACAGCGCACAAAGAAAATATTGAGCAGTGTTGACAGCCGCCTCCACCCAACATAACAAATCAACACTGAAAGCGTCAGGAAGAAATATGCAGCTAAGAATAATATTAGGAATAACATAATTTAAGAAAATATTCTTTGCCATCTTTGGGGTTCTCATTCAACTCAAACATGTAAAAATTATCAGTACAATAAACACTTGCTTGAGAAGTCAAAATCTCCCTTAATATTTCCCAAAGGTGGAAAGATTTAAAATAAACTAGTGAGTGTATTCTTCATTTGTTTGTAAGCTGTGGTGAATCAGTGTCATTACAAGTGGCGACCCTGATATGATTCGTACACACAGCCTTCTAACCTAGGTGCATGTGCTTGAAACAGAAATCCGGAACAACAAAATCACCCAGCTTGGATTTTATGTGTCTGGATACTTCATGGTGGGCTGAAAGAAATGAGTGACTGTATTCTTTATTTGTTTGTAAGATGTGGTAAATCAGTGTCATTTTAAGCTTATGCCCATCAATGTGGTTGACTCTTGACAGCCTTCTCCATTCAGTCGTAATTAAGAAATGAATGATATTCACATCGCATGAACAAAATCTTGTGCTCCCTTCAGAACCTATAGGATTTTCCATTCCATTTTATAACAATGGATAATTTTGATCATTGATTGACCATCGATTAAAAATTAGATGAGGTAAATATGGTTATTTATTGATTTATGCATGTTCAGGGAACTGAAAATCAGTGCCAACCAACTAGCCAGGATGTTTACGTACATTTTCAATCTTTCACTGCTGTAGTCGGAGGTTTCCACCTGCTTCAAAAGAGCACCAATCATCCTGCTGCCCAAAAAGAGCAGAGTGAGTAACCTCAAGGACTATCGCCCATTAGCACTAACATGTACAGTGATGAAAGATTAAATGCTTTGAGAGGTTGGCCATGGCCAGAATGAACAAGTACCTAAGTAATGGTCTGGACCCACTGCAATTCGCTTACAGTTACAATCACTCCACAGCAGAAGCAATATCACTGGCACTCCACATAGCTCTGGATCATCTAGACACAGCAACTCATATATCTGGCTACTCTTCATCAACTACAGCTTCGCCTTCAACACCATTATTCTCTCAGTGCTGGTCAATGAGCTCCAAACCCTGGGCCTCTGCACCCTGCTCTGTAACTGGATCCTTGTCTTCCTCATCAGAAGACCACAGTAGTACGAATTGGAAACAACATCTCATCCTCACTGATGATCAACACAGGCGTACCTCAAGGATAAGTGCTTAGCCCAATGCTCTACTCCTCGACACCCATGACTGTGTAGATAGGCGCAATTCAAATGCTCTCAGCAGATTTGCACATGACACTGTGGTTTTTGATAGAATTACGGACGGCAATGAGGAATCAAACAGAAGGAGAATAGATCAGTTAGCTGACTGGTGTCACAACCACAGCCTTGCACTCAACATTACAAAACCAAAGAGATGATTGTGGACTTCAGGAGGAAATCAGAAGAAGATGAGCCAATCCTCATTGAAGGGTCAGCAGTGGAAAGGCTCGCCAGTGGCTATACTTTGTGGGGAGTTTGAGAAGATTCAGGATGTCACCAAAGGCTCTCAAACTTCTACAGGTGTACAATGGAGGTCTTTCTGGTTGGTTGCATCACTCTGCGGTATAGAGGTGCCAACGCTCAGGACAGGAAAAAGCTCGAGGGTTGTTAACTTGGCCTCCGAAATCACAAACACCACTCTTCACTCCATAAAGGGCATATAAAAGAAGCAGTGTCTAAAGAAACCAGCCTCTATCCTCAAGGACACCTACAACCCAGACCATGCCCTCTTCACTCTGCTCCCATTGGGAAAAAGGTACAGGAGCAGGAAGATGACACAAGGACAGCTTCCTCCCCTCTGCCATCAGATTCCTGAATGAACAATGAACCAAAGACACTGGCTCACTTTATTTTTTTCTTGCTCTATTCTATTTATTTTGAGATGTGATTTGCAGAAATATTTCCACAGTGTTGCTGCCGCAAAACAACAAATTTTGTGAAACGTTCTTGACAATATTCTGATTCTGGCATAGAAAACAGGTCTTCCCTTATGTTGAATATGGAAAGTTAAGTGTTATGAGTTATATAATCTAGTCAAACTTAAGTTGTAGTTTTAATTAAAGTAAACCTTTTTGACAAAATTCGGATAAAAGCTCTATGTTTAATTATGTTCATTGCCTCATCAGTTCACTCAAGTAGCCATGAGAAAGGCCAAGGGGAAAAAACAAAAGCAAAATTCCTGAGAACACTGTTTGACTGTCCCATTTAGGAAGATGACATACAGAAGTAAAAAAACACACAGTGCTAAAGAAGCTCAGCAGGTCAGTGTCCTTTATGTAGCAAAGGTAGAATTCACTACTGATGCGATATCCTAAGGACTGGCTCCTCCCCTGACTCCGCCTCCTCATATCCTAATGTAAACCCACGATCCCCATCAAAACCCCAGTTCAATCCAAAGGTTAATGTGTGTTATTCTTACTGAATAGAAGCGTGTTGTACTCTCTCTGGTCTTGAGTGCTCTCAGTCGCACTACAATCCATAACCAACATTTTGGGCTTGAGCCCTTCATCAAGGTACTTGCTGCATTTGGTTTTTTACTTCAACCATGGTGTCTACAGATTTTTGTAATTTACCTCTTGGCCCATAACTTGTGCAATAAGGAAAGCCTATACTAGCAGTATCACACAGGAATAGAAACATAGAACTGGGAGGAAGAATGGGTTGAGAAGGCGAGAGGCATAAAAATGTTTAATAATTTAACTTTGAAATCGTAAGTTCAAAAGTATATTTAAAATGAATCATGTCTGCAGTATTCAGCAGTAACCAGGAAACCACTTGGAGACTGTGGTAGTGTAACTATAAAAGATGACATACAATTAAGATACGAAGTACTATAGTATAACGTATCCTTTTCGGGTAGCCAAAAATACAGGTGAGAACTTCATCCATTGCAGTTAATTTTGGAACAGACTGGAATGAAAATTCACGTGATGCCAAATTGCAATAATACTACAAACTGCATTTACCAAAAAAAGCTTTCTGTCTCTCCTCATAACTTGTGGATAATTAGGACAATTAAGAACCTTAAAGATTTATTCACAATCCAATGGGTGTAATTATTTATTTATGGATTCTCTTTCACTTTGGAATTGATATTTTTTTTTTCCACAGCTTATCTTTCTTTACTATAATCATTGCATTTTGTCAGCTTTTGCTCTACATGTGGCAGACTGATGTTGTAAAGGATGTTTAAATAAGAAGCACACAGGGTTGCCACAGTTATTGTTTCAAGCAGGAATCAAGCCAGCGAAGATTGTAAATACTGTACATTATAGCTATTCATTGCAACCATGGGTGGAGGATTACAGAAACATATTATCCATGAAAGGGGAAGGTGGAATTTCTATTTTCTTAAATATCTTTATTATAATATAAATGGTGAGTTACTATTTATTATGATTGGTTTATAGGATTGAATATTCCAAAGGTAGAATAGTTTATTGAACTACATTTGTAATGGAATGCTAACAAAATTCTCTTAATGCTACTGAATGTAATGAAAACAGAAGTAGATTTGACGATCTATTTAAGCTTGTTTATCACATGTAAATTGTGCACAAAATGTTTTAACATTTATCACCCAGGGTGACCACATTAGGGGTTGTTTCCAAGTTACCCGGTGCCTATCAGAAAATTGAATAGGGCACTTTCATGTGGTGTTCACCTTAGTGCCACTGGCATTCTCCAGGTGTTGTTCACCAGTCATGCCACAAGTCTCACACCTCATATTTTCACCTTTCCCAGTGTAAATTGTAACATTTCTGTGCAACTAAAACCTTTGATGAATATTCACTGTACATCTAGGGTGACATCACAGACTTTTAATGTATTTATTTTTACTCCGTCAGCAACCTTTATAGTTATGGCATGGCAAGCTCCTCAGCAGCTGCCACATGACTGTCTATTCTTTCCAGAATGAAGGATGTTTCCCATAAATGAGGATGCTTCTCAACAGCATTTGTGTGTTCAGATCCACTGCTAACAGAATAAATTAAATAATACCAGCATTAGTAAAATTACATATTCTACTGCCTTTCCTGTTTCAGTACCTGGGTTTTGATAACTCCGCTCTACATCTTGGTTTCCCTGTGTACACCAAGCTGTATGCTACTCGGCTGTTCCCCTTCACTCTGATCCGACAGAGTTGTCCTCGTTGACACGAAAAGTTGCTGCGTTGGCTAGACCAGTTTTGTACTGCTGCCGAGGGCCAATTGAATCAGCAGTTTAGATGGCTCCAGGGCGTTGCTCTGTGATGAGAGGGATGGGCTTTAGTCAAGAGTTAAAACATCCTGCAGTTATATAATCTGTATATATTGGAGCCATATTCTCCTCTCATAATCCACCTCACTGAACCGATACCAGTGTGGAAAGACCACAATTCCCTCCCACATTTAGTCACACAAGATATTTTGAAGGTGAGAAAACTGCTTCTTGAGGAAAGAAAATTGCAATTCTGATTCAGCCTTTCATAAAAGTCAGTTGTGTAAAGGGATAACAAATTTGGGATTGACGAAGAATTTTTCAGCAGGCATCCTGTGGATCCCGGTTTTCTGATGAATGACGGCTACGGGAGAATCTCTTTCGAGTCCCATATAAGTGTGATTTAAAACATCTGCAAGGAAGTGGTAAAGACAGAATGCTCACTCCACCACCCACGAAGTAATAAATATCTAGGGTGACTCTTTGAGCTCTCAAGATTAATGAAAGTAAACAGTCATTAATTCTGCTCTATATTCCATATCAATAAATTTACTCCTGAACTATTTATTTTCTCTCAGTACCCTATGTATTGTTGTACACATTACTACATATAATTATAATAATAAGCTTTACACAACAGCAGAATTTACATTTGGCATGAAATTCTTATTTGCTGCTTTTGGATACTTTTGTAAAGAAAGACAAGTACAATAGTATACATTGGCCTAGTATGGAAAGCGATCATAAATGTAAAGGGCAAATATTGACTGAATGCTAGGAAAAAAAGTGGTGTTTCAATAGTGCAAACAGGTCTTTTTGTGGTCCTGGAGCAGATTGTAGTTTGGGTAGTAAGAGGAAATTCAAGAGTCTGATAGCAATTGGATTCAAAACTGTTTTTAACCTGAAGATGCTGGACTTTGGCCGTTTGTACCTTCATCCTGAATGTGCAGCAAGAAGAGATTGTACCAGATTGTAAAGAGAGCATTCACCATTGTGATGATCAGTGAATTGAAATGAATCTGGGTCCTTCCTGATGATCAGTGAATTGAAGTGGATCTGGGTCCTTCCTGATGATCAGTGAATTGAAGTGGATCTGGGTCCTTCCTGATGATCAGTGAATTGAAGTGGATCTGGGTCCTTCCTGATGATCAGTGAATTGAAGTGGATCTGGGTCCTTCATGATGATCAGTGAATTGAAGTGGATCTGGGTCCTTCCTGATGATCAGTGAATTGAAGTGGATCTGGGTCCTTCCTGATGATCACTGAATTGAAGTGAATCTGGGTCCTTCCTGATGATCAGTGAATTGAAGTGGATCTGGGTCCTTCCTGATGATCAGTGAATTGAAGTGGATCTGGGTCCTTCCTGATGATCAGTGAAATGAAGTGGATCTGGGTCCTTCCTGAGACAGGAGTTGATTTATTCCAACCTCTCAAAGCACACTGTCATGGTAGACGCAAGTGTCACTGAATCTCTCAATTTCTCCATCTATGAGTGGAAAAGATGGGTAATGTACTTTTTTTACTTGGCTCTAAGTCATGAATGGTGCACTTGTGGCAGTTACCAGGTATCTCCCAAATGCTAGAAATATGATTAAGGATTGTAAATATTTCTTACTTTGCAAATTGGAGATGGGAATGGTGCGGGTTCTGAGAATATACCAACGATTTGCCTCAGAAAATTTAAAAAAATAAATGTCCATTTGAAACATCAGTGCCTCTGTTCGATCTAGCTTAATTATGTGGCACATTTAAAATATATTTAGGAGATCAATGTGCATTTTATCCAAATATTTATTTCTGTTTTCTGCCCCAATCTGTTCTCAAGCTATTTCTCAACATTTATGTTTAACTAAAATTATGTTAATGAACTTATTCAGCCAGCAACTGTCTCATTTTTTATGAGCAATGGGTGACCATATGTTTCAAGGATCTTAGAATTTTAATTAATATGGGACAATCGCTACAGTTTCTGGTTTGAAATGACAGCTGTCATGTGTAACAAACAAGGCAGAATCATGGGCACCAGTGCCCTCCTTATTATGTCAACGATGATTAGTACCACACAGCAACTAATTTTCTCTAATTGTATAGCAGCGTAAATGCTGTAATGCTACAAGTTAAATTAAATTTTGGCAGATACATTATCCACCTTCTCAGAACTTGTATGCATGTGTTTCTGATCCTTCTTACATCAAGCTTATTACTTCCTGCTTCTGGTGACCTATATATTTAACTGCTTAACCTCTCTTAATTTTGGAATGTAATTTCCCTTCAAGACCTATTAGTTAATTCCTGTTGATCTGAGATAGCACCGTTCTTTTGTTTTCAGCTAGACGTTTGTTTAAAAATTGCATTCTAAGGCCAGGTAATCTTTTTTTAATCATTGTTCTTAATTGAGTAACTAATTACAGTTCCTTATACTGAATATATGGCGTACAGTCCCCTCCATAATGTTTTGGGACAAAGACACTATTTTCCTTTATTTGCCCCTGTGCTACATATTTTTAAATTTATAATCATCCTGTTCACATGTGATTAAAGTGGACATTCCAGATTTTATTCAAGATTATTTGTATATATTTTGATTTAACCATGTAGAAATTACAGCACTTTTTATTCATAGATTCTCCATTTCATGGCACCAAAATGTTTGGGACATTTGGCTTCACAAGTGTTAGTGATTACTCAGGTATATTTAATTGCTTCATTGGTGCAGGTATAAGACAGCGAGGCTTGCTTCTAAGCTAGTGCTCACCTTTGGAGACTGTAGTTGCCAGAGTTGTGCCAATGAAAGGGAAAGAGGCTGAAAAACAAGAATAAAAGAGTAAGGGGCATCGCCCAAACCTTCGCATTACTAAAATCAACTGTTTGGAACATCATTAAGAAGAAAGTGTGTACTGGTGAGCTCAGTGATTGCAAATGAACTGTTTGGCCAAGGAAGATCTCCACTGCTGATGAGAGAAGAATTCTCATCATAATAAGGTGTCCCCAAACACCTGTCCGACAGATCAGAAACACTCTTCAGGAGGAGGTGTGGTTAATGACTACTGTCTGCAGAAGACTTCATGAAGAAAAACATGAGGCTGCACTACAACATGTAATCTACTAGTTCGCCACAGAAACAGGATGGGCAGGTTACAGTTTACCAAGAAGTATCTAAAAGAGCCTGCAGAATTCTGGATAAAGGACTTGTGGGTGGATGAGACCAAGATTAACCTGTATCAGAGTGATGGCAAGAGCAAAATATCAAGGCATAATGGAACTGCCCAAGATCCAAAGCGTACCATGAACATGGTAGTGGGGGTGCTATAGTCTGGGCATGTATGGCTGCCACAGGTACTGGTGCACTTATCTTCAATACCCCTACCACTAAGCAAGGTTAAAAGTTTACATGTAGGAATCAAGTGACAATAACTTGGAACTGGACAGCACAGCACCAAAGTTTCAGAACAATCCTAATTCTTAAGATTATGAAATAGTTCATAAATGGGGCCCCATGAATTTTGGAAGTTAATATTTGAATCTTTAATGGCATATCTAACTTTTTCTATACTTAAACAAGACATAATATCGCTTCACCATTTTGTGTGTGTGTGTGTGTGTGTGTGTGTGTGTGTGTGTGTGTGTGTGTGTGTGTGTGTGTGTGTGTGTGTGTGTGTGTGTAGGGGGAGTATTGTCTTTCCATTTAATCAAAATTACACATCTGGCTATTAATGAAATAAAACATTAAAATTTGTTTTTGAATTGAAGTCAGTAATACATCATCATCTTGAAATGATCCGAATTGGGCAATTAAAGGGCAAGGTTCCAATTGAGACTTGAGAATCACCGATAATGTTTGAAAAACATTTTTCCAAAATTTTTTTAAGCTAGGGCAAGTCCAAAACATGTGAACCAAAGAGGCATCACCAATTTTACATCTGTCAAACCAAAATATTCAGAAATACCCTCCAATAAAATCTTGAATGTGCTCTTTAATTATATGTGAATTGTTTTAATTACAAATTTAAAACTGTGCAGCACAGGGGCAAATAAAGGAAAAAGGTTCTCCTCACAATGCTTTTCTTCTGTAGTTATGTATCTTTCTTTACGGTTCTGAGTTTGTTTCCATCCACTATTTAGATCCCTGCTCGACCATCGTGATACCCATATTTACCAGCAAGTAGTGAGCTGAAGAAAACTTTTGAACATTAATCACCATGTGGCCTGTATGATGATTAATTTTCTTTCCTGAAAGAACCCTGTAACCCATTTCCTATTGCCAGGAATTTACAAATTTAAAATGTAAGTATTGACGGCATCAATTAGCATTTGCAGAGTTCTAAATTCCAACCACATTCCATGTGTAGAATTGTTTCCTAACTTCAGTCCTGAAAGGCCTGTCTCTTGTTTCAAAGTTATGCTCCTTTGAACACCATAAATTATTTTGCACTATTTATCCTGTCAGTTCTCCTTAATATCTTGAAAACTTCAAATAAATCATGTCTTAACCCGTGAACTTCCAGGCAAGAAAGACCTACAATCTATTATATTTCCTCTTAATTAAACATATCCCTTATGATACAGGAGGAGCCTGAAGACGAGCATAAAGTCTGCCATCAGATCCCTAAATTAACAATGAACCATAGACACTGCCTTACTTTGTCTCTTTCTTGCACTATTTGTATTTACTTTGTAAGGTGGTTTGTATAAATGTTTGCACTGCTGCAAAACAACAACTTTCGTGACATGTTCATGACAATAAATTCTAATTCTAATAAGATGTTACTGGCCAGAGGCATCCCCTACCCTCTGTTCTTTTTTTGTCTTCCAACTCCAAACTCATTCAATGAAACACAAAAGTCTGCAACTCATTCAAGCCCTTAAAAGGGCAGAGTTGAAATTGCTTCTTGTGTTACTTTTTAAATTTTTTTTATTTTTCACACTATGAACCATACTGACCAAAATACACAGAAACATTTCCCTCTTGAATATACACAGTGTCATTTTCTCCCCTTTTTCCCCCCTCCCTTCCCTCCCTCCTTCACCCCCCTCCCCACCCACTCAACGTTCAACATATATGATACATTAAACCCATTAAACAACGTCATCACACAATGAAAATAAACAAGAAATTTGTGTCTTCTACTTTTACATACTGGGTCAGTTCATTTCGTCTTCTTCTCCTTCTATCATTTTCACAGTATTCGAACAAATTTGGGAACCGTACATGGAACACAACAGAGAAGTCCTAACGCGGACCTCCACCACCTAAAATGACAGAAGGAGAAGCTTCTTGTGTTATTGATGCTGACTAGTCATGGACCCTGAAAATGTGGTAGGGTTGAAAGCAAGTGGGTAGACAGGAATCATTGATTTCCAGGCTTCCACTGTATTTAACGTCCAATGAAACCACATTTTCTATTGATGTTTCTGTCACAAAAGATTTTCCTGCAAAGTAATTTTGATAAAAACAATGGAGATAAAGGAGTTAAAACAAGCATTTTACTTCTCTGTTTTTGTGATTTTTTTTTCTTTTTCTTGAGTTTTCTGTTGAGATGAAATGAAAGCTGGTCTTGGCTGAAGCAATACGTACAGATTTTGAACAGCAACCCAAGCACGTAGTCTGTCATTGTGATGAAATAAGTTGCACACAAATCCTACTTGTTTTGATAAATTAAAATCAGAAACACATGTGACACGTGATGATGAATGAAATGGCACCAGCCGAGTGTGTGTACCATCAGTCGTCATAAAGTCTCAGCTTGTATTTGTGATACTAGTTCTTCGCTGATCTAAGATCAGTTTGGTAGACTATCGAGTGTAGCAGTAAAGAACAAGTACAGACAAGCTCCATACTACGGAGCATGTTATTGTAAACCTCCCAAAAATGATACAATAGGTCTTTTTATGAAATTCAAGAGTTACCTGAGCTCCTCTGACTATAATTAAGTTTTAACTGGTGTGGATAAATGTTTTTTTTTCTTGTATTTGGGAGTTTTATAATGATAGAATTTGTTACATGACTAAGAAGTCTTCACTACTGTTGATGGATTTAATTTATAAATAACAGCAACCATTTGGAAATACCTTGTTTCATAAATGCATTAAGTAATCAAACTTCCAGCTTCAGTAATATAAAAATATTCATATATTCTGAAGGCAGTTTGTTTGATTCAGTCCCAATTTGCTTTATACACTTATCCTCATCAATTGAATTCTGTTATTAGAATTAAAATTAGCATCATTTCTGTCAAGAGGATTTGAGAAATGTACTTGAATCAGGTAGGGTATGTGGAAAGAGAAACTGAACCAAAATTTCAGATGGATGATCCTTTAGACTACAAAAGTGAGAAACCAAGTTTGTTTTTAAATTGTGTAAGGTTGGGATCGGAGTGAATGTCAGCGAGAAGATGGAGACCAAGGTTGTCCAGGTATTACTGAATGAGGGCAATCAGAAAACAATAGAAGGTGCTAGAACTATGAAAGGCAGATTACACAGTTGATGCAAATCTGAAACAAAAGACAAAGCAGGAAATGTCTACAGATTAGGCATCATTTGTAGAGAAAGGAGAATTGAATCTATAGGCAGATGACTTTGCATCAAAGATGGCTAATTTTAACTTAAAATTCTGGTTGCATGAAATTGTTGAATTCATTATTGAGTCCTTAGAGCTGCAAAGTGCCTAGACAGAAATGAGTTGCTGTTTCTCAAGTTTATGTTGGGCTTCATAGGAACAATGCAGGAGATGAGATCTCAGAATGGAAGAGAGATGGGGAAGTAACAGGTGACTTGGTCCTATGGATCACCCTAACAAACTGAAAGGGTACGTTCTGCATAGCAGTCAGCCAAGTTAAATTTGTTTTCTCCAATGTAGAGGATTCGACGTTGTATTTTTAGTAGTAACTAGAATAGTTAGTTTGGTTCTAATTGGGCAGCAGAGCTAGTGTCGTGGTTAAAGTAATGCTATAACAGCTCCAGCAACCTGGATTCAAATCTAATGCTGTTTGTAAGGAATTTGTATGGTCTCCCCATATCTTCATGGGTTTCATCTGGGTGCTCTAGTTTCCTCCAACCCTTCAAAATGTATGAGGGTTGTAGATTAATTGGTGCATTTGGGGGCTCATTGGCTCATAGGGTGGAAGGGCTTGTTACTGTGCTGTACATCTAACTAAGGTTAGGATTAGAGCCAATGGGGATTAATATGGATGTTCCCTGATAGGGAAATCACATGCTCCACAGCTCATCCACCAGGAATTTTAATTAATCATATTTTCTACTTAACAGTCAAATTTTTCCACCATGGTCTTTCCTATACAATCACTGCAAGTTCCATGCTCACATTTAATATTTTTTTCTGTGCTATCAGCTATTCAACTATGACAGACAGAACACCCAAATATTGCAAGTGTCCATGTTCCTTTCTCAAACAAGATGAAGAGATCCACAAGGCTGCATTGAAAAACTAATAGACACTAGTAGTTCAATTCCTCTGATTCCATCTCATCTGTTCCCAGGATGAGGTCTTTCTCCTTCAAAGAAATGTAGCTTCCCCTCAACTTCCATCAACTCAGCCCTCACTCGCATCTCCTCTATTTCCCACACATCTGCCCTGGCCCCCTCCACCCCTAGATGCAACAGAAAGATAGGATTCTCCTTGTCCTCACCTACCACTCCACCTGCAGCTGCATCCGACACTGAAAATTATGCCACCTACAATGGATCCAACCTCCAGATACTTTTCTTCCTTTTCACAGGGACCACTCTCTCTCTGGAACTCATTCGTCCACTCATCCCTTCCCACTAATGGCCCTGTTGGTGCCTACCTCAATGACCACAGCAAATATTACAGTTGTGCCAATACCTACTTTCTCCCCTCCATTTGGGCCCCAAATGGTCCTCCCAAATGAAGCAACCGTTTTCTTCTGAATCTGTAGGGGTCATTTACTGCATCTGGCGCTCCCATTATGGTCTCCTGTACATTAGAAAGACTGGATGCAGATCATTTCATTGAGCACCTTTGCTCTGTCCACTGCAATATCGGGACTTGCCAGTAGCCAACCATCTCTCCCCCTCTCTCTCAACCTTGCGCGTTCTCTCATGCGCCCTCACTCTCTCATGCTCTCTTTCTCTTTTTTCCACCCCTCCACCTTCTACCTCCATCAGAACCTATTGCAAAGATTCAGGAATTTGAAATTGTTGCCTTTACCACCATTCCTCTAGCCACATATTCATTTGATTTATTTTTCAATTTTCTTTCAAGGGAGATAAACTCTGGAATTAAGTGAACCTGCATTGGTAAAGAACTACCTGTAATTTAACGTAAACATATTCATACCAGCAGATGCACTCTTGGCTTTAATTCATCATGTAATTGTGGTAACCTCAAAGCAGGCAGTCACATTTCTCACAGTACAACAATGTTGTCAATTTGATGCTTTAAACTTGGCATGAAAATAATGAAATTACATTAATAAGGTTTGAAGAACTGAACAGTTATGATATTGCACTCAGAAATAGATGTAGTGACAGAGAAATTAATGTTTTGTTATAAATTCAATGGCATTGTGCATGATATTATAAAATGATCAACTTGTGGTAGAATGTGGTGCTTGATTTTTCATTCTTAGTTTACTCTTGAACAGTCACTTGATTCTTTAAAGAGTGAAGAAAATCATGTAAGCATTCTCCAGAAAAATGGCATGCAGGGAAAACTACGTACTAGCAGAAATCAAATGCTTCAGAATCACAGCATATTGGATTCAAGTTGCAGCTATCTCCTGCAGATGTTTGTGTTTTCCTTTTGTATTTAAAATCCAACATTTTGTCTCTGCTTCATTTGGGTTCATGATTCTGTTTCCAAATCTACACGCTGCTTCTGAAAACATTTATTTTGGTATATGGTGAAAATCTTGTCAGTAGTTTCCTTTATTCTGTAAAGGAAGTTTGGTACCATGAGTTATTTGTACAAGAGAAGTTTCCTTTCCCCTCATTTTATCATCAGATTTTACATGTAAATATGGTAAAACTTAACAAATATTGAAAGATCTGCCATGGGACTGTGAGAAGCACTTTTAATGGTTTTAGAAGCTGGGAAAAAGAGCATTTCATTCAAAGTATGTCAGATCTTTCCATATCACTTTCAACCTTCACCTATCACTGTCTTCCCTGTCCTTATGCATTACTTCTCTCAAATCACTTTCCAGTTTTATATAATTCTAATTATTTTCAGTTACATTTTCCTTAATTTCTGGGAATTTCACCTTTTTATTTGAATCTGTTTCTTGCGATTTTGTGTCTTATCATGGCTTCTATTTCCCAAAGTTTGTGCCCTCCATATCATATTGTATTACAATTTGGCTCAGTGTTATTGTACTCAACATGGTGAGGAGAAAATGTTTACTCCACTTTTGGATAATACCCACTAGAGTCCCACATGTGATTACATTTAATATTTGATACATGCATGGCTCGTTCAAATACTGTTGAGTGTCTCTGGCTTCTTAAATCAACACATGATTTTTTTTAAAAGAGCCCATGTCATAACTCCAATCTAATCAAATATAAATGTAAATACCAGCATGACTTAAGAGTTAAAATATAATCTTATTACACTGTAAACAGAACAAACAGGAGCGAATATTGCTGCTTCATTTTGAAATGTTGATATCAAATCCAAGAGTATCAAAATCAATGCTTTCTTTGGCAAAAAATAACATTCCAAAACAGAGGTCATGTAGCACCTCACCTAGTTATTACCTGATTACATTAAGTACTTTCATATGTATAAAACCTCCAGGAGTATTTAACCCTTCACAATAAAAAAAACCCAAGAAATTAATTGAATTGAATTGGATTGCTGGAATGTTATAATTCTCTTTGATTTGAATTTTGTAGAGATCCCTGGATTACTCACTTACATGATTGTTGACTTCTCTCCCACAATAGTGAAATTTGCAATTCCACAAGAACGTCATTAGCTGTTACAGACTCATAGGCTCTCTTTCCTAATTGGTTCAGTTTCCATCTGTAACTTGCTTATTGTCCTTGTGTGGTGACCCAGTGAGACAACCTTGCCCCTTACCCTGACTGGCTGGAGAGTTGTTCTCTGTGAAAACAAGTTGCACCAGAACACAATGGCAGTTCACTGGAACCATCATTGCTGGTTTAGTTTGGAGGAAGTTTTCATTTAGAGTGGGTGCTGTTTTGAGTCAGGGAAGCTCAGAAATAGAAGTTTATCAGATTGTCAAACATCCTTCAGTTAATATTTTCCCCAAATTATTTTGTAACTTTCTCAACTGCTCCTAGCCTGATTGACAGGACCACCTCCAGCAGAAGGGTTTTGACAAGCTAAACTGAACATGAAGAAGTGATTGTTGGGAAGAGAAGGTGTCTGATTGCAGGATGGTTCTAAATTGTTCCAATCATATGGGACTTTCTATCCCTAATATGGTGTTCTGACTGAGGATCAGGAGTGGGTTTGATTATGGCAATTTAGGAGAATAGGTGTAGGTTTGGGCCATAATGGCATTGATCCAGATCTGGAAGGATGGGTTAGTTTGGACAAAATGGATTTGTTATATATTATTGTAACATCTTGTAATTTGCTGTATTTATAGAGAGAAAGCAGTTCCTCCTAGAACTGCAATATGAACGTGTTGGAGAAACTCAGCAGGTCACACTGCATCCATTGGAAGCAAAGGTATATAACAAAAATTTTGGGCCTGAGCCCTTGGTCAAGGTATGAGCAGAAAACAGGGGCCTAAATAAAAGGGTGGGGGGGGGGGGCAAGGGAAGAAGGGGCAGATGCAAAAAATACCAGGTCTGAGGTTTTAAAGGGAGTGTTTGGTAGGGCTCAAACAAAAGTGAGAGGTGGAAGATGATGTTCAGAAGGGATCAAACAGAAAAATTAGAGGCAAATGTAATATGGGTATAACTGTTATTCGGGGTGAATGTCGATTGAGCTAATAAATTCATAACAGTACTGCAGAAGAGGGATTCCTGGAGCAGATACAGGATAGGGGGTTCTTGAACCAATGTGTTGATGAGGCAATCAGAAAGCAGGCTGTCCTAGACTGGGTATTCTTAAATTATAAAATATGGATTAGTTATCTTGCTGTTAAAAAAAAACAATGTCACCTCTGTAAAGATTTCCACCCAGACATTCTAACAATGAATGTTTGGGAATATTTGTTAGTGGGACCAGAAAGAGTTGGACTGCTCTGATTGAAAACTCTTGGACTCCTAAGCTGCACGAATCCACATTCAATCCACCTATCTACATACCCATTCATCTCGAGTCAATAAGCCTTTAGAACTACATGATTACCAAGCACAATGTTCTTCGATCTAGTTTGCAAAATTGCACAAAAGTTTCCTCCTGACTAAGAATGGAGTTTTCATGGTAAGTACAGAGTACAATTCTTCAGTCCTTTGTGTTAGGGCATCTGCTGCTTTGCCTGAAACCTGCAACTGTATATTCAAATGAGTTATGTCAAATGCAAAATACATGCAACACCTGCATGTGGTGAATGAGGTTTGCATGACAAGCCACAGGAAAAGTCAGCATGGACCCAAGAAATGTTCATGATCAGCTCACATTGCAATGAAGTTGCCGATTTGCCAACATAAAGTCAAGGTTATTATCATCTGACAAACAACCTGACAAAACAGCGTCTCTCCATACAATAGTGCTCAGGCAAAAACACACATTTCATAATGATTACATAAATAATCCAAATGCATAATTAGAAATACATTTGGGATGATTTATATAGTTACAGGATACTGTTCATCAGTTTCACACCAGGAAGAAGCTATACCCCAGTCTGGCAGTCCTAATTTTGATTCTCTTGTACCACAACCTTGATTGTGAGTTGAAGATACTGCACTGGATGGAAAGGGTTTTCTATAATTCTATAATTCTTTGAGTCCTATTTATGTAAGACTCCCAGAAAATGTCTATAGAAGAAAAGGAGACCCCAGTGATCTTCTTATGGTAGAAATTCAGAGTGCAATTCCATATTGAGAACCTCCAGCAGGCAGAGGAATATATTTAGCATCATGAACAGAAAAAAAAATCAACACTATGAATTTGCAGGTGTCATGTCTGCAGCAATCTATATGCATCACTAAAGAAGAAAACTCGCAAACAACTTCAGTTTTGTCTGACAAAGATCATATGTCCCTTTCAGTTTTGCTCCAAGTTGATGACTGGTAGCGAGAGCCCAAACTGGCAGCAGTTAAATGGGTAAATACAAGATTGGTGCTAAAGTCCAATGACATCACTTGACTCCAACTGAGGAAAATTCTAACTGCTTGGATGTAGGTTTACCTGAAAATTGGAATAGATAGAAATGCATTAATGATACAATTCCATCTAAGTCTGAACCAGAGAGTGTTTTGAATTGTACCTTTAAATTGAAAGTTAGAAGGTCTTTGTGCTGAAAACATCCTGATGTCCAATTCCTAGTCCCTCCTAGTCTCATTTTCATCCACTGGACCTTAATTTCAGCAAACAATCTTTTTCTACAAACCTTATGAAAATAACATAAAATATTGACCATGGAAATTTTCTGGTATCGGTTATTGGTCAAACAGATAGGAGCATTACAACATAGAGGGTGAAATACAGAATCTCACTAATGAGCATTTATTTTTACAAGCAAAAAGCAAAAAAACTGAAATAAAAATAGAACGTGCTGGAAAAATAGTACTTATAAAACATTAGCTCATCCTCTTTCTACAGATCCTGCCTGGCCTGCTGAGTATTTCCAGCATGTTCTGTCTTTGTACTTTTACAAATGATCCCAGTCGTTATCCCTTTACAAACATTCATTGCATCCATTTTTTTACATACTTTATTTCTTCAAGTGCTTATCAAATTGGCCTGGAGCTTTGTATTTGCTACTTTTATAAATTTGCAGGATGTAGAAATTACTGGCAATAATTGCCATTTTCTATCATAATTGCCTGTGATACAAGTAAACTGGTTAAGTGACATTCAGGTCATTGTGGACACACAGCAGATGACTTTTCCTGAAGAACATTAAACAATCAGGTTTTATAAAATTCTGGTAGTTTCATGGTTAACATTGCTAAAGCTACCTTATTTAGGTTCTGAATTAAACGCTTGGATTTAATATTGTTAGCTGTGGTGAGATTTGAACCTGTATTTCTGGATCAATGCTTCAAAGCTTTGACTGCCAGAAACTTAATCACTACACTCCCATACACTTTTTTTTATATCTCTTCAATTATTCCTTCCCTTTTTAATTGTTTTGTTCCTCCCTCTTCTAAATAATTGTATCACAGCCATGGTGTTATCCATTAAATCATAATTTTTGGAAATGGATTATAATGAATCCTTATCCATTTTTTTACCTACTTTATTTCTTCAAGTACTTAGCAAATTGGCCTGGAGCTTTGTCTGAATTCCATCTTACTCTTTCATGCATTACAACTTACTCAGCTATTGCACAGTGCCTCTCCAGTATGATGGCTGTGGCAAAATTTTCATGAATTAAAGCAGAATGTGTTGATCTTGCATTTGTCGCCTCTGTAACCACAGTCTTGATGTTCTGTTTCACCAACCTTGAAATGAATTGAATATTTTTCAGTCTTATTTTTCTTTATAAAACACTGAACCTTTGTGAAACATCAGTTCTACCTCAGCTGAGTATTGCTTTCAATTCTGGTCACCTCATTAGAAGAAGTATGTGGAAGCATTGGAGAGGGTCCAGAAGAGATTTACGAGATTGAATCCTAGAAAGAAGGACGGCAGTTACAAGGATAGACTGGAGAGGCAGGGACTCTTTTCTGTGATTAAAAGACAGAAGAAAGATTGATAGAAGTGTATAAAAAATTATGAGGGTCTGAACAGTGTGAGTGGTGTAGGTAGTTACTGTGGATAGAGTCGTTGAGGTTGCAAGGATAAAACAAATTGGAAGCAAATTAATTGTGACACGAGGAAAAACTTTGATACGTAGCATGTGGTTGGAATCTGGAATGCATTGTCTGCATGTGTGGTAGAGGCAAGTTCCATTGTGGCCTTCAGGAAGAAATTAGGGAAATACATATTAAGTAAAAATTTGCAAGGCTGTGTAGAAGGACCAAGGGTGTGAAACTCATGATGTACTTTGGTAGAAAGTCTCCAAGAACAGAATGGACTAAATAGCCTTTTCCTGTTCCAAAATCATTCATGATTCTAAAACCATAATCTTATTTTTACTGCATCCCAATCTTTTTGCCTCTTTTCAACTAAATTAGCCTTCCACAGGTGCATTTGTAATTTATTGTTATTTATAAAATTATTTTTGTCCCTCATTTTAAATATATTTTCCCTCAGTTTATGCAATGCATGTACCTGGAGAATAAGTTGGGCACATGGACACAATGATGCTTTTACCAAAGGCAAATTGCGGATGAAAAAGATTGGATTTACTGCAATACATTGTATTCTCTTGATGAACCAGGTAAGACTCCCTTTGTTGTGGAATGGATTGATTCAGTTCTGTTTCCTAGAAAGGAAGACATATGTTAATCTACTTTATCCCTTTATCCTCCCTTCTAATTGAAAGCAACCCCATGAATGTGTCTCAAAGAAACAATATGCTGATGTGAGAAGAGAAAATATTGGCACTGACTGTCTGTTGTTGAGCTAAAGATATATTGTTAGTACTGACTGAAGGCTTTACTGCATATAGGAAGAGAGAGAGAAATGATTTAACCTTAGATCTCTTGTCAATATAATACTGGAATTCATCTACAAGGAATTTGAATACGGAATGGCAAAGAAAGATTATGCTTGACTGATCCAAAGATGATTTAAGGGGGTACCTTTATCAAGGTAGATAAAGGGAAACTATTTGAATGGTGAATTTCTGCAATTTCAGAAGAAATTTGTGAAAGTAACACACAAATATTGTCACATAAAAGAAGTTCATGAGGTTAAGATAATATATTAATATAGATGATTGATGAAAGCCAAGAACAGAAGCATACAATAGTATTAATGGGTTGCTTTCACTTTGATAGACTACTATCATTGTGGGGCATACCAGGAATCAATTCTACGTTGTGAGCAAAATACTAATTACATTAAATGACATATGAAAATGCAAAGATTAACATTTTCAAGTTTCCTTGTGAAATGAAACCACTTGGGAAAATAATCTGCCAAAAAAGTCTGCTGAAAAGAAACTGAGCAAAGTGGGGAAAATAGTGGCAGAGTATTGAATATCACAGAGCATAATGTGGGAAAATATCAAGTTATTCATTTTAGTTACAAGAATAGAATGCTTTTTTAAATGATGAGGAACTAGAAAGAAGCTTAACAACAAAAATTAACTCCTGAGATTGTACAGAACTTAGAACTTCCCTGAGATATTTTTGCAGTACTGAATGGAGTTCCACTCTACATAACTAAAGGAAAAATATTTTTCTTGGAATCAGTGCAGAATGAATTCAACAGGTTTGACTCTTGGGATGAGGCTGACTTTGGAAGAAAGATTATGATCGACCTGTTCTCATTGAAGTTTATAAGAATGAAACACAGGATGGTCTGACAGAGTGGCAGCTTAGATTCCAAGAATATTTATTTTTTTCTTGAAGTAAGGGGCATAACCTCAGCATCAGGGATGAGTTGTTTAAATCTGGGATGTGGAGATGTAACTTCTTCATACATAAGCCTGTGAAGATGTAGTTCTCTGCTTCAGATATGTGTTGTTGCTCTATCAGTTAGGGTAAAATCAATGGCATTTTGGACACCAAAGAAATCAGACAATATGGGGAATAGGCAGTAAAGTGGACATATTCATGGTATCATATTCTGATGATCTAACTGAATGGCAGAGCAGGTTTAAAAGGGATTTTGGCTGTTACTTCTATTCTTTTAAATAACCTGGGAGTACTGGCAGCATATTCTAAATATTTTAATATGTTCCATTTCTCAATGTTCCATCTCCAGCCTTGACAAAAATAAAATTTATCTAAGTATGAATTCCAGTGTACATTGTTTGGGAGCATAACTCCCTTTGAGGATATTAATGGACCATTGTTTCAATAGTGCAGATGGAAAATCCATTAGAGATTCAGCAAAGGGAAAAGACAGATATTAGTACTTCAACTCAGACTACTAATTTTGGTTTACAATTGAACTAATCTTGTTAAAGGTGTACCTGAAATAGTTCAAGCAGTCACCTTTCCCTTGATCAGCATGTATCATTTCTCTGGGTTTTTTTAAAATTTACCATTAATATGTCAATGAATACGTCATACAAGGAATCTCAGAGTTGTCTGTATGTACTCTGACAATAAATCTGAAGAATCTGATGAGTCCAGTTCAGAAACTTGTGATGTGGGAATGTTCATTCAACAGCAACATTTTCTGATCTGTTGGAGTTCCTCACTTTTGCAGTGCAAATTTTATATTTTCAACATGATGCAAATCTCTGCTAATATTTTAAACAGTGACACAAATTTTGAAACAGAATTTAAAAATCAGGATTTCGTAGATATGGGATCGCTGTGCCAGTCCATTAGATTCTTTGCTTAGCTTATCAGTGGAAAATATAATGATATTGATAGGTTTAATTTTCATCCTTCATGTAATTTGCATTTCCGACATCAATGGCTGCAATGGTGTTTGGGCGTCATCTGTGTTATTTGCTGCTTACCCTTGTTGGAGAGCAAAGTTACATATTAAGGTATTGCACATTGATGAGCTCATTTATATAAAATAGCTTGGGTGTAACTTGCATTACTCATGGTTCTTTGGTAACTATGAATTTTAGAGTTGTTTCACGGCATTAGGTGGAACCTGTATTGATTGTAATTGCCTAGTATCCATGTGTTCTTCACATAATTATTTCTGACGTTATTTATCTGGAAGATTTCACTCCACCAAAATATGTTTTTTCTGGCAAAGTTCACTGCTACAATGCTACCTCAATCAATAAATGCGATTAAACAACCTGTGAAAGAGATTGTGCAAAGTTTTGTCATTCTCTTGATATGGATATGACTGGCAAGGGCCACACCTATTACCATTCTAATTTGTCATTCAAAAGTTAATAATGAGCCATCATTTTGAATCACTGCACTCTGTTAGCTTAGCAATGATAAATGAACAGCAAATCATGTAGAAGTTGGTATAGTGAGTGACTTAGAGGTGATCTTGAGGCTGGTGATGTTCCAGTGTACCAGTTCCCTTTGGGACACGGCATAAAAGAAAACTTGTTCCATGGATAAAATGTACAGTTCAGTAGGAAATGGATAGAAGAATGTTCCAGTTGGTGGATTAGATGCCTGCCAAGCAGACTACAGAGTGTACTGAATTCTCACTCGTGGAGATTTTTCCCCAATCCGCAATGATCACTCGGGCTCCTTGGTATCACACCTCAGATGAGTTCTGTTTTGAGGTCAAGGTAGTAACTCCCCTGGGCTTGACGATCATGTACTCCAGAGCCAAGTCTATTCTAAAGGGTAACATTTTCAGGGTTAGATTTATCCAGCTTTTCGTGGACAATATATACTATCTTCTGCAGTAAAACCCCTGTTATGTGGAATTCAAGCAATCGGCAACCTCGCAATTAGCAAAAAATAAGGAAAATAAATACCAGAAGGTAAAAAATACGAAATTTTTAAAATTGGCTCACGTCGCCGTTAGTTCACCAATCACGCCACACACAATCTCAAGAATTCATTTATCCAGCATCCACCAATCCCCATAGATATCATGGTTTTACTGTACACTGTTTTAGGTACATACCAATTCTTTAGCACCACTGCACCCTGCACAATGTGGGGACCTGTAGACTAATTGGATGAATTCAGTGGTTTCCTTATATTAGATCAGGTTACCTTTTTTAATTTCATCTTGAGGATCTGGGCAATACCTGCAAGGCAAGATATTTTCCTATCTATGATCTCTCTTGAAGAGGTAGTGCCTGCTTGAAATACTGGGGTCCTTCCTGAGCAGGTACCCTCACAGTACTGTGGAGTAGAGAGTTCTTGGATTTGGGTTTGGCGACCACGACAGATCAGTAGTACATTTCAAGTCAGGATGTTGTGTAACTTTAATTTTTATTTTATTTTTAAAAATTTAAATTTCGTGATAAAACACAATAACAGGCCCTTTTAGCTCACAAGCCCATCCTGTCCAAATTCACCCATCTGACCAATTAACCTACAAACTCGGTAACCCTAACCCTTTGGAAGATGGGAGGTAACTGGAGCATTCAAGGAAACCCACATGGACACGGACCATATAAAATTCCTTACAAACAGCTCTGGATTTGAATCTGGGTCACTTGCATTGTAGCATTAGGTTGGTGAGCTCCATGTTCTGCACAAAACTCAGCAGCTTGGAGGCAAGATACACTGAAGCTGCCTGCAAACTAGTCAAAGCATGGCAGCTTCAGGTCGCCCGCCAATCCAGCTGGCTGGTTGATCCTGTAAAGATCAGAACCATCATCATACATAGGGAAGCGAATGATGCATGGTCAGGAGATGGGGATGTGTGGCTGCACAATTATGTCTTTGAGGAGGCTGCCACCCCCCCCCCCCCACCACATCATCCCAGACCTGCTACAAGGACCCCTTGTTGGCCTTCAACGAGGTCACAGAGATCTGGGAATACTCCACCAAGGCGTTGGTCGGGCTATTGGGCAGATACCGCCAGCAGTCAGGTGAGGAGGCCAACACTCTGGGCAGTCTGACGATCAACAACTCCCTGCGAATGCTGTCTAAAGGGATTAAGGAGGGGGATCACACTGTGTGATCGGGTGGTGCTGCAATGCAATGCAGGCCAGGTCCCCCACACTTTTAGAGTGGAATCTGACATGCTGACCGCAGTTGCACACAGTCAACAAGGGCACGAGGGTCATTAGAGAATGCACCCTTATTACTAGCCTCTATGGTGGGGCTCCCAGGCGCAACCTCCCTGAGGATGTCAGAATGACCCCCACCATGGCAGGGTACTTAGTCACCACTGTCCGTCCCAATCTCAAAGGGATGGTCTTGCCCTTGATGGGACCAGCATCTGGCAAAACTATCCGGGAAACCATTACCCTTGTGGAAGGGCTGGAGTATCTGGGACAGGGAGTACCCGCCAAAGGGGTGCCCGCACAGGTTCGCTGAATGACCAATCATGGTGAAGGTAAGAATGATACCATGCCCACATACATGGCATCTCTTCCCCCACCATGTTTGCAATGTGGCAGTAGTACTGCGGGAAATAGCTGCGAAAACCCAGCTGCCTACCACGCCCCCCCATCTTCTGTTCCTCCCTCACTTGAAGTGGCCCCTGCTGCCCTCATGGCAGAGATTATCCCAATCCATCTTCTACTGTATCTTCCATCTATTTATCTTGGTCTAATTTTTAAAGTTAAATTTTATTTACCACACAGAAGAAGCTGATTCTGGCATTTAAACCCATGCTGCCCAATTATTAATCTAAAAACTTGAACATTTTGGAAGGTGTGGAAACTGCATCACCCAGGGAAATCCCACACAAACATGGAGAGAATGTACAAATTCCTTACAGACAGCACTGGATTCGAACCTGGTTTGTTGGCGCTGTAATGGCGTCACGCGAACTGCTATGGTTCAAGGGGTTTGGGGAGCATACTACAGGATGTAGTGAGAAAGGCAAATATGCCCTGATGATGGGCACCAAGGGAATGAGTCCACTTATGCATGGTCCTGCTGTTTATTGACTGAATAAAACTGGGTGGCATAAGTTCAATTTGTGCAGAAGACACCGTAATAGAGGGACAAATACATGGAAGAAACCACCTGGATATTTAATCACATGGCACAATTATTTTTCAGAGCTATGCAACTGGAAAATAATATAACCCAGAGAAAAATGTATTTGCAACAATTTCCAAGTCAAATTGTCTGAAATATTGAAATCTGACATTTGCAGAATAACAATTTCCTCATCAGGGATGCACAGGGTTATATCATTCCACATACAATGAACCTTTTGGAGAATTAGAGGGGAAGCTTGATCACATTTTTGTAGTAGCACCTATCTCAGGATATTCCCAGAACAAAATGGTCCTAAAACCACAGTGCTCTCCTGTGAAGCCTGCAGGTAAGTCAAGTTCTTGAGCTCTTCCATTCTCTTTTGACACTGAAACTTTAAATATCCAGGTGCTTTCTTCCATGTATTTGTCAACAGTCAGCTACACCCCAGACCTCTCCATTACACAATCTGCCCCTCAATCCATCCCAACATTTCTCCCCACCTAATGTGCAGCCAGATCCCAAAGCACCTTCCCCATTACCAAATGCTGAAGTTCAAACAAAGCCCTGCATACTGCCCCGGTTGCGATTACAATTGCTCTCATTATGTCTTGTGCAAATATAATGAGACTGTGCAAATATGTATCCAAAGTGGTAGATTTATTTACAATTCAGCTTAGATTAAAGACTTTCTGTGTTTTGGACTGCTTGTGAAACTTTTATGTTGTTCAAGATGTAGTCAAGGCACCATGCTCCTGCTGGGATCAAAATATAAACAAACATAAATAGGGAGTATGTTCCATGCTTAAAGATGCTTCCAATTTTTGTACATTAATCTGGGTCTTTGTTGCAATATCCAGTGTGGAAATGTTTGAGCTGGATTTGCATTCAAAGAACATCCTGCTGCTTCATAGAATGGTTAGTGTAGCTGTTAGCACGATGCTATTACAACACCAGTATTCCGGGTTCGAATCCCATGAAGTCTGTAAGGAGTTTGTGCATTCTTCCTGCATCTGCATGAGTTTTCCCCCGTAACTCTGGTTTCCTCCCACCCTCCAAGACATATGGAGTTGTAGGTTAATTTGGGTATAATTGGGTGCCAGGGGTTTGAATGGCCAGAATCGGCTTCTATCATGCTCTAAATAAAATTTTAAATCTTATGCTTGGCATTGGTAATTCAATTCCTGCTGGATTCAGTTAGACAGTTTCTTGGTAAAGTGTTTCAACATGTAAACTTGGTTCATCTCCAGCCAGATGGCATTAATGTCAACTTTTCTGCTTCTGCTAACATGCTCTCCTCTTTCCCCCCACCCTTCCCTTTCCAGCTCTCCTCCCTCCTTCCCTCTCTATTCACCCAACCATTCCTCCTCCCCTTGCTTGCTGCTGTCCACTCCCTCCCTTCTATTACCTCCTCCATTTGCGACCACACCTCATCCCCCCCCCTACAATTCTTTCATTCAGTTGCCTGCCAACATTTTTCCATCCCTTGATGAAGAGCTCGAGCCCGAAACGTCGGTTGTGTATTTTTCCCTTTGCTATATAAAGGTCACTGCTTGACCTGCTGAGCTTCTCCAGCATGGTGTGTTTTTTACTTCAACCACGGTGTCTACAGATCTTTTACTTCATCTCTAGCAGATGTCATTCAGTCTACTCTGTAGATTCCATCTGCTCTTAAGGTAGAAAAAGCCCACCAGACTTGAGGTGATCTGGCAGGCTGACCTCAGCAAAGTGTCTTGATCTGTTATCCAACAGTTTCAATTCGCATGTCAATTTACTTGTTTTGAATTAACACCTCTATGGAAAGTCTTCTTCTGACTGATAATAGTGTTTGAGATTTGTATGCTGTGCAGTTCCAGTCTGTCAGTTTATAACTAAACTAAGACATCCTTCTTTCTGTCGCCATTTTAAGTTGCAAAGGTACTTAATTATGTTGCATGTTGTGTACAGCACTAGATCTGTGTGCTGTTGACAGATGACCTTTCTTTTAGCAGTTGAATCTCTTGGCTGTTTTGAGCTGACAGGCCTGAAGTAAATGATGGCCTTTGCAAAAACAGCAATGAATTGAACTAGACTCACCATTATGCTTCAGGTTCCATTCCATAGCCTTGGACTTAGCTACAGTACTAAGACAGTGAGCTGGATGTTTGTGGTAGACAAAATTCTCTAGCATTATTGGATTTCTATCAACACAAGTTCAAATGACAGATTGTCCATTCTGGATAGCTTTACCTAAATTTACCTGCCATCCACACACAAGCCTAAGTCATAAGGTAGGATTCAAAAAGATCCTAAATTTACAAAGCAAATGTAAGTTCATTAATGAAATGAAACACAGGAACAAGCCACAAATTTTGTGCCAACTATGATGCCAAATTAAAGTAATCCCATCTGCCTGCACGTGATCATATCTCTCCAGTCCTTGAGTGCCATTCTCGCCATCTAAATAAGTCTAAAGTATTTCTGTCGACTAAATTGTAGCAACTTCAATCAATAAACTAGTCGCTTGGAGGCGTTTGTCTGCGATATGTTTCTTGAATAAATCTGTAACGAAGCCCGAGTGTGAATTTTTTCAACAAGCTTCAGCGAAATAGCGATGAATCATAATATGTAACATTCTGTGTAACGTCTATCCTAACATAACGGTTGACAGAAATTATGAATGCCTAACTCACCCTCCTCGGATCACCCAACTGACGATTCAGGCTAACGAACCTCCTTTTCCACACACGCAAACCCCAGTGCATACTCATTGCAGAACACGCTGGCCCTGCCTCGAACTATTTACTGCCAGCACCAAGCCAAGCGCACATGCATTGATCCAATCCATGACGCATGTACACTGGCGGACTCACCAGCCCCGGCTGAAGCGGCTAGGGCTGACTCAAACCCAATTGCGCTATCTTGCTCCTTTGGCTCCATAAACAGTGCCAGCCTTTGGGCATGGGACAATGGGAAGAGGCCTACCTACAGACCCCGGGAAACCACCAACACTCGCAGCCACCACAAGTAAGAAACAAGCCTTTGGTTCTTACAACCAAATCCACCCGATTCCCACTTTCACTGGCAGTATATTCCAAGCACTTTATTCTCTATTTGTAAAAGAAAAAAAACGCCTTCCACATCTATAAACTTTCCCTCTTTCACCTTAAAGAACCACAGACCACAGCTCAGAAAACAGACCATTCAGCCCTTCTAGTCTGTGCCAGCCACCACTCCATTAGTCCCATTGACCTACTTCCATTCTATAACCTTCCAGACCTCTCCCATCCATGTATCTATCCAATCTATTCTTAAAACTCAAGATCGAGCCTGCATTCACCACATCAGATGGTAGCCCATTCCACACTCCCACCACTCTCTGAGTGATGAACTTTCCCCTAATGTTCCCCCTAAACATTTCCCCTTTCAGCTTAAGACTATGACCTCTCATATTTATCTCCCCCAATCTAAGTGGAAAAAACTTTCTCACATCCACTCTGTCTAAACCTCTCATAATCTTGTAAATCTCTCCTCATTCTTCTTTGCTCCAAGGAATAAAGTCAAAACCTGTTTAATCTTTCCCTGTAACTCAACTCCTGAAGACCTGGCAACATCCTAGAAAATCTTCTCTGCACTCTTTCAATCTTTTTGATATCTTTCCTCTAGTTAGGCGACCAGAACTACACACAATATTCCAAATTTGGCCTCACCAATGTCTTTAAAAAAAACTTCAACATAACATCTCAACTCCTATACTCAATACTTTGATTTATAAAGGCTAAGATGTCAAAAACTTTCTTTACAACCTTGTCCACTTGCAACGCCACCTTAATAAATACAAATCTAGTATTTGACATTTCCACCTGGGGTGGGGTGGGGGAGGGGGGGAAGCTCTTATCTATTTTATCACCCTCTATCATAATTTTATAAACTTATTTTTGATCTCCTTTAAGACTCTGATACTCCTGAGGAAACAGCCCAAGTTTGTCCATGTTCTCCTTCAACTAATACTCTCTAATCCAGACAGCAAACCAGTGAACCTCTTCTTCACCCTCTCCAAAGCCTCTGCATTTTATAATGTGGCACCCAGAAATGCACACAATACTCCAAAGGAGACCTAACCAAAGTTTTATGTGACCGCAACCATGACTAACCAATTTATATACCCAATGCCCTGCCCAATAAAGGTGCATGTTGTACATCTTCTTTCCCTCCTTGTGTTACCAGTTTAAGATCTATGAATTTTTAATCCCAAGATCCCTGTGGAAACACCTCTGGTCACAGACTTCCAGTCAAGGAAACACCCTTTCACCATTACCTTTTGTCTTCTTTAGCCAAGAGAATTCTGAATCCAGAATTACAGAGATATTTATATCTACTTATCCACAGATAATATTACAGAGGACTGCAGAGTAGTCAATGTTGTTCCTTTGCTTAAGGACAATAGGGATAATTCAGAAAATTATAGGCCAGTGATTCCTACATAAATAGTGGGAAGGTATTGGAGAGGATTCTTAAGCATAATGTTTACTTGCATTTGGAAAAGCAAGAGCTTTGTGGAGGACAGGTTGTGACTTGTGAACAACTGAGTTTTTGGGGGGAGGTGGTGAAGAGAGGGTAGGGCAGTAAATGTCAACTGCATGGATTTTTTGAGACATCCGATAAGGTCCCTCATGGTAGGCTGGTCCAGAAGATTAAGACACAAGGGATAAACAATAACATTTATGATCCTTGTCTTTTTTCCTCATTGGAACTTGCTGGTCTTGAATTCTGACCATTAAGTGACTCACAAAGTGAACTCATTAAGATCTTCAGCCTACTTACGATTCTTTGTCCCAAATTTGTAGCTCTCAGCTATTCCTAACCACTTCAAATTAATCTAGCTCCTCGCATCATTAAACAGGACATTGTCTGTTTCACACAAGAAGATTTTAATGTGCCCTTTATTTCTACCCCAATCATTGCTGTGCTTCCTATTCATTTTACACTTACAGGTTGCTTTGATTTGGGCTCCCAATTCCCAGGATACTATTTGTTTTAACAATAATTGGCCATTTATTTAATGTGAGCTATATCGCTCTTGAGTTTCTGCTTTTTGTACAACTGTTGGGGCAGCCATGTTGTCTTCAATCCAATTGTAACTTGGTTGTGTGATAATCCTTGATGGATCCTTGCGACTTGAACTTGCTGTGTTCAGCACTCTTGTCAAGTTCCATAGAGGTTTTGAGCAAACAAGATTCTGTGTGGGTCACTGTAAAAACAACAAAACATTTGTTTTCAAACTCTACATTCAAGTAAATTTTGTCATGTACATGCCAACAATATCTTTTAGCAATTGTCATCAAGACAGATTTGTAATATTTTCAGGTTGCATTGAGGAACTGCAAATATGTATTCCAAGAAGCAGTTGTTTATTTACAAGGCTGCTCACAAATGGTACCACTGTATACATGTTAAGACTATGAATTTTTGCAAACTGAATATTCAAGACTGTCTGTGGATCTGTTTCATAAGTGGCCATGCTACATGAGTCTGCAGTCCAAAGGGATCGTAGTATAAACATATACTCAGAAAGCAGCATGTTTAAAGATGCAGTTCAGCAATCTTGATTGAATTGGTGTGATGGGATAGCCATGATCCTTCAAAAACTATTCATACATTGATTCCCCCATTCCTTAACCTACCGATTTTTATTTTATTCCATAAAACTATCAGACAGGAGCAGAATTAACCTGGGCAGCCCATCGACTCTGCCATTCAAATCATCCTTTTACTCTGAAGCTGTGCCCTCTGGTAATGGAAACATCTTCTCCACGTATACTGTATCTAGCCCTTTCAATAAGATTTCCCCCCTCATCCTTCTAAACTCCGTATCATTTCACCTTCTTTCTTCTTCACCCTCTCTCACTTCTGGGAAAAATCACCTAAGATTCCTCACAGGTTTTATCAAACAAAATTTGATGCCAAGCCACAAATTGGAGTAGATAACTAAATATTTGCTGTACAAAAATAGATTTATAAAGAAAAGAGATGTAAAGGAAAAGAGAAAAGGCAATTTCTGACAGAGAATTCCAGAAATTAGAATATGAGTGGATAAAGACACAGTTGCTACAGTAATGGTGCACCAGTTCCAGATGAAGCATGATGAAGAGGGAATAAATTGAAAAGAAAAAAATATCCCTGAGGCTTGTGAGAATGGAGAAAAATAAAGGCATGAGATTAGAGGGTAAATTTGTGATAGTACAGATTCTATCACCAATGTGTATATGTACAGATGGTAATGTAGGATGACTGTGATTGGCTGAGAGTGTAGCCACACCTACTGGCAGGTCTTAAAGAATTGCTCCTAGCCAGACCAGGTCATTCTGGACTGGTCGACCTACTTGTGATATGCTCCAGTCTTTTAGTTAATAAAAGCCTTGGTTTGGATCAACAAGTCTTTGGTTCTTTCGACGCGCAATATAAAATTGAAAATACTGATTTGACCAAACTCAGTCGTGCAAGTTTGGAAAACCATTAATTTAATGTTTTGCACATGAAGAGAAGAGACTAAAATAATTGGAAGTGAATATTTAATTATGTCAAGCCACTGACTTTTCTGAATTTGATTGAATTGTTTATTGTCACATTTACTAAGATACAGTGAAAAGCTTTGGTTTGCATGATATTCAGATAAATCAACTCATTCTTAAGTACAGTTTAGCAGATAGTGCAAAGCCACTGTTACCATGGAGATGTTTAAGATCCTAACAATATTTGAAAAGAAAGCATCCTTGAATCTGGATGTTCTGTTTTTAAGCTTGTGGTGCAATGTCTGCCTAATGGAAGGGAGGTTGAAAGGAGTATGACTGGGGTGCAATAGGTCACTTAGTATCTTGGCAGTTTTCACAAGGCATTGGGAGATACAGATGGAGACAATGCATGGGGAGGCATGATGGCATAAAGTTTCTGCACATTTGAGCAGAGTGATTCCAATACCAACCTGTAAAGGAGTGGTCTCAACCTTTTTCTTTCCACCCACATACCACCTTAAGTATTCCCTCTGCCATATATGTGCTCTGTGATTAGTAAGACATTGCTTAAGGTGGTATGAGGTGGAAAGAAAAAGTTTGAAAACCACTGTTTTAATCGTATCTAATTGACTCGTTATGTGCATGGTTTCATAACTCCAAAGAAAATGGGCCAATGACAATTTTTCTCAAACAAAATATTTCAGTAACAATTGGGTCTAGAGCAGTGGTTCTCAACCTTCCCTTCCCACTCACAAACCATCTTAAGCAATTCCTTACTAATCACAGAGCACCGATTGCTTAGGGATTACTTAAATTGGTATGTGAGTGGAAAGAAAATGGTTGAGAACCACTGGTGTAATGCATCTGAACAGGATACTTTCTGGTGCATCAGTAAAAATTGGTAAAATACTTCGCAGATATGCCAAACTTCCTTAAGCTTCTGTGAAAATAGTATTTGCTGTACTTAGTCACGACATCAATCTTGTTTATATCTTCTTTCAAGGCAACACTCCCATCAGAGTCTACTGTTGAGATTTTATGTACTTGCAACAATGAACTAGCTAGTACAAAACTGTCATGAACATCAATTAATGTAAAGAGGAGATCTTTATACATATATTTTGTGTAAGCGTGTCAGTCTTGGTAAATGGAAGAGACCGTCAGCAACCTGTACAGAAAGTATACACTGCTTAATTAAGATACATCCAATTTCATTGCTCATATTGCCAAAGACCAAAAAATCATCTAAAGCAATCTTTAACTTATTTTTTAATGCCTGGTATGGAAATTTTGTTCTTTATCAAAATTTTTTTCAAGATTATTTTATTGTCATGCAATAAAACAGAAAATGTGATATTACACAAAATTTCCTTTAGTCTTGAGTAAGGCAGACAGATTCGCTGTCAGCAAAAATTGCCCAGCACCACAAGCAGCCAGCGAATGAGAAGCAAAAGAAAGTCCCCCAAGAATCAGTGAATGTCCATGACATTGCCTCCAGTGCTCCGACAGCCTCTGCAGTCCAAACCACCAGCTCCAGATGCACACCTTTGACATGATCAGGAAGCCTCCAACACCTTCTCGTGTCCCAATTCCAATACCTGGTACCCTTCAGCCAGTCTCGAGCTTGACTGCAACCAGGCGCAAGTCCTTTGACTGCAGTCATCACCAGCCTGCAGCCTACATAAGTCCCTTGTCTCAAGTCACTAACAGCCCTTTTCCTTTGTATTCCTCAGCCTCAGAGCCCCTCACAGACCTGTGGGCCATCTCTTCTGTTTCTCCTCAAACAGGGGTGTTCTTCCATTTTCTGGCGCCCTGCTCCAGTCCTCTGCTTCCCCAGAGTCCGCAACTCCCTTTGGCTGCTGCCGATCTTAGGCCCAGACCCCACAGTCAAGGGATTTTAAAATAAACCACGATTGGCTCCTTTAAAGCCTGAATAGAACCAATGGCAGTTGAACTGGGCGGTTGGTACCTGCAGGCAGCTGAGTCTTCACTCCCCACTCTCCGCAGGTTCACATCTGCAGCGGTGCTGCCATTACAACAGCTCTGGCAGTGCCACCATTTTTTTAACATTTTTTTAGCTGTTGTATAGGACAATCCTCAAAACTCCAAAATGTCATGTTAAAATCAGGGGTCATCCCAGACAAAGAGTATAAAATTCGCAACACCGCTGCCATCCTTTCGACAGCTCCGATGCAATCTCGTGCATTCTCTGTTAGTTATTTGCAACATCTCAGCGCGCCTGTGTGGGGTCCATCCGCCTAGCCTGACTGCTGTTGGCTCAAAACAGGCTTTAAACCGTCTGTTACAGGACCTGATATTTGTTTATTTTAAAATATCCAAATAAATTTGTTATTAAAATATTGTGATTTTGCTTTTAACAGCATCCACTAGTCAGCGATACAGCCAGATTTTTGGGGATCATCTTATACAAAGGGTATCGCTCAAAACTAACATTTCAGGTGGAAATTCCAGGGTTGTCCTATACACAATTCATCCTATACAACAGTATATATGATACATAATCCTCCAGTCCTTGGATCTAACTGAAATTTACACAAAAACTATAGGGCAACTTCAGCTTGTTCTATTACTTGATGAATTTTGTTTATTTTGCTTCAAGTAGAAAGTACCATCATCTTCATAAAATTGGTTCACAAAATCATGTAATAATTGAATTATTGCTCTCACATGTAAAAACCTTAGTTCTCTGTTTTTTCCAGGCAAGTCAACTCATATATTTGATAGTAAAATGTCAAATAGTGCAGGGTATAGAGGAAACAAACCACCACGCAAAGAGATCACCTTTTTCCAGTGCAAGATCCATTTAAGAGTCTGAAGACAGTAGGAAATAACATCCATGAATCTTAAAGTTCATGATTTCAAGCATGTCTATCTGATAGAAGGGGAAAGAAGAGAGTGTGACCAAGGTGAGATGAGACATTTGAAATGTTAGATGCTTTCCAAGACATAGGAGGGAAAGACCACGTTGGAGGGGAGGTTGGTTTTACATGATGGCCCAGCTGTTTCTCATGGTCTTGGGCAGAGCTGTTCCCATGACAGGCATGATACTTTGTGTGGTGAATATTTAAAAGCTGGTAAGATACCTCAGGGACATACCAAATTTTTTCATGCTTCTGAATAATTAGTCTTTGGTTCCCTTTCTTGGTTGTAACAACCCGATTGACCGGGACAGGATATTGGTTATATGTTGG
Source organism: Narcine bancroftii (assembly GCF_036971445.1). Lineage (NCBI taxonomy): Eukaryota > Metazoa > Chordata > Chondrichthyes > Torpediniformes > Narcinidae > Narcine > Narcine bancroftii. The sequence goes on along the minus strand of NC_091479.1, from coordinate 82,921,627 downwards.
CTTTTGACATTGAAGTTCTCCACCTCAGTGCTGTTAATATGCGCAGAGATGTGTGCCCCTCTCCATCACCTGAAGTCAATAATCACCTCCTTCTTTTTGCTGACATTGAAGGAAAAGCTTGTTATCTTGACGACACCACCAGATTCTCTATTTCCTTCCTTTACTCCATCTCGTCATTGTTTGAGATCTGGCCTGAGGTAGCATTGTCGTCTTCTTGGCCACACAGTCATAACATATAGGGAAGATGGCAAGTAAGGCTGAGTATGTGCCCCTTCAGGGATGTTCAGGATTATCATGACCAATCTTTCGAAGCAATTCATCATAATGAATATCAGGTAATAGATGTCACAAGCTAATACTCGTTAAGGAACAATGCCTTGCATTAATTTAAATTTATTTTTTAATTTGGACATATGGCAGTGATAACAGGCATTTCCAGCCCATGTGATCAATTAACTCCATATGTGGAACTGGAATAACAGTGGAATTCTTGAAGCAGATTAGAACTTCACTTGCAGCAGGGAGAGGTTAAGGATGCTGTGAATACTCCCTCCAGCTAATTTGTGCAGGTCCTCAGGACACTGCCAGGGACTCTATCCAGACCAGACCTTCTCGTAGGTTTATTCTCAGAAAGGCTGATATAGGAGTCACGTGATGGAGTAGTGGCCGGTAGGGTAAAACCAGCCCTCTCTAGAATAAAAGAAAAAAGTCAAGAAAAGACAAAGTTCAACAAATATAAAATATAAGGAATAGAAGATAAAGTTGCAGAGAAGAGAAAGAAGATGGCACTCAAAAAGGAAAAAGTAAAAACACAGGAAAAAATGAAGAAAAGTCACCGTAAAAGAGAGAAGAAGGCCTTACCTGCACGAAGGAACAGGGAGCCGTGGTGGTGAAGAACCTCTATTCTCTGAGGTTGGTGTGGCCCTGCGGAGTCGCGACCCCCCGACCAGTGGACTGCAAAAATGGTTCTCTGAGCCAAACAAGTGCACAATCAAAGGTAAAAGAAAACACCAATAGGAGGGGGGCTCAGCTGAGGAGCAGGCAACCACAGTGCGACCAGCTGAGGGATGCCCGACACCAGGGCTCTCAGCTGGAAGATGAGAAAGGTGGCAGGAGAGGGAGTGAGGTACCAGGCAAGAAAGAAAGTCGACGGGGTGAATGGCAGGAGGCCCGAAAGATGAGCAGCCCAGAAGGGGAGGACCAACAGCAAGAGGCCCAACAAGACGAGGCCCTACAAAGTGATACAAGGAACTCATCAGGAAAATCAGAAGAGATACAGATGCAAAGAAGAAAAGAAGAAGTCACAAACACAGGTACAGATACAGAAGAGGAGGAAGAAGAAGAACAAGATCTTCACAGAGAAATAGAAAGTAAAACAGATGGACAGAATATAGATAAAGCTTTTTTTGAAGTACAGATGAGAGTATTAAAAGAATGGTTGTCATGGATAAATTGGGAAACAGACTGAGATTACCAGAAGGAAGCAGCTTTGAATATGTGATTACAGACACAATGATAATTAAAAGATTTATATTGAACATGTACATTAAGCTGCAAGATAAGGAAAATAATAAACCTAAACAAAAGTGGGAAAAGGATTTAAACATAAAGTTAAAAAATGAAGCATGGGAAAAGTTATGTTCTGGAACTACAAAGAATACAATAAACACAAGGTTACACATGATACACAGTTACATGGTTACACGCCTCAAAAGTTAAAAGAATGGGATCCAACATTATCAGATAGATGTTTTCGCTGTAAGAAGGTAATGGGAACAACAGTACATGCAATTTGGGCATGTACGAAAATGAAAGTGTTTTGGGAAGATCTAAATCAGATATTAAATAAAATCACAAAAAATAACATACCAAAAAATCCAGAGATCTTTCTTCTAAGTAACCTAAGAAGTAAGGAATTAGGCCTCAAATTGGATAAAGCACAAAAAAGATTTATTACAATAACCTTAGCAGTAGCAAAAAAATGTATAATGTCAACTTGGAAAATGGAAGAGAGTCTGAGAATACAGCAATGGTACATGGAAATGAATAAATGTATTCCATTGGAAAAAATAACATAATTTTAAAAATAAAGTCACATTATTTAAGCAAATTTGGGAACCGTACATGGAACATAACAGAGAGGGCTTGCCTCGGACCTCCACCCCCTAAAATGATAAGAAGACAAAATGGCTTGATTCAGTGTGTAAAAGTAGATGACACAATTTTCTTGTTTATTTTTCATTGTGTGAAGACGTTGTTTTATTGTATTGTATATGTTGAATATTTATTGGTTTTGGAAAGGGGTGGGAAGGGGGGAGGGAGGGTAGGGGAAAAGGGGAGAAAATGCCACTGTATATTTAATGAGAAATGTTTGTATATATTTTGATTGATTTGGTTCACAGTGTGAAAAATAAAAAATTATATATGAAAAAAAGAAAGGCTGATATAATATCTTTATTGGCAACCTTGAGTGCAGATACAGATATTGAGAGTGATGTTTTCACACTAACTTTCTGTTTAAAGTGAGCATAGGATGTATTGAGATTCTTGGGGAGGAATATTTTGTTGACTGTGATTCTTCCCAAATTCGATTTGTGGCCCATGCATACGTTGCCACAATCACTGGATGTCTGTAAGGTAATAATTGCCAAAACACGTCTTTTTTTGAAAACATAAGCACAACTCTAAAAATGATCTAATGCATTGTTCTCAAAACTAAACGTTTTCCAAGTAGTTTATTGCAATGGCGTAGCAATTAGCACAACGTCTTTAAGCACCTGCGATCGGGACTTGACCGTGGTTCGAATCGCGCACTGTCTGTAATATGTTTGTACTTTCTCCCTGTGTCTGCATGGGTTTTACCCGGGGGCTCCGATTTCCTTCCACCATTCAAAACATACGGGGGTGTAGGTTAATTAGGGTAAATTGGGCAGCACAGACTTGTGGGCCAAAATGGCCTGTTACCATGCTGTATGTCTAAATAAATAAAATAAAAAACTTTATGCTTTTGGTCTGGTTATTTAAAGCAATGTGGGTGGGATAGACAAATGATCTGCTTCATGGAAAAATGGAATCTGACTAGGGCTTTTTGTTAAAGTAAAGCATTTATTGAAAACTTCAAAAACAAATGGCTTCTAAATTTAGGTTCTTGAAAAAAAAGATCTCAGCTAATTGTTGTTGTCCAATTGAAAAGGGGAATGTGGGAAGCAAACAAATAGGTTTTTAATAAGGCCTGAAAGATGTAAGCAAATTCATGGACTGACCAAAGGAGAAAGAGCACATACCTACAAACTTCAGGGTCCTTAACCAAATTAGTTATAAACTGATTTGTTCAGGAATTAAATTGCTTGTGGCTGTCTGCTGAAGTAGAAATTGGGCAAGATTGAGGTGTGCCTTTAAGTTATCCAGTTGAGAGCATGGCTGTCTGTCAAGACTAGCTGTCTCCATCCAGACAATTATTATTCTGCCTCACCAGACATTATCTCTGTCTATTACTATACAAAACTCCTAAATTATACACTGGAGGAAGCAGGCTGGCGACACAATGTAGGTTATTAAGTGCTGCAAAGATAATTCTGATGTAAAACATGCACTTTGTTTGCCAACAATTCCATGTACACTAACTTAATAAAATTGAAATATCTACTTGGAAGACAGAAGCCTTGCATTCTTTATTTTAAAGGTAATTGTAAATTATGGTGGTTAAAGTAGCTTGGATATCATTGTACAAGAATAGCTGTGTCTGGGTACATTATATTAAGTTTATGGTTCCTGCTGATTTGTGCTGAAGTTTCGAGGGAGGGGACCTGAAACCACAGAGGCTGACTCAGAAAGGAAGATGCTTATCAAGTAAGCCATTACAGGCCTATTCAGAGAAAAGTAATTCTGGATTTTTTTTCCCCTCCAAAATTAATCCTAACAGATTCTCAGGTGATGATGACAATCGTAAGATATATTACTCAACATTCTTATCTGACTTACAAGTGATGTAGAGGAATTAGACAGACAATAACATATTATCTTGAAAATGAAATGCAAAGTAGTTCTGTAGCTCTATTTTGCTTTTTGACGTCTTCTAGGGTCCAATTAATTTGCCTGTTTTGGAATCCCCAGTGAAGCCCATTTTCACTATGGAGGACTTTGATTTGGCTTTACTCTTACATCTTCACCGGTATTATTAGGCCCTGAATCAAATTCTCAAATGGGTATTACTACTCCTGGCTATCATTTACACTGTAAATAAAATAACAGATCACACTCGTACTATTTACTTTGTTGTCAGTTGTGTTGAATTTCCCATGCAGCTTTTTCCTGATTTGTAGATTGTCAAATCACAGTAGAAGAGAAGTTAGGTACAGATAGTTCAGGAAATAATAGACCAGATCTCACAGGAAATGCTGGCCATTCCAAGTTCACAGATTGCAATTTAACCATTTTGTAAAGTATTACCAAATTCAGGATTTCCTTTACCACCAACTTCAATTCTGCACTTTGTTATGCCTCACCAACAGCAATTGAGAGATGCATAAACAGGTAAGTTCAACACAAAATGTATTAACAATAATAGAATTATCTTAATAAACTTAACACCCAAACATAAGCCCTTATGGCAACTCTACATTAACAATATACATTTATAAGGTGTAGGTGGGGGAGAAAACCAGACCATTACAGTCCAAGCTCAAAATGCCGCAAAAGAAAACTCCCAAAACAAAATCCTCAAGTTAGTCATGTCAAGTTCATCAGTCAAAAAAGAACAGCTCAGAGTCTGGTCTCTAGGCCCTCTGGGTCTTTTAGTTGGATGTGGAGACAGATGGCCATGATCACTGTAGACTTAACAACTTTCCTGATTTTCAGATGTGGCAACAACTATCTTTGATTCCTTCACACGGAAGTTTTCACTGCATGAGTTTCATGCCTCTGAAGCCCACTTTAAGGTTAACAAGAGACCTTCTGTCACACAAGCCTTCCCCTCTAAACACCCTCTCTTGGGTCGTCAAGTGACTCCTGTCACACAAAGTCCTCCTCTTGGAAGGAGACTGGGGAAGCCCAGTCGGACACACAGACACACACTCTGGGTATCAGAGTGGCGCAAATTGCTGTCAGAACATGCTGGCACCCACGGACAAAGTAGCTCAGTCATCTTTCTCCCACTGAAGCTACTGAGTGAGCAAATTAACAGACAGTTATGGACAGCAGTCGTAACACCCGTGAACGAAGCAACTCAAGCCTCTTGTTTGCTGAAACTGCCGGGTGAGCACGCACACGTAGACCAAGCATCTGACTGACTGCCCTCTGACTAACTGAGCAACCTGATCAAAACTCAGCATGCTGGGCTCTTCAACTGCCCCAGCACGTCCCTTCAGCTCTCTCTGACTGGTGGAGAGAGGTTGATGACAACAGCGGGAAGGCTCTCTGCCAGCCCACAAGCTTCTAGCACGTGGTTCTCACGCTTCTGACAGCTGTAATTTCCCAGCGCTGTTTCAGCACTTCCACAACAGTGCACGATCCTCTCTTTTCCACTGTAGGTTCAGTCCTAACCCTGGTCCAAAAATAAAATTCTCCAGGGTCCATAACACCTTGTTGTATACCTAATAAACTCCAGTACAGAATGCAAAATTGAAGCATTTCTCTGAAGAACAATGGGCTCCATTTAGTTGAAAGGTGAGGAATAGCTATGAGGAGATGTTTCTTTACATGTTTTTGAAATGATTTAATTTAATTTTTAATAGTGCCTGTATACTTTGTTATATTCAGTAAGCTTTAGATTGTTTGATTTTTAACTATGTTTGAATGTTTCTAAACAATAAGGCACCACAATAGCACAGGTAGTAGATCTTGTTAAATTACGGTTCCAGCAATCTGGGTTCGATCTCAACCTTCAGTGACCATGTGACATTTGCATGCTCTCCCTGAGGCTGCATGGATTTCCCCTGGGAGTTCTGGTTTCCCTCCCACATTCTAAAGAGGCATGAGTAAATTGCCCCAGATCTGAGGTGAGTGGTAGAATGAAAAAAATTGCATAGTAGGATGGATATCCATAAATGTGCAATATGTTTGTGAATTATGTTGATGGATGGTGATCTAGTGCAGTTTGGCAAAGGAATAATTACTCACTGGGATTACAAATGGAACAGGATATAAACCATGTTTGGATGATTTGGAGTTTTATTTTCAACTTGGAATGCCAACATGAACATACAAGTTCTGTGAAACATAGCAAACATGTTTATGTAATCAAATGTGCCAGGGGTAAAAGTTGCCACACTCACACATTCTCCTCATACAGTTCATTAAAATCATATCCCCGTACAATACTGGCAGATTTAGAAATTGAACCGATAAAGCCGTGAACTTTTAAGAATAAGTTATTCACTTCCAAAACCTATCACATTAACATTGCCATCTATTACGAAATTGAAATTAGAACAGAAAATGGTGAAAATACTGAGCCTGCGCGCAGAAAAATAAAACAAGGTGCACTGTATTTTCTCCATCTTCTTGAGTAGTCTTAAGACTCAGTAGCAAGAGGAGAGGGCAGCATGCTTTGCGATCAAATTGAACATTGTTGAAATTTTGGAGATCGGCCCAATTTGTTTAGAGATTAAAAAATGTGAAAGTTTTAATTGAAAAGAATCCCATTTTAATTCTGGATCAGAGAAAGGAAAGACATGCTTGGTTGAAATCACTATTCCTCATGGTTATGAAGATCTTGTCATCTGAATAAAATGGTCATTTCAAATGCACTGATATAAATGATGGTACAGTAAGAGTCTGATGAAGACAGAATCTAGGAAAATTGAATTGACTTTAAAAGATGTAAATTGGAAAGAAATACAATTGAGTGTGACATTGGAATTGTATTAGCTATTGGTGAGCAATCTTCAGGAACTGGCAGTTAGTAGGAGATGGAAAGGTGGAGATGAGAAGATAGAAGTCACAATTGCATGGGAAAAGCTTGAAAACAGGAAGGGAGAGACAGGCCACGAGTAGGAGTGGAAAGGGATCAAATTGGGATTGTACCATCTTTCATTATTCAAAATTGAGCCAAGAAAAATCATTCACCATTTAAAATATTTTCAATATATTTATGCAATTATTCCATTGTTATCATTGATACCTTGGAGGTAGTGAGAGGGAGGAAAACATCATATAAAAGTTTAGAAATCTGGAAGGTGACAAATTTGAAATTAAATTAATAGAATTCTTTTCATGTTTCCTATCCAAGTACATCAATGGCATTCAGTCACATTAAACCTGAACAAATAATTTATGATTAATGGATCTACATCCCCACATGCATACAACAGAAGACTTTATTGATTTCCAAATGGTACATATTAGAAGGAATCTCCTAAATTAGTTCACTGATACCATGAGGTACCATACTGAATTGATCAATGTTAAACTATAATAGTTGGTTTGGATTTTGCTAAGGAAGTGGAATAATGTTTGGTTAATATAAATAGAATTCAATGATCTTTGGCTTGGCTTCGCGGATGAAAATTTATGGAGGGGGTAAATGTCCACGTCAGCTGCAGGCTCGTTTGTGGCTGACAAGTCTGATGCGGGACAGGCAGACACGGTTGCAGCGGTTGCAGGGGAAAATTGGTTGGTTGGGGTTGGGTGTTGGATTTTTCCTCCTTTGTCTTTTGTCAGTGAGGTGGGCTCTGCGGTCTTCTTCAAAGGAGGTTGCTGCCTGCCGAACTGTGAGGCGCCAAGATGTACGGTTTGAGGCGATATCAGCCCACTGGCGGTGGTCAATGTGGCAGGCACCAAGAGATTTCTTTAGGCAGTCCTTGTACCTCTTCTTTGGTGCACCTCTGTCACAGTGGCCAGTGGCGAGCTCGCCATATAACACGATCTTGGGAAGGCGATGGTCCTCCATTCTGGAGATGTGACCCACCCAGCGCAGCTGGATCTTCAGCAGCGTGGACTCGATGCTGTCGGCCTCTGCCATCTCGAGTACTTCGATGTTAGGGATGAAGGCACTCCAATGAATGTTGAGGATGGAGCGGAGACAACACTGGTGGAAGCGTTCTAGGAGCCGTAGGTGATGCCGGTGGAGGACCCATGATTCGGAGCCGAACAGGAGTGTGAGTATGACAACGGCTCTGTATACGCTTATCTTTGTGAGGTTTTTCAGTTGGTTGTTTTTCCAGACTCTTTTGTGTAGTCTTCCAAAGGCGCTATTTGCCTTGGCGAGTCTGTTGTCTATCTCATTGTCGATCTTTGCATCTGATGAAATGGTGCAGCCGAGATAGGTAAACTGGTTGACCGTTTTGAGTTTTGTGTGCCCGATGGAGATGTGGGGGGGCTGGTAGTCAAGGTGGGGAGCTGGCTGATGGAGGACCTCCGTTTTCTTCAGGCTGACTTCCAGGCCAAACATTTTGGCAGTTTCTGCAAAACAGGACGTCAAGCGCTGAAGAGCTGGCTCTGAATGGGCAACTAAAGCGGCACCGTCTGCAAAGAGTAGTTCACGGACAAGTTTCTCTTGTGTCTTGGTGTGAGCTTGCAGGCGTCTCAGATTAAAGAGACTGCCATCCGTGCGGTACCAGATGTAAACAGCGTCTTCATTGTTGAGGTCTTTCATGGCTTGGTTCAGCATCATGCTGAAGAAGATTGAAAACAAAAGAAAAGATGAGAATTCAATGATAACAATGAAATAATTGCATAAATGTATTGAAAATATTTTAAATGGTAAATTATTTTCTTGGATCGATTTTGAATAATGATAGAATGTACAATCCCAATTCAATCCCTTTCCACTCTCCCTATTTTCAAGCTTTTCCTACACAATTGTGACTTCTATCTTCTCATCATGGTCTTTCCATCTCCTACTAACTGCCAGTTTCTGACGACAGCTTTCTTGCACCATCATGCCCATATTCTCTACCTTCCTGACCATTTTATCTGCTTCTCACTCCCTAATTGCTGGAGACTGAGTATCTGCAGGTTCCGGCCACTGGGTTCTCTCCTGGGCTCCAGTGGGAATATCCATTCAACAAGCCCCCAGGTCGGAAACCATACCTCAAAGTATTACAAAGATCTCCAGTCTTCTGCCATTGCAGCTTCATTGCTTTTCACCTCTCCCTGCTCTCCCATCTCTTTGTGAATATTTCAGCCCGATGTGTTCCAGACATCAAGCTGAGCAAACTTTGAAAAAGAACTCTTCCTTGTATCTTAACCAAATATTGTTAATTCACCAGAGTAAACAACAAATATGAATAGAGTGCACAAAGTAAATATTTTCTGTGTGAATGTAAAGTTGATGATTAGCAAAGCCACAGCAGTCGGAGGAGCAGCATGAAAGAAACGTGGAAAGGAGGATATTCAGCACAGAACGATGAGCTACGAATGACAATCAATCATAGTTGATCAATACCACAATGTCATTTATCTCTTTGATCTATATCACTGACAATAATCCTTTCATCTCAGGTTAAAATTCATTCAGCGCCCACTGCATTTTTGAGGAGATTGTTCCTCATTTGTGTTGAGAATTTTCCCTCCTAAATAATAGTTCTAATTTTAAAATGTATGTTCCTCCATAAATTGTTTATTCATACCCAATCTATCAAAATCACATTCTTATAAACCCTTTAATTAAACCACTCATCAACCTTTTATTCTTGTCAGAATGCAAAGTAAGTTATGTAACCTGTCCTCATAATTTATCTCTTTTAATGAGTGGGCCTCATGTGGATAGTTTCTGAAAATGGACACTGGGATTCCCATGGAGCAAGTAACCTGGCCATGTTGCTTTCATTGTAGAGAACATTCCAAATTTGTATTGGCTGCACGTTAATAATGATTTTAATGTGCTACTAGCGTCAACTTGTGTTGTTAATGGCCTTAGCAGGGAGCCCAATTTTATGAATGGCTTATAACAGTTAAAATAGTCTGCCCATCTTAAAACTAGCCTGCAGTCTTTAAAGCTGTGTTGGAGTGTGGCTACAGCAGATCCTCACTGGCATTCAAGAGTTGAAGCAAATTCTACTTTTTCAACAACTCTGTACAGAAGGCCTTCTATGGTAGACTAGGAGAAAGGGTCATCAGTATCCTTAGGAATCAGGAGATCCTCTAAGCACACATTCAGAAGACAATGGTGCCATAGAACATAGAACAGTACAGCAGAGGAACAGACCCTTCAGCCCACGTTAATGCTAAACATGGTCCCAAAATTAAATTAAATATTTGCTTTGCTGTAATTGTTATGTTATGTTATGTTATGTTACTTGCACCTGATACTATCTATTCCCTTTATATTCACATGTCTGTCTAGAAGCCTCTTCAAAACTACTATTATATCTTCTTCTGCCACTATTCCTGGCATTATATTCCAGACACTTACCACTCTCTGTATATAAAGAAAGACAAACTTGTCCTTCACATCTTTTTTAAACTCCTCATCCACCTCACTTTAAATGCATGCCTTCTTTTTACTCTGGTGGTGGGGGGTGGGGAGGGAAGAAATCTGTTTTCTCTATCAAAGCCTCTCATAATTTTATAAATTTCTATTAGGTCACAGTCTCTTACGCAGTAGAAAAAAATAATCCAAATTTGTCCAACCTCTCCCCACAGTTGATCCCCTCTAACCAAGGCCACATCCTGGTAAACTTCGTTTGGACACTTTCCAATGCTTCCACATCTTTTCTGTAATGGCACAATCAGAATTTCACAAAAAATTCTAAGGGCAGCCTAAACCAAGTTTTATATAGATGCAACATGTCGTCCTTACTTTTATACTTAATACCATGCCCAATGAATACAACCATACCATACACTTGCATACCACCAATCTCAGAATCCAAACTGTCAATTCATCATACATGCATACCATCTGAATCAGCCAACCAGAAGAAATCTTATCAAATGCCTTAGTAAAGATCATGTGGACAGCATCCACTCTCATAAACCTCCCTTGTTACCTCCTCAAAAGTCTCAAAAGTTAGGATAAATTGGTAGTTTTTTTCAGGTTGACCAGAGGGATACTTTAGGTATCAGTTCTGTAGCCTCACCTATTGTAATCCACTGTTGTAACTTGGTTAAAGAAACCAAATGTGGTGTGGCCAAATTTGCTGACAATACCATAGTAAGTGAAAACCAATATGTGAGAAGGACATATAAAGAGAAACGTAGTAAATTCCAAAAACAACCTCTGCTTTTCTCCACATTTCGCCTTATTTGGCCAAAACACCTTCTGATAAATGTTGAAGACAATAAATTCTTGTAGTGCGTGTCAAAAGAACCAAAGGCTTGTTGATCCAAACCAAGGCTTTTATTAACTAGAAGACTGGAGGGTATCACATGTAGGTCGACCTAAATGTATTAAAATGAAAAAGAGATACATATGCACATGAACATGAATATTCTTTTGAAAAATGTGAGTTTGGCTCAGGTGAGAAGTTTTAAACTTAAAAATATTAAAAAGAGATTCCAAACTGCATCAAACGTGCCAATTCGCTTTTAATTCATACTTGTGCTGGAAAAATGAAGAAATAAATTAAAATGCATGATATTTGGGAAATAAATGTTGCCAAATTTCCCTTCCATAATTTCTCTTCTGAACCCAATCAACACACCCATCACCTCTACCCTCACCACACTGTATCAGGGCCAATCATAAACAAGTGAAAGAAATTAAAACCGCAACACACTGTGCCCAAATGTTACTAGACCTTGATAAATCTTTCAGTTGATCATATACTAAGATTGTAAATGCTATTCTGACTATGATATTATTTCGACTTTCAACTTTGCTGTCAACATGCTCCACTAGCAATAGATGAGTGAAATGTACCACTAACAGATCTCTTCCAGTACTTGAAGCTGTCTACTTATGTCAGCATTATTTCACATTACAGTTCACAGCAGACTTGTCTGCCAACAGGCTTTATACTGAATCTATCTCTGTTTACATTCTATAAGACACAAACCTAAACAAATTTGTTTGTGGTGCTTTCTGAATGAGACCTTTAAATACAAGGAAGTTATTCAGAACAGACCAGGGTTTTTTTAAAATTTTGTTTCAACAATTTGAATTGATGTGATTTGGGTCTTAGTATAATGTGGAAAAGCTGCAAATATCACCTGTGAATAAATTTGTTAATCGTTTTCGTATATGGACAAATAACCTGGTCCCTTAACACCAGTTCCATAGGCAAGAAAATCCAGCAGCGCCTCCACTTCCTGCGAAGGCTGAGGAAAGTTCATCTCCCACCCTCCATCCTCACTACATTCTGCGGAGAATGTGTCGGGGGCATCCTGTGCGGCTGCATCGCTGCCTGGTTTGGAAGCTATGCAAGACCCTGCAGATGATGGTGGGGTCAGTGGAGGAGATCATTGGGGGCTCTCTTCCTGCCATGAAGGACATCTACAACATGCGGTGCAGGCGAAAGGCAATAAACATTGTGAGGGACCCCATACACCACTCATGTAATCTGTTCTCCCTTCTGCCATCTGGTAGGGGGGAAACTAGTGGAGTTGTTCAAGTGAACTGGTGTGGACTCGAAGGGCCAATATGGCCTGTTTCGGCGCTGTAAACTGTTATATGGTTATATGGTTAATGAAATAGAATCAGAATTGTGATAGTACAGATTCTATCACCAATGTGTATATGTACAGATGGTAGTGTAGGATGACTGTGATTAGCTGAGAGTGTAGCCACACCTCAGGTCTGAAAGGATTGCTCTTAGCCAGACCAGGTCATTCTGGACTGGTCGACCTACTTGTGATACCCTCCAGTCTTCTAGTTAATAAAAGGCTTGGTTTGGATCAACAAGCCTTTGGTTCTTTCGACACGCACTACAAGAATTTATTGTCTTCGACATTTATCAGAAAATGTGTTGTTTTGCACCAGCATTATTGTGCATCACCAGGTGCAAAGGTTGCTATAAATTACATTTCCATAAATACACTTTAAAAAAAGGAAAAAAGTGAGGTTCACTGTCTATTCAGAAATCTGGTGGCAGAGGGGAAGAAACTGTTTTTGTATCATTGGGCGTTCATCTTCAAGCTCCTGTACCTCCTTCCCGATGGTAGCAGTGGGAAGAGGGCACGGCCTGGGTGTTGAGGGCCTTTTAATGATTAAGGGTAATGGGGTGTTTTTTTATGCTGATTTAAATCAAGATATAATCAAACGACGTAAAGAATTTAATTCACCTAAAGCTGTATTATGTTAGAAGGGATATAAATTTGCTTTTCAGTATCCGGCAGTATTGAAGGTGTTTTATGGGAATTTTCAAACTCAGTTTTTTGAAAATGATTACGATGCTTTAACTTTTGCTAATTCCTTGCCAGACAATAGGGCAAGTCAGGATTTGATGAATCAGCCACTTGTGAAGCTTTCAGAGGTGAAGAATGAGAAGAAAGATTTGGAGTCTTTGCAGTTGATTGATATCGACAATGATGATCAAGTCAATCGTATATTGGAATCAGCGGGTCAAACATGAAAAATATGGGTTTTTTTCCGTTAGTGTTTGGTTTGGGGGGAGGTGAGCAACTCTACCACTTCCAAAGTCACCTGGTTTCCCCTTCCTGAAGTTCACAATCAGTTCCTTAGTTTTGCTAACATTGAATTGTTATGACACCACTCAACTAGTTGATCTCTTTCACCCGTTCGCTTCCTCTTTGCTGTCTGTGATTTTGCCGACAACTGTGATTCATTGTCATATTTGTAGGTGGCATTTGCAGTCATGGGCGTAGAGAGAAGAGAGCAGTGGGCTAATGACGCATCCTTAAGGTGCACCTGCATTGTCAGTGAGGGGGAGTTGTTGTTACTGATTTGCACTGACTGAGGTCTTCCGATTCAAAGATCCAGTTGCAGAGGCCCAAGTTTTGAGGCTTGCTGACCAGTACTGAGAGGTTGACGGTGTTTAAAGTTGAGCTATATTCGATGAAAAGCAGCCTCGTGTATGCAAAGACACTGTGCTGGAGAAACTCAACAGTGTCCATTATATAAGCAAGGATAAAAATGCATAACTGACATTTTAGGCTTGAGCCCTTCATCAAGGGTCCTGCCAACACTTTTTCATACCTTGATGAAGGGCTCAACAAGATGACGATTATGCATTTTTATCTTTTTGGGCAGCTGAGTTTCTCCAGCATTGTGCTTTTACTTCAACCATGGTGTCCGCAGACTTTTGTGTTTCTAGCCTCATGTATGTGTTGCTGTTGACTAGGTAATCCAGGGCTGAGTGAAGAAGGCACTTCACCTTTCAGTTACAGTCTGGATGATGGCGAAGAGGCTTCCAAGAGTTTAAAAACCTAGAAACTATTATCAAAGTCGGTGAAGACTATGCTGCACTGTGAAGACTATCCTTTTCACTCATTCACAATCATCTCTATTAATCTCAATAGATCTAACATTCACATACTTGTAACCAACATCACGCGCCTGTTCCAACACTCAGAGCTTGCGTAGATTCCCAACGATGAAAGCATTGCAGCCATGACACCCAGTCACATAACACAACATTCCCATACATAATTTCTCTCAAGTACCTTCATTTGATTCAATATGCTGCAGGTGAGGCTTTGCACATTATGGAAATATTTACCATAGGAACCATGACCAGCAATAGTACAGAGACACTTGAAATTGCTGTATGCTGCAATCCAATCACATTTCATTCTGCCCCCCACCTCCCCAACTATGCTACACCATTCTCATCATAATCACTTCTGAATTACAGGATGCTTCTGGTCCAAGGTCTACCTCTTATTTGCTCTCTTTCTTCATAACTTCCCTAACCGTGTTCCTTCTTTCAAGTAAGCCCAACTGCTAAGCAACAAGTGAGCCAAGAGACAGGCATCCATACCTTGAGCTGAAACTCCATTACAAGTCAAATACTGGCATTTCACCAACTGTAGTTAGAGGCATGGCATCTACATGCTGTCTGCACACAGGGAAATGGTTATTGGCTGCCCAGGCATCAGCAACCTAGAGGGCCATGTAACATACAAGTTCTCCTCCAGATGGTACAAATCAGGTCAACAATAGGGCAGTAAACAGATGAAAGATGGTGGGCGTACACAGCAAGAAACTTATGGACTTAGAATGGGAGAGCATTAATCACTCAACCTCTTCTGCCACCCATTATGATGTATGTTTTCTATCTGTTTCCATTCATTCGGCCCCCTTCTCTAATACCTCCCCATCCTTCTACCCCCCCCCCCCCACACACACACACACACAAACCTCTCTCGGCCCCTTTCTCTAATACCTCCCCATCCTTCTACCCCCCCCACCCCCCACCCCCCCCCCACACACACACACACACACACACACACACACAAACCTCCTCTCTCACTCGCTGTGGCCTGCTACATTATCGAACTCTGGATCTAAGTTGGTATCGACTCACTTTTCCCTTCACTTCAAAACTGACATTAGTTTACTTTAATCAGTCTTGGATATGACCCTAAACCATTTCCAGAGAAAGGGGAAGTTAAATCCAAACCTGATTCACCTGAATAATCATGCTAAAATTGAGGAATTTTTTGTACTTTAAAAAATGGAAAGGTCTGGAACTATTCTCTCGAGGAAAGAAATGGCTCAGGAGTGATCTGACAGAATCCTTTACAATCATGAATGGGTTTGATAGGGGAGTAGAGAAAATGTATCCACTGAGGAGCAGTGCAATCCCTGAAGATTTGAGTGTAAGTAGATGACTAAAGATTCAGGTCAGGAATTCAAGAAAAATATTTATGCCAGTCATTAGAAGATTCAGTGCAACACTCTAAGGAACTGTGAAAAAGTGATATTGATGCAAGTAAGAGGCAGCAAGATGAGAGAGAAAAGACAGGCCAAATAGCTTGTTTCAGTCCTGTATATTTGATGCCATGTTATGTAACTAAAACAATCTCCTGGTATTTAAAACACACGTTGATGTTTAATCATAAGAACCTTAATTAAATGTATCCATCTTTTTAATATAAATGCTTGAAATGTTTCCTGAAAACCAGCAGAAGGCAATGTTTCCATGATCTGTGGACTAAACAATTTTGATTCTGCTGGAACCCAAATTTCATTATACAATTAGGAGAAAGAAAATCAAGAAAAAGAAAGCCATAAGAATGGAGTAATTAAATTGTATAGTTAATATTTAATATACACAAAGTACTTACATATTCTGATAGATATCATTGAGCATAATGCTCATTATATTCTGTACTCAACTCACACTGATTTCCATCTGCCAATTATAGTTTATTTCATATTACAGGGGTGACTCAATATTTTCTAATTTTCTCTGCCATAATAGATTACAATTGAATTTATTGATTTAATACATTAGAAAACAGCTCAGTAAGTAATCGAGTAGGCCGCTTTCTCCTAAATTCCTGACCAATGTTGAGCCTCTTGACTGTTACTGGGACTACACTCATCAATGAGAGTGGAACATATTCCATCACATACCCGACTTGTTCCTTCTAGATGGCAGTAAAGCTTTGGGGTGTCAGGAAGTGAGTCACTCAATGAAGAATACCCAGTCTCCAACCTACTCTTGTAGTCTCAGTATTTATGTGGCTGGTCCAATTGAGTTTTTGGTCGATAGGACACACCCCTGCACTATCCTAGCTCCATGCTTTTCAGTATTGGAGTTACCAACTGTAATATCTGTGAATGTCAAGAGTAGGGCTTAAAAGGGCAAGTGCCTGTTTTCTGTGGCACAAATATTATTTGCCACATGGCTCGTGACTGAATGATGATTGAATCTTGTGCATGCAAGAATGGTTGGCTGTTCAGAGGAACTGGGAATAAAATTGTACATTGTGCAGTCACCAGCAACACTCTCATTTCTGATCTTGTATTGACAGAAATTCATTGAAGCAGTTGCAGATAGCTGGACCTCAAATATTGCCCCCAAAGCCTTCTGCAGAAATAGAATGACATTAATTGGGTTAACTTGGATGATTAACTTCCAGCATCCACAACCATTTTCCTTTCTGTGGCCTACCACTTACTTAGTCATGATGGACATGTTATCTGGGGAAGAGAATCTGTTGTGGTGTGAAACAATGGTTCCAATTTATACCAATAGTTAATTAATTAGAAGTATTGTCTAGAGTTCATATACCACAGGTTGGATAAATTTCGAGACAGTGGAGTGGTCAAGAGTTAGAGTGATGAACCAAAGCTGAGTGGCAGCATTGTAAAAGGAAACTAATGCTACATTGTCATTGAGGATGAAAGGACGGAGCCTTGAGAATAGTTGAAGGAGGCATGGGAAGTGAAAATGTGATTCTTACTTGGATACTGGCAGGTTCTATTATTCAGATGGAACGTGATTGAGAGAATGGCTCGATCAAGAATGTCAAAGGCACCTGGTAGGAATTGAAACTGTGATAGAGGATTGTTACTTAGTTTGGAGGCCTATGAAGAGGCCTCCAAAAATCAAGATTCATTTGATTGGGAACCATCATTTGAAATCTCCCAATCAGAATTCCACCCTGTTACAGGGCCTAAATAATTTGGATCATGGTTATTATAAATAATGGAAATCTATCCTCCATCATCTCCTTAGCTGAGAGTCAGAGTCCTGCAGCATGGAAGTAGACCATTTGGCCCTACTTATCTATGTTGACTAATCTAGTCCCTGTGTTTGGCTGATGTCCCATTAAACCTTTCCTATCCATGTACCTATCTAAATATTTTAAAAATGTTACAAATTACAATTAAGATAACAATGTAGTTGGTATGATTCGTAAGTTTGCAGATGACACCAAAATTGATGGTATAGTGGACTGTAAAGAAGGTTCTTTTATAGTGAAAATTAGTGATCTGTAAAAACAAGTTTCCTCTGCCTTTAAGATGCTCCACTTACCTGCATAAAAGGTCAAAGGGTGAATTGGCTGGTCCAACTAGCTCCAGGTTCCCTCCGCCTAAGGTGCTCCCTCACACTGCCCTGCTCCCTCAAGCTACTCCCCGACCCCACTCTCTCACGCCGCTTGCTCCTGTCGAGGCAGCGGGGCAGTCAGACATCAGGGTGGCAGGGCTCAGGCAGCAAGGCGGAGGGGCTGTCAGGCAGCAGGGTGACTGGGCTGTCATATCATGGTCACTGCCCTCTTTTGCCCTGGGAAGCTGGCAAGCTGCTCTGGGTTACATAAAAGGACTGTGTAATCCACCTTTTCTGTCCTCTGCATAAAAGGTAAATTTACCTTTTTAAAAAAAAACTTGAGCAAGCGATATCACAGCTTTTATGCATAAAAACCCCTTAAGATTACAACAAGATCTAGGTGAACAGAGAAAGTGGGCCAAGGAATGGCAAATGAAATTTATCTCAGACAAGTGTGAAATGTTGCTCTTTGGTAGATTAAACTAGGCCAGGACTTGCACGGTGAGGTGTAGGTCCTTTCAGTATTGTAGAACAGAGACACTTGGACGTACATTGCTCTGAGAAAACATTGATACAGATAGAGACGTGAAGAAGGCATTTGGCATGCTTGCCTTCATCAATCAGTGCATTGAGTTCAGAAGTAGACATGTACAAGATATTGGTGAGAATATACTTGGAAACTTGGTCACTCAGTTATAGAAAAATATTAGCTAGAAAGGGTGCAGAACAGATTCATGAGAATATTACGAGGACTGATGGGCTTGAATTATAAGAAGAGGCTTAGAAGGCTGGGAGTTTTCTAGAGGTTTATAAAATCATGACAGGCATAGATAAGGTCAATTGTTATCATCTTTTTGCCAGGGTAAGGGAATATAAAACAGGGCACAGATTTAAGGCAAGAGGGGGAAATTGTAAAGGAGACCTGAGGGAACCTTCTTCACACAAATGGTGGGTTGGAATAAAGAACAAGCAGGCAGAGGAAGTAGTAAAGGCAAGGACAATCTGTAACATTTTTAAAATATTTAGATAGGTACATGGATAGGAAAGGTTTAATGGGACATCAGCCAAACACAGGGACTAGATTAGTCAACATAGATAAGTAGGGCCAAATGGTCTACTTCCATGCTGCAGGACTCTGACTCTCAGCTAAGGAGATGATGGAGGATAGATTTCCATTATTTATAATAACCATGATCCAAATTATTTAGGCCCTGTAACAGGGTGGAATTCTGATTGGAAGATTTCAAATGATGGTTCTCAATCAAATGAATCTTGATTTTTGGAGGCTGCAACATATTGAAGAACATAGTTTTGAAAAGGTGTGGTGATTTAAAAGTACCACAATTTTAAAAGGTTGTTTTAATTGAGGGAATAACAGTAAATTTAAAGGAGAAGAGTAGTAGCAGGTCGAGGAAACATGAGTGGATGGAATCTTAGAAAATAAGTATAGGGTGGTTTGTGGATGGTCATGTGATCTCTCTGGCTGTAACTCAGTCAGAAGCCACTTCACCTGCCAATCAGGAGTTAGATCTCCCCCACCTGTGAGGCTATTGAATAACTAGCCCTTGCAGCTGACACATGATTGGTTCTCCAGGTGCCAGTCAATGGTTAGATCTGCCCACAGGTGAGGCTGATGCACCAGATTTGTCCTTGCAGGTCATGTGGATGGGCCCTGCATTGAAAAAGCAGCACCTGGAATTTCTCTGATCTTTCTCCTTTTTTGCTGCTGTATGAAGACCATCACTGAAATCCAAGCTACAGGAAGCTCTGTCAGGCCGACTGTAATGGGCCCGTCCTGGATCCTGAGCTGTAATGCCAATGCTGGAGACCAGATTAATTTGATATACTTCTTAGTTGTAATGAATTTACTCTTTATTACTTTGTTGATGTGATATTTTTTTTCCACCTGATGTGCGGTTATTTGTGTATTATTCTGAGTTAGTTTGCAAGTGCATGTCCTTTTGTGAGATCCCTTGGGCGTAAATAAAGACCACTCTTTGTTGATAACGCATCCTGCTGTGATTCTCTTTGAACCTGTCAAACCTATCCTGAACACAAGGAGTAGGCCATCCAGTCCTTTGAGCCTGCACATCCATATTATTGTGACTGATCATGTGACTTCCATACCCTAGTCTTGCTTTCTCTTCCTACCCCTCAATCCCTTGAGTTGCAAGGGCCACATCCTTTTAATTGTATCTAATGAACTAACTTCAACAACTTACTGTGAAAGGTGATAGTGAGTTCTACAAGTTCACAACTCTTAAGTGAAGAACTTTTATTATTCTCACATTAACTGTGACCCCCTTGTTCTGGACTTCTCTGAACAGAGGAACAATGTACTGCCACTAAACTCTCTAGTCCTGTTAGAAATTTACATGCATCTATGAGATCCTCTCATTCTTCTAAATTGCAGTGAGTATAATGCTAGTCTATCCAGTCTTTCTTTATATGTTAATCCTACCATCACAAGAATCAGTCTGGTAGATGCCAGATGGGAAATAGACTTAAGGGAGGAGAAAATGGATGCCTTGGGCAAGATAAATTCAGTGAGCCAGATGGGAAATGGGAGAAAAACTGGAGTAAAATGCTGTTTACAATTAATGCTTGGGGAAATAAAGTTTGGCACATTGTGTTGCATGAGTGAATGGAAGCAGTAAAGCCAGCAGACCATATCATTTTAATGTTATTGACAATTAAGCCCATAATATCCATGATATTTGTAGATGAGGGTTAAGATGATGGAGGCTGTGTCAAGGTCAGTCTCCAGGCAAAGAAGCTAAAGGTTGCATTAGAGGTCAGGAGATATTCTGAAATTGTGAACAGTTTTGGCAGTTAAAAACTGGGTCCATTAATGCATTAAGTGATGTAGCCAGTTCTGACAGAATCGTGGAATAGTACAGAAGGAGACCATTGATTCCTTTTCACTCTATATAATGACAATGCTTCTCTCTCCATAACCCAGCAAATTATTTCCTTTCAAATACTTAACCAGCTCCCTCTTAATCATTAGGACATCATAAAATATTTTTCTAACTGCATAAAATGATTTTATTTTGTTACTTTTGTTAATTTTGCTGCTTTTACCAATCTCCTTCCTTCTGTTCCCTTTTTCTTGACCCTTCCCATAATAGAAACAATTTTTATCTCATGTACTCAAAGCTTGAATGTCAAGACCACGAAGAAACAAATGAGGTGTGTACCAGAGACAAAAGTCTTTAAAAGGTGTATTGCTCTTTTACGTTATCATAACCATAAATGTTATTCACTTTTCCAATTTGTTCAGTTAGTTATTCTCTTCTACCCATGTGGCTTAGATGATTGAATTGGCTTCCCAGGTTACAAATGGCCCACCTTGGGGAAATCAGACTTTGAAAATGTATGGAAGCATTTGTGTAAAGCATTTTCAACCTACCAATAATTATAAATGCTCCATGATATAATTAATGACTGGATATGGTATCTTATATTAAGTTTAATTATGAGTAGGGTTAGGTGAGAGAATTGTACAGCAAATGTACAGTATATTAGATGATTATTCAATCAACTGAGGGAATGGAAAGCAATTATATAGGTGATTGACACAGAAATATTTTCATAGATGTTTCTCAGAAATAGAATCCTTGTATAACCTGAGACTGCCTGTATTTCCAACTAATCCACAGACATATAAATGTAATATTCATTCTACTAGGGCTGTAGGTAAATTAACGAAAGGAATTTGTGACTCTTTTACTCTATCATATAGAATTAAGAATGAAGAGACCATGTTGGAATTTCACATCTGGTGTTAGAGGATTTTTTTTGCCCTTAAATTCAAAGTGAGAAAGTAATAGTACCACCACATTTTTATCAAAGAATTACCATAAAGTAGTAGATCAAACAATTTTTGTAAACTACCACTTTTCTGGATTGCAGTGATTACATTTTGTTAGAAATTCACAATCTATTAGTCATTGTTTCGGTGTGAAGTGCAGATGCCTCTCAAAGGTAATTTTGTTGATAAATACTCCCAGCAGCTGGATTGTGGGGGGAGCTTTTGAAGCTAATGGTCCATGAAGTGTTTAAGCAGGTGCAGGTTGGGTCACATCCCTAGCTGGTGAGAAACAGCTGTGTCTGCATTTCAGTTTGTTGAAAATATACTTTGGTGAATAGAATTAGGATTTATTGTCATGAACAAGTCATGAAATTCAGTGTTTTGCGGCAGCGTCATAGAGCAAACATTCATATTATAAACAATCTTATGACATTACTATAAAAAATAAAATATTAACAATAATTGTACATGAAAGATAAGGCAGTCTCTTTGGTTCATTGATTATTCAGGAATCTGATGGCAGCGGTGAAGAAGCTGTCCTTGTGGTATTCAGTGCTTGTCTTTAGGCTTCTGTACCTTCTTCCCAATGGTAGCAGAGTGAAGAGGGCATGGCCTGGGTGGTGGGGTTCTTTGAGGATAGAGGCTGCTTTTTCAAGACACAGCCTCCTATAGATGTCCTTCATGGAGTGAAATCTGGTGCCTGTGGTGTCGCAGGCCGAGTTAACAACGCACTGAAGTTTATCCTTGTCCTGAGAGTTTGCACCTCCATACCAAGCAGTGATGCAACCAGCCAGAATGCTCTCCATGGTACACCTGTAAAAGCTTACAAGAGTCTTCAGTGACATACCGAACTGCCTCAGAGGCCTCACAAAATATAGCCACTGGTAAGCCTTCTTTGTGATTACATCAGCATGGAGGCTCCAGAACAGATCCTCGGAGATGTTGACACCCAGGAATTTGAAATTCTTGGCTCTCTCCACTACTGAGCCCTCAATGAGGACTGGATCGTGTTCCCCTGACTTTCTCCTGAAGTCCACAATCATCTCCTTGGTTTTACTGACATTGAATGCAAGGTTGTTGTCATTACACCACTCAACGAGCTGATCTATTTCCCTCCAGTACATTTCCTCATGGCCATTTTTGATTCTGCTGACGACTGTAGTGTCATCAGAAAACTTGTAGAGAGCATTGGAATTGTGCTTGGCCACAGTGACATGGGTGTATAATGAGTAGAGAAGTGGGCTTCCTTGGGATGCGCCTGTATTGATGATCAGTGAGGAGGAGACATTGTTTCAATTCATACTGACTTTGGCCTTCTAATGATCCAGGATCCAGCTGCAGAGGGAGGTACAGAAACTTAGAGTTGGTAGCTTCTTGACCAGCATTGAGGCAATAATGGTATTGAAGACCAAGCTGTAGTCTATCAAGAGTAGCCACATGCATGAACTGCTGTATTGCATTTGTAGGACATGCAGCTTGTAATTAATTGTGATTTGAAAGACTGCAATGATCTATATATTTTTCACAGTTACTTATTACTCTATAGCTGATTATGTAGTCAGTAGTGTGTAGTCAGTAGTGTGTTGGGATAGATGTTTGTGTTTAGTCTTCTGCCTTGAAGTTACTGGTATCAGTCAGATCTTCTGCTATGCTAAACAGAATCTAAAGGAGAGTAGAGTTATGGTCATCAGTTACATTTGAAATCAACATCTATTATAGACCAAAGAAGGAGATTATATAACATAATGGTGGTGGAATTCTTAGTCTTTCCGTAGTGAAGATACTGAGTAACCTTTTGGCGAAAGTTGTATATTTGTTCTCTCTCGTCGTGAAATGATGTCTGGTTCAAAATGCCATGGGGGGGAAGAAAACTTAAATAAAATATTCATAATTTGTGTGCCTCTATGAAGTAAACCAAGATGGAGAAAGATGGCCAATTAATCATAACAAGAGATACAGTTATACAAAGGACCATATCTTTAAATTTGCCACTATCACCTTTTATTTCATACCATTAATTCCTTGTTTCTAGAAAACTACCAGCTCAAAATTTACTTCCTTTCCAATATCCAGTATGTGTTGTCAACATCCAAATTCATGCCCTCTCTTAGATATAACTTTTTTTACTGAGCCCTCAAAATCAAGTTTCCAAACCTCTCACCATTGGTTTGTAACCTTAGGCTGAAGTGCATCTTGTGGATGACTACTGACTTGCGGCATGACATCAGCCACCCCTGGGCCTAGAGATCTAAAACTAAAAGCAGCAGCCCGGGTTGACTGCCAGAAAGGTAACAGAAAGTGCATGGCCAAAAGAGAATTGATGGAATCATGACTATTGTCGTATTGAGAGAAGGTAACAGATTTCTGCTTAATGGCCCATGCTCCTCTTCACTCAAGTGGTAGACAGGCAATCCTAGTAATCTGGAAATACTGTGAAATGTATTATCTATACAGAAGGAATAAAAGTGTTGATGTTAGACTCGAGTCCCAGGATATTAACTGTAGGTAGTTTCATTAATGATCTGCCCTCCATTAGGTCTTAAGAAATATTTGCTGTTTATTGTGCAAATCTTTGGGTAATGGGACAACCTGAACACCACATTCATGCATGGACTGAGAGATGGAAACTAACAATTGCCCTATTCAAATGCCAAGCAATGACATTTTCAACTGAGAGATTTACTACTTTCCATTGGCAACATCACAAATCCTGGGGCTCAATACTGACCAGAAACTTAACTGAACCTGGCAGATAATTACTGTGCATAAGAAAGGAGATTAGAGGCTACACATATGACTCCTCAAAGACATTTGATCATTAAACAATCAGAATATGAAAGGATATTTTTCAGTTTCATGGATAACTGTGGATCTAACAAAACTGATGAAGTTCAACAATATCCAGGATAAAGTCTAAAAATAAAATTGTCTGTAGCTAGAATAGGAAGAGCAATAATTTGCTAACATGTTAAAAACCAGATAATCTGTTTTAAAATAATGCAGTAAAAAAAATTATTTGTCAAGACACAACTGTCCCTTTAACCCAGTACTATGTTTTCATATGTCCACCTGAGACACCAAATAGATCAAAAAGAAAAGAAAATATTGCAGATGCTGTAAATATGAAATAAAAACAGAATATGTTGGAAATAATCCGCAGGTTAGGCAACATCTGTGGAGAGAGAAATAAATGTATGTTTCGGCTTGATTATCATTCATCAGAACCAAAAGGGTCTTGGTTTAACATCTCCGACAGTGCAGCTGTTCCCAAGTGCTAGCCTAGATTTTTGCACTCAAGTTCAGAGTTTAATGTCAAACTAAAACTTTCTGATTCAGGCGCAAGAGTTTCTAGACCACAACTTGGAGTTATTCACATTTAGCAGTACTTAATTCTGTATCATGTTAACAACATGAGATACTATCGGAGGATACATCTTGTCAATATAGATCTCCCATCCACCTATTCTGGAAATTCAGTTGAATAAAAAGCCTTGCGATTTGAAAAGTAAGCTGCATTTATTTTTTGCCAACCAAAACAAAATCAGTTATTTTCATAATTTTCCTCCATAAAAAGCAAATGCTCTGAATGCTTAGTATCTGAAATAAAATTATAAAATGCTGGCAATATTTCAGGTACGGAAAGAGAATCAGTATTTCAGAAAAACGTCTTTTCATCAGAACTGGTTATGATCAGAGTTCTAATATCAGGTCGCTGGCCTAAAGTAATAATGCTTTATCTCTTCACATATACATTTAATCTCGAGGTTTTGCAAGGCAAATGGAGATATTCAAACCTATAACCAGCTCGATCATATCTTTGCCACGCAGTGCAATTTGTATAGCGTTGTAATTACTTTCACTCAGAATTTATTTAAAGTACTTATTTTGAACGTGGAACAGTTGCATGATTTTCATGCTGGAATGCACACTCAACTGAGATGTGCCAATGTGGTATTTTACTCACTGAAGATTCACAATTTCGACTTTGCATAACAGAATCAGAATAAATGGGACCTTGGAGATAACAACTTGAGAATTAAACAAGGCCATATGTAATAAATAGTTATTTTGATTATCAGTTCTAACCTCACTAAATTTAGTGGAAGAGGCTATTTGTCAGAACACCTAATAGTGCTGCATTGGACTGGAACTTAATTGTGTTTACCTTTGTATCTGAGAAACTCTGGGCCAAACAAAATGCCACCTATCATTCCCCTACCTAACATTTAATTTCCCTTTGATATTTCCCCAAAATTTCTGTTCAGAACATTGACCTTCAGTTCTTTCAATTCACCCAGTGGTGATTGAAGGCTCCTAATGAGCTATGATCTCCAATATCTTTAGAATTTAAAGGTCAGATTTTTGAAAATAAATTTTTGCAGCAGATTTTTTTGAGTCAGTTTTTTTAAAGCAAATTTATCTTTTCTAGAAATAATTATAAGGACAAGTATTTGCCACTCTTGCCTAACAATAAATGCAGAGATTGTGTTATATGTAATCACAAAATCCAATTTCTCCAAGCCTTCACATTCATGAAAACATCACAACAAATACAAAGCACAATAGTCAAGTTGTATATTCCCATCAATTTTACAGTTATCAGATTGTACAAGTATAACTCGATTAAAGTGCATTTTCTAGTCCTCGGTGCAAAACATGCAGACACACAATGAGATATAACACACATACATACAGACAAACAATATATATGCAGGAGAAGTATATCATCTATACAAATTAATAAATAAATATTCCTTTGTACATATGAAAGTCTCAGATGGTTAGTGTGAGCAGTTCAGCATTCTTGCTGCCCATGGGAAGAAGCTGCTCCTCAGCCTGGTGGTGCTGGCTCTGATATTCTTGTATCTCTTCCCCAATGGGGGCAGGGGATGCTGTGTGCAGGGTGCAAGGGGTTCTCAATGATTTTGCATGTCATCTTCAGACAATGATGCCAGTAAATCACGTAGATGATGGGGGAGGGAGACGCCAGTGATCCTCTCTGCCACTCTTATGGCCCTGTGAATTGACCTCTGATCCATTTCTCTACAGCAACCATAACACACTGGCAGCTGGCCAGGATGCTATCAATAGAACTCCTTTAGAAGGTTGACATAGTAGTGGCAGGTAGCCTTGTCCATTTCGTCTTCTCATGAAGTGCAGTCGCCTTGTGCCTTCCTGACAAGAGAGATGTTGAGCGTCCACGATAGGTCACTTGTTAAGTGAACTCAAAGGAATCTGGTGCTCTCCACTCTCTCTACTACAGAGTTGTTGATAATTAGTGGAGGGTGGTCATTCCTTGTCCTCCTGAAGTCCACGATCATCTCCTTTGGATTTTTCACGTTGAGACTCTGCTTGTTATTCTCACACTATATCACAAGATTTTCCACCTTTTCTCTGTAGTGAGACTCATGGTTGTTGCGGATGAGGCCAACCACTGTTTTTCAATTTCATCCCTGGTTAAAATATATTTTTAAAATTAAATTTAGACATATAGCATGGTAACAGGCCATTTGGCCCACGAGTCCGTGCCACCCAATTTAAACCCAATTAACCAACAGCCCCAGTACATTTTGAACGGTGGGAGGAAACAGGAGCCGCTGGGGAAAGTCCATGCAGACACAAGGAGAATGTACAATCTCCTGACCTGGTCCTGATCACTGGCGCTGTAAAGGCGTTGCGCTAACCACTACGCCAACCGTGCCGCCCATGCTATATCAAAATATGTTGCATCCTATATTTTTCTTGCACATTAACTGTTAAACTTGCATACTCAAAAATGAAATAAAAAATTTACATAATTGGTTGGAAACAGGATAAAATTGACAATTACTGAAAATTTGAATATTTGATAGTTTGCCACAACTATATCAGAAATCATAAGGATGTAACTTCATTACTTTTGCCAGTTAAATGTTCTTAAAATTCTTAACAATTAATTGAAGAGCATTGATATTACCTAATTATTACTGATTATTGACTAAATTTATTCCATAAGATATAGGTATAACTTAAGTATGTGTTCCAACTAATTTTTAGCAACAAAGCTAGCCATACCCTAACAATTGAAGAATGGCGTAGCTTATAAATTCGGATCCTCTCAGATCCCAAATCTCCCGCTTTTTTTAAAAAACAAACGGCAACCTCGCCCGGGGAATAGGATTCTGGCTGATGAGACTGGAAAGCACAAATTAAGATTTTTAGTGTAAGTTTCAGCGCAATTTTTAATACGTACAATATAAATGGAAATAGCAAAAGATTCCAGACGATGGCCATCGATGCCCCCCTCCCCCCACCCATTGCCGTTTCTCGTAACAATGAGTCAAATAAAGGGCAGATGTCTGTCATCTTAAATCAGAAATGGTCAATAAGAATGAAAGAGACAAACTCTAAAGGGCTAAATTCAGAGGAGCTGGATCGTATTGTTTACATACCATTTAGCAAGATTGCCTGAACGGCAGGCAATAGTGACCATGATTTTAACTCCAAGTAGCTAAACATGCAGGATAAAATGTGATAGATGGAATCTTCCAGATTACTGAATAGCAGGTATCAACCATCAATCAAGACTATTATAAAAGTAAATTTATTCAAGAAACTGTATACTGAATGAGTGGAAATATCTAAATATCTCCAAATTAAAAAATACTTTCTCTAGAAAATGTATTGAATGGAGAGTGATTACTAATAAAATGCTGTTAAGTGCATATTATCAGTCACAAGTATCTTTGGCAATTTAAATAATAGGGAAAATTGCCGAAGCCATCTCCATTCTAATTGGCTTTCAATTTGTCACAAAATGAAAATATCTTTAAAAGCAAATATAGTATTCACATTGACAACACAAGAAATTCCCCATTGATTAACTGGAATGCAGTGGAGAAAAAGCTGATGATGGAGTAGCATAATCATAATCATGCAAAAGTGTACTCCCACTCCTCCCGGTACCAGGATCGATCTAAATTTTATTTGAATACCTTTTAGTGTCAGTCAGCAGTGATTCCTTTATTGATTACTTGTTGGATGATATCTGGATCTAGTTTTGTAGAATGTATCCAGCAGTGAAAATAGCCCAGAAACGGCAAACCAACAATTCAAGCCATCAATACATTTTTAAAATGCCAAACAATATTTAAGATGCCAAGATTATGGCATCTGAAAACTATACTGGAAACAGGCAAAAGTTAAGTGCCAGAGAAAATTACTCCACCAATGGATTTTGAAGGTCTTTCAGATGCCCTTTAAAAATGTTGATCATATAGCTCTAATTTTCCCATCCCTTAATGAAGGACTCAAGCCCAAAATTCTGGTTATGGATCTTTATCTTTGCTCTATAAGTAAACTGTTTGACCTGCTGAGTTTCTACAGCTTTGTGTTTTTATATATGCCTCTAATGTACTTTTTCTGCCTAGAAGGGGGAAAAAAAGATGTTTCAGGCAAAGAAATGCATGTTGACGAAATCAGCCTTCCAACATAAATTATGATCATATTTTCCTAGCAGATTGTTAAGCAAATTAATGAATTCATAGTTGTCATTATTTTTTTAAATAATGAAATAAACTAAAAAGATCAGGAGTTTTTCCAATCTTTATTGGATCTTGAATAATGCTCACCTTTTCAAAGAAACATCTTATCGTGAAAGACAAAATAAATCGACATCCTTGTTTGCAGATAAAAATTTCTGAGAGTTAAATTAAAATCTATAGTTTCTGAATATAAATGATACCTGATGACTGAAAACTCAATCCAAGATGTCAACGTTCCTTTCTAATGCCATGCTGGTAAGTTTCTGCTATCTTGAGCGTGAAAAGCAGATGATAACATTAGTTCGTAGGCAATGCTGATTTCATGCCAGCACTGCTGGGTTTTTTTTTTGCTCTACATCACAGCAAATGTGTAGTTCTAATTTAACCCAACTTTCTCTCCATGTCCTTCCACCAAACTGCATGGATATAATGCCACATAGGAATTTAGCTCAGCAAGATCATTAACCAATGGGCATACCAAAAATAATGGCAAATCAGCTTCACAAAGCAAGTGCAAGTATGATCACAATTCATTATGTTGCCTTGTGAATGAACAATTGAGATACGAGGATAATTTAGGGCCTTTGTGGTCCTTTTCTCTTTCACTCTTGCAGGGAGCTGCTCTTCTTTCATGTTCTATGAATTTTGTCCATCAATATTCCTCACAACTGTTTTTTTTTCTGCAGAGGGGAGGAACCACCTAAAGGGAAACAGACTTCTGTTTGCTGTTTCCTGTTTCATTGCTGACTACTGTCTTGAATATTTGGTGATGTTATTCCAACAAGAATATACAAGCTGTTGATGCTTATATGCTTCAGGCAGCCAGTAATGAATTTGCAGCTGTCATTCAGCTGTTGACTTTTTTTGTGTAGACTGAATATTAACAAACCAGACATAGGAGTAACACTGAGTGAGCACAAAGGTTTTAATTATGAACAAGTGTGAGTTAATTTTGACTTCACTGGCAGAAAACATGGTTAAATGGAACATAAATCCCACACCAATGTTGTTTAAAAGGATCTATTTATTTATTTTAATTTAGACATACAGCACGCATGGTAACAGGCCATTTCGGCCCATGAGTCCGTACTGCCCAATTTACCCCCAATTAACTGCAAGCTCACACCAAGACACAAGAGAAACTTGTCCGTGAACTACTCTTTGCAGATGATGCCGCTTTAGTTGCCCATTCAGAGCCAGCTCTTCAGCGCTTGACGTCCT
Organism: Narcine bancroftii; assembly: GCF_036971445.1. Taxonomy (NCBI): domain Eukaryota; kingdom Metazoa; phylum Chordata; class Chondrichthyes; order Torpediniformes; family Narcinidae; genus Narcine; species Narcine bancroftii. The sequence continues at coordinate 82,891,226 of NC_091479.1, read as the reverse complement.
GCTTTGCGGAAACTGCCAAAATGTTTGGCCTGGAAGTCAGCCTGAAGAAAACTGAGGTCCTCCATCAGCCAGCTCCCCACCATGACTACCAGCCCCCCCACATCTCCATCGGGCACACAAAACTCAAAACGGTCAACCAGTTTACCTATCTCGGCTGCACCATTTCATCAGATGCAAGGATCGACAATGAGATAGACAACAGACTCGCCAAGGCAAATAGCGCCTTTGGAAGACTACACAAAAGAGTCTGGAAAAACAACCAACTGAAAAACCTCACAAAGATAAGCGTATACAGAGCCGTTGTCATACCCACACTCCTGTTCGGCTCCGAATCATGGGTCCTCTACCGGCACCACCTACGGCTCCTAGAACGCTTCCACCAGCGTTGTCTCCGCTCCATCCTCAACATCCATTGGAGCGCTCACACCCCTAACGTCGAGGTACTCGAGATGGCAGAGGTCGACAGCATCGAGTCCACGCTGCTGAAGATCCAGCTGCGCTGGATGGGTCACGTCTCCAGAATGGAGGACCATCGCCTTCCCAAGATCGTATTATATGGCGAGCTCTCCACTGGCCACCGTGACAGAGGTGCACCAAAGAAAAGGTACAAGGACTGCCTAAAGAAATCTCTTGGTGCCTGCCACATTGACCACCGCCAGTGGGCTGATAACGCCTCAAACCGTGCATCTTGGCGCCACACAGTTTGGCGGGCAGCAGCCTCCTTTGAAGAAGACCGCAGAGCCCACCTCACTGACAAAAGGCAAAGGAGGAAAAACCCAACACCCAACCCCAACCAACCAATTTTCCCTTGCAACCGCTGCAATCGTGTCTGCCTGTCCCGCATCGGACTGGTCAGCCACAAACGAGCCTGCAGCTGACGTGGACTTTTTACCCCCTCCATAAATCTTCGTCCGCGAAGCCAAGCCAAAGAAGAGAAAAAAGAAGAACTTACACACCCATTATGCTTTTGAATGGTGGGAGGAAACCAGAGCCCCCGGAGAAAGCCCATGCAAATACAGGGACAACATGGGATTCGAACTCCGATCTGGTCCAGATCACTGGCGCTGTAAAGGTGTTGTGCTAACCGTGCCTCCCGTTATAGTTTGTTGCTGGGTAATTTATTCTGGCTGCTGCAGCAATTGTAAATATTTTGGTGGATTAATGTTCTTGGCTAAAGTATGAATAACGGTTAGTACTAAAATATATTTTGGTCAATTAAGAGATCAGGCACACAAAATGTTTCTGGAGATGGGTGGCCTCTAACTGCTCCTTCTGGGAATGGAGTAGTATTTTCAGAAAGTGGAAAACCTAAGCAGTGTGGCACAACTTCCCTTGAGGAACAAGGAGATGATGAAGAAGCCTTTCATCAGTAGACAAAATTTACCTAATGAACTTTAGGGCCCTGCATGTTAATGGGAATGAAATGAAGCAATCTGGTGCTGAGATTCTTAGAGGATATGAACTTGAAAAGAACAGATGAGATAGAGAAAATGGAAGAATACATGTGTTCAAGGCCAGTACAATGGATACATGGAAAGAAATTTATCACCTGAATGCAAAAGATTGAAAGTGGACTTGATTGAAACATGAAAGATTCTTGGCAGATTATGAAACAGATATTTGCACTTGAGAGAATCAAGGAGTCATGATTTACCTAATCAGCAATAATTGTTAGCCCACAGCCACAGCAAAGACCAGTTTATATGATTCCTTCCTTGCGGTTTATACCCATGACTTCAGATTCAAAGAATGGATTACCCCCAAAATGCTTATGGCTTCCTTGACAATTTAGATTCTGAATATTAAACCTACTTGGTTCCATCAATTATGCTTTTACAAATATAGTTGAAATCTCTGTTTACAGTACACAAATAGAGGACAACACCAGCAATGTCTCTGCTTTAAAAAAAGGTAGTTCCGTCATCTTCCCTCTTTCCACAGCCAAGCATGCAAAATGAGCATAAGGATTTGAATAGATTACAGATACTTTCATAATCTAAAATGCCACTGAGTAAATACATATTGCCTTGCACAAGCATCAACACCAGTATTTTCATGGACTGAAAGCGATTCCACATACAAGCACACAAGAAAATAACCAACCTGGTCACTCAAGACAGCCCTGCTCGTGACTATATTCCCCAGTTTTCAAACTTCATCTCCAGCCTCTAAATACCACTATAATGATCTAACCTCCAAATGCTGCAAAAATAAATTTCCATTGTTTCCATGCTCTCCTATTTGAGATACTTCTACTGACAAATACATCTCAATATCGATTCTACTGTGCTCCCTTAGGAACTTCTTCAATAAAATTGCACTTTATTCTTCTAAAATCCAAAGAATACAAACTTAGTACCTGTCATAATTTCTGTTCTCTGTGCTGTCCTCTAAGTTTCTGGTATTATCCTATAACAACAAATTGAAACACTTACGTGACTAGGGTTATCCATTCATAACATTACTGAGCTGAAATTACAAATGATCAATGATTGGATTGAGAGGCAAGGAGCAAGTAAGAAATGCATGCTAACATCAACTACTACTAACAAATCGAAAGAAGTTGTTGGATGAGAGGAAGATTACATTAATGGCCACAGCATCAAGTTCTCTGCTGAGATTGAAACTTGCAGGTGTGTTTGCCCTTGCCCATTTATAGTTCTCTCCCATTATTTTCCTCATAATGTGTTACTGAGTAATGCTTGTGTGATTTGGTGAGTACAAACCAAAATATTGCAACAAATCTAATGAAAGAAAAGCACGAGAGTTGAAAGGTAGGAATAAATTTTGAGGTGAGAGATGATGACTGTTAACTTGAAAGTGAAAAAATAATGCCTGACCAGGAGAGAAAAAAAAAAATCTTTCATTGGATCAGGTAGCATGGGCACCAGAAAGGAACTTTAGGGCCCTGCATGTTAATGGGAATGAAATGAAGCAATCTGGTGCTGAGATTCTTGGAGGATATGAACTTGAAAAGAACAGATGAGATAGAGAAAATGGAAGAATACATGTGTTCAAGGCCAGTACAATGGATACATGGAAAGAAGTTTATCACCTGAATGCAAAAGATTGAAAGTGGACTTGATTGAAACATGAAAGATTCTTGGCAGATTATAAAACAGATATTTGCACTTGAGAGAATCAAGGAGTCATGATTTAAAAATGAGAGATTTGCCATTTTAAGGATGAGGTGATTTTTTTTCTCAGAGAGAGATCACAAATCTTCAGAACTCTTCAAAAAGGTTAATGATAAGACCAGTGTAGCAGGACACTGCAAGAGGGTGGGGGAAACAGCAGTTTATGGGTTTTTTGGTCACATCGAATACGCTTGGCATTTCATGATTACTTTGAAGTCTGCTAAGAGTTGCATAGCGTAGGTCTGGACCAATGTTATGTAACTCTACAGTCTACACCATCAGGAGAACCGAAGGAGAAGAGAAGGAAATTTCTATAGAAGATAGAAATCTACAGCACAGGCATTTCAGCCCACAGTGTTAAGCCAACCTAAATTAGGGTGGGTTGAAATTAGAAAAGCAAAGTGAATCTATGTATTTCAATACACTTAATATTTGAATAAGTTTAACACAAGATTGTAATTATAGCCCTTATTTCTCTTTGCTATTATTACTTCAGTATTTTTCCAAGGAAAATTCCAGTGGATCCATAGTACTTTCATAATATCATTAAAAAATACAAGTATTCAGATACAACATCATCCAAGAGCATAGAAATGAAATGTGATGTGTAATGATTGCCTCCTGATAAAGGAAAAAGAGCTTGGAGATGAGACCTTAGATTTAAACCAAGGAACAAAGGTGTATTTTGGAGAATTTGAATTACATAGGGATGGAAGAAACTTATCCTGATTATAAAAACTATTCTCCATCCTGTATAATTACAAGTCAGACAAGGAATGTTAGGGCATTGAACTGGTTTCTAAATAAGTCATATTGTATGAGATTCCTGATTAAATCACGTGTTAAGATCTTTGCAGCCATTTAATCTTGACTACCTAGCATGCCACGCAGAGAATGTCAGTAAATTTCCTTGTAAATGATTTTCTTTAGAAATTTAGTATGTGTTGTATTTCATTCTTGTATTTATGCATCAAGAGCTGAGTGAAGAACTGCAATTAACTACATATGTAAATCAGAAACTTCTGAAGTTTTAGTCTGAGCAAAGGTTCATACCAGACCAGTTGAAATATTGGCTGCTTCACTTCAGTGGTCTCTTAATTAATATTTTGGCATCTGCTGAACTCTGAATCAATTATATTATTTGTATCATTAGAGAGATCTGCCAGGACCACAGCATGATCAGGTCATTCTGAATTTTGCCTATTTCTAAAGCAGCTCACCCTTCTTAGAACTTGTGAATATGGTGATTTAATATTTCAAACTATAACAGCTGATGGAATAAAAAAATATTATGATGACAAAGATTGGAACTGATTGATGTGCAAGATCTCTGACAATGTTTTTGGAAGGCTGATGGGGAGAATATACTATACATTAACCTTGAATGGAACTGGAATCCATTCTTGATGTGGTGAAACCCATGACCTTGAATATACTATACATTAACCTTGAATGGAACTGGAATCCATTCTTGATGTGGTGAAACCCATGACCTTGAACCAACTGAATGTCGGGTCATCGCCTAAGATGACACAAAACCATTAGACATGGGAGTGGAATTAGGCCATTTGGGACATCAAGTCTGTACTGCCACTCTGTCATGGTTGATTGACTATCCTTTTCAACCCCATTGTCCTGCCTTCTCTTATCATCTTCCAGACAAACCTCTCCCCCAAATTCTACAAGTTTCATTCATAACGCCATTTCTCTAATGAGCAAAGTATCTGCAGGCCAATATTTTCCGATCACTTTCTGCAGACTCGACCTTCCACCTTGTGTGGACAGTTGAACTGAAATAGAGAGGTGACGGTAATGTCTGATCATTCCATTTAGTCATATCTGAGTTTACCCATGCAACTTTATTTTGCAGGTGACATTAAGATTGTGGACTTGTAGCCAGTGTAATATAATACACTTGGTTAGATCAGTTACAGATATGGGCAAAGAAATGGTAAATGAAATATTATCCAGACAAGTATTAAGTTGTGTACTTTGGAAGGTTGAATATATGGAGAATGTATATAATGAATGGCAGAATTCTTAAAAGCATTTATGTGCAGAAGGATCTTTAGTTCAGGTCCACAGCTCCTTGAAAGTGGCCTCGCAAGTAGAGTGATAACAAGACATATGGTATATTTGCCTTCATTGGGCATAGTTTTGAATACAAGAGTAAGGATGTTAAAGATACATAAAACCTTGGTTAGGCCACACTACAAGTACTGTGTGCAATTCATGTGGCTCCATTAAAAGAAGGAATTTGGAGTCTTTTTTTTGGATTTCAGATGTTGAGTATACTTTAAGAAGGAATAGAATTTGCAAGGTTAACAAGTTGCATGGTAAAATTAACAAACATAAAATTGAATCCTTAAAATCGAAGTTTATTCTGTGACACTCACTTTGAGACTTCTATGAAGAATGTGCCTGATTACATGTGTGATTTAAATCCCCAGTTCACAAATTTGCAATTGTGAGTGAATAAAAGCTGCCCTGTCTGTAATCACAGCAACAACTTTTTTGAAATTCTACCAAATTAGGTCCAAATCAAGTCTACTCCGGTTCAGATAGATGTATCACATGACTTGACAAAATCTTCATCTCTATCCAAATACAGAAGGCTCTTCTTTACAATAAATATCATTTATTTATTTAACATTATTATTATAAACAGTGATCTCTCCCATTGGGTCACAGAAATATATTGAGCAGATGCAGAATGACAAATCATTGAGTTTTCATTTGTCATCATTTTTATTCTTCCCTTCCCACTTACATTCCACCCTTAAGCAATCCCTTACCAATCTCAGAGCACTTAAGAGATTGCTTAAGGTGGAATGTGAGTTTAGGGGGGGAAATTTGAAAACTACTGCCAGAAGGGAATGGTTGGTGAAGAAAGAAGAACAAATCAGAGATGAAGGGGAGACGGTAGTTCCTTTAAATGGTGAAAGGGCAGGGGATGGGAAGGGGAAGCTAAGTATCCGGTGACAGCAAATGACAGCTCTCTTGTTCTGATGTAAAATGAAGTACAAAGTTGATAGACTTACTGCTGTTTTTGTTTTCAGATCACGAAGATCGACCAGAAATTAGATGACATCGTGATGATTATGAAAGACCATCTTGCCATGCAACAGACGTCACATTCCTCAGGCTCGACGTCATCAACCATCAAACTCTCTGTCTCCACTTCAGAGACATGTGCAATAAATTCCGAAGCTTGAAGCTTCACAGGCTGAATTTTCAATGTAAGCATCCATACTAGTAAATATTCTAAGAACATTAGTATGGGAAAAAAATCCAGATTAATGAAGCTTTCCCTTTTACTTTGAACAATGGATATAATTTCCTTTTAAAAGAATTGTTTTCATTGTAAAACTTGCCGATTTTGTAAAATTGCCTGCTAATAGATTTTAAATGTTTTTTTCATGGTAATTTAAATGTTATCAATGCTTCGCGGGTGAAGCTTTTAAATTACCAAATAACACCCGCTCTTAGTTAATGAAACAGTACTCCGCCATACTGAAGACCATTCGGAAGAAGCACTGAATTAGGTAATTCTGTGGGAACTTCACAATCCATCTCCAAAGATAGTTCAGTGGCTAAAATCATTGATTGCTGAGCAAGTCCCTAAAGATACCATTACCAGATTGAGCCTGTGACAGGTTGGATTGGATGTACTTGAGGTAATGTGGACCTTCTCAATTTCTGAAGCTATGTCCCTTCTTATTTAATCTGTTTCAATGGAATAGTCCTCACTGTCCCATTATCACCATGGAGAAAGATTTGTTCTGCTAGCAGATTGAAAAAAAGATCCTAAGAAGAGCATGAATTTCCAACTTGGTGCGACTATATGACGGGGCTCCAAAAATGCTTAACACTGGCAGCTTCATTCATGAACATAGCGAAGGGATTCAAAAAGATTGGATATGAACCTTGCAACATCCATTTGTGAAATTAATAAACATGTAAACAAAAACAACTAAAAGTGGGTGGGGTGGTGGGGGAAGGGAGATAAACTATTCCTTGAACTGTGCCAGAGGTAATTTTTCAAATGGAAATGTTCAGCTTGAATCATTTACTCCATACTCCATGAAGTCCAAAGTGGATCATTCATCTTGATCTCCTCCAAGGTTATCTTAGAAGCCAGAATTAAGCCAATTCAATTTTGTCCATGTGATATCCTGTTTGCTACAACCTCAAAGAATGCCAGTAGATTTGTCAAACACAATTTCTCCCATAAATACACACAAACTCTGCCATGTGCTGTTACCACTAAAAAATAGACCTGTATACTTCCTGTCTCAGATGTCAGGCTGATTCATCTCTAATACATCTTCTCTCTCTCCCTCTTAAATATTGTGGTAACATTTTCTGTGAGAACCATTCTAGAATCAACAGAATCTTGGAAGATGACAACAAGTGAATCCATCCACTAATTCTGCAGCTACTTCCTTCAACCCTTTACGGTGCAGGTCTTTAGGTGCTGGGGATTGTTTCTTTTTCTATCGTTTCTTTTGTTCTGTGTAATTTGTCTTACCCAAGTCTGTAAGGGACTTCCATTAACTTAACCTTTTTCCATAGCTTGAAGTTTTTGCAGCTTGATCTTGTGTTTCTCTCTGAGCTACCTGTGATGCTCCTGCACTAAAGTCTGAAACAATCCAATCCTCTGTCTTACTAGTTGTTTCATAGCCTTTTCCTCACTTTATTCTACTTTTTTTTTCACTTACTATGACAAGACTGTTTTCCCTGATTTGTCTAAAAATGCTTTGTATTGCAGTAAACTGGATAGTGGGTCTTGAAATGTTAGCCATAGCCTCTTAGTCATACCTTTCCATTTTGTTTCCCAAGGCCAGCATTTCCTCATACCTTCATGGGTTTGCTTTTTCAAATTTTAAACCCTGGTTTATGATTGATTAAATGATTTTTAGGATTTATTCTTGTCATATTAGAATTCAAGTTAATAGTGATCTTAAATCAGCCATGAACCCCTTCTCATTAAATAGTTGATCCAAAACACCTTGTTCATTCATGATCTATTTCTGAAAGGTTCCAAAAATTAATTCTCCACAATACCAGTGATCATTTGATTTTCCCCTGTGCATATGTAGATCAAAAGCCCTTTGTTTATTGTATTATTTTGTTATATACACCTCTGATATTTTAACATACTTTACCTTTCTTTATTATTAGTGTTTGGTGGCCTATGTGCAACACCTACCAAAGGATTTACTTCGCCCAGACTAATTCTACTTGTTTATTTTCTGAGCCAAGGACCTTTCTTTCTACTTCTTTTATCCTTTCAAAATAAATCAAGACAATATTGCCTCCTTTTTTATTTTGCATTTCTTTTGAAAAGTTACATATCACAGATTATTTCTTTCACAACCCTTGATCATTTGCAATTGCATCTCCGTACTCATTTCAGATCATACCCATTTATTTCTAGTTGTGCCTTTAATTTATCCACCTTTATACAAATCCCACCTGCATTCTCAAAAGGAGCTTCAATTGTCACTTTATACTTGTTTGCTGCAACTCCAGCTAGAGATGTGTTCTTATGTTTATATGTGTTGTTTCCTGCCAAATTCTGGGTATTATTACCATTGTGTCACCTGGTTTTATTGCTATAAGACCATAAGACATAGGAGCAGAAATAGGCTATTCAGCCCATTGAATCTGCCTCACCATTCAATCAGCAGTTGATCCATTTTCCCACTCAGCCCCACTGCCCGGTCTTCTCCCCATAACCTTAGATGCCCTGGCTAAACAAGAACCTATAAACCTCTACCTTAAATGCACCCAATGACCTGGCCTCCACAACCACCTATGGCAACAAATTCCAAAGATTTACCACCCTCTGGCTAAAGAAATTCCAACACATCTCTGTTCTAACCGAACACTCTTTAATCCTGAAGTCCTAGACTCTCCCACCATGGAAAATAACGTTTCTACATCTACTTTGTCCAAGCCTTTCAACATTCAAAATATTTCAATGAGATCCCCCTCATCCTAAATTCCAATACAGGCCAAGAGCTGTCAAACATTCCTCATATGATAACCCTTTCATTCCACTTGGAACTTCTTCATACATTTGATTAATAATCAGGAATATAGCTTATCACAACATGACAAAGTTACACAATTTCCAAAAATGCTTCTTCATCAATGTCAGTCCAAGCATCTCCCCAGTTCCTATCTGCACCCAGCTGTGCCAAGCATCATTCCCTTGTGTCTGCTATTAACACATTTTTGAAAACTGCCTTTAGTTACTCTCAGTTGATCTTCCTATTGAAGTCAGTGACTAGTGGAGTACCACAGGATCTGTTCTGGGACCCCTGCTCTTTGTGATTTTTCATATTACCTGGATGATGAGGTGGAAGGATGGATCAGTAAGTTTGTGGATGATATGAAAGTTAAGGGAGTTGTGGATGGAACTGAAGGTTGTTGAAGGTTACAAGAGGATATAGACAGGATACAAAGTTGGGCAGAAAAGTGGCAGATGGATTTCAATTGGGATAAGTGTGAAGTGATACCTTTTGGAAGAACAAACCAGAAGGCTGAGTACAGGGTTAATGGTCAGTTACTTAAGAGTGTGGATGAACAGAGGACCTTGGAGTTCAAAACCATTCATCCCTCAAGGTCACTGCACAAGTTGATAGGATAGTTAAGAAGGCCTATGGAATACTGGGATTCATTAATAGAGGGATTTAATTCTGGAATAGATAAGTCATGTTGCAATTCTACAAATTCTATTGTGTTCAGATCTGGTCTTATAGGAAGGATGTGGAAGCTTTGGAGAGGGGGTAGAGGAGCTTTATCAGGATGTTTCCTGGATTGGGAAACAAGTCTTATGAGGCAAGGTTAGCAGAGAAGGATGAGAGAAGATTTGATAGAGGTCTACAAGATTATGAGAGGTATAGATAGGGTGGACAGCCAGTACCTGTTTCTCAAGGCAGGATCAACAAACACCAGAGGACATATGTAAAAACTGAAGGAATGGTGGTGGAGGCTGAAACATTGGGAGCATTTAAGAGACTCTTAGACAAACACATGGATGAAAGAAAAATAGAGGGTTATGAGGTAGGAAGGGTTTAGTTTTTTTTTAGGAAGGGATATATGGGTCAGCACATCAATGAGGGGAAAAGGGACTGTACTGTGCTGTATTGTTCTATGTTCTACTCTTGCAGCACAAAAGCCCTTTCTTATTCCTCATGCACTTCAAAACATTCTTTGCACCCAATTGCACCTTTCTCTGTATGACCTTTCTCTGTAGATTTTCTAAGTTTCCTGATCAAAACTTGCTCCTTTTCCCTAACTTGCTCTTAATTTAAAGTCCTATCTACAGGCCTAGTTACTGACATTTCATATTTCTCTTTACAACATATGTTTAATGGCCCAAATATATACTTGATGAGCCAAATGGCATCTGTCTTTGGTGGATCTCACACCAATCCCCATCAACCCCACCACCCCCTCCTACCCCACTGATTCCTTTGCAACTTATTCCCTCTGACATGTCCATCAACTCCCTAGATTCTCTTCATTTCCTTACAAAACAAATCAATCTATCAATCAGCATATAGTCAGGAGGGGAGAAGAAACTGGAGCACCTAGGGCAGTGGTTTTCAAACTGCCTGCCTAAACTCACATACCACCTTAAGCAATCCCTTACTAAACACAGAGCACCTATGGCATAGAGATTGCTTAAGGTGGAATGTGAGTTTAAGGGAGCAGTTTGAAAACCACTGCTCTAGGGGAAACTAACTCAGTCACAGGTTAAACATTCAAAGTCAACAAAGACTACAGTGAAGATCAGAATTACTGTGAGGTGACAACTATAAATGTTGTGCCATCCAATTTATGAAGAACATTGATCTCCACTAGATTCAAGTGGTGTGGACCAATGTTCTTCATAAATTGGGTGGCACAACATTTAGAATTGTCGCCTGAAACAGCATCATGTTGATCATTTAAAACTATATTCATCCCATCCAGGTCACATGACAGCTTTGTACACTCTGTACAAAATTCTCTGCAATAATTTAATGCTTCTTTAGTAACATGGTCCAAATCCAATATCTTCTACAACAAGAAAGGGTAGTGATGTACTCTTGGAATACCATCTTTCCTAGCCATACAGTTTCCTCAGAAATATTTCTTCAATGAAACTACTCAAAGTCCTGGCACTCCGTACTGAGCAACACTTTGACATCAGATTCACAGCAGCCACAGTTTAAGACAGTGATTTTCAAACTGCCCCCCTAAACTCACATTCCACCGTAAGCAATCCCTATGCCATAAGTGCTCTATGATTGGTAAGGGATTGCTTACGGTGGTATGTGAGTGGGAAGGGAAGATTGAGAACCACAGCTCTAGACCCAATTGTTACGGAAAAGTTGTCATTGGCCCATTTCCTTTGGAGTTATGAAACTGTGCACATGAGTCAATTAGGTTAAATTAAAACAGTAGTTTTCTAAACTTTTTCTTTCCACTCACATACCACCTTAAGTAATCCTTACTAATCACAAAGCATTTATGGCATAGGGAATGTTTAAGGTGGAATGTGAGTTTGGGCTGGAGGAGAGGCAGTTTGAAAACCACTGTTTAAAGAGGATCTTTTTTTAAATAGGCAACTGCTGTTAGTAGGACATGCCAGTGGCACTCATATTCCATCAATGAATCCCAGCTCTTCCATATATGACTCATCTTCCATCTGACCCCTTTTTTTCCCTCTTGCTTTTCTCCCCCTTTGTCTAGCACCTACCAGTCAATTGCCTCTATCCATTATCCTTCACCTCTCCCTGGTTCATCAGTTGCATCCCTGGCCTGACTAACCCCTCCCACCCAGTCCACATCACACTGGCAAAATCCCTGACTTGATGAAGGGTTCCAGCCTGAAACACTGACAATTCTTTTTCTGCCACTGAAGCTGATCAACCCAATAAGTTCCTCCAGTAGATTGTTGTTGCAAAAAATATGTGTTCTCCAGTATTCAAACAGGAACAATGCTGGACTGTGATTGCTACTGGCTTTGTTTTTCTTGGTTTTAGTTCAATTCACAGAAATGGATATAGTGAAAGAATAATTACAGGAGGAATAAGGTCTAGGAGAATCAAGGTAGCTAAACTTCTGAGATTAGAGCATAAAACATACTGAAAATAAGGTCATTAATCAACTGTGGGTGGAATAAAAGGAGATTTTGAATAATTACATTTCAAAAATATTTTTACAAACAAGGTTATTTTCTTTGGTTTATGAATGAGAAATGTTAACAGCATAGATATTTTATTTTTTTACAAAATTCTCTGACGGAATTAATTCCAAATTCATTATAGTACTGTAATTAATAGTATCATTCAAATTATGCCTTCCTAATCCAGGGAAGAGAGATCAGTTAGTTGCACTGTAATTGAAATTTTATCTGGAACAGGAGGGATCATCAGTTTATATTAAAAATATTATATTGCTAGGAAGCTTATTATAGCATATAATGCTAATCCAATGACGAAGTCATCTTTAACAGTAAAGAAATTGCAGATAATGGTAACCATTGTCACAATCAGAGTGAGTTGAAAATTTGAAAATAAAATATTGGTAAAATTGGCACACGGAAATATGCACATTTATCTAATTTTCCAGTATTATTTTTTAAATGACATTATCCACATCTCTCTGAATAAAAGAACTGCTATCTGTAATGGTAATTATGAAACTCACCTTGTCATTAAAAATTCATCTGGTTTACAAATATCCTTTCAGAAATTAAATCTGAAATCTTTATCTAGTCTGGCCTATATGATTACCAAAGTGACTGACTCTTAGATGGCCTCAGTTCAAGGATAATAGAATTGGGCTATGAACATTGGCTTTCAATGTTCATATCCTGTAAACAAATAAAAGAAAGAGATAGCCATTGGCAAAGTAGTGCATCATATGGAGAATCAAAAGGTTTATTCACATTGTGCTGGCTTTTTAATAAAATGTACAAAGTTAATAAACTATATCTAGACAGAAGTAGAAGCAATAAAAGGAGACTAGTTTGTCTTCTTCATTCATAATAATATTCTAGGACCTGGAGAATGGAGATCGGGAGTGTAGTCTGGAGAATATTTGTAATGTGTTAAGGTATTTTGATACATCCTTACAGAAAAGACAAGTGAGGAGATTACTGAGGCCTTTTATCCTCACAAGCAACAGGAAAGGTCCCAGAGAACAGGAGAATAGCCAATGTTGTACTTTTGTTCAAAAATGAAAATAGGAATATCCAGGAAATCATAAGCCATTAGATAGTATTCACACACCTTTGAAAAGACACAGTAAGATGAAGGACAGTCAATATAGTTGTGAGAGCAGATAACATCTTATCAATTTGAGTGTGTTTTTTTGAGAAAATGATAAAGGCAGGGCAGTGAATGTTGGCGATAGGGGCTTTGGTAAGGTATTTTATAAGGTCCCCCATGGTAGGCTATTCCAGATTCATAGGATCCATGGTGAATCCAGAGCAGCACGATTAGTGAAGCAGTCAACTCAACACTATTACAGCACCAATGACCTGAATTCCAATATGGCGCTGTCTGTAAGGAGTTTGTAAGTTCTCCCCGTGACCTGCTTGGGTTTCCTCCCAGCCTCCAAAAATGTACGCGGTTTGCAGGTTAATTGGTGTATTTGAGGTGCATGTGTTCATGGGTCAGAAGAGCCTGTTATCGTGCTGTAGCATTAAAATTAAACATTTTTAAAATGAATCCATAGTTTGAACAGTGTAGAGAGGGATATTAAAGAATACAACAAGATATAGATCAGTTATAGATAGGGACAGAGAAACTGCAAATAGAGGTTAATCCAGACAAATGTGAAGTTGCACCTTGGGATGTCAAAAAAAGGGAACAAATGCAATTAACGGCATGACACTTTAAAAAACAATGATGGCCAGAAGAATCTGCGAGTTCAGGCGCATAGATCCTTGAAAGTAAGAAGTGAGAGGCAATTTAAAAAAATTAATTGAGTGGTAGGTGCCTGTAACTGGCTGTCTCGAGTAGTGGTGGAACCAAAGACAACAGTAGCAGTTAAGAGGCTTTTAGATATGCATGTGAATTTGCGGAACAGAGAGGGATATCAATCATGTGGAAGCAACAGAATTTTAATTTGAGCATCCTGTTCAGCCGCATGGGATAAAGGGCCTGTTCCTGTACCATATAGTTCCATGTTTTAGGTTTTAATTAAATTATATGGGAAATTTAAAATACCTCTATTTATTAACATCACTGATTTATCAGCCAATTTCACAAATTCATTTTTCCACTATAAACCCCAAAAACCTGTTGGATATCAAAATTCAGATTACAAACTAACAATTAACTCAACATTAATTGATAGAGAATTCTATCATTTACTAACTTCACAACTTCAGTCAAAAATTTCATTACATGCAATCTGATTACTCAAAATCAAGACCAATCCAAAATATGCAGTTAATTTACAACTCATCAAATACTCTGGCATCACCAAGGAAGAAATATGGATCCATCAGTCTGGCATCACCATTAAAAATGCCTTTATTTTGCTTTAATTTAAAATTAAATGCTGTGAGAACCCTTAATGAGTTATTACAGCCAGTTGAAGAAAATATTTCACAAATGAAGTAAAAGACAAACGACTGCAGACACCATGATTGAAGTTAAAAACACAAAGCTGGAGAAATTCAGCAGGTCAAACAGTGTACCATACTTTATATACCAAAAGTAAAGATGCATAACCAATGTTTTGGGCTCGAACCCTTCATCAAAGTATCTATATAAAGTACACTGTTATTTATGGGATCTTGGACCACTAAAATGTAATTTGGGGAACATGATAAACAGGTTTACACAGAAGTTGTCCTATTTATATGACATCCCAATACATTTCAGTGCTTTTTTGCACATGCTGTACATTTAGTAAAAGGTTATTTCTGAAAATAGTAGTGCGACTTCCCTGACAATCATTTGCTTTACTGTGGTAAGTAAGGATTAGGATTTTGTATGTACACAGACATATGTTTAAATCACTACATTATTTGTTTATGGTAAGTCTCAAAAAAAGGAACAAATCATTCAGCAACCATCTCGCAAAAGAAAAACTAATATAACCAAATATCATTCTCGCAGTTCCATAGTTTACATGAACTTCAACATTGGCATTCCATTCATTAATGCAAAATAGGTGTATATTATACATTTACCAACTACAGTTTCATTATGAAAACTAAATTATCATTAAACATTGAAAATTACAGCACAGTACAGGGCCTTTGGCCCACAATGTGCCTCATAAGATGCATTCTCCAATCCAGACAACATCCTAGTAAATCACTTCTGAACCCTTCTGTATTGAGGTGGCCAGAACTGAACACAATCTTCCAATTGTGGTCTAAACAGAGTTTTATAGAGTTAAAACATTACCTCTCGACTCTTGAACTCAATCCCCCAACTAATGAAGGCCAGCATACCATAAGCCTTCTTAGCTACCTCATTAAACTACGAGGCAACCTTAAGAGAGCTATGGATTTGGACCTCAAAGTCTCTTTGTTTTTCCACATTAAGAATCCTGCCATTAACCATGTACTCAGCCTTCAGGTTTGATCTTCCATAATGCATCACTTCACACTCTGTCTACCACTTTTCTGCCAAACTCTGCATCTTGTCTTTATTCTGTTGCAACCTATAACAACCTTCTACACTATCCACAACACCTTCACCCTTTGTGTCAGCTGCAAACTGACACATCCCTCTACTTCTTCATCCAGGTCATTTAAAAAAAATTCACAAAGGGCAGGGATCCTAGAACAGATCCCTGCAAAACTCCTATGGTTGCAGACCACCAAATAGAATACATTCCATCTGCAACTCGCCCCTGCTTTCTGCAGGCAAGCCAATTCTGAATCCGCACAGATAAAATTTCATGGATCCCATGCCTCATGACTTTCAGAATGAGTCTACCATGGGGGTCCTTGTCAAATGCCTTACTAAAATCCATATACACCACATCTACCATCCTACCTTCGTCAAGTCCTTTTGTTACTTTAGACTCATGAGGCATGACCTACCCTTCGCAAAGTCATGCTGTCTATCCTTGAGAAGACAATACTTCTCTAAATGCTCGTAAATACTGTCCCTAAGAATCCTCTCCAATAATTTGTCCACCACTGGCACAACACCGATTGTTGTATTATTCACAGAATTCATCATATTATCTTTTTTTAAACAAGGGATTCATATTTGCCATTCTCCAATTCCTCCAGTACTTCCCCTGTAGCCAGGGAAGATGCAACAATCATTGCCAATGTTCCAGAGGCTTATCAATCCTAATGTTTTTGTGAAGATCCAGCATTTCCTCTTTCTTAAACTCAACTTGCTCCACCACATAGACTTGTTCTATTCTGACCTCGCTTAATGAAGGTGCTTTTCTCTGGTGAACACTGAACCAAAGTATACATTTAGGTCCTCACCTACCTCTTTTGCTTTCAGGCACATGTTGCCTCCCTTATCCTTAAGCAGTCATACCTTTACTCTCGTCATCCTTTTGTTCAGGGCCCCACAAGGGCTGTGGGCTGCTGCAGACTAGCTCTTGGGAACAAGGTATCAGAACTGGGATTCAAGAGGGTGCTGAGGGCAAGAAGGGTTCCCGAAAGGTATTCCTGATCTTATCGGAGGATTGGATCTGGAGCTCAGGTTGTCAATGGATCAAACAGGAGTCTATGCAGCTACAGAGACAATGGGAGCACTAGAGGCGAACCCACGGACACACAGTGTCTCAAAAGGAAATCTCTTTTGCTTCTCTTTTACTGCAAGGGGTGGTAGGCAACCTTTTGTTTGCCTTTCAGCAGGCAAAAGGCAATTTTGTGTAATATTACTTGTTATGAACTACTGCGTGACAATAAAATAATCTTGAATCTGCACATATGCATATGCATATGTTTTGATATGAAGGTTTTCCTTCATTGTATTTGCCAAGGCCTTCTCATACTCCCTTCCAACTTTCCTTCGTCCTTTCTTAAGTTTCCTCCTTGCTTCCATATAATTTTCATGAGCCCATCCTGTCTTTTGCTTTCTAAATCTTATGTATGCTTCCTTCTTGTCTGAGGAGGGTGCAAAAATTAGTCGAGGACCCATACCACCACCAAAACGGCATTTTTCGACTATTCACATTGGGAAAGAGATACAGGAGTATCAGAGCCAACACCACCCGGCTGAGAAATTGAGGAACACCTTCTACCTGTGAGCATGAACAAGCAAAGGAACTGCTCTCACTAACCATCCAAGACTCTAATATTTACTAAACAATATTTATTAATTTATTTTTATGAATGAATATTTGTCCTGAGTATGTATTGTTTGTATCTGGTGCGTTACATTTGGTGTGTGCCTGCATTTTTTTCAGATTTCAGATCCAGATTTTTTTTGTTATACAACCCTGAGATTCTTTTTTTTCTGTGGGCGAGGCAGAATTACCACTTACTGATAGAGCAAAGAGAAACTGTACACACTGTATACATGTAAACAAATAAAAAATCAATGTTAACAAACTGAATATGCATTACAAAGAGAATTTTAAAAATCAATAAAGGGCACAAGTAAGAGTCTTTAAATGAGTTCCTGATTGAGTTTGTTGTTGAGGAGTCTGATGGTGGAGGGGTAGCAGCCATTCGTGAACCTGGTGGTGCGAGTCTTGTGGCACCTATACCTTTTTCTCTGATGGTAGCAGGGAGGACAGAGTGTGTGCTGGGTAGTGTGGATCCTTGCTGATTGCTGCTGGTCTCAGAAGGCAGCGTTCCCTGTGATGGTCTCAGCTACCTTTTGAGGGATGATGGTGTTAAATGCCGAACTGCATTCAATAAAGAGCATCTTGATGTATGCATTTTTACTATCCAGGCATTCCGGGACTTCATCTACTGTGAGACAGCATCTACTGTAGACCTGTTGCTACGATAGGCAAACTAAAATATATCCATGTTGCTACTCAGACAGGAGCTGATATACTTTAACACCAACCTTTCAAAACATTTCATCATTGTTGATGAAAGAGCTACTGGTCAATAGTCACTAAGGCAGGTTACTGCACTCTTCTTGGGCACTGGTATGAATGATGCCTGTTTGAAACAGGTGGGTACCCCACCTTGCTGGAGTGAGATAATAAATACCATGAATACAGACTTTTAATTCTCTGCCAGGTACTCTGTCAGAGCCAGATGCTTTGCTCGGATTTACTCTCTGAAGGCAGCACGCACATCATCCTCAGATACGGACAGGATGGGATCATCAGGGATGTGGGGGTATGTAGGGGTGGTTCTTTGCTGTTACTGTAGAAAGCATTGAATTCCTCTGGGAGTGAAGTTTTACCATCTGCTACTTAACCTGATTTAGTTTTGTAGCAGGTTAAGGCATTTAGTTCCACAGCTGCCAAAAAGTGTCCCTTGTTTCCATTTTCATCCAGAATCAGCATTTAGTCCGGGAGATAGCTTTTTGCAGGTCATTCCTGCTCCTGCTGTATTCATCTGGATCACCAGACTTAAATACCTGTGATCGGCTCTCAGCAGGTTCTGGATTTCATTGTTGATCCAGGGCTTTTGGTTGGGGAAAACCCTGAATAATTTGGTGGGGACACATTCGTCCACAGCTGTTTTGATAAAGACACCTCAGACAGGAGACAGGATAAATAAAGATTTTGCACCGAGGGCCAGAGAATGCTGTTTAAGTGGGTTCTATTTGTCCAATTGGATGATAATAAATTTAAATTTCTTCCTCTTAACTAGCTGCTTCACCTGTTTTATTATTCACAGATCCATCTTTTCCCTGTCTCGGTGGGACAAACCAATCCCAAACCCCGCAAGTGGTCCCTAAACATGCTCCAGATTTCTTCTGTCCTTTTCTCCAAGAACATCTGTTCCCAATTTACACTCCCTGGTTCCTGCCTAACCCCATTGTAATTAGCCCTTCTCCAATTAAACTTTCCCATGTGTCTGCTCTTTTTCCTTGTCCATAACAATGCTAAAGGTCAGGGAGTTGTGGTCACTTTCACCAAAATGTTTCCCCACTGAGAGGTCTGTCACATGACCAGGTTCATTACCCAGTACTCGATCCAGTATGGCCTCTCCTCTAGTTGGTTAGTCCACATTCTGTGTCAGGAATACTTCTTGGACACACCTGACTAATTCTGCCACTCTTGCAGTAAGGAGGTGCCAGTCAATATTTCAGAAGTTGAAGTCTCTGATTACAACAACCCTGTAATTTCTGCACCATTCCAAAGTCTGCCTGCTTATCTGTTCCACAGTATCCTGAAGATTATTTGGGAGCCTATAGGCCACTCCCAAAACAGGGATCACTCCCTTCCTGTTTCTGACTTACACCCACACTGACTTAATGGACAATCTCTCTACAACATCCTCCCTTTCTGCAGCTGTGTCGCTAGCCATAATTTGTAAAGCATCTTCAAAACTGCTTAAAATAATTTTTTTCTTCTTTCAGAAGATCCAGTTAAATTTGGTTGCATCTGAGGTTTCCTTCTCTGCATTACATTTATTAATAATAATGATACTTTTTCATCTTAAATTTAGTAAACTTACCATTGTGCTTATTGTTGTTCAAACAAATGAATCAAAGTGTTGAAGTTAATTATTTCCATACAAGTCTAGAGTATCACCAAATATTACTGTAGCCCTTGAATCAATTGCAGTAACATTGGAGTCTGTTCCTTTGGTGCAGACCACATTACATCTTCCTATTCCTATCTTGCAAGTACATTTCTTCAGCTGATCCAGCTACTTTGTACACATTAAGAACTGATGATGTTTGCAACACATCCAAATGTAATCAAGGATTTTTTTTTAACTCATTCATCCCTTGTTACTTCTGACATTTATGCTTCTTTACAATTGAAACAGTATATCAGTTGTTATACTACCAGAGTGAAATGGAAATCATGAAATGCATCTTTAGTCAGAAAATGAGTTTATTGAAAAGTCAGACTGATTGTGTTAAATGCAACAAAAATATTGTGTCAACAACAGAAAATGCAAGAGCTGAATTTAATGTGAAGTTCATGTAAAAACACAGAACTTCAAAAGTGCTATTGACCTTGGATTATGGGCTGGAGATGTTATATCAAAGTACATATTGGCAATTAAGTTCAAATCATTCTAAATACATAACAAAAAAATATTTGGATATAGCTGTAGCCAAATTTAGAAGGAGAAAATGTTAGAAACACAAAGCAAGTTAGACAACACCTGTCGAAAAAGAAATGGAATTAACCTTTTATGTTGAAGACCCTTTATTCCTAAACTGCTGAGTTTCCAGAACTTTGCTTTTTTAAACATTTTAGATAAGCAGCATCTGCATTTCATTATTTTCATTTAATTTCATGTTGAATTCACTGCAACTTCCAGAATTGCCAAGTTCTCTTCCAGAATTCTGACAATGCATCATCGACCTGAAATGTTCATTCATTTCTCTTTCGACATGTCAAGCTTGTTTTTTTAGTATTTCCTATTTTCACATTTCAGGCATCTACTTTTTAATTTTCATTATCTACATTTTGTAAAGAAGCTTAAAGAAAATATATTGCATAGATGTGCAAATAAGAAGCACAATGTTTGAAGCTGGAAAGAAAGAAAGAATATGTGATTCACAAGCCATTCAGAGATAATGTTTCATCATGGTTTTGTGCTTGAATAACTGTAATGTCACCCCATACAGGAATCCCTGACCTATGGCCATTCAACATATTAAGAGCATTTGGGATGGCAGCAAGCATCTTCAGTCCATTACTGGGAGTTTAGAGAGGTACTACAACTCTCATGGTGCCCATCCACTCACCTCATCAAACACTTTATTCTTCAATTATGGATATGGTGGAATTGCAGAGTTACTGGTCTAGTATCTAAAGTTTACAGAGATATGGACAAATTTTCTGGAATTCAGCTTCCCCAATGCAGTTGAAGCATTCAAATTCTTGAGGAAAATAATGATCTCCATTACAAATCCTATAATTCTATTGAATGGTTGTAGAACATCATCTGTCTCACTAAAGATAAGAAATATGGTTTATAATGCAACTCCAGATCCATCCACTCTTTAGGGAACAGCATCACAGAGGATAATGTGCTTCCACTCTTATTTGTGTGAATGTTTGGTGGCTGACATAGGATCACCAGCTAGGTGGAAAAGGTGATGTTCAATAAGGTGCATGCACGGGTAGTTTGGGAGCTATAGAACACCCTTGCACCATTTATTTTGAGTTTCTGCATACTCTCAGCAAATGCACCCACAATTCTCACTGCTATCCTAAACGCTCCATTAATATTTTGATTAGTCAAGGGCCTGGGATTTCCATGGGCTATTGGAGACATTGCACTTTGTTTCCCCAAGGCAACTTTGAGAATATCCTTGAATCTTTTCCTCCATCTATTTGGCAATCTTTCTGAACTCAGGCAGAAGTCCGGTGTCAGACATGCAAACAATTTGGCCTTCCCAGCAAAACTGAGCAAGAGTATTTGGAACCTTAAAGTTGGGAATATTAGCCTTAGAGATGAAACCAACATTAATTCATTCATCCTGTTTGCACATTACAAGAATATTATGAGGACAGGTTTATTGGTGACTTCCCAATATTTTGAGATGCTTCCTTGTCTAGTCCCTGACTCAAAAGGTTACAAGATATCAAGGATCCCTAGCCGACCGTGTGCATGAGTAGGGGTCTTGCTTTTTAAACTTCTTGTTCCTCAGATGACCAAAGGCTGACTTATCAATATTATTAACTCTTACTTGTCCTTGAAGTGGCCTAGAGAGAGGCCCAAGTTCCTGGAAGGAACAGGCCTTGAATGAGGCCCATTTTAGGAGCAGAATCCATCCAATATGGGTAGAAGAAAGAAGCAAGAGGAAAGGTGCCCAGATCAGCGGGGCCAAATCAAGAACAAGAGCAACAGTTTCAGAATAAGGGAGAACTTATTAAAAGTTTGGGACAAAGAGGAATTTTCTACTCATGAAAGTGTAAAATTCTCCATTTCAGAAGCATTGGAGCCGAGTATTTGATGCTGAGGCAGGCAGAGAACAAACAGGGGAGTAGAGTGAAGGCCAAAACTAAGATCAGCTACCCTCCTATTGAAAAATGAACCAGTCCTGAGGGGACACAATTCATGGACCTTCCATTTTTTTTAATGTTCAGAGGATGAACAAGAAATAATGGTCTTGCTGATGACATCTACAATTTCAGAAAAATATATTTGGGGACAAAGTTATAAGCACAGACATCGCATGCCCAAGGCTTTCTCCAAATAAGTCCCAGGCCTAACATAATTGTAACACAAGTGTTACAATTTTTGACTGCCTGCCTACCTGGATTAGAGAAAATATTTTTTAAAATCCACAGGATTGAAATCAAACCTATGGCAAAGAATAAATGCTCTATTTTCATCAATTCCTGAGAATTCTTAAAAATGCATTCAAGAACAATGGTCCTGACTTCCAGAATTATTTGAGGCACTATTTAGTTCAGAGATCCTGAAAAAATTTGGTCAGTCATCTACATTTTCTGCAGGCCTAATGACCGATTCAGACAAACCCGATTTATGGCTGTGAAGGCCATGTATCTATACCCATTCCATGGAAATAAAACAAGATAGTCTTCCATGTTGTGCATATGATACAGTCATACAGTAGGCTCATCCAATATCAGAATAGGTCTGTTATACTTGAAGTTATAAAGCTGTTTTTATTTGTCAATAATTGTAGCACATGATCTATTAAACCCATCTCTAACACAATGAGCTTCCACACCAGGTGGAAATACCTTAAATAAGAGCTCAAGCCCAAAACGTTGGCTATGTATCTTTATCTTTGCTCTATAAAGTACACTGTGTGACCTGCTGAGTTTCTCCAGCATTGTGTTTTTACTGTCACTCTCACAGCTATATAATAATGATGTCATTTGGGTCAAAGGTTTGAAACCTGAATAAAACAACAAATTGAAATCTGCTACATGATGGTTTCCTATTACTTTTCTTTTGGTAGTACTTACTTGCAATTCATCAACTAATTTTGAAACTAAAATTGATATATTAATAGCAGTGCATGCAAACAGGTGGCTGTAGCCATGGTTAACAACAGCTGAATATATAAAGCATGTGTTCTTTAAATATCCAAATTCTATAAACAGCTGAAATGTCTGCCTTTGTATAGGAACGCAATAAATTCTCATCAATTCTATTTAAAAAAATATTGCTGAAGGGCAATTAAAAGTTAGTGACCCAATGCAAGCAGAGTGTATGTACTGAAATCCTATCAACAGTCATTTTGATAATCTATCTTTCTCCTGTCTGTTCTCTCTGCAGTTACTGATGTACCAATTTCACATTCAGAGATTTTTTTAAATTTTATTCCAATGTTTTGTGTTTATGATTCCATTTTAATTTACCTACTGGCACATTAGATCACCTGGATCACAAGAGCATCTGTGTCAGACTGTTGTTCATTGACTACAGTCTGACATTTAACACCACCATACCAGCAAAACTAATAATCAGACTCATATATCGGGGACTCTTTTCATCCCTTTGAAACTGAATCCTCAATATCTTCATCACCAGCCCCAATCAATGTGGATTGGCACCATCACCTTCTAGGCGATGCTTAGTCCCTCTATACTCATGACTGCATTCCTAAGTGATAGATTTGCTCACACCACCACCATTATTGGCCAAACAACAAGAAATAATTAATCAGACTCTAGGATAGATATAGAGAATCTGATATATGGTTCCAGTGCAACGATCTTGCTCTTAACATCAGCAACCCCAAGGTTATTGTGGACATGAGGAAGAGGAGGCCAAAAGACCACACACCTTTCTTCATTGGCAGGATGGTAGAGGAAAGTCCATATATTGGAGGTCATCTCCAGGAGCCAGTACTTCAGCAGAAACTTTGAAGGCAGCATACCAACATTTCTATTTTTCAAGAAGTCTGAGGAAATTTGGCATGTCAATTGAGTACTCCATCAAACTGCTACAGATGTACTGTGGAAAGACTGGTTGCCTCACAGCCTGCTTTGGAAAGTAGAATGCCCATAAACATGAGGTGACCAGCTTAGGGAGGAACGGTTGGCGTAGCGGTAGTTTGAATCCCGCGCCGTCTGTAAGGAGTTTATACGTCCTCCCCGTGTCTGCGTTTGATTTTTCCCTGAGAGCTCTGGTCTCCTCCCACCATTCAAAACGTATTTGGGGTGTAGGTTAATTGGGTGTAATTTGGGCAGCACGGACTCATTAGCCGAAATGGCCTGCTACCGTGCTCTATGTCCAAATTTTTTAAATTTTTTTTAATTTAGCCAAGCCCATCACAAGCACAGACCTCTCATTCATTGTTGATATCTGTGTAAGGTGCTGTCTTAAGAAAACAACCAACATCAGAAAGGATTTCCATCACCATGGTCACAAACATTTCTCGCTGCTACCTTCAGGTGAAAGATGCCGAGGCCTCAAGTCCAGCACTTCCAGTTTCAAGAATGGTTTTTGTTTTACTCCCAATCTCCCCAAACCATAAATTGCTGAGGGACCACCAAAAAGTCCGTCTGTATGGTAGAAACACTACTTTTTTGCATGAACTACAACTGTGAATATTTATCTATCCTTTTATTTGTCAACGATCACGATTGTCACATGGTGATAATTTTATACTATTATATTTGATGTGTATTACATACCTGTGTAGCTGCTGCTATCAAGAATTTCAATGCATCTGTACCTTGTATTTATGACAATAAACTCGCGCTTATTTGATTCTTCAGTTGCCAGCTAAAAAAAATATTTGAAATAATGAAAATGGATTGCAAAGAAGAAACAGTAAATCATTTATTAGGATCTCTTAAAACTCACCAACCCCTCCAGAAAAGGGTTTGGGCAAACCACTTAAACTATTACCTTGAAGGCAGAATGTGTTAATTTCCCACT
This sequence comes from Narcine bancroftii, assembly GCF_036971445.1. NCBI lineage: Eukaryota > Metazoa > Chordata > Chondrichthyes > Torpediniformes > Narcinidae > Narcine > Narcine bancroftii. The sequence goes on along the minus strand of NC_091479.1, from coordinate 82,866,122 downwards.
TATTTGTCATTAGATTAGGTGTGAGTTTATTTTCATGTACCTGAAGAGGGCAGTGAGAAGAGAGCATGACCATGGTGATGAGAATCGTTAATGGTGTTGGCAACAACCTTCTTGAACTGGAGGACTTTGCCAGATTTCTTTCTTTCTGCGGCCATCTGCATTCCTGGGCACTCAAGTTTCCAAAACAGGTTGTGATGCAGCAAGTCACTTTACTTTCCACGAAAAACATAGAAGTTTGATAGAGTATTAGATAAAATGCCAAATCTCTTAACTTCTTGGAAAGTAGGTGTGTTTTCTTCATGGTTGCCTTAATGTGCTGAACCCTGGAGAGATTCTTTGATATATGGATGCCCAGCAACATAAAGCTACCAACCCTGTCTACCACTGTGCTTTTAATTAAATTAACTTAAATCATTCTGGATTTTCCAACTTGAAAAATTGGAACTAAAAATTGAAATTTTCTTAAATGTTCGATCCCTTGAAGCTAATCCTGTGAGGGGTTAAAGTTTCCAGACCACACATTACAAAGGAAAACACCAAGAACTTCAAATGCTGGAATCTCAATAAAACAATGAGAAGCTGGAGAAACTCAGCAGGTCAGACAGAATCTATGGAGAGAAATGGACTGTCAAAGTTTAAAGCTAGGACCCTTTCAAAATTAGGTTGGGAAGAGGAGATATGAAGGAAAAAAAGAAGGGTGAGGAAGAGCTAAGATGTAATAGAATTCAAGACAAAAAGATAGAAGATGAGAAGCAGTTAGGGAAAGAGATCACTGGGAATAGGGCTGAATGTATTGCTAGAAAGAGTAGGAAAGTGGGTGGAAGGTGGCACCAGATGGTTGTGGGATAGACCAAATCCCACCAAGATGATCATTAAATTTTCTAATTTCAGATAAAACCCACTCACATTCAGCTTCATTTTCCACCCACTCCCATACTCTTGTTTCCCACCCTTTCAACCACTCTCCTGCCATTCCTTCCATCTCTCCCAGGTTTAGTCTAGTTTTCTATTAATTTTCCCCCCTCCTTTACTTCTTTCACTGGCCCTTCCAAGCAAACGTTGACTGACCACTTCCATCCTTCGATGCTGCCTGACCTACTGAGTTCCTCCAACAAATTTTCCTTTACTCAAGATTCCAGCATTTGTGCTTCTCCAATTAAAACCTCATGGGTGTTAATTAAGTCCACAACCTTGTCCTAAAATTGGCTATAATCCACTAATCAAGCATTAGCAAGGTCATCGGAAAATGACTGAAAGGTCAGGCACGATTTGTACTGAAGCCTCTGGTACCATGTGTTTTAATCATAGCCCAGAAGCTCGTGGTTCTGCAGTGGGCAACATTATCCCAGATAAAAATCAATTGCATGATTTAATGTTAAAAAACGCTGAATGCAGTAACATAATGAGTGGAAGAAAAACTATACAATCCGAAATGGGTCTATTAGTTGTTTTGTATCCCACTTTTGTAAAGTTCTGTACAGAGAGTGTTTTGAACAAACTAAGTGGAATTGAATATGCAGTCGGTGTGCTTGGCAGTGAACACAATAGAGATGTGACATTTTTAATGAAACCCATTCCTGGCAGTTGTTCGGGGTAATGTTAGCGTCACGCCAAATGTACGCTCGCCACTGCTGACACACGCTATCCATTTATTTGTTTGCTGCAGGTCCATTTAAACATTTTGACACCAAGTAACAGCTGTTCTGATTTAAAAGTCTGTTTTTCAGCTGGCCATACGACTGGTATTTTGTTTCACACAGCAGCCGTTTCTGATCACCCAAGGGTAGCGTGTAGCGTTAATGTGTGCATTTACTGAACCTGGACAGCAAACAGTTTATGATTAGCCTTCCTATGTTTATGGTGTTTGCTTTTATATTATTCATGAGAGAGAGCCAATATTAGCAGTAATGAATGAATGCAGGAAAAAATTCAAAATTGAAACAGCAGCTGTGAGTTCTCCTTTGAATATTTAACCTCAGAATTTTTTAAACTTCATTTTTTTATTGCCATCCTCATTTTGGCTTTACACAGGCTCAGTTACATATTATATTTTCAATCATTACTCATCATAACATTGCATCTACATTTCCTGTCAAACAAACTTCTTCAAAGTTTCTCCAAGACAGTTCTTGAACAACATGAGCTGGTACTGACAAAATAAAGATCTTTAAACAATTGTATTTTGTGTCATTCTTTTACGAATGCAAATCAATCATCGTCATATAGTAAAGCAAACAAATAATTACTGGGGAACTCAACAGGTCAGACAGCAGCAGGCATGCGTAGAAATAGTCAATCAACATTTCAGCTCTAGGCACTTTAAGGAGACTATGGCTTTTTGAGAGAAGGTCGTGTCTCGTGAGCCTAATTGAGTTATTTTGAGAAAGGGACAAAAGAAACTGATGATTAAGGCAGGGCGTTAGATGTGGAATATATGGATTTTAGTAAGGCATTTGACAAGGTCCGCCATTCAGAATAATTCAGAAAGTCGTGAGGCATGGGATGCATGGAACCTTAGCTGCTTGGATTCAAAATTGGCTTGCCTGCAGAAAGTTGTAGATGGAATGATTTCTGCTTGCAGGTTAGTAACTAGTGGATTCCCACAGAGATCCGTTCTGGAACCGCTGCTCTTTGTGAAGATGTGGAAGGATGGATCAGTAAGTTTGCAGATTGCATGAAGGTTGGAGGAGTTGTGGATAGTGCAGAAGGTTGTCATAGATTACAGTAGGATGTAGACAGGATGAAGATTTGGGCAGAAAAGTGGCAGATGGAGTTCAATCCAGATAAGTGTGAAACAATGCATTTTGGAAGGTCAAAATTGAAGATGGAGTATATGGATAATGGCAGGATTCTGAGCAGGATGGAAGAACAGAAGGATCAAATTCATAGATCTTTCAAGGTTGATAGGGTCATTAAGTCTTATGGTATCCTGGCCTTCATTCATCAGGGGATTAAGTTCAAGAGCCACGAGATAATGTTGCAGCTCTAAAACTCTGGTTAGACCCATGCACTGTAAATTTTGTTGTTTTCAAATTCCCAAACTCCTGTCCCTTGTGCTCGAAAACTCACCCATCTTTCAAATTCCAACTCATGCCAGTTAAGCTTAAACAAAGACCTCTTGATGGTTTTATCTTCAAAATTCCCCGTCCAAATGTTCAAACAGGCTATCAAATGTATTTTCCTCCTCAGCTGTCGATCTGGTATCACTTCTATTCAGAATCGATTGAATGATCTCAAGCTTCAACCATTTGTTGATTCTGGCTTGGTTTTCTTGGAATATTCTGCTCAGTTCTGGTCGCCTCATTACAAGAAGGATGTGGAAGCTTTGGAGAGATTGTATAGGGGATTTCCCAGGATGTTGCCTGGATTGGAGAACCTGTCATACGAGGCAAGGTTAACAGAGCTAGTGCTTTTCTCTTTGGAGTGAAGAAGGATGAGAGGTGGCTTAATAGAGGTCTACAAGATTATGAGAGGCATTGATAGGATGGATAGCCAGTACCTTTTCCCAGGGCAACAGTAGCAAATTCCAGAGGACCTAAGGTGAGTGGACGAAACATTTTAGGAGAGACATTAGAGGTAAGTTTTTTTTACTCAGAGTGTATGCGCTGCCTGGAATGCATTGCCATGGTTGGTGTTGGAGGTTGGTACAATAGGGACATTTAAAAGATTCTTAGGCAGATATATAGATGCAAGAAAAATAGAGTGCTCTGATGTTAGTTATGGTTTAGATCAGTGGTTCTCAACCTTTCTCTTCCCACTCACACACCACTTTAAGTAATCCCTATGCCATCGATGCTCTGTGATTAGTAAGGGATGGCTTAAGGTGGTATGTGAGTGGGAAGGGAAGGTTGAGAACCACTGCTCTGGACCCAAATGTACTGAAATATTTTGCTTGAGAAAAATTGCCATTGGCCCATTTCCTTTGGCGTTATGAAGCTGTACACATTATGAGTCAATTGGGTAAGATTAAAACAGTGGTTTTCATACTCTTTCTTTCTACCCACATACCACCTTAAGCAATCCCTTACTATACATAGAGCACCTATAGCATAGGGAATACTTGAGTGGAAAGAAAATGATTGAGAAACACTGCTTTAGATTGTTTTATATAGGTGGATGCAACATCAGGGGCTGAAGGGCCTGTACTTTGCTGTAATGTTCTGTGTTTTATGAAAAGGGAAGATTTTTTAAAAAGTGGATGATTAGCATTACAGAAAGGAAGGTCATCATAGATTGAGGATCTACTGGTAGAGGGGAACAATCACTCCATTGGTATTCTATAGGCCCCTCAATAGCCTCAGGACCATCGCAGAGCAGGTAAAGAGACTATTTCTTTTTTCTCAGGGCTCCTTTCACTGCTTCCTACTTCCTATTCCTACTACTCTCAAGCTCTGGGACCACCCAGACTTGAATTTTCCTTGATCCTCTGTCTCCTAATTCCCCCCCACCCCATTTTCCCCTCCCACCCCTAACTATCCATCACCTGTCAATCTGTGCTCTCCGCTCTCCCCCATCCCTGCACTCTTTTGTTCAGAGATCTGCCTGCTCAGTGCTATTTCTGATGAAAGGTTTTGGCCCAAGATGTTGACTGCCTATTGACTTCCATGGATACTGCCTGAACCATTAAGTTCCTCCAGCCTTTTGTGTGTTGCTGCAAGACAAAATCCAAATTGTCAAGGGTGACTTCAACTTCCCTAATATTGATTGGCTCTCTCCTTGATGTAAAAGAGTTAGATGGAGCAGTTTTTTTTTAAGGCATGTCTTAAAAGGATTCATGACAGATTACTTAGAGGGAAAAGCCGGCACTGCTGGAGCTCTTACAATGGCAGGGCTGCTACTGGGTGAGCAGAGTCACCGCACTGCCCCCAGGGTTCTACTGCTGACGGCTCTGCACAGGCTTTAAAGTTGGAACCTTTAGTCAAGAGGAAGGAGGAATAAAAATACAAAAATGCTGGAGGAACTCAGCAGGTCTCATAGTGTCCATATGAGGTAAAGATATATAATCAATGTTTCAGACCCGAGCCCTTCTTCAGTGTATGAGTAAAAAGCAGGAAGGTGCCCGAATTAAAGGCTGGGGAGAAGGAAAGAGGGAGAAGCACAGACAAAAGGTGTTAATTGGATGTAGATAGGAGGACAGGGGAGCAGAAAGTTGAGAATTGATGGGCAAGAAGGAGTGGGTTGGCACTTGAATGCAGAGCGAGAGGAAAAGAGACATAGGAATGGATGGGAGTTGGCTAACAGACACCAGTGAAGATGTTATTAATGCCATCTGGTTGGAGAGTGCCCAAGTGTCATCCTATCCCGTCCTGAAGACAGCATCATGAGCTCTGAGAAGTGCCCGGACCTCTGCATCCAACCATGGTTTCTGGTTAGCCCTGGTTGTGAAACATTTGAAACAATATATGGTGACATCCTCAATGCATTGGTTGATGTGGTCAGTCACTGAGCTCATGTACACCACTATGTTTACAAAACTGTTGTTGGTGGCCACCTCCCTGAACCAGCACTAGTCCATGGTCTTAAAACAGTTTGCAGCGATGCCGCCCCCCCCCCCCCCCCCCACCCCACACTGGCCCACATCCAAATTTCTCTTGGAACTGACCTAGTTTGCTTTGCCAGCTATCTGTACACCGGGGTTAGTATGACAGATATATGTTTTGAGTAACCAAGGTGGGGCCAAGGGGCTGCTTTGTACACACCAAGAACATTGGTGTACACCAAGGTGTTCTCTCTTCTGGTGGCGAAATTCACATGCTGTTGAAACTGTGATAAGACCGTTTCAGATTGGCGTGGTTAAAGTCGCCAGCAACAATTATGGACTGTGGCAATCAGAATGGCCAAGAATTCCTGGGCAGGTCATAGGGTCTACATTTCACCAGGAGGTCCTCTATCTCTACTGGGCAGAATGTCTTCACAACAGGGACATTGGCACACCAGTTCTCATTGATATAAATGTATAGTCGACCACCTCGAGTCTTTCCAGAAGCAGCAGCGTCTCTGTCTGCCCTGAAGGAGATAAGGCCATTCAGCTGCATCGTTGAGTCTGAAATGGTGTCCTGGAGCCACATTTCTGTAATCACCAGAGCACAACAGCCCTGCAGTTCTGTCTGGTTCAGATGCAGCTCCAGGTCATCCATTTTCTTCTCCAGCAATCTTACATTTCTCTTAAAGTTATTTTTATTGAGTTTTTGTCAGAAAAGAAAACAAATATATAATAAATCCATTGCATTGAAACTATTACACATTTAAGATAATAGCATATATTATATATTAATATATTATAGTGACAATAGTACTTGAACAAATCCCAATCCGATATGGAGTTATATAAGTAAAGAAAGAAAGAGAAAAAAAAGAGAAAAAAGAAAAAAATGAGCAAAATTCTAACCCAATGCCAACCAAGGTTGCAATTCATGTTGTAGGTAGAGATAATATCAAGCAAACAGCCCAGTAACAAACATCTTCGCACCAAGTTAGTCCAAATGCAAAAGTAAGCCATAAATGAACTCCAGGTCCACCAAAGGAAATCTTGATTTTTGTGACATTATGCCTAATTTTCTCCAAATTTTAAAAGGACATAATGTCTAATAGCCTTTGTCTGTGAGTGGGTAGAAACTCCTCTTTTTATTTTAACAATGTTGCTCTTCTTGCTAGTAAAGTTGAAAATGCTAAAATCTGTCTTTGATTAGAGGATCCAAATTAATCCCAAAAATTATCAAAAAAGTTCTAAAAATATCAGTCCAATATTTTTGTAATTTAGGACTTGATCAAGACACATGTATCAAAGAGATGTCATAAATTTTACATTTATCACAGAGTGAATTAATATCTGGATAAATTCGAGCAAATTTAACTTTGAAAAAATGTATTCGATGCACCACTTTCAAATGTATCAGACTGTGTTTGGAACATTATAATGAGTCGCCGATTAAGCCCAAAATTGATCTCCAATCTTCATCTGAAAAAGAGATATTGAGATCATTCTCCCATTCAGTTTTAATCCCAATGAGCAAAATTGTTTTCATATTCAATAATTTATGATATATTTGTGAGCAAATTGTAATTCAAAAAGTTCATCAATAAAATTTGGATCTGGAAGGATTAGACATACTGAAAGCTTGGAATGAACAAAATGTCGAATTTGATAATACCTGGGAAAAGTGTCTATTTGATAAATTAAATTTGATCATCAATTGATGCAGAAATATGAAGTTTTGTTGTACAACAATATCCTTAAAACTTTTAATTTCTGAAAGATTCCATTCTTAAAAACCTGCTTCTAAAATAGTAGGTTGAAATAAATGATTAGATAGGATAGGACTTGTGCTTATAAATCCCGTAATTCCAAAAAATGTTCTAACTTGACTCCAAATCTTCAATCGATGTATCTTTATTTTCGATAGAGAGAGGTCTGGGTGAACCCAATGCCACCCATAAAGAGGTGTTTTTAAGCGATTTCAATTCCATCACAATCCAGTTTGGGCAGTCATCTGTCTTTTCACATTGCAATAACAATAACATATTCCTTATGTTCATAGCCCAGTAATAAAATCTAAAATTGGTAACACCATCCCCCTATTATTTCTTATATTCTGGAGATAGCTTTTATTCAGTCTTGGTTTTTTTTTGCAATATATATGACATTATGATTGATTTCAATGTGTTGAAAAAGGACTTGAAAGGTAGTGATTGGAATAAATATAAAAATTTTGGTAAAATAATGATAGACAAGGAAAGTGGTGATTATCTGGTAAGGATCTTACATTTGAGAGTAAGGTCATTGGGAGCACTGGGAGTCTGAAGGAACTCTCAGTCTAACACTAATTCCGGCCCATTTTCCATGTTTCTGCCTTTTCCAGCAGTGCTTTTGATGGCTTCCCACGCATCTCCTGTGATCCACTCTGCTGTTTGCAGCAGTCTGTGTTCCCTGCTTCAGTAGGTTTAAACCACACAGAATCTGCTAATTTGAAAGTCTGGTTCGCATTTTGTACTTTGATGAGAGTTTTCCAATCATAGACGAAACATAGCAGGTTGGGGATTTCACAATTGTGAGGAGCCAAAGTGGCCACTGCAATCTCATGCACCGCCATCTTGAAACGTGAATCTACAAGAGTCATCTATTCCATCCAGTGCTCCTGCTGTGTTCTCTACATTGGAGAGACTGGACACAGACTGGGAGATCACTTTGTTGATCATCTCAGCTCTGAACGCTGCAATAGCGTGGATCTCCTTGTTGTTTCCCATTTCAATTCCCACCCCATTCCCTTGCCAACATTTCTGTCCATGGTCTCATGCTGCGATACCTACTGAGTTCCTCCAGCATTTTTGTGTTTTTACTACAATCACAGCATATATCGACTTTTGCGTTTCTCGTCCTGGATAGGTTTGTTCCACTGAGACAGGAACAGGATGGTGGGGTAAAGGAACCATTGTTGATAAGAAAGTGAAACATTTAGTCAAGAGGAAGGATGAAGCACACTTCAGGTTGGGAAAGCAAAAATCAGGCAGGGCTTTTGAGGTTCAAGTTAGCCAGTTAGAAATTTAAGGGATTTTTCAGATAATAATTCTTTAGCCCAGCCATTCTCCACAGGGGCCCTCAGGGCCCACAGCACATTTAAGTAAAAGCCTTGTTTCCTTTGCACCTCATGTAACATCCATATTTTTAATGTAGTCAGGAGAAACCAAAACTTGACTGCTTCACGGGGGAAGGGGACCAATAAACTTTAAGCACCCAAGGGGAACCTTAGCTAAATAAAAGCTTGAAAATTACTACTTTTAGCAGTTCTTATGAACAGTCAATAACTAGAAATATTAACTATTTCTCTCCATAAAAACGACTTAAACTTTTATTCATTTCCCGCATTTTGTTTTTCCTACTGTCGTGTTGGGAAGGGTATCAGATTCGGTGGGTTCACAGAGAGGCAATTCTGGACAAAAGTGTAACAATCACACATAACTTTAATTAACACACGGGAGACAAACAGGGAAGAATGTTAAATGGTACTCGATTACTATTTCACTTAAGCAATGACATAGACATTCACCTCAGACCCAGAGTGGACTCCGACAATAGTAAACCTATACTTGACATGCTCATACACTTGAGTACACACACTACAAACAGGGACTCACACACACCCTGTACCAACAAAGGTGAGGCTTTCTACAAGTATTGATCTATCACAATAATAAAACTCAGCTTCAGTGTAGTGCACACCTTACCCGCGTCATTTCCAGTGATGTCCACAGTAATGACCTGGTATGAAGCAATGTCCAGGGCTTAGACCACAAGGCAGAGAGAAAGAATGTGCTGTGCATTGGTGTTATATACAGTGCTAATCTGTGCTTCTAGCCAATAATGACTCTAGGTGAGGTCATTATTAGCCAACGGTAAGGTAGCACTAATGGGTGGCTGGAGTCCAGCCTTGATTGACAGATGATATGACTTCCGAAAAAGTTTCAGACAGGGAGGACATGTGACCACCCACAAACAGACATTCCAGACAGGCAGGGAGGCCATATTTCCACCCTACACAATACCTACTAACTTTGAAAACCCTTTACCCCCACCGTCATGAATTCTTCAATATGGTGAGAACTATGAAACTAAAATTATAGCATATAATAATGAAATGTTACAAGATAGTTATTCAGCCAAGCTAAAAATCAATGTTGGTTTTTGAAATAATTTAACAAAGCATTTTTTTAGAACCCAACACTTCTAGGATCATGCCGTTTCCCTTACCAACTGTTCTCAGATTTGTTGATTTCGAGCATGGATCTCAGTTAAATCTCCCATAATATGTTTTCATGATTTATGTTTGTAGCTATTCTCACACTGTTCCAGGAGTTGTATCTGTAAACCCACCCTTTCCTTCAATGTCTTGCCACTGTTTAAAAGACCCAGGAGCACAAAGTCAGGAACTTTAAAAGTAAATACAGATTTAAAACACTTTGGGCTGAATAAATGAAAACATTGATTGCTTACTTAGGCAATTTTTATTTGGGATATGGATACATTTTTGTGTAATGTGCCCAACTTAGTTCATTTCCCCACTTTCACTCATAAGTCTTCTTCTGAATTTTCTGTCAGTGATAATGGTGAGAGATTGTCATATACTCAAGTGCAATGCACACTGAAATTCTTACTTGCTGCAGCCCCACGTGTACACAAGAATCATCAACTACAATAGAATAAATGACCACAATACGCCAATACAGAAATACAAGACAATACAGTACAGAAAGGTGGCACAGTTGGCCTACCAGTTAGCGCAATGCCTTTCCAGTGCCAGCAATTGGGTCCGGACTTGGGTTCGAATCTGCTTTCTCTGTAAGGAGGTTGTATGTTCTTCCCATGTCTGACTGGGGTTTTCTCTGAGTGCTCTGGTTTCCTCCCACCATTCAAAACCTACCGGGGGTATAGATTAATGGGGTGTAAATTGGGCAGTACAGACCCGAGTGCCGAAATGGCCTGTCACCATGCTGCATATCTAAATTTTTTTAAAAGATGTTAAATATAAAAGGATAAATAAATATTCACATTTGAAGATTGTGCAAAAGAGTGACATTTCAGTCAGATAGATTTTTTGATTATCCTGGAGTAATTCATGTTTAGGCTCGTACTGGGAGAAAAATAGCTGCTGGAGAAACATCGTTCTTCTTCCTAGAGATGCTGGACTTGAAGTTAGCGGTCATTGTGGTCAGGGTAATTACAATTCTTTAAGATGTTGGCGGTCTTCTTGAAGCAGTGTCTCACAGAGATGTTTTCAATAAATGGTAAGTCAGTGCCCATGTTAGACTTGGTCAAGTTTGCCACTTCCTGTAGCCTGTGTTCCTGGGCACTCAACTTTGTTATCTACCATGCAAACCCAAATATTTGTAATCTACACATATCCATAAATTGTGTCTAAATTAAATTATACCCACTCACCCCCTAAACCACTTTAGTAGAGAAAATGTTTATCCTTCGACATTGTTAGAGTTACCCTCCTCATCCATGTCCCCTACACAGGCTTCCCCACTCCACACTCCCCCCCCCCCAAAATCTTCTGCACCAACAACACAATGTGGGGAATGCCATAGGCTCGTGTATATTCAAACATGAAACATTCCTTATCAGAAATACTGTGGACATGATGTAGAAAAAAATGTATTAAGGTTTTAATTTTTTCACCATTGTACATCCAGGCTGGATCACACCATTAAAATGAAGATAGAAAAATAGGCTAAAATTCCTCAGCAGGTCAGGTACCATCTGTGGGGAACAAACTGGGAAATGTTATCACTCAACATTAATTCTCTTGTCGACTAGGTGTCATTTGACTTGACGAGTGTTTCTCCTTTTATTTCAGATTTCCGCCACCCTCATTGGGAGGAATTGCTCTGACCTTAGCCCATGCTGTTTCCAAAGCACTGCCGGCATTATCATTGCGAGGAGAAGAACTAAAGATACATCTTGTGGAGCAATGTCCTAAGCTTTTGAACCTGTGTATCTTGCCATTCTTGTATTTTATTATTGAACACCAATTTGATAACATTTCAAATATCAGATGACGCACCAAGTTAAAAGTCTACCTTAAAACAATTAAGACGATGTCATAATCCATGTTGAACCACAAGGTACCTTGTATGGGATCTTAGTCTCATGCCGAGAGGATCATTTTCAGGCAAGTCAGCTCGCTATCCATGCTTCAGTTATACACCTTTAAAATATCAAGAATAAAAATAAATAACAGCAAATGGCAATTTATTTCATGCTAATTACCAAAATCCCTGATTAGGAACGAGTCTAATTCATTCTTTTTGCAGGCGATTACAAAGTCAAAGCTACATAGAGCGTAGAATCAGCCCAACTCATTCATACCAACCCTAGTGCCTAACAACATTAATCTCATCTGCCTTCTTTAGGGTACTGTCCTAATTGTACTGCTCCAAATGGTGTATGAACATTGTAATTGCATTTGCCTCTACCACCCCCTCTGTCAAGCTCATTGCTGCAGCCACCACCTTGTGTGGAAAAAAACTTCACCCTCAGTCTCTTTTAAAATTTTTCTCCTTAAACCTTTGACCTCATTTTAGATTTCCATAATGTGGCATAACCGACTGCCCCTTATAATTTTTATAAAATTTGAAAGGTCACCCCTCTCCCTCATATACTTTAGTGAGAATAAACCCAATCTTGTTAGTAAAGCCCTCCATTCTAGACAATATTCTGGAGAACTTAGTCTCTCTCATGCTACCATATCCTTACTGTAATGTGGGAACCAAAAACTGTATACAATACTCCAATTGCAGCAGAAGCAATATTTTATTACAGTTGATGCATGATATCCAAACTCTTATACACACTGCCTTGGCCTACAAAGGCAAGAATGCTAAATGCCTTCTTTGCTACCTGTCACCAGTTTCAGGGATCTATGTACTTGCACAAAGTCTCTCTGTACATAAACACTCCAGAGGTCCCTGCCAACTACTCTATCTATCCCATCAGTATTTTATCTCCAAAAATGCATTACCTCATTCTTTTCTGGATTAAATTCCACATGGCTTCACTCTGCCCAATGTTCCACCTGATCTCTCCTTTGATGACATTCTTCTCCACCAATATCAACAGCAAACTTATCAGTAAGACTCTTAAATTTGCCTCATCTCTTTGTCATGACATTGTTATAGAGTCGTTTATCATACATGGGTGTCTTATGGAATTGGTGTAATATAATAAAATACAGAATAGCCCCTCAGTCCAACTCATCCATGCCAAACTCATTGGCATTCTGGGCTAGTCCCATTTGCCTGCATTTAGTCACCATTCCAATTCAGATTTATTGTCAGAGTACATACATGACATCACATTCAACCCCGAGATTCTTTTTCCTGCAGGCATGGCAGAATTATACCAATCAGTCGAGAAAATGTATACATGTGAACAAATAAAGAACTGTAAACAGATAACAAATGTAAACAAACTGACTGCAATACAGAAAATAAAAAAAAGAAAATCAATAAAGTGCACAAGTAAGAGTCTGATGGTGGAGGGGTAGCAGCTGTTCCCGAACCTGGTGGTGTGAGTCTTGTGGTGCCTATACCTCTTTCCTGGTGGTAGCAGTGAGAACAGAGTGTGTGCTGGGTGGTGAGGGTCTTTGATGATTCCTAGGCCTTTTCATCTGTCAAACTGAATTAAGAGTCATGGGATCAAGCGAGCTAGTGGAGCCAAGTCCACGGCCAGATCAGCCTTGACTTTATTGAATGGTGGAGCAGTACGACAGTCCAGATTTTGTGTTACTATTTCTTATTTCTTTTGAACATTTGTATTCACTTTAACTGTTTCTACTGGCAGCTCAATCCAGATGTAGACTAACTGAATGGAAAAAATTGCCTTCAAGTCCCTCTTAAATCTCTCCCTTTCACCTTTAATCTATGCCCTCTAGCTCAAGAATTATCTACCTTGGGGAGAAAACAAAGACTACATGCACCTTATCAATGCCCTCATGATTTTATCAACCTTCATAAGATCAAACCCCAGCTCTACGGAGCAAAGAAAGAGCCTATCCAACCTCTCTCTACAACTCAAGGCCTTTAGTCCCAGCAATATCAGTGGTAATTCTCCTCTGAACCTCATTCAACTTTAGAAAGTGAACCAGAACACCATGTGTTGTCTCGCCAATGCCTTGTACTGCATTGGGTTGAACATTTAGTACTCAATACTCCATCAAATGAAGGCAAACATGCCAAATGCCTTCTTCGCCACCATGCACCTGAATCACCATTTTCATGGAACCACGAACTTGCACCTCTAGGACTCCCTGTAATACACTCTCCAGGCCATTTCCATTGTTCCACCAGCTGCCCATATTTATTCCCCAAGATAATGCAAGCCCTCTCCCTGGTAGGGCTATTTTATGTGCAAGATTAAAAACCCTCTTGGATGCATTTTCCAAATTTAATCTCTTTACACCAGTCTTGTCCCCATCTTGGACATTCAGACCGCATATCCGTCCAGCTAACCCCAGCATACAGACCGCTGGAAAAACTAACAAAGTCAGTTCACAGAGAGATCAGGACTGGTCACGGTGGGATGGGAGCCACAGCAAAGCTACAGGACAGCCTTAAGACTACAGGCTGGAGCTGTTTAAGGAAGGTGGCCACCTACAACTGTTACTAATCATCAATGAGTACACAAGTCAGTTACTGGCAACATTAGCAAGTGTGTCAAGGATGTCACAAAGATCAAATGCTACACAACCAGGGATAACTAGAACCCATAGTTGAACACAAAGGTTTGTACACTTTTCAGAGCTCAAGTTGCAACCTTCAGGACAGGAGAAAAGTTGACCCTAAGATCAGCCAGGGCTGAAATTTCCCATGCAATCCGGAAGGCAAACAGAGGATCTGCAGTCAGCATGGCAACACCGGCAACACAAAAAGCATGTGGTAAGGTATCAAAACAATAACAGATCACAAGAGAGTCTTGTAGGTCAATGACAATGATACCTCCCTTCTGGATAGACTTCTATGCATGGTTCAATGAGAAGAACAGGCTGACACCAAAGAAAGCTCTGTCTCCCCCTGAAGAAGAGGCCCCCTGAGTATGACCCTGTCAATGTAAATGCCCATTTCTTATTCCCAAGTTCTATTCACATTGACCAGTACCTCCAGGATTTCCTCCCAAATTACTACTACTGTGGATTGACCTCTGATCTGATGCTCTACAGCAACCAAACCTCACTGTGATGCAACCAGCCAGGCTGCTCTTGATAGAATTGTGGCCATTAACCTTGCCTGCCTCGGCCTTCTAAGGAAGTGCAGCCACTGATATGTCTTCCTGACAAGTGAGGAAATGTTATGTGTTCAGGATAGGTGCTTTCCACTACTGAGCTATTAATGTGTAGTGGAGGGTGGTCATCCCTGTTCCTCCTGAAGTCCACAATCATATCCTATGTTTCGTCTACATTGAGACTCAGGTTATCATTCTCACACCATATGACAAGACTTTCCATTTCTTTGTATTTCAACTCACCATTGTTGCTGATGAGGTCAGCCTACTGTCGTGTCATCTGAAAACTTGAGGACTCCTTTGGAGCTGGATCTGGTGATGCAGTAGTGTGAACAGGAGCGGTCCCCTGATAATCAAAGCAACATTTCTTCCCTTTCATAATTCACCTATCACACCTGAAGTGAATTTATCCCAGCATATTAAGCTGCCAATTCTGCCCTTCCCTTAGCCATATTTCTGTGTTTGTAACACTATCATATTCCCTTTTTCAGATCATGTTCTCAGTTCATCAGTTTTACCTGTAAGGCTCCTTGCATTAAGCCACAAGCCCTTTTGTGCTTCCCTACCCATCTGTTTCAGACCACTGGACTAGCCCATTCTATTTTCTAATAAAATATCTCAGTGCCCACTGAATTTTTATTGTATCTGCACCCTCTCTAAACCTGTGACATATTGGGCCTACAGTTTGTGTGGAGCATCTTTCTTGTAGAGGTTACTCAAGCCCTAGAAGAGATCCCAAACCAAAAAGCCTTCCCGCCTCCTGTGGTGCTCTGAGGTAGCAATAACTCAAAAGACTGTACAACAGGCTTTATTCCAGTAAAAGTGTGAACACCAGTTCAAGCCTTGTTGGTTCAGGAGGGGCCGGCTCAGGTTTATATTCAGGTCGGCTGATTGACAGCTGGCAGTCAGCCCCTTAAGAGGTCTATTTAGATAGGCTGATTATCAGCCAGCCAGGTGAAGTCTGACCCTTAGGTGGTCTTCCTGCAGGTACAGAGATCGCCCCCTGCAGTAGGCTGGTTGTCGTATCACCACACCTCCACTATTACTTTCTAATGTGCTCGAGTGCAAGACTGCTGGTAAAAATTGAATTATCTCCTTCTAATGGGAAAATAAAATTTTATTAAGCCTTTGATTGAACTAAACACTGTCCCATATACAGTGCCCACCATTATGTTTGGCACAAAGACACTTTTTTTCCTTTATTTGCCCCTGTGCTACATAGTTTTAAATTTATAATCAAACAATTCACATGTGATTAAAGTGCACATCCCAGATTTTATTCAAGGTTATTTGTATACATTTTGGTTTGACCATAAATAAATTACAGCACTTTTTATGCATAGTTCCCCCATTTCAGGGCATCATAATGTTTGGGACATTTGACTTCACAGGTGTTTGCAGGAATGTTTAATTGCTTCATTGGTGCAGGTGTAAGAGACCTAGGCTTGCTTCTAAGCTTTCATATCTGAAGTTGCCATTTTTTCAATATGAGGACCCGAGTTGTACCAATGAAAGACAAAGATGCTAATATGAGACTAAAAAAAAAGAATAAAACACTAAGAGACTAAGAAACCTTAGGATTACCAAAATCAACTATTTGGAATATCATTAAGAAGAAAGCAAGTACTAGTGATCTCAGTGATTGCAAAGGGACTGGTTGGGCAAGGAAGACCTCCACTACTGATGACAGAAAAATGCTCATCAAAATGAAAAAAAAATCCCAAATGCCTGTCCGACAGATCAGAAACTCTCTTCAGGAGGCAGATGTGGATGTGTCAATAAGTACTGTCTGCAGAAGACTTCAGAGGCACTTCATTCTACAGTATGACATCCCAAACGTACTGCTAAAGCAACAAAGGAGTTTTTCAAAGCTAAAAACTGAAAGATGCAAACCACTAGTTAGCCACAGAAACAGGATTGCCAGATTACAGTTTTCCTAAATGTATTTAAAAGAGCCTGCAGAATTCTGGTAAAGGTCTAGCCTGAAATGTCGGTTATGTATTTTTATCCTTGCTATATAAAATACACTGTTTGACCAGCTGAATTTCTCCAGAAATGTGCTTTTACTTGAACTATGCTGTCTGCAGTCTTTCGTGTTTTACTCATGGACAGAGGAGACCAAGATTATCCTGTATCAGAGTGATGGCAAGAGCAAAGTATCAAGGCATAAAGGAATGCCCAAGATCCAAAGCGTACCACCTCATCTGTGAAACATGGTGGTGGGGTGCTGTGGCCTGAGCATGTATGGCTGCCACAAATTCTGGTGCACTTGCCTTCATTAAGCAGTCATTGTGTGCAAGGGATATGCCACAAAGTACTAAACATGTCTACTTTAATATATATACAATTGCTATGTCCCAAATATTATGGTGCCCCGAAATGAGGGTACTGTATAAAAAGTTCTGTAATTTCTACATGGTCAAACCAAAATGCGCTCAAATATGCTTGAATAAAATCTTGTATGTGCACTTTAATTAGGTGAATTATTTGATTACACATTTAAAACTATGGGGCAAATCAAGGAAAAATGTGTCTTTGTTGTAAACATTATGGAGGGCACTGTACTGAGGTGTATCAATATCATAAATATAGGTTTTTTGAAGAGATCATTTAGTCTGTTTGGAACTAATAAACTGTTGAACTCCATTGATTAAGAAACTACTGAAGTCACTTCCTTTATGTTACAGTCAGAGAGCCAAACATGGAGAGTTTTTTTTATTGAGATCATGATTCAATTCAGGGCTGATATTTCATGCAACTTCCCACTGGTAGCATATCCTGCCTGTACATAAGTGTGATTCTATGTGAAATCATTTGAATTGGGCACCTAAGTGTTCAACCATCAATTCCTCGTCAATGTTGGAAAAAAGGAACTTATGTTGATAAACAAGTTTTATAAGCTGATATGTATATGACAAGTAGCATTTCAAGGATGTGTTTAGATTACAAGAATGCCCAGTGCAAAGTACTGAAATATAGAGCATAAAATAGTTAGTGGGCTAAAACGGAAGTAAACAAGACTACAGATGCTGGAAAACTGGAGCAACACAAAAATGCTGGAGGCCCAAACTACCTTTTCAACAAGGTCTGATTCCAGAATCTAGATTCATTTTTCTAGCTTCAAAGCAAAGCAAACCCATTTGTAATGCCACAATTGCAATGCAATTGCAGAGGTGGTAAGGCAAATTCAAATTGCATATGCTACTCAGAAAACTGGCCTGGAAGTGTGTGTGCAGATCCTTCATTTTTTTTCCCCAAAGATGTGATTACACCATCTGAATATTAATGGAGTGGAAATCTATTCTATTCATATAAAGCTATTGTGCACACAAGAGAGCCACAGTTACATTCTTGCTGTAACTTAAAAAAAATTTTTTTAAATAAAATGAATATATGATTCATCTTTGCATCGAATATGTAGATACTAGTGCCACAACAGTCTGACAACCTCTGGTATACAACACACTCCTCCAGCAGGTTAAGATGAAGAGAAAAAATTAAATTGTTCCAAACTGGCTTAGAAATCTGCTACTCAAATTCTAATGATTGTTTTGCTTGAAAGTGAGCACCCCTTCAAATTTACCTTTCAATTATGTCAGTCAGATTGAGAGATCAATATCACTAAGATTCATTAAATAGACTGGCTGCCAGGAAAGATTTCTGAACCACGCTGCTAAAACTGGGTTAGGATCAATATTATGTAATCAGACCCCCAAGCTGAACTAATGAAGAAGTTGCCAATTTCTTTCTGGAAAGTGCATTCTGGTCCAAAGTAGCTTTGATGTAATTCAGCAAGTTTCAGGCAGAGGTCAGCAAAAACTCAATACTCAATTTTAACCAATTAATGTACTTCATATCTGAATTTTCGTTGGGTTATAATTGTGACTTTAGATGGATATTGTTAGCAATTGCACAAAAGGCAAAACTTTTACATAATAAAACTATTTTGGAAAAATTCTAGACCATTACAGTAGTTTTAATATTTCCACATTTACCAACACAAGACAGTACACGCCACTCCATCCTAACTTATTGGAGGAAATGTTTATTTCAATTAAAAATAATCTTCAGGTTTTAGGACTATTCTTACCTTTTGGAATATTTTTGGGAAAATGCTATGCTATTTTAAAATAAAGTATAATTCACAGGTTTAGGTATAAAAGAACATCTGCAGACGTTGATTTTATATTAAAGTCAGATGAATCTTTTTTTGTGGAATGTTGCAACACATTCCAGACACACTTCTTTTTCTTTTTGTACCCACGCGCTCACACAATTCACTTATTAAAACTACTTATTGCATAACAACTACCCTTTACCATTCCTTCCTTAGTCCCAATCACAAAGGCTTCCCTTTATATTCTTCACTTCCCTCATTCCATTATTTGTATGTTGTGCAAAACCAATGGGCATGAACCTTGAGCTTAATATATGTGGGGATAAATTTGATTCTAAGTTATAGTGTGCAATGGCTAAGTGGGTCAGCCGATGTTATGTATTGATCCCATTTCAAGGACGTGGATATCGTTTTGACAGTAGCCTTTTGGAATAAATGCTGTGAAGGTAGGTGCACAAATTTGGTTTTATACTCAGTATCATCTTTGCCTGCTTGCCTGCTTGGCATACAGCCAGACAGAGGACTCTAAATTGATGGGTTGTTCCCAGGGTCACACTCAGAGTTAAACAACCAGAACTGCTGGAAGACCATCAACTCAGTGAAAGACACACTTAGTTCTGCCCAAAACCTGTTAGTCCTTCAGCATACTGAGATGTCGATCTGGGAATGCTGCTGACTGGCGCATTCCAGGCTACAGGAATATATGCTGAGGGACGCAGTGAGGCTTGGTGGGTGCTATGGGGAAGGACCACAGGCTTGAGTCCTCCCATTGCTGGACATTGAGGGGCTGAAACCGAGGGGAATTCCCTCAATCAGCAGGCTGTTTAATGGCATGATTGGAGGGAAGAGGAGTTTGTTTGATGGTCTGGCCACTTCCTGCAGTTTTCTGTGGTCCAAAGTAGACCAGTTCCATTTCCAAGCTGTGATGCATCATTTCAAGATGATTTCAAAGGTGTGATACTGTAAATGATGTTGATGGACACAAGGGACGTACCTAATTTTTTCAGGCATCTAAGAAAGATGGTAGGTTTGTACATATTTATGGCCATTGCAACAACCAAACTAAGACCATTAATGTGGTCGGAAACAACCCCAGACTTTCAAACCAGGCGAGGTGGCCAGGACCAATCATGCACTGTCCGAGGAGACAATAGGATGAGTAAATGCTAGGATAGCAGCTGAGGAGGCATTATGTCCGGGCACATACTGGGAACATTATCAGGATGAAAATGGAAGCATCAGAGGGGGAAATGTGGCCAGGGCAGTAAAGAAGTCAGGAGCAAACTGGGATCAGCAGAAGAACTGGCATGGCCAACAACAAGAGAGGAGTTTGAAGAGGACCAGACTGGGACCCTTAGTCAAAGAAAAGATACAAAAGCAAACCAGAACCATCGCAGGTAGGCCTGTCCGGGTCCTTTGGAGGAGGCAATGTGGCCAATATCAATCCTGGACCTTTAAAGGAGGCAAAAAAGTTGTGGTCAATTCTAATGCCTCTAAAAGGCAATGTGAGAAGCAGCAATGCATGAGAATGGTACAGGCCTTTTCAGCCCACGAGCCCATGCTACCCAGTTACACCAAGTGACCTACACCCCAGTTCACTTTGAAGGGTTGGTGGAAACCAGAGCCCCATACATTCACAGGGAGAACATACAAACTCCTTACAGACAGCATTGGATCTGAGCCCTAGTCCTGATTGCTGGTGCTGTAATAGCCTTGTGCTAACTGCTATGCTAACCATGCTGCCCCAAATCTATGGAGGAACAAGACAGAATTATGGAGGAAATAATATGGCCAAGACCACACCAGGGGAACCTTGAGGTATTATGGCAAGACCAATCTGGAAGCATAAGTAATGGCTAAATGGCCAAGACCAGCCCACAACCCTTGGGGAAGATAAATGAACCCAGATCCTGGGAGGAGGTAAGGGATCAGGACCAAGTGCAACAGAGTAAGAAAGGAGACAACTCAAGCTCATTTTCATGTTACGAGCAATAAGGTACAGAAAAGAACTTTGCTTTGCATGCTATTTTACATGACAACCCATGTATTTGTAAAGCACATAAAATGCAGCTGAGCTATAGACAGAACATTTAGAACTGAGGAAGAGTTGAATTACAATATTTTATGGCTGTCAGGTTCATTTGTGTGTGATAGCAGTGGTATAGTAACTGTTTTGAATGTGATCATGTATAATTTCAATATCATTCTTCTTCTTCCTGGTGGAAAGAAAGAAAAGGGAGTGGTTGGAATGGAATGGAATGGATCCTTTAATACATTTTCTAAGATAGCAGGTGTTAATGGGAAGGGTATTTCTTGGCCATTGCTACAACCAAACTAGGTCCATTGATGCAGACGGATACAATCCCAGACTTTTGGAACAGGGGAAATGGCCAGAACCAATCCTTGACTGTTAGATGAAGCAACAGGTCTGCAAAATCTGGTGAATCAGAGGAAGGAATGTAACCATTATAGAAGGCAGAAAGGCCAAAAGCATTCCAGGATCATTGAAAGAGGTGATTTAACTGAGACGAATCGCAGACCATTAGAGGAGGTAATGGGACCAGGACATACCAAAGGAGCATCTATGGAGGAAATGTTTCCAGCAACATACTGGGAATGATATCAGAATGAAGCTGAGACCACCAGAAGAGGATTCAAGATTCCTTTATTCTCATGTAATAAAACAGATGTAACATTACACAAAATTTGCAGACAGATCCGCCATCAGCAGAAATTGCCGGGTGCCTCTTACAGTCAGAGAAATAGAAGCAAAAGAAAGACCCCTGGAGTTACCGAGTGTCCATGGATTCACCTCCAGCACTTCTTCACCCTCCAAAGCCACACAGAATGCAGTCCAAACCATGGGCAACCCATGCTCCAGATTCAATCCTCCAACATGATCAGGAGACCTTCAAAACCCTCAACACCCTCTTGCATCCCGGTTCCGATGCCAAGTGCCCCTTCAGCAAGTCTCAAGCAAGTCTCCAGCAGGCCACAGCCTAGGTGAATCCTTTGAACAAAGTCACCAGAAGCCCACAACCTGTTTTGGTTCCTCGCCTTGAGTCACCAACAGTCCACTGCCTGGATGTTCTTCAGCCGCAAACATAGTCAAGACCATCAGGGATAGTAATGTAGCCTGGAGCAAAGCAGAATCAGCAAAAGAGCTGATGTGGCGAAGAATAAGAAAAAAAAATTGCAGTGCTGTCGGAGTTGTCGTCATGGCAGCGGTGCTACTGGTTAGCTCTGCTACAGGTGCAGACCCGCTGAGAGCAGAAAGCAAAGTCACAGCACTACCGAGGGGTCCAATTGTCCAGTCTGACTGCCATCAGCTCTGTACAGACTTTAAATGCCTGTTAAAGGAGCTGACATTGGTTTATTAAAAACTTGCAACCATGGGATCTCGCCCAAAATAGCAGTGCGCTGCAATGGCCACAAGGAAGGGAAGGACTAGCATAGGGCACCAGAAAATGGAGAGACCACTCCCCATTTAAGAAGAAACAGAGATGACCCATGGGACAGTGACCATGGCAGCGGACCACTGTGACTAGTGATGGGCTCCAATGCTGAAGAACGCACAGGTGGCAGGCTGATGGTGATTCAAGGTGAGGAACCCACATAGGCTGCAGGCTGCTAGCGACTGCAGTCAATGGACTCACACCAGGCTGCAGACTGGCTCAAGACTAGCCAAAGGGTTACCAGGTATCGGGGCCGAGATGCAAGAGGGTGCTATAGGCTTCCCGATCGTATCAGAGATGTGCATCTGGAGTTTGAGTTGCTGATGGTTTGGGCTGAAGGCTGTGTAGTTGTGGATGCTGTGGGTGCGATGGAAGTGACGCCATGGACATTCAGTGACTCTGAGGGGACTCTCTTTTGCTATTTCTCTGGATGAAAGAGGGCTGGGCAATTTTTGCTGA
Source organism: Narcine bancroftii (assembly GCF_036971445.1). Classification (NCBI taxonomy): domain Eukaryota; kingdom Metazoa; phylum Chordata; class Chondrichthyes; order Torpediniformes; family Narcinidae; genus Narcine; species Narcine bancroftii. The sequence goes on along the minus strand of NC_091479.1, from coordinate 82,843,315 downwards.
TAGCGAATCTTCATCTTCCCTATGGAAAACTAAAGGAAATTTTGTGTAATATCTCATGACAATAAAATAATGTTGAATCTTGAAGAGGGATCTTTGAAGAGAACCAGTCCAGGAGTCTTGGTGAAAGAGGCCAAAGAAGTCCTGAAGCAATGTCCAAGGCAATGTGACCAGGCCAAACCCAGACTATTAGAGGAGCAAAAGTGGTCATTAATCTGTTGAGACACATCTAGATAATGTTGGTGGAGGGGAGAGAGCTTTGTGTGATGGTCTGAGCTGTGCTCACTACTTTATGCAATTCCAGAGAAGGAATTATGGCCAGGGCCATCAAGTTTAGCAAAATGGCTAGAAGCAATCCAGGATCATCAGACAACTAATGATCCCAAGAATCAGAGGGACCTTTGAAGCAGTGATGTAACTAGAATCATGGACCCTTGATGAAACCAAGAGGCCAAAAGCAATCTGGGATCATTGAAGGAGATGGTGGGTTCAGGACCTGCACATTAGCACCAGAGAATTCAATATGTCCAGGTCCAATTGCGGACCATTGGGAGAGGAGACATGCTGTGAATAATCTGGAGAATCAAAGGAAGAAACATGGACACAAAGATGCAGAGCAATCTGAAATGATCAAAAAAGGCAGTGTAGCCTGGACTAATTCAGGAGCATCAGTGAAGCCAATGAGATCAGGACATGTAACAGGAGCATGTGAAGAAGCACTGGGGTCAGGACATGCCTGGGTCACATCTGAGAAGGCACTGTGAACAGGACCAATCAGAGGTGGCAATGCGACCAGGACTAATCTGGAACCTTTGGAGGAGCACTGTGGCCAGGAATAAGCTGGCACCATTGAGGAGACAACATGTCCAGGACCATGCTGGAGTTGCTTCTGAGGAGCCAATGTGGCCAGGACCTATCTGAACCGTCAATGGAAGCAATGTAGCCAGGTCCAAGCCAAGATAATTGCCTGGAGAAATTTGGCAGGTCCAATGCCAGAGGAAATCTGGCCAAGACCGAGCAGGCAGTAATTTAACCTGTGGGAAACCCTCCTGCCAGGATATAGTAATCCACAAATGTGTAGCATTTTGTTCCGGAGAGTCTCACCATATCTAACCAGACATTGTTGGTCTGATAGAGTTCTAGCATGATCAGAAATCAACAAAGCTGTTCCTCCACAAATTATCCTTCCAGCACATGAAGTGGGAGATCTCTCAGGTCATCAGGGCAGACCTGGTCTTCAACACCTCAGCCTTCATGGACTTGTGGGTGAAGTTCAATAAGTACATATAGCTGTGCACCATCCACAATAAGTAGGTCGACATGCTCAAACACATCTAGCAGTCTTGCAACCTATATAAGGAACAGCTCTGCTCATTCTCAATCTCACCAAGAGACTTTCAAGAGCCAATTTAAAGAGCTACAACTATTTTTATTCCATCCGAATGTTCTGCCATTTTTATCTTGTGTATTTATTAATTCAAGAAGTTTTATTGTGCTCTTGTATCATATCTCAATGCCACTTTAATGCAGTCTTACCCTACCTCTTGATGCCATTAATATTTTCCATTACCTTGGTGAATTGATTTAAATGAATGCTAAAAAGACTTTAAACATCTGTACATTGAGCCCTGTAAGAATAAGTCTAGGCTGACCCAATTCCCCTTTCTTTGGAGACCTGAACATTGCGACCTGAGTGTCACAATCTATTATGGATCTTCAGGTGAAAAGGATGATGACTTGGGTGACTGCCATATGAAGGAGAGAGGAATGGGCCACACTTATTTCCTTGCCTTCCCAGTGGATCATGGATTGATTCCAATTTCCTAGCAATCTACTGAATGACTCCGAGAAAAAATATCCTTGTCCAAGCAGAAAGTGCTCAACTGCACTGGAGGGAAATGATCCTTCAAGCAAGTGGTGACTAAACCTGCTTGCAAATGTAGCCCTGCCTTACTGAGTTCACCAACAGCAACCCCTTCCTTCTCTGCAGCCCCACAAAGGTTCTTTCAAGGGGAAAATCTGAAGAGCTACAACCATTGTGTTTTGTTCTTTTTTTAACATTTCTGTGTATTTCTTACTCTTATCATGTAAAATTGCGCTCCAGTGAGTACAAGGTGCATGTGTCATATCTCAGTGTCATTTCAATGCAGTATTACCATTCATATCCTCATTATTATGTTTATATATTTTCAATGAGTGATAAAGAGACTTTAAAAATCTACATGTTGATCTCTAACACTTACAATGTTTCTTCACAGTACCAGTCTATGCAGAAAGGGATGATTCCCTTTCTCTGGAGACCTATACATCATTGTGTCCTAGAGTTACAATCTATTATGGATCTTTAGGTGAAATGGAAGATGACTTGGCATCTGGTAAGTTAAGGAAAAAGTAATGGGCCACTGTTATGTCGCACACCAGCAGCTATAGAAATTTTCCAAGACAATGTTATTTTTAAAATAATATTTTTATTATAAATAATAATATTAACTAATAATATAACACCTTATCTAACGTATCTAAACTTAACCCCCATTATGTGTGAATATACTTATAGGTGTGTGTGTGTGTGTGTGTGTGAATACCCAAATCCATTACGGCTTAGGCACAATTATGGAAAGTTATTCCAAAGTCAGTCTTAGAAATCACATAATTAAAGGTTTCTGTTTTTTAAGTATAATAGATATTTTGAAAGTCCAACCTTTGTGGGAAATTTGCCTTGATGGGAGTTCAACCAGGTCTAACCTGCTAGTTTTGTGACTGTTTCTCCTTCATCTTGATTTCTTCTATTCAATTTTCTCTGCAACCATACCTTTGAGCCCTTTAAGAATATCTATCATGTTTCTTCAAGGTGCCAGATTTCGGTACATTGTGAATGTTTTTGTTCCTTCTGAATACATAGATCATAGAATTAAACTGAAAGGAAGCCATCCTTAACCTTGTGGACCCAGAATATCTAAACAGCATTTATCATGTGCATGCCTAACATAATTGAATTTCTGAGAAAAATATCTGGTTAAAATAAAATGGAAATTATTGAATGGATCAAAAATTCCACAGGTAATTTTTCTGTATCTTCCTACAACTGAAGACTTAATATGTAAAGGTATCTTTGGCACCATATGCCATGGTACCCAAAATTGATCTGAAAGTCTTCACTACATCAATACTGCTAGAGAGTATTTAAAAGAGACTTATCAGAAGGGAAGGTTGCCTGAAGTGAACCTCAAACAGTTCACGCTCCCTTATTGTGTCTCCTCTGCTTCTTACTCTCATCCACCACCCCGGTCCCATTACCTGACCTTCCCCAAACACGCTGGCAATTTGCCACCCTAGCAGCTAACTCCATAATCCCTATGTGCTCCTCTCCTTTCCCCCAGAGCAAACCTTTCTTTCCTGTAATTTCTACCTATTGCACTGCCACCTACCAATTTCCTGGGGTTCATGCATTATAAAATATGGAGCAACAAACCTTCAAAAAGTAATTAATTTCCCACCATGCAACTTCAATGTAAGGAACATTACAGATACCAAAGAACTGTAAATCCATGAGTTTAAAGATAATCTAGGCAGCACACCCAAAGGGATGATAAGTAACAAACAGTCCTTCCAACTGAAATTGACATCACTGAGATTGACCATTCGATTTTATTAGATTTTCAAGTTCCTGTCGATTTTGATGATGTTAAATCCAATGCAATAGAAGTTAAATCCACGGAGTTTACAAACATTTGGGAATGTGCATTCAACCCAGTAGCCAGGACTACATAAAGTGACTTATAGAATTCTTTGTTTACCATATCAGTTTAAAACAGTAGGGTTCATTAATCCATTCACATAAACATTATTGGAATGGCCCTTTCACTGAGCCCAACAGAAGCCCAGGAGAGCAATAATAGATTTGATTGACAGCCCATCTCGCCTGTTCCCACCACAGAGAGCTGGTGAGAGCCAAAGGTTAAGTCTTCAGCTTTCTCTTAAGCCGAAACAAGCAGAGTCTGGAGAGATGTGGAGAGATAAACAGTCACAGAGGGGGGAAAAAAAACTCTCTTAGTGAGGTTAAGACTAACTCAATTCAAGGGTATGCTAATATACAAAATAACTGGCCCATTAAAATGGACATTTTATTTCTTATGTTAGCAGAAGGAAAATTAAGCTTCACTGAAAAATGCACTCTCTTTGTTAAGGGTTATATGTAAAATATATTAATGTTAACTAATCAATTTTTCAGAAGATAATAATTCTCAAGATTACATCTCCTAATGAACAAAATACTGGGTTTTAATTTTTGTCTGAGTTCCTTTATTAGGAAATTATATACATACTGTATATAAATGACCAGCAATACTGAAGCGCCTTGACACCATACTTTAAATACTTTTTAAAAAATCAATACAAAAAAATTTACTTTCAACCAAGAGAAAATAATAATAAAAGTATTTAAAAATGTATGTGCCTATGGTTCTTTGGCTATGATTAATATGTTCAATAATTATTCTTCTTTGCCCAGAATCATATAGCGTTTATTCCCATGGCAATTTCAAACTATTTCAGCTCCATCGTATATTTCCCCTTGAACAATGGCACTTTGCAACTAAGGACATAACTGTTATCCCCTGTAAATCATAGAACTCCTATGGAACAGATGTAAGCCATTCAGCTCAATGGGTCCATGCTGGTTTCTGATGAAGCAAAAGTTTGAACCATTCAATATTGAGAACAGCTTCCCTAGTCATGGTCTTGTAGAGTCCAGAAAGATGGAATGAAAAACAATCATAGAGGGAAAGAACTAATGATAACTTTATTCTAACAAACACAGCAAAGAAATTAAACTTTTTTTCTGTTTGAATGTATTATTTTGAATGGAGCTTTTAAACTGACAAAACAATTGGGATAATACCAGTATTAATTATATATTTTGCATATTCATAATACTCAAACCACTATTCTTAAACTACAGCAAGCACTATTTCGATGGGGAGGTCCTAAATGAATACTTTGCTTCAGTGTTCACAAGGGAGAGGGAACTTGGTGAATGCGAAGTCAGTGTAGAATATGCCAATTTGCTGGAGCATGTCGAGGTTAAGGAGGAAACGCTGGATCTTAAAACTATTTAGATAGATATGTCCCTGGGATCAGAAACGTTATACTCTAGGTTACAACAGGAAATGAGGGAAAAGATTGCTGAGACATCAGCAATGGTCTTTGCATCCTTACCTGGCACAGGAAAGGTACCAGAGGAATTGGGAATGCTAAATGTAGTCTCCTTGTTAAAAAAAGGTAAGAGAGAAAATCCTGGGAATTATAGACCAGTGAGTCTTACAACGGCGGTGGTGAGAGAATTCTTAGGGACAGTATTTACAAGAATTTAGAATGATGTCATTAGAGCAATCGTTAGCACGTTTTTGTGAGGGCGAGATCTTGCCTCGTGAGCCTAATTGAGTTTTTTAAAGAGGTGACACAAGAAATTGATGAAAGCAAGTTGGTAGATGTCAAGTTGGTGGGAAATTGAAATGAGAGGCCACTAAGAGATACCCATTATTGTGGTGGACAAAGCAATCTCCCAGTCTGCTTTCAATGTGGAGGAGACCACAACAGGAGCATCAAATCCAGGAAAATTTGCATTTACATGATTAGGATAGATGCACATAAGGAGGAAAAATATCAACAAATATTTGTTGTAAACAATGTTTTCTTTCGTTTTGTGTAATGTCAGGACATCAAGTGAAAGCTACAATATTCCAAGTCCAAATAATGTACAGTATTATACAATTTGAAATTCAATAATATCTTGCCAGTTTTTTGGGCCAAGCCTTAAATATGACACCCGCATCCAAAATCTGGCAGAAAGTCTGGAACTTTCAGGGCCATACATGAAAAAGGCAAAAGGCTTTTTGCATTTGAATGAAACACGATAGGCTGCAGACGCTGTGATTGTAGTAAAACATGAAATGCTGAAGGAACTCAGCAGGTCTTTTCAGTGCCCATAGGAGACAAGATACATTGCCGATGTTTCGGGCCTGAGCCGAGCCCTTCTTCAAAGAGCAAAAAAAAATCAGAAGAGGCAGAACCAGGATATATCAGATAGTCTCAGAATTCAAACAATTCTGAGACCAACTAAGGGTGTTAATTGGATGAGATAAGGGACTAGGTCAAATTTATCATATCTGTGCAAAAGGAGACAGGAAATGGAGAGATGATGGGGGAAGCAGGGAGTGGGGTTTTAATGAAAGCCAGAGAAGTTGATATTGATGCCATCCGGTTGGAGGATGCCAAGTCGGAAAATGAGGTGTTTTTCCTCCAGTTTACGGGTGGTCTCAATCTGGAGTACATGAGATCATGGACAGATATCTCGGCAAGGGAATGGGATGGAGAATTGAAATGTTATTGCAGTGGAAGAGCCAAGGTACTCAACAAAGCAATCTCCCAGTCTGCGTCCAGTCTCTCTGATGTAGAGGAGACACCAGGAGCACCAGATGCAGTAGATCAGTGGTTGTCAACCTTTTTCTTACCACTCACACATCTCTTTAAGTAATCCCTATGCCATCGGATTAGTAAGGGCCTGCTGAAGGTGGTATGTGAGTGGGAAGGGAAGATTGAGTACCACTGCTCTAGACCCAATTGTTACTGAAATATTTTGCTTGAGAAAAATTGTCATTGGCCCATTTCCTTTGGAGTTATGGAACCATACACAAAACGAGTCAATTAGGCACAATTAAAACAGTGGTTTTCAAATTTTTTTCTTTCTACTCACGTACCACCTTAAGCAATCCCTTACTAATCACAGAGCACCTATGGCATAGGGAATATTTAAACTGGTACGTGAGAAAAGAAAAAGGTTGATATCCACTGCAGTAGATGGCCCTTGCAGATTCACAAGTGAAATGTTGCTTCACTTGGAAGGAATGTTTGGGGCCCTGAATAGTGCTGAGGGAGGAGGTGTGGGCGCAAGTTGAGCATCTCTTGTGGACCCAGGGGTAGGTCCCAAGGGGATGATTGGTGGGGGAAGTGGAGTCACAGAGGGAGTGGTCCCTGCAAAAGGTGGAAAAGGGAGGAGAGAGGAACACGTTTCTGGAGGTGGGATCACTTAATAGGTGGTGGAAATGGTGGAGGATGATGTGTTGGATGTGGAGGCTGGTGGGGTGGTAGATGAGAACAAGAGGAATCCTGTCATTGTTGCACCTGGGGGCAGAGGTGGCCAAGGCAGATGTGCAGGAAATGGATATGCAGGTGAGTGCCAAGTTGATGGTGGTAGATGGAAAGCCACATTGCTTGAAGAAGGAAGATATCTCTGATGATCTGGCATGGAAGTCCTCATCCTGGGTGCAGATGCAACAGAGAAAGGAATTGAGAGAATGGAATGGAATCCTTACAGGGGACAGGGTGGGAAGAGGTATACTCGAGGTTGCTGTGGGATTTGGTGGGTTTATAGAAGATGCCTGTCAAGAGTTTGTCTCCTGAGATGAAGAGAGAGAGAGAGAGAGAGAGAGAGAGAGAGAGAGAGAGAGAGAGAGAGAGAGAGAGAGAGAGAGAGAGAGAGAGAGAGATCAAGGAAAGGGAGAGCGTTGCTAGATATGGACCAAGTGAATTTTAGGTTGGGAGAAGAAGTTGGCAGCAAGGTGGATGAAGTCAACAAATATTGGTTTGATCTTAGGCAGACAAAACTAGTTACATTAAGGGAGTGTTGTTCTAAATGTAGCCTAACTTTTAGCAGGACTATTTTGCCATAGTGGTTGAAAGTGAATCTTATTTAGGTCCATAAAATCATGAGGGTCATAGAGAAGGTGAATTGTGACAGTCTCTTTCTGATGATACGAGAATCTAAGACAAAATGATGCAAAGGGGGATGGATTTATAAGGGAGATGATGGGACAGTTCACTCAGAGGGTGGAATGAGCTAGCAGACAAAGTAGAAGAGCCAGGTACATTAGCTTTCTTTAAAATACACTTAGATAACTACATGGATGGGAAGGGATTGGAGATCTATGGACTTAATGGGGGTAAGTAGGACTAAAGCACGAGGACACATTGTTTGGCATGGACAAGTTGGGCCTTTGGGCCTGTTTCTATGCTCAAGATTCTATAACTCCATTGTTTCAGTTCAGTTTCAGATTTATTGTCAGAGTACATACATGACATCACATATAACCCTGAGATTCCTTTTCCATCAGGCAAGGCAGAATTAAGACTTATTTTTAGTGCTTAAAAAAAACTGTGCACAACATACTCATGTAAACAAATTAAAAATGTAAACAAACAGACTGAACAATACAGAGAGGAAAAAAAAATAAAGTGCAAAAGTAAGAGTTCTGAAATGAGCCCCTAATTGAGTTTATTGTTGCGGAGTTTGACGGTGGAGCGGTAGAAGCTGTTCCTGAACCTGATGGTGTAAGTCTTATGGCACCTATACTTCTTTCCAAATGGTATCAGTGTAAACATAGCATGAACTGGGTGGTGTGGATCCTTGATGATTGTTGCAGCTCTCTGACAGAAGCACTCCCTGCAGATGTTCTCAGTGGTGGGGAGCGCTTTGCCTGTGATGTCCAGGGCTGTGTCCACTTCCTTTTGCAGGTCTTTACGCTCAGGGGTATTGGTGTCTGGTTGAGAGGTAACATTAGTCAGGCTCACTTCCCTGTTCTTTCTCAAATAAAAACAAATATAAAATAACCACACAAATTAAGTTTGAATATCAAATGAAAGAAAGCAGTTTGACAATAGAGTGGTCATTCAGTACCACACTAATGAGAATCAGAATTTACTGACATGAACATGATATGAAATTCGTTGTTTTGCGTTAATATTTACAGTGCAAATATTGCTATAAATTATATGCTTAAATAAATGGATAGATGCAAAGAGAAAGTGAATGAGTCTCTGTGGTTCATTGTCCATTCAGAAATCTGATGGCAGAGAGGAAGAACTGATAATGGTAACAAGTTTATTGTCAATCACAATATACATATACTTGAAATTCTGTGGCCAAACAGGTCCTTATTAAGATAACTATAATAGTAAACTATTTGCAATAAATTAAAAGGGACAATAAAACATAAGATGGATAATTAATATTCACAGTATCCTTGTGCAAAAAAGTGACTTGCAACAGTGCAGACAGTCCATGATTAGTGTATCAAGGGAAGATTCAAGAGTCTGATAGCTATTGGGAAGAAACTGTTCTAGTTTTCAGGCTTCTGTACCTTCTGCCCAAAGGAAGCAGTGAGAAGAGGTTATGACCAGGTTGATAGGAGGCTTTATGGTGTTGGCTGCCTTCTTGAGGTAACACCTCTCATAAATGTCTACAATGGATGAGAGGTCAGAGTCTGTGTTTGCTTCTTTCTACAGCCTTCTGCGTTCCAAAGCTCTTTTTGTCTGGAATTATTAGTCTAAATCAGGAGTATAAAATGTATTTTCATGGAAGGCCTGATGTAATTGCCCAGCACTTTATATAAGCAGAACTCCAAGTAGAGATAGAGATAGATAGATAAACAAACTTCATTAGGTTCTTGGTGATGATCCTTAATCAGTTCATTTTTGTTAATCTTCAATTGTTCAATACCATCCAATGTTTTAATAAAACACTGCACGCATTTAGTACATATATTTAAATTCTAATTCCTTTTCCATTTGGGTTTGTAAAAAAGATTCTTTCATCGCTCAATTTACAAATTCTCTTTCCAATTTTAAAGAACTCTTAAAAATTTGTCTTTCACAATTAATATTATACGAGATATCTATTGAGATATTTATAACACTGCTATTGAGTATAATTTATTGATGATAATGAGTTTATTTTTATACACAATGAATAATGTACATGTACACCAAAATTCTTACTTGCTGCAGCTGAACAGGTACTCTGCAAAAATAAACTGTGCAATTATATTAATTAAGTACACAAAAAAAATTCAGATAGATAATAAATATTCACAGTTATCCTCATGCAGAAAAAGATGATAGCAATAATTCTGACAGTCCTTTTGTGGTATTGGAGTAGTTCCTGATTGGTGTAACCTGGAGAGGTGCAAGTCCCGGATAACTTATTGAATTGCTAACTTGTTGTGACTATAATGTTAATTTCATCATGATAGCTCTACAAAAAGTTGGGTTTTTTTTAAATTATTGAGAGAAATATATTTTAAGGGCTAATGTCAGCAATTGCTAAGGAATTTAAAATTTGGTTGACTTTGTTACTTTACTGTTTTATTAACCCACAGACTTTCAACTTATTGCTCTCAATATTTTGGCTAAAATCAAGTGTAGTGTTTATGCTTGAGTGACATATTTTGGGTTTTTTTTTCCTTCTTTGATTCACCTCACTTCCAACATTACCCTCACACCATTTTCTACATTAAACCTTCACTTCAGTCGATGGGTTCCAGTGCTGATTTTGGCCAAACATCAATGGCAGGACCAGAGAAATGTGGCTGAATGTTAAAATGCCAAGCATCAATCCATAGAGTTCACAATACTGTCAGAATGACAATGAAAAAAATAGAAGACATGACCGTAGACTGAACTTTGTTCATTGAAAGGATTTTCTTGCAGGTTTAAAGCTGAAAATACAGTACCTTCTGCCTGCAAGATTTTCTTGTAGCACCCATTTTGAAGTGCCTGGATTTTTTGCAGGCATTCAGAAAAAGGGAGTGATTACACTGAACACTGAGCCTAAGAGATCATATAAAGACAGTACATATGTAAAAGCTACACAATCCAGTCATTTACTCCTTGCCAGATACATTAACGGGAGTAGAAAAATATTAACTTCAGATATCTATTAAGATCATGCGTAACCTCGTGTTTATTCTATTTCTCTTCGTTCCGGAGCATAGCTTTTCCCATGTTTCATTCTTTATCTTTATGTTTAGATCTTGTTTCCATTTTTGTTTAGTTTTACAGCTTGTTTCCTCGTTCTCTTTCTCTTGCAGTTTGATGTACATGTTTGTTATAAATCTTTTAATTATCATTGTGTCTGTAATCACATATTCAAAATTGCTTCCTTCTGGTAACCTCAGACTGCTTCCCAATTTGTCCTTCAAGTAGGTTTTCAGTTGGTGGTATGCAAACATTGTACCGTGAGTTATACCATATTTGTCCTTCATTTGTTCAAAAGATAATAATTTATTTCCTGAAAAACAATTTTCTATTCTTTTGATCCCTTTTCTCTCCCATTCTTTAAAGGAAAAGTTATCTATTGTGAAAGGGATTAGTTGATTTTGGTTCAATATTAATTTTGGTAGTTGATCATTTGTTTTATTCCTTTCTATGTGAATCTTCTTCCAAATGTTGAGCAGATGGTGCAGTACTGGTGAATTCCTATGTTGCACCAGCTTTTCATCCCACTTATATAGTATATGTTCAGGTACCTTCTCCATTCACAACAGCGTGAAGCAAGGCTGCGTCCTCACTCCAACCCTCTTTACTACCTTCTTCAGCATGATGCTGAAACAAGCCAATAAAGACCTCAACAATGAAGACGGTGATCCGGTACCGCACGGATGGCAGTCTCTTCAATCTGAGGCGCCTGCAAGCTCACACCAAGACACAAGAGAAACTTGTCCGTGAACTACTCTTTGCAGACGATGCCACTTTAGTTGTCCATTCAGAGCCAGCTCTCCAGCGCATGACGTCCTGTTTTGCGGAAACTGCCAAAATGTTTGGCCTGGAAGTCAGCCTGAAGAAAACTGAGGTCCTCCATCAGCCAGCTCCCCACTATGACCACCAGCCCCCACCCCCCCACACCTCCATTGGGCACACTGAACTCAAACGGTCAACCAGTTTACCTACCTCGGCTGCACCATTTCATCTGATGCAAGGATCGACAAAGAGATAGACAACAGACTCACCAAGGCAAATAGCGCCTTTGGAAGACTACACAAAGAGTCTGAAAAAACAACCACCTGAAGAAACACACAAAGATCAGCGCGTACAGAGCCATTGTCATACCAACGCTCCTGTTCGGCTCTGAATCATGGGTCCTCTACCGGCATCACCTACGGCTCCTAGAACGCTTCCATCAGCGCTGTCTCCGCTCCATCCTCAACATTCATTGGAATGATTTCATCACCAACATCGAAGTACTCGAGCTGGCAGAGTCCGCAAGCATTGAAATCATGCTGCTGAAGACCCAACTGCGCTGGGTGGGTCACGTCTCCAGAATGGACGGCCATCGCCTTCCCAAGATCGTGTTCTATGGCGAGCTCTCCACTGGCCACCGAGACAGAGGTGCACCAAAGAAGAGGTACAAGGACTGCTTAAAGAAATCTCTTGGTGCCTGCCACATTGACCACTGCCAGTGTGCTGATATCGCCTCCAACCGTGCATCTTGGCGCCTCACAGTTCGACGGGCAGCAACCCCCTTTGAAGAAGACTGCAGAGCCCAGCTCACTGACAAAAGACAAAGGAGGAAAAACCCAACACCCAACCCCAACCCACCAATTTTCCTTTGCAACCACTGCAACCGTGCCTGCCTGTCCCGCATCGGACTTGTCAGTCACCAATGAGCCTGCAGCAGACGTGGACATACCCCTCCATAAATCTTCGTCCGCGAAGCCAACCAAAGAAAAAAAAAAGGTACCTGCTCCCCTATTTTATCTAGCTCTAATCTGGTCCAATCTGATTTTTCCCTTGCTTGATAAAAATCTGATAGGTATCTTAATTGTGCTGCTCTATAATAATTCTTAAAGTTTGGTAGCTGTAAGCCCCCTTGTTTGTACCATTCTGTTAATTTATCTAGCACTATCCTCGGTTTCCCCCCTTTCAATAAGAATTTACTTATTATTTTCTTTAGCTCCTTGAAGAATTTCTCTGTTAGGTGAATTGGTAATGATTGAAATAGGTATTGTATCCTTGGGAAGATATTCATTTTAATACAGTTTACCCTTCCTATCAGTGTTAGTGGTAAGTTTTTCCAATGCTCTAAGTCGTCTTGTAATTTCTTCATTAATGGCTGATAATTTAGTTTGTATGGATGGCCTAGATTATTATCTAGTTGTATACCTAGGTATCGAATTGCTTGTGTTTGCCATCTAAATAGTGATTCTTTCTTAAACTTTGTGAAATCCGTATTATTCATTGGCATTGCTTCACTTTTATTTGTGTTGATCTTGTACCCCGATACTTCTCCATATTCCTTCAATTTCTTATGTAATTTTTTTTATTGATATTTCTGGTTCTGTTAAGTATACTATGACATCATCTGCAAATAGACTGATTTTATATTCCTTCTCTTTTATTTTTATCCCTCTTATTTTATTTTCTGTTCTTATCAGTTCTGCCAGTGGTTCTATAGCTAACGCGAACAGTGATACAATACAATATAATTGGTTACACAGGCTATACATCACACCCCAAAAGTTAAATAAATGGGACCCAACAGTATCAGACAGATGTTTTCGCTGTAAGAAGAAAACGGGAACAACAGTACATGCAATTTGGGCATGTGAGAAAGTGGAAACATTTTGGGAAGATCTAAACCAGGTATTAAATAAAATCACAAAAAGCAACATACCAAAAAATCCAGAGATCTTTCTTCTAAGTAATATAAGAAGTAAAGAACTTGGACTTGATTTCGATGGAGCACAAAAAAGATTTTTTATGATAGCCTTAGCTGTAGCAAAAAAATGTATTATGTCAACCTGGAAATTAGAAGATAGCCTGAGAATACTGCAATGGTACATAAGAATGAATAAATGTATTCCACTGGAAAAAATAACATATAATTTAAGAAATAACATCACAATATTCTTTTTTTTTAAACTTTATTTAAGATTTTATAACATGAATAACATATAGGATTACATTTTAAAAAAAATTAAGAATAAAATAATAAAATTACAATACAGTATCAGTAATCTAAATAAACTATACCCTCCCCAATAATTATTACACATTAATAACCCAACTCAAATTAGTCCAACCCCCCTTTCCCCCCAAAATAAAGAGTGAATAATTAATAAAGTTAATAATATATGTGAGAAAAAAACCCACTTACAAAAAAAACCAAAAACATAACCGATTAAAATACTAACAAAAAGAAAAGTAATTAATACTAAGATATCAGACTTAAAAAACATATTTAAATCAAACTTAAATGCATATATTTAACAAAGGGAGTTAAGATGAAACATATATTTAACTCAAACTTAATATAAAAAATTAGTAAAGTTAGTAACATTATCTATCAAAAATTCTTAAACAATAATCAATTCTTTAAAAAAAATTGTAGCATGAAAAAAAAGATGAAAAAAAAACTTTCTCTATAGAGATAAACCTTCACCAAATATCAGCTAACTTCACATCTATCATCATATTAGTCACATAAACCACCATCTTAAAACAAAATTCAAACCTCATTAAGCATTGTACAATTCAATTTTAGTACTCTTCCACCATTTTTCCCTTTTACTCTTGAATAGTTATCCAATAAAAGCTCCAATACCACATTTAAATATCCCCAATCATTACGTTAAAATTCAGATATCCAAATAATAAAAACACATCTACAACGAAATCTATATCTTCAACAAATGGAGCATAAACCACAAACAAAATTCAAGCCTCATTAAGAATTGTACAATTCAATTTATAACTTTCACTATTATTCCCTTCGTTCTATAACTAAAATAGCAAAATAATATACACCAGAATTACCACTCCTTTCACCTTAAAGTTAAAGAAAAAATATAAAAAAAAACTTATCCATCCCATTCACATTTAAATTTCAGATATTCCTTATCTACTGAATAAACTTTACAAAAAAAACCACATCAATTTTTAGTTTTTTAAACAATCAAATACTTTCTTATGCTTTTTTTTAATATTTAAACAAAAAAAAACCCCTTCACTCTTTAATCTAATAATACAAAAAAAAAGGAAAAAAATCGGGTAGGAGGTTAAAAATACCCCCTCCTGTCTAAACTGCACAATGCGGTAACTCCCAAAAAAAAATGGGTGTGAGATAACTCACACGTAGCAGATGACTTTCAGGAAATAGTGCCTATCCAGTTCTCTCCCCCAACTCTCACTTCATCTTAAACTAACATCATCATTATTTAATATCCCTTTATTTTAAAAAAAACATTAGAAAAAAAAAGGACAACTCTTCTTTTAATCAGCTCCAACTGCCGAGTCACCATTACAACCATTCCTTCTTGGAGCACGGCTCTTTTTTTCCATCTCTTGTCTCCTTAGAGATCACGGCGGACTATGTCTCTGTTGAAACTGAGTAATTGGCAGCTCTTGAGCAAATGCTATAGCTTCCTTTGGAGAATCAAAGAACTTTGGTTGGTAACCATCTTGAAAAACCTTCAAAACAGCTGGATATCTAAAGGTTGCCTTGTAACCTTTCTTCCACAACAACTCTTTAGCAGGATTGAATTCTCGTCGTTGGAACATAACTTCTTGACTCAAATCCGCATAGAAGAAAACTCAATTATTTTGAATCATCAAGGGTGATTTTCTCTGTTGTGCATTTCTAATAGCCACTCGTAAAATTATTTCTCTGTCGTAATAATTCAAGCAACGAACCAAAACAGGTCTTGGACTTTGACCTGAAATAGGTCTTCTACGCAAGGCTCTGTGAGCACGTTCCAGTATTATACCTTCCGGGAAATGTTCTTGACCCAGCACCTGCGGAATCCATTCAGTAAAAAATTTTCTTGGGTCTGGTCCCTCCATACCTTCCAGCAAACCAATAATCTTTATATTGTTCCGTCTGGATTGGTTTTCCAAATAATCAATTTTTTTCACCAAATTTTTATTTTGAGTTTGTAAGTCTTCGACCATTTTGGTCACATCAAAAACTTGATCCCATATTTCGTCTATATCTTCTTCACACAAATTAAATTTATCTCTCACTTCAAGCTTAAAAGCTCCAAACTCAGCCATCTGTTGAGAATGTATTTTCACCAGAGTATTAAACCTAGTACCAAGTTCAGTCATAATCTTGGATAATCCCTGCATTGTATAAGATAATTTAGATTCAAGATTCACAAAAATCTTTTCAATTGGAAGAGATTTTGGCTCAACAGATTCCTGCTTCTGAATAACCAAAGGATCTTCTGTTCCTTCCTTCATTCTGGTTGCCTTCCTTGTAGTATGACTGCGTGTGGAAACCCCAGCCACAGCCTCTCCAGCAATAACTGGAGGACGCTGGCCGGGGTTTTCCCCAGTCCATAATGTATTAAGTTCTCCCAGTACATCAAGTTGTATAGGTTCTTTTATCTCAAGAGATGCAGTTTGCAGCGCCACCTCTACAGTTGACAAATGCCTTTGAGTAACTCTTTGTTCTAAAGGCTGTTTGGCGCCCTCGAAAGGGGGCTCTACCGATGTAACATAGAGCTCTACATCCGAACACTGTACCTCTCTCCTGGGATCCATTTCACGCTGAGTCCCGGTGTCTTTCCTGTAGGTAGGCTCCAAAACTTGAACTTTTGGAAAATGTAGTTTTTTGATGATCTGTTGTTGTTTTTTTTTGCTCTTTTCCACCAATTGTACCATCATAAGTTAAATTAACAGCACTGAAATTATCTAAACTTTTAAAGAATTTTAACGGGCATTTCTAGACAAAACAATAAAATAGAGTCAGGAGAGGACTGGAAGGCACGTCTGATCCTTACGCCATCTTGCCACGCCCCCAGCATCACAGTCTTCAAACAAATTTGGGAACTGTACATGGAACACAATAGAGAAGTCCTACCGCGGACCTCCACCGCCTAAAATGACAAAAGGAGAAGAAGACGAAATGAACTGTCCCAGTATGTAAAAGTAGAAGACATAAATTTCTTGTTTATTTTCATTGTGTGACGACGTTGTTTAATGGGTTTAATGTATCATATAGGTTGAACATTGAGTGAGTGGGGAGGGGGGTGAGGGAGGGAAGGGAGGGGGGAAAAAGGGGAGAAAATGACAGTGTATATTCAAGAGGGAAATGTCTGCGTGTATTTTGGTCAGTATGGTTCATAGTGTGAAAAATAAAAAATTATTTTTAAAAAAAAGATATCTATTAAGATCTGGAGAACTAAATGATACTGAAACTAGATGCAAAGAGATTTATCCTTAACCTGAACTCTAGTTTTACCAATAGAAAACAAAAGGCCATTCTAATTATTTCCTTATATTTTCAGCAATCCAGGAGCATTTCATGACTCAAAATTCTGACTGAATTTTGAGATAAACAAGATGATTGATGAGGACAAGCAGTGGTCATTGACTATATGAACTTTGTCAAGTCCCACGTGATGAGTTACTCTGGAAAGTTAAATTACATGGGATCCAAGGGGATCTGCCCCATTAGATTCAATGTTGGCTTAGTGGAAGAAGGCGGAGGATAGTAGTGGAAGGATATTTCTCTAATTTGAGCCCAATGTCCATTGGTGTGCTGCTGGGATCAACCTGTATTTGTCAGATATATTAACGATTTGGATGCCAAGTAGTTAACTTGCATTACACCAAAATTTCTATGTAATGCACAGTGTGGATATGTAATGCACAGTGTTTACAACAGGATCTAGAACAGATGGGTAGGTGGTCCAAGCAGTGGCAAATGGAATTTAAATCTGACAAGTGTGAAATGTTGCACCTTGGTAAATCAAACAGAGCAGGACTTACACAATGAATGATCGGGCCCTGGAGAGTGTTGTGGAACAGAGAGATCTATGGGTGCAGATGCATAGTCTCTTAAAATTGGCAAATTAGGTGGATAAGATAGTGAAGAAGTCCTTCATCAGGTGGAGTATAAAAGTTGAAAACTCAGGATTCAGATGTTACTGAGACCACATCTGGAGTACTGTGTGCAGTTCTAGTCACCGAGCTACAGGAAGAACAATAAATTGGAAGGGGTGAAGAAGAGGTTCACTGGGATGTTGCTGGGATTAAAGATAGAAGTTGGATAGGCTGGGTCTTTATTCTCTTAGGCAGAGGCCCATAAGATAATGGGTGATCTTATGATTTACAAAATCATGAGGGGCATGGATGAAGTGAATATTTACAATTTTTTCCCAGGATTGATGGTTCTAAGACAAGATGGCATAGATTTAAGGTGAGAGAGGAAAGATTTAAGATGGACCTGCGAGGCATTTTTTTTCACCGAGAGGGTGATCAACATCTGGAATGAGGTAACTGTAGTACTGATCACAGCAACAACATTCAGAAGACACTTGGACAGATTTATAGACAAGAGGGGCTTCGAGGGATACAGACTAAGTGCAGGCAAATAGAATTAGCCCAGAATACCATATTAAATTATATTCACAGCATAGTAATGCCCATTCCAGCCATTTAAACCCGTGCTGCCCAATTAAATCCAATTGATCTACAACCTCCAGTACGTTTTGGATGGAGGGAGGAAAGCGGAGTACCCAGAGGCAATCCATGCAGGCATCGGCAGAATGTTCAAACACAGACAGCGCTGAATTCAAACCTGGGTTGCGGGCGTTGTAATAGCATTGAGCTAACCTCTGCGCTAACTATGGTTAGCAAGGACTTGCTGGGCCATCGGGCCTGTTCTATGCTGTATGACACTATAACTCAATGACCAAAAAAGGTATGAGAAATAAATACTACAACCTTTATAGAAGGGCTACCCACTAAATTTGTTCAAAGTGAAAACACAATGCTGGAGAATCTCAGCAGGTCAAATAGTGTATAGCAAAGATAAAGAAAGATACATAACCAACTTTTCAGGCTTGAGCCCATCATTACTTCAAGCACGGTTTCTGCAGACCTTTGTGTTTTACTTAATCTGTTCAAGACACAGCCTCAGTCTTGTGAGTTAATACATACAAGGTTTCCTTAGGGGAGACTGTTATACAATCTCCACTACGGACCAGGTAAAAGTGCCATGGGCAAGAAGGAAATATTGCTGCAGTAAACTCCAAAACCTAAATCCCAGAAATACCCAGCATAGAAAATCATTGATAGGAGCTCGAAGAGAATAATCAGAAGACTGGAATGGTATAGGAAAAAAAATTTTTTTAAATCCCATAAATAAATGTAGTTTCCAACAGTTTGAGTATGGGAGGGGCATAAATGTGGCTCATATCTCGGACAATGACAGCTGCTTCTCACCCCAAATTAACAGCTACAGAGAAAATACACCATCACTAATAAAAAAGGAAAGTTGGCAGAGAATAGTCTCCAGTTCTAGATATTGAAATCATTAAAATGCTGAATACAGCCCAGCTCTTGAACCATTGGAGCAACAATGTGCACAGAACATCCCCAACTCCAGAACAAGTTTTGAAGAACCCAGGATGCCACAAGAAGCTAGAAGTATGAAGAACTCAGCACACCTGAGCTCTGGAACAGTAAGATCAGTAAAACACTGAAAAAGCACTTGCTATTGGGCAGCAGGAACAACACTACTGCAGAAAAAGATGCAAGGAAAACACAGTCAATTGAGAATAACTCAGTCTTATCCCCTTGCCCAATGGTGCTCGGACGAAGGGTTACAGACCTGAAGTGCTAACTGGTTCTCCTCCACATGGTTGTAAGAGGAAATCTGCTTTATAGGAAAACCACTCTGCAGGATTACTATTAGATATCACTGATACTGGTTGCCCCTAATGGTGGTTTCATGGGTTATCAATCAAGTTAGGTGACCATCGATGCTATTATAACATCTATGATGAAATTATTTAATTATCACTTTTGGAGGTAAATTTAAATTTTAAATTTAGATATACAGCACGGTAACAGGCCATTTCAGCCCATGAGTCCATGCCACCCAATTTACACCCAATTAACTTATACCCCAGGTACATTTTGAACAGTGGGAGGAAACCAGAGCCCCTGGGGAAAACCCACACAGACATGGGGAGAAGGTACAACTCCTTACAGACAGCATGGAATTCAAATCACTGGCTCTGTAAAGGCGTTGCTCTAACCACTAAGCCAACCTTTCTGGTACTTTCCAGTCTGCTTATGTTAAACATGGTGCTCACAATATTTATTGATTGGAAATACCCCAATTCAGTAGAAAAGTAACTAGTTACCATCCAGAAACTCACATTACTACTGACAACACTCCATACATTTTGGATGGTGCTACTGGATGATCCAACTAAGCCAAAAGCAATCTAAACTCCAAAACTATGCCCTGAAACAACTGCAAATAGCACAATGCATCAAAATAACCAGATGGGACCACAGCTTCACCCAATCCAGGATAGATTTCCTGTTTATACTCCAAGCACTTAAAGTCAGAAACGGAAATTTGATTTGGACTTTCCAGCTGTAAATCATTTGTGCCAATGAGAGTATGTCATGTGTATAGGATGACATCAATTACTGTGCAATGCACATTGCGCAGGAAATCAGATCACATTGTTTCAAGGGTCAGGGACATTTGAGGAATAGTAATGGAAAATGTTTTCATATATTGCTGCTTCTGTACCAATGTTGTTAAGAGAGTCTCCTGAAACAAGGATCTAATTGGAACCCTTTTTTTAAAAAACCTTCTTTCCTCAGGGACATGGGAAACATGCCTAACTTCCTTAGCCTTCTAAGAAAGAAGAGGCGTCGGTAGGCGTTCTTTGACGATGAGGTCAAAATGGTTGGTGCAGGTCAGTTCACTAGAAATATTTACTCCCAAGAACTTGAATCTATCTACAGCCACCACAGCAGTGACATTGATGTGAATGGGAAGTGGGCTCTAACCCCTCCCTCTCCTTCCCGATGTCTATGATCGGCTCCTTTATGACATTGAGAGATAAGATGTTATCTTAACACCATATCAATTGTGGAGGTCCACATTTCTCTCACACTGGCCATTAGTTCATCTCCACATTTAATTGATCCACAATTAGATAGTATATTATTAAGAGGCAAGAGTTTATGTTCTGGAATTTTCTCCTTAAACGTCTTGCCTTGCTACCTCCCTTTCCTCCTTTGAAATACTTATGGGCATTAAAACTTCCTTGATAATCGTTGCCTATTTCATTTATTATGGGAAATTAGCTTCTTTGAGAAGCTTACTCTATATTAAAGAAAATATTGGGGAAGAGGTTGTGAGGAAAAATCAGCGACTGCTGAATGAACATGCTACAGATTCCAAGAGACTATTTATTTCAATTATAATATTATTACTGCAAAGAGCTTTTTTTTTCTAAACTCGACCAACCTGATTCACCCAGTCTATGGGCATTTTAAAATCACCCACGATAAATGCTGTTCCATTGTTACATGCCTCCGATATTTCTTGGCTTATTGCTTGTGCCACTTTTATGTTATTATAGACAATTTGCACCAGTGATTTTTCTTTCCCTTCACTATTCCTAAACTCTACCCAGATTCAACATTTTGCTCTTTAAATCTTACATCACCTCTCACTATTACCCTGATCTCATCCTTAACTAAGAGTGCTACCGCCACCTCCTTTACTTTCCTGCCTGTCCTTCCATACTATTTGATATTCTTGGATATTTAATTCCCAATTGTGTCCACCCTGCAACTATGTTTCTGTAATGGACACTAAATCATACCCCTTTCTACTGATTTGTGCCACCAGTTCACTGACCTTGTTTTGAATACTACAGGCATTCAGATAAAGTGCCTCCTTATACTTCTTGTGCTTTTAAAATCTGGTAATTAATTTGCCTCCTTTACACTTGACTTTTTCTACTCTTTTCTCTTTCTTAACTTTTGCTTTTATTTTATCCATACTCTTCTCTTTTACTTTATCCATCCCTCTTCAATCTGTTAAACTCACTCCCTTACTATTTAGTTTAAAGCTCTGTCCACAATCCAGGATCCAGGTCCCATCACTGTTCAGATGGAACCCTTCCCCTTTGAACAGTTCCTACCTTCCTCAATTTCCCATGAAATGGAACCTATTTCTCCCACACCAATCCTTGAGCCACGCATTTAACTCTCTAACCTTCGGAATCCTAGGCCAATTTCATCAGGTAAAAGTATATCAGAAGATCATAATTTTTTTATGATTGTTATGGTGGCTGAATGGAGATTACAGTAAAGGCATGATTGAATACAGAATGACAGTTCATCTATTTGGAGCAACTTCATCAGCGAGTTGTGCAAATTTTGCTCTCAGGAAATGTGCTGAAGATAATGAAGAGCAACTTAGTTCTCAGACTATAAGAATCATCAGAAATAATTTCTATGTTGATGATTGTCTTACATCAGTGGTTTCAGAAAAAGAAGCAATTGATCTTTATCATGAGTTAAAAGAGGTTTGTAATAAAGGAGGTTTCTTCCTAACCCAAGGATCTGGTAGTAATTCAGGTAGTAGATCCTTTTTGGATCGGCTTTTTAATTTAGTTCCTAACTCCTCAAATTCCCTTAGCAGAACCTCTTTCCTATATCATTGGTGCCCACGTGGGCCACCACAACAGGATTCTTCCTTTCCCACTGCAAATTCCTTTGCAGGTTACACAATCTTCAGGATGTTCTATCCCAGTGACAGAGAACTTTGACTATTCCCCTAACTATACCATCCCCAATTATCACTACATTTCTCTTCTCTCCCCCTCTTGAATGGCTTCCTGAACCACGATGCCACAGTTAGGTTACTCATTCTTCCTACCGCCCCCACTCTTATCCAAACAAAATATGGGCCAATGGTATTTCAGAAAACTTTTTTTTTTACAAAAATCAGTGTATAAGCAAAATTATTTACTAACTATTTTATTTTGTAATAATTGTAAATATTTCCAGTATATATTGATAGATAGCAGAGGAATGAGGGAATCCATATTATTTGAATACATTTGTGAAAAATAACAAAGTTTATGAATTGAATTTCTGAATTTGGGATTCAGTATTGTTGATTTTCAACCATTTTAAGTTCATTTATGGGTATAGCTAAATGTTAATGTATATTAAAAGAAGAGATTTAGATAACAACTAAAAAAAACAAAGAAATATATAGCAGCAAGATTCATAGCGCTACACAAAGTTCACTCTGGCACTGCCAGAGGTGATGGAATTAGATTCATAAACACTATGCTTAAGAGGTATTTATTTGGCATTGCAGTAACAAGGACTGTTGCTGCATCCGTGAATGGGAATTCTGGAGTGGAAAAATCGGATGGCATGGGCATTGTGAGCTAGAACCTGTTACTGTGCTGTACAACTCAACGACTTTATATAAACCATGGGTCTTGCCATCAATTTGCTGGGTTATAAGTAAATAAGTTACAAGGTGAGTTGTGATAAACCCAAGGCTCGCTAACAATGATTGACGAATATTGCTGAAACCAAGTAGAATATAAATTGTAAATGCCAAAAATGAAAAATTATATAATCAGGTATCGATTATATAATCCATCTGAAGCATAAGGAAAATAAAAAAATTGATACACAATGGTGCAACTGCAAAGTCACCAGATTGATAATTTAAGGCCTAGACTAATAATCCAGAAAATTGAGCCATGTATCACTCTGCACACAATCTAATCATAACCTTCAAAAAAAGGTTTTTGTAAAAGTCTGACTGCCTTTCACAGGAAGAGATCTGCCAAACTTGATCATGTTTTCTTTCTTTGGCTTGGCTTCGCGGACGAAGATTTATGGAGGTGGTAAAAGTCCACGTCAGCTGCAGGCTCGTTTGTGGCTGACAAGTCCGATGCGGGACAGGCAGACACGGTTGAAGCGGCTGCAGGGGAAAATTAGTTGGTTGGGGTTGGGTGTTGGGTTTTTCCTCCTTTGCCTTTTGTCAGTGAGGTGGGCTCTGCGGTCTTCTTCAAAGGAGGTTGCTGCCCGCCAAACTGTGAGGCGCCAAGGTGCACGGTTTGAGGCGTTATCAGCCCACTGGCGGTGGTCAATGTGGCAGGCACCAAGAGATTTCTTTAGGCAGTCCTTGTACCTTTTCTTTGGTGCACCTCTGTCACGGTGGCCAGTGGAGAGCTCGCCATATAACACGATCTTGGGAAGGCGATGGTCCTCCATTCTGGAGACGTGACCCATCCAGCGCAGCTGGATCTTCAGCAGCGTGGACTCGATGCTGTCATGTAATTGATCATGTAATTGATAATGAAATAGCCTAGAGGGACTCCCAGTTCTAGAAATAATTGTTGAAACTGGAATAGCCTAACACAAACACAATAAGAGCAGGAGTAGGCCCTTCAAGTCTGCCTACCATTTAATATGATCACAACTGACTTATGCTGGTCTTAACTCATCTGAAATGTCTCTGAATTTCTCTATTCCTTGATGTATCAAATATATATCCCCCTCCACTTTAAATACTCATAATAATCCAGCTTCTACTACCTGCTGGGGCTGATAACCAGAAATTCGTCAATTATTGTGAGAAGATATTTCTATGTATCTCTGTTCTAATTGACCAATCCCTTTTTAAGATTTTTATTGAAGTTTACAATAAATCAAAAATTAAACAATTCAATTATATATTGAAATACAAATTACAAGAAAAAAAGAAAAAAAATGTAAATTCAAAACCCCTACCACTATACAAGGTTGAGGGAAAAAAACTAACGTGGGTATCAAGTAGCGACAACCTGCAAACTGACAGCACATCATTGAAGCTTAAACAATCCTAAAACTTTAGATCAGTGGTTTTCCACCTTTAAGCAATCCCTTACTAATCACAGAGCACTTATGATATAGGAGTAGGTGAAAAAGTTTGAGAACTACTGCTTTATATTGTGGAAATGGTCCATAAAAGGTCCCTGTGTCTTTAGGAAATTAGTATTTGAATCTTTAATGTCATATCTACTTTTTTCTAAACTTAAATAAGATATATCATGTAAGCATTGTATATGTGGGCAGGAGGAGTGTTATTTTTCCATTTAATCAAAATTACAATCTGGCTATCAATGAAGTAAAACTGACCAATCCTTTATCTTAAAGTTATGACCCCTTGTTCAAGACTCTGACCGTAATAAAAGCATCCCACCACTTATCCTGACAAGCCCCTATAGGATCTTAAATGTTTGAATAAGGTCATTCTTTTAAACTCCAAAGAATGCAGGCACAAACTATTTAGTCTCTCTTGGTAGGACTACCCCCTCATTGCCGAAATTTGCATGGTAAATTTCCTTTGTACAATTTCCAATGTTATTATATTCTTTAGATTAGGGACCAACTCTGTACACATTATTCCAGGTGAGGCCTAACCAACACCCTAATATAACCAAACCTCTCGATTATTCAAATCCAAGCCTTTGCAATGAAAGCCCAAACAGTGTTTGCCCTCTTAACCACCTATTGAAACTGCTAGCTTTTTGAGATTCAAGCACTCGAACAGATTCCCTTTTACTTCATCACTTGCTCTGTCTCTTCATTTAGATAATAATCTGTCCTATGATTTCTCTTACTGAAGGTTCATGACTTCACATTTCTCAATATTAAACTCCTATTGCCAGTCTTTTGCACACTCAGTCAACTTACCTATATCCTGTTGCTGAATCACCATACCCTTATCACAACATGCTCTTCCACCTATTTTGATATTATCAGCAAATTTGTAATCCCTATATACTGTTCCTTCCTCCATCTAATTAATGTGAATAGCGAACAATTATGGACCAAAAAATTATCCCTGTCAGTTTAAATAGGATCAACTTAATCCTACTCTGTCTTCTACAAGACAGTTTTTAATCCATTCTAACACACTTCCTCGAATATCATGGACTTTTAATTATGCACCAGTCTCCTATATTGCATCTTGTCAAATAGTATTTGTAAACTAAATACACCATATCTACAGATGCTCCCTCTTACATCATCAAACAATTTGAGCAAATTTGTCAAGTATTACTTACTTTTCATAAAACCATGTTGTCTAGGTTATATTCAACTTTCCTAAATGATTAGTCATTTCTTCTCTGGTTATTGACTCTCGCACCTTGCTAATAATAGCTGTAAACTAACTGGCCTGTCACACTGAGATTCACATTGGCTATTTTCCAAAATTATGATACCTTCCTGGTGTTCAAAATGTAATGAAAAATTTCAACCAATGGGTCTCTGCAGATGCATTCCTTTAAAACCCTTGTATGAGGTCCATCAGGTCTTCGTAACTTCTTGGTCTTTAACTTCCTGAATTTCTCCAATACTTTTTCGCTTGTAATCGGGATTTTTGTAAATTCTACCCCCATGTGAAGACCAATGCAAATATTTATTCAATAATTCAGCCATTTCTTGGTATGATAAACTCAATTTTTAGAAACTCCATGTTTACCTTAGCTGCCTTCTACTTATTTAGGCTTTTACTGTTTGTCTTACCCAGATCGAGAGTTTTGTTTTGAAATTAATTTTCCCCTATAAGCTCATAATTTTCTGCTGTTAGATCCTGAAACCCTCCCAGTCTTCTGGTCTACCACTAACCATTTCCACTTTGTATATCTTATTCTTCAATGTAACATTATTCTTTACCTTCTTTTTAACCATAAATTGTGCCCCTTTTGCACGTAACCCCTCTTTTTGGACAAGACATGGGAAAGACACAGACTCAGAACAGATCCAAACTAAAGATCCATAATGTACCACCAAGGTAGGTAGTATCAGAGACGATGCGTTTCACATTAGCTCCTGTGTAAAAGGCTTACCCACCTTCCTGGGACGTCAGTGCTGTAATGCTGCAGCTCCCAACTCCTTTTGTATCAGGATGCCGGGTCCCTATGTAAAAGCTTACACCGAACCAGCTTTTCTTGGTTCAGTGCGAACGCTCTGATCCGACCAGGCTTTAAGCGTGAGTCATTGACATGCCAATTTATTGAGACATCAGTGTGAAAGCACCTATCCGTTCCAGTAGTGAGGTGAGGATTATTGTTTTTAAAGGCAGAATTTGACTGAACGTGGCATTAGCATTGAGGGAATTGCATACCAAGAACTGAAGTCAAACCTTGTTCAAAGGAAAATTGTCACCCCAGCCCCATAGCATCACTGCAGGAGTTCCTCAGATCAATGTCCTAAGCCTAACTGCCTTCAGTTGCTTCATCAATGACCTTCCTTTCATTGTAAAGTCAAAAGTGGAATGAACAAAGCTCAGTTCCATTTGCCGATCCTCAGCAACTAAAGCAACCTTCCCCTGTATGCAGCCAACCCAGATAATTTCAGCATGGGCTCATAAATGACAGGTAGTAATCATGCAACAAGGGTGTTAGGCAATAACATCTCCAATAAGAGAGAGGTTAATCTCCTACCCTTGATAGTCAATGGGCTCATAATTGCTGCATGGTCACCATCAATATATGAGAGTTCATCAATGACCAGAAATATAACTGGATCAAGTGCACAAATAAAGATAAAGCTAAAGGTTCCATTATTGTCGTGTAACATTACATTTAGAATGTTACATACATGAAATTCTTCAATTTTCATTACTATAAGACAGACAGTCATCACTTGTCCAGCACCTCTCACAGAAACCTACAGCCCCTAGTGTTCCTATGCGGTCACCCCTCCGGGCTTGAGCCTGCTTAGCTTCCGAGATCAGACAATCTCAGGCATATTCAGGCTATTTGGCTTCTATCTCGGGTGTATTCAGGCTATTAGGCACAAATACTGTGACTTCAAGAACAAGTCAGAGGCTCGATATCCTATGGTGAATCACTGACCTCCTGATATCCAAATATCTTCTAAAACCTATAATCCACAAATCTAGAGAGCAGGGAAAATTATTCATTTGGCATTGATGTGTGCAGCTCAAACAGCAGGTCAACAAGCTTGACACAGTCAAGGACAAAGCAAATCCTTGACTGGTACCTCAGCTACCATAAACATTAATTCCTTTCTGCATTTACTTGTTGAGACCATTCTGACAACAGTGTGCTTTCTAATATGTCACTTACGAACATAATCCTACAACATGCCACCAAAGAAGATGAGGGCAGGAGATGGATGAGAAGATTGATGCTAACATGGTTTCCTCCAAGTCACTCACAATATCGATGTGGAAATATGTTGCTGTTTCTTCATTGTCATCAGACCTAAATCCAAGAACTAATAGCTTCACCAGAAGGACTGTAGGAGTTCAAGAAGGCAGCTCACAGTTACCTACTCTGGTGCAATTAAAGATGTAATAATTCAATAATTCTTCAGGTCCCAATAAATCCATCATTTTTAAGATATTTTTTGATGTGGCATTATTTTGACGTGGTTCCTATGTACATTTACTGAGAAAACAATATAAGTACCGGTATGTAAAACATAATGCATTGTTTATAGGGGAGAAGTAGGTCAGAGCCAAACCAAAGTACATGCCAAGATCAACTCAACCTGCTTATCTCCTCATCATATCCATTCAGTCCTTCTTCAGAAGAATACCTGCCACCAAACTGTTTGTATTCGACAACGTTACGAAAAGTTCTTGGCTTCGCTAATTCTTGGAATAGGATCAAATCTGCTCTTCTTTTTCCTTTTGCGATTAATGATATCTGGAAAATATAAAAACAGCAGATGTCACAGTGTTTAATTTGTCATAAAAAAATAGAAGATCAGAAACAATGAGATTAATATTTAATTTAGCATTAAAATCAAGTTTTTGTATTTGCCCATTTTGGAAAGGCATTTCAATTCTAAATTCCCTATCTGAAATTTGTCGTTTTGAGCCCTTCAAAGTCTGACAAGAAAGAGGCACATCATCATACAAGCAGCTATTTCATAGCTAAATCCATGTGATCTGGCACATGATGATTACAGGAGGGCATAAAAATTTGTTAAAGATTTTTTATTCTTTGCCTTCAGCTTCATTATACTTTGAGTTAAAACCGTGACTCACAGGCCACATGCAGCTTTGACATATATGTGGCTCTCGCGGAAATATGTTGACTGGGTCAGGAATTGTAAGAGCCGGTGCTCATGATAGTTTTTATGGGCAAGGCTTATGATTGGACGATTGTGGTGGGTGCAGCTGTGTTGTGGGCAGTGAAATTAGCATAATACTATCCTCCAGAGCTCCCAACGCCCCGAATTCAGATTTGTCTAGGCTCCAGCCACCCGGCCACCAAATCTCCTAAAACCCCACCCACAGACTCTCACCTAGGCCCTGACCAAATGCCTTTCCAAGCTCCTGATGCTTCAACCGCAGACTCTCGCCTAGACCCTTGCTGGCCGCCCACCCATCCGAGCTCCTGACTTCCCTCCCATATGAGCTCCCAATATGCAGTCATATCAATATTTTTAAAATATTTGGTATGTATTTGTTTACTCTTTGATTAATGAAACTAATTCAAATTAGCTGTTTACAAACATGAATAACTATTGTTAAGTATATATATATTTCTTAATATTTGTATAAAATTTTATAACAAAATGTGCACATAAGAGTAAAAATGTGTATGTAATATGATTTCATGTCTTGTAGCTCTCAAATATTTGATGTTTATCGCATGTGGCTCTTACTTTATGAAAGTTTGGCCACCCCTGTGCTATGATATAAAATACTTCACCTGGCAAAATCTCCTTAGAAAATGTTAATTATTTTTGTTACAGTTCCTTATCAATGGACAGCTAACAGTGAGCAAATTTAAATCGCTGGAAATCACTATCTCAGAAGACTGTTCCTTGTCACAACATACTAACTTCATCATGATAAAAGCATATCTGCACCTCTACTTCCTCAGGAGTTTGCGGAGGTTCAGTATAATATCAGATACCTTGGCAAACTTCCACAGACGTGTAGTTGAAAGAGTGCTGACCTGCTGCATCACAGCCTGGCCTGGGGGTACCAATAAGCAGAAAGCCCTGCAAAAGGTAGTGGACAAGGCCCAGTATATTACAAGCAAATCTCCCCCATGATCAACAAAATATATGAGGAACGCTGCTGTTGAAGAGTAGTGTTACGAGCCCAGAGGACCCCAAAACCCAGCAGCAATAGATAATCACCAAGACCAATGGTTACTTAAAGAAAAGTTGCTTTTAATTATCTTTAAACATGAAAACAGGATCAAGCTTTATCTTATCACTATTAACTTAACTAACCTAACTTAACCCCCTTCTAATTCTAAGCACACATGTATGTAATGTGTATATAAGTTTAGAAAAGTTTTTTGATTCACAGTCCAATCTCACTTCTCATTCCTACAGGTTCACTGGTTGCGGGCAATTCTTAAACTGTGCACAGAATTTAACATTTATGAGGTTCACCAGGCTTTGGTGCTTGTAAGTTAAATGGTTACCTCTCAAGAAGGTTCTTTTCGATTTTCAGAGAGAGATTTGTTGTTCCTGGACACCCACAACTGATTCCTTTTTAATCAGCCACTTCAATATCTTGCCAAAGAAACTTGCCCCACGAGGGTTCATCAGGGTGCTAACCTCTTTCTTTCAGGTCATCACAGAGTTCCTTTTTGTTTCTCTTATTTCAAGTGAAACATTAGGCAGCCATTCTTCTCCTCTTGCATGAACCACAAGGGCTTTGACCATGCTGAATAAGCACTCACAACCCATCATCCAAATGGGGTTTTCCCACAAGCTTTCCAGCTTGTTCTGTTCCAGTCCCAGCTGCTGCCGCAGACTGTAAAACTGCAGAACTCATCTCTCTCTCTCTCTCTCTCTCACTCAGAGGAAAAGCCTGTTTTACTCTCTCTGCTTGAAAACCACATGACCCTCTTAGAACAGCAAGTTCCACTCCAGACAGCCTGTGGCTCCGACTGAGTTCTTTCATCTGTTTTAAAGTGTTTGTATGTGACCTACACTAAAAAGCCTGCCCCCAAGTGATCTCCAAAAAACATATCTATGAACTGTCACAGTAGCAGCAATCATCAAGAATCCACACCATCCAGGACATGTTCTCATTGCTGCCATCAGGAAGGAGATAATAGGTGCCATAAAACTCATTCCACAAGATTCAGGAACAGTTGCCACCCTCCACCATCAGACACGTAAACAACAGTCACAATCAAAGACTCATTTAAGACTCTTTGCACTGAATATACAAATACTGAATATTTATTTATTTTCTATATTTGCAAAGTTTGTTTACCTATCTATTTCTTCAGTACATTTTGCATTACTGCTAAGTTGACATTCTGCCTGGCCCATAGGAAAAAGAATCTCAGGGTTGTATGTGATGTCATGCATGTACTAGGACAATAAATTGAACTTTGATGTAACTGTTTAAAGCCTCGGGCTAATACAAACTTTTTGGTTGCTCACACCGATTGCAGAGAAATTTACCTTGAGGGTTAATATAAAAGGAGTAATAGGAGCAAACAACAACTTCTTCTACATTGTGAAATAGGTGGTTGTGTTGAAGAGAAAGTGAAAGTGGTGAGATTTTGGTACCCAAAAGCATTCTAATCTAAGTAGATGAGGGACAGTCCGCCATAAGACTCTTTAAATGTGCTCAGCTACAAATCAGCAGATTGTACATGAATATTTCTCTGGACTCCACAAAAATATTGTGGTCCACTAACTGCCTATCCATAATCCCTTTACTATTCTCCAGCCTGCTTTTCAGCCAAATATAAGTAGCCCCTTATACAATTACAGGGACCACCATTTAGCAGCCGTAACTTGCTTAATGGATTCAAATGAAATTGAATTTTGCAGCACGTTTCCAGGAAAAGATACAATCATTTGCACCTGTTTCAAACCTCATTTGAATTTTAATATTTCAAGAGGTACAGTTCAATACAAGAAAATATTGCACATGACCATACTAAGGGGTCTTCATTTTGCTTTTTTTTTAATTTTGAAGCTGTATTGGTTTCCATCTGCATAATCCAGCAACCTGAAAATACTTGTAAACTAAAATTTCACCAGTTTAAAATATATCTGGAATATGCATTTCCTGACCAATCTATTTTAAGAACAGCTATTGTATACTATATAATATTTATTCTAACATAATTTTCAACTTCTTTGAATCCATGGAAGTATGATTTGTGAATTGAATAATCTTTATTTTCTTTATAAAATGAAGGAACCATGAGAGAAATTATTAATGTTTTATCCCAAGACTTCTGAATTTGATTATCATTTTGCAGATAAATGTATCCACAATCATTGTTTTTAAAGATGGCCAATTGTATCAAAGATGTCAGGACTATTTACTGACAGCATGTAGAAGTCATTGGATGCTACATGAGGGAAAGTGATCATCTCAAACAGCCACATCATGGGTTAATGCATTTTTTGGGGAAAGATAAAACTGCTTTTGTAAATTGTTTGAGAAAGTCCTGTGCTTTGTTAATGAAAACTAAAATATTTATTTCTTTTAAAAGTCTACAATTTTACCTGCAATTATTGCAATAATCTTTTCAAGATTTAAGTATACCTCTTTTATTTTTACATTTGATTTTGTTAGTCTTCTTTATCCTTCCTTGTGCTATTTGCACTTTATTGCATTTTAATCTCTCACTTCCTTGAATAGTGTCTACTTTTCTTTTTAAATCGTTGAACAATCATGTGCCTTTGAAATTTGCTTTTCTAAATCCTAGTATAGTATATCAAGAATGAATGATGCATAAGCATAAGGTAGATTAATTTTGTCAAACCATTCAATTTTCCCCCAAGTAAAATTTGGATAAAATAGTACTCTAGCTGTGCAGCCTCTAGTTGTAAAAAAGTGGCAAGCAATTTAATTACCTGTGTGATGCAAAAATATTCTGGAACCACGTTGTGTGCATTCTGGGGGAAAAAACCTCATATGTCATCATGGAATCAGACAGCAAAGGGGCAATCCAGTTAGCCTATTGTGCCCATACCAGGTCATCAAAAGAGTTATTTACCTAGTCATCTCTCTAGCTCAGTGGTTCGCAACATTTTTCTTTCCATTCACATCCCACTATTGTTCCCTCTAAACTGCGTGCGCGCACACGACCAGCACCCAGAGGAACTAAATGTACACATGAAAGGTTAGTTACCTAAAATAAATCCTTAATTAATAATTATACTTCTTGAAAATTATCTCTTAGCTAACTCTGTTAACTAATTAGTCAGCTTTTCAAATACCACTTCAAATAAATCGTCTTTGGGTTCATTTCGAAGACAGGTTCCCTGAAGACGAGGTACAAGAATGGTCAGCTTTTGATTCAGTGCACACATACTTTTGTCACAGGAAAAAAAAATTTGCACAACATAAGTTTTTTTGCGCACACTGACTACTGCAAATTAGATAGAACCTTGCCTACCACCTGAAGTAATCCCTTATTAACCACAGAGCACCTCTGCCAACTTCAGGTGGTACGTGAATGAAAAAAAAGGTTGAGGACCACTGAAGACGAGCTGGTCTCATAATTTTGCAACTAGTTTTATAGTACTTAAATGCTATTATTTGATGGTAGAAGTAAAATACTTGTTTTTGAAAGTCAACCTTTATATGTCACTGAGATGTGGATTATTGTATTACCGACAATTACCTATTTAAAATGGTTTTGGGTGAACTCCTCTTCTCTCACCAGTAAAGGCAATTTTAGCTCTTATTACACAGATCATATGGTTGTGAAATATAATAATAAAATATTATGGTAAAACACAACTATCAGTATTCTATATCCATATTATTTGAATAAGTATTTGTGTCACTTAATGGACAGCTTAGGTGCATTTATACTGTAGCTACTGGTCTAGGAGCTGCACTTTGGGCTCCAGCCAAGTAAGCCTGTTTACACTGCTTGGCTCCTGCCTGGCTGAAACTTTAACCATCCTGTTTAGGAGAAAGCTCTGTAAATGCCTTAATGCACACAGGCACAGAGCTGTCTCTCAAAAATTAGAAACAACAAGTTTGCATTTAAACAGCACAAAATGTAAATGTTAAAAAAAGTGGAAGGGAATGAACGTCTGTCTGGCACTTAAATCAATGACAGATAAGCCCAGCCTGATAATGAGCCAGATTTAAAGTCCATGGTATATCAAGCCAAATACCACCACTTCCAGTTTAGTGACAGTGTGATGCAGCAGGGGAATTCTACTGCCATTACAAAAGGCAACCAAGATTGTTAGCCAATGGGAATTTTCTGACTATCTCTGAAGTGTATGTCAGGAACTGTATTTTTTTTCTTGCTTAACTTTTTGAATGAGGGATACCTTCGTTTCTCCACAATAAAACATAAAAGTTAAGAGACCATCTGATGCTTTGAATCTACCTTAACATTCCTTAGGATCATGGTTGATCAATATTTTCTTGCTTGATGACCATAATATCCAAAAATGTATCAATATCTTTTCTGAATGTTTGAGCCTCCAGGACCATCTATGATAGCATAATTTCCATACCCTAAGTGAAGAAATTACTGGGTCTGAAATGTTTTACCCTTTTTTGAGCATGTGACCTGCAGTTCTGGACTCCTAAACCAGGAGCAGCATCATCCCTGCCAAGTGCCACAGAAAGTTTGCAAATTTCAATACAATCACCTCTCATTCTTTCCATCTCAAGAAAATACAAAATCAATCTCTTTTCAAAAGGCACACCAACCATCCCAGGAACCAATCTGATTTTTTTTTTGGTTGCATTCCATCTATGCCAAGTATCTCCTTTCTTAGATAAAGAGACACAGGATCACACAAAATACATCAGATGTGAACTCATATCATTGCAGTTAGGCAATTTTACTCCAGTATTCAGATCCTCTAAAAACAAAGATCAAAGTACCATTTGGCTTCCAAATTGCTTCCTCTATCTGCACATTAGCTTTCAGTAAATATCAACGTTTCCCATTTTGTGACCATTTGAAAAATAGTCTGCTTTTTGTTTTATGACCTTACAATTTTCCACTTGATGCTACAATTCTCACCTGCTCATTTAGTGTGTGCACAGCTCCTTGAACCTTCTTTTCGTCCTCAACTTTCTACCTAGGTTTGTATCATAAGGCATTTGACACTCCCTCACCCCTATCACTGAATTATCCCAATGATTTGTAACAGAATTTGATTGTTACAGTGAACATGTTTTATTATGTTCTCTGTTCGTGGTCCCTGATGTAGTTCTAATCATGGATGAGAGGTGACTTAATGATGGTATATATTGGACTATGAGGGACTTGGACAGAGTGGACAGCCTGCACCTTTTTCCTGGGGCTAAAATAATAAACACCAGAGGACATCTGTTTAAGATGAGTGAAGGAAAGTTTAGGAAAAACATCAGAGGTACTTTTTTTAAAAACACAAAGAATGGTGGATGCGTGGAATGCATCACAGGGGACAGTGGTGGAGGCTGGTACAATAGGAACATGCAAAGGACTCTTAGATGTGCACATGGATGAAGAAAAATTGAGGGCTATAGATGTGAGGTTAGAAAAAATTAGATTGTTGCAGAGTAGGAGTATATAGATGGCACAACATTATCGGCTGAAGGGCCTATACTGTTCTGTAATGTTCTATCTCTACAACTCCATGTTTGTTCTCCATAGTCTATCATAGCTTTCCTAATTGAACCACTGATATGGTTGAGCAAATTACAGCCCGCCTGATATCTCCAGAAGGTTCAGGACAGCAAGAACATATGAAGAGGCTTGCCAGAAAACCTTTTAGGTAATAATGAATGCTGCTAATCAAGCAGTATTCTTTAATTTTGTCTGGATTTTACATGAAGTACTGAGATAAAAAATCCATGGACTCTAATATTCATATGAATACAATGTTGTTATTTTATAAGCTATCGGGTATATATGTAAAATAGGAAACAAATAATTAAAGTATTGATAATTGCAAGAGACAAAGTCCAAAGATGGAGGGAATTAAGTGAACTGGACTGTTTGTACAGTAATTGGAACTCCCATCACGACTGAGAATTCTTTAAATACGCCCTCTGCAGCCAAACCACTCATCTTTTAACATTTACTCGAGCTAACTGTTGGGAAGCGTGAATGATTCATATTGCACACGAAAATAATTGTCTACTTTTTTTCAGTTGGTGCAAACAATCTAGAAAGAGAGCCTTTTAAATTTGCATACCCCCCCCCCCAACTGCTGCTTGAGTTCCATAACAATCAAACTGTAAAATAAGCATGTTTTTCATTTTCGAAGAATACTGAAAAGATCGAGTTCCACATTGTGTAATACTTATTTTTAAACTCTGAAATTGCAGTGTGCCAGAAATGAAAAAGAGAACCTTAGGAAGCTGATTTTAGTTCTGCATATAAAACAGGGCGACCATCCAGAGTTTCTGTAGCAGAGCAAGTGCAGGGATGCTACTTTTGCCGTCGTTCCGGTATGAAATTCAATAACCCCCTCCTAATAGTCAAGTAGTTTGTTCAGAGCACAGAAATTGCATGCAACCGATAAGACCTAATGTCAAGAGTGTGTCTCTGCTACTCTCCTAGAATGGCAAAGATATCTTCAATTAGACCAGTTTCGTATGCCTCAATCCTGTCCAGCATTTTATTGACACAATTCGGCTGTGCAATTACTTTCCACATAAAAGGAAACACATTAAATTTCTGTGCCAACTAATGGAAAAAAATACACCGACAAATATTTATTGTGGGAAAATATTGGGAGGAAATAGAATAGTTTGAGTTTCTGAATAATGCAGATGCTTCATTATCGATTACTGATTCATCGTTTAAGGGACAGCTGATTTAACTTTTTATTTTAATTGGAATTGTGTTTTTTCCCAAAAGTACTTTCCTCAAAGGTTGCAGAGTAGTCGACACATTTGTAAATACTTATGTAACTGAAATTAGATCAATTTCACACAAAATGCCAAAACCTCAGCAACTCATTAAATAGAAGACGTAGGAAATGTAATCAGCAGTCCTCAGTTCAACTATTAGTCATGATTATTTTTTTTTGATCTCTCTGTTCAAGGGTTAACATTATGTTTACTTGGAACCATCGGTCAGGTAAGTATTTAATGGCTCGTCATCGAAATAATAATCCACTAAAAAGCGGGAATCGGGCTCTTTATTCATTCAACGGTTTGCGCCGTTAGTATTGGTTTCAACAAACATGAATTTGGTAAAAACCCAACGGTGGTGCCGTTTCACCTGTCATCTCATGTTGTGAAATGTTCTCGATTTGTTTCCAATTGCCAAGGAGCTGGCAGCCACTTCAATGGCAATGTTACTACTGGGCGGGGGTGGGGGGGGGTAGCAGCGGGAATTGGAACTTTCAAGAATAGACTTTTGGATTAATTGAAACTAAAATTGTCTTATTGAGTTAACAAAAGTGAAAATCCAGAAAAAAATGTGAGATTGTGTTGTTTCACATGTTCTAAAATCGACTGCAGATTCAGAATTATACAAGTTCCTAGATAATATTTGCATAAATATTTATTATTTAAAATAATCGTGGCATCCAATGCAGGACTTGGGCGTGACTCATGGAAAGATTGTTTAATTTGATGATATTTTTAATTCATTTAGCCAATGAACATAACTTTAACAGCTTTTACTGCTAAACATGATGTGCTTTTATTGCATTTATAAAACTGTATATATGTGTGTGTGTGTGTGTGTGTGGGGGGGGGGGGGGCGGGGGTATTCTGTTGAAATTCATATAGAACTGATATCAGTGAACATGTAAATTTTGCTGAGAATGTGAATTTATTTTCTTAATATATACTCCAGAAAAGAGAGAATGCAAATCATGATACTCAAAATGTTTATTGTACAATGGGAACAAAATAAAATTATACTTATTATATTCTTAATCTGAAACGGCTTTCACTTCTCCAGTTTTTTCCTCCACTTTAAAAATATGGCTTAAAATTAAAGAAAGAAACAAAGCCAGTAATTTATCTAAAACCTTGATTATATTAATAGAATGATTTTACACATGTTGTTTTGTCACTTTACAACTATTGGTTAAAAAAGTTGATAATAAGTAGCTGTGTGTCTTACATTTGAAGGAATCATGGTCACAAATGACACGTATTTGACCTCTAGGTACGTGGATTTTAACCCATTTATATTTAGCCGGTTCAGGAAATTAAAGATGGGAATGTGAACTAATTAATTCTTAAGTGTTTTGTACTAGTTGGCTGAGGTCCCATAATAGAATATACCTTACCTGAACCATTTTGTCTTTTGAATGAATTTCTCCCAACCTCATTCTAAAGTGTTTTAGCGATGATTCGACAGCAAATGAACAACTTCATCAAATCAGTCAATGTTTTTTGTCACTGTCATGGTGTGATAGTACAGATTCTATCACCAATGTGTACATGTACAGAGGGTAGTGTAGGATGACCACCGACTGGCAGGTCTTAAAGGATTGCTCCTAGCCAGACCAGGTCATTCTGGACTGGTCAACCTACATGTGATATGCTCCAGTCTTTTAGTTAATGAAATTGGAGAGCGCGTGGAAAGAACCAAGACTTGTTGATCCAAACCAAGGCTTTTATTAACTAAAAGACTGGAACACATCACATGTAGGTCGACCAGTCCAGAATGACCTGGTCTGGCTAGGAGCAATCCTTTAAGACCTGTCAGTCGGTGTGGCTACACTCTCAGCCAATCACAGTCATCCTCCACTACAATCCGTACATGTACACATTGGTGATAGAATCTGTACTATGGATTACATTTTTCCTCCATTGACCATCATATCCATTAAACCTTCTACCATCAAGCCTGGCATTCTTCACTTTTCAGGACGATTGTCTGAAATTTCATCCATACATCGGCCGTGTACGCACTCACGTTCTCTAATCCAGATTTTGCCAATTATGCACCTATTTTTCTCAATAATTTTGATGTAGTTTCAACATAATATTAATTTTGGCGTCTTTGAAGATCGGCATTTGGTTTTTGTAAAATATGCACGTGCAGGAAAAAATCTGTCAGACAAAAACTATATGATGTTGAAGCACAAAAATCTGTCCACACCGTGTTGAAGTA
Source organism: Narcine bancroftii (assembly GCF_036971445.1). NCBI lineage: Eukaryota > Metazoa > Chordata > Chondrichthyes > Torpediniformes > Narcinidae > Narcine > Narcine bancroftii. The sequence goes on along the minus strand of NC_091479.1, from coordinate 82,804,613 downwards.
AAATGCACAAAGCTGGAGAAACTCAGCAGGTCAAACGGTGTCCTTTATGGAGCAAAGGTAAAAATACTGAAATTTCGGCTTGAGCCCTTCATCGAAACTGCGTGGGTGTGGGTTTTTTTTATGGGGAGCTGATAATATCCTGCAATTTGATGCCGATTTATTTACTTTTTAACCAATTTAGTCGATGTGTAATTTTGCAGTTAATGAACAGTAGTGGAAAGAACTTAGATCATAATCGACATAACTCTCTGATGAAGGCTCAAACTGTCTCTGCTTCTCTGTCGCAAGTTCTGTTTTAAAAATTAAACTACACTCCCCCCCGCCCGAGACCTTCCCGTCCAACAACCTATGATTACCTATGTGGAATTAGGGTTGATTTATAAAAGTGTCCTGTCACTCAATGTTTGCACTTTTTCGAATAATCAAACATTCTACAAACCTTTCAGAAGTGGTCAGAGATCGAAGATGATTTGGATGGAGGGTGGAGTGCAAATGAACATCCATTTGACTTGCTTTCAAATGAGAAAATTGTACTTGAAGTATGACATATAAATTTGCCAAAAACGTCAATGCAAAAGCTAGAATATTGTCACGTCCTTTGTAACAGATGCAGCTTTCTCCAACAAAGGCTAGAGTTTCAGCCAAAATAGCAAACTTTAACGGGCCTTGTGAAAACAAACATTTTTTGTTGGGTTATTGAAGCTGCTTGAGCGGTGTTAAACTTGGTTTTCACACCATAATAAAGTGCACAGCTGACCCTCAAGTTTTCCAACTTTGCAAAATAATATGCAAAGTGTGATTTTATTTTTCAGGAAAAATAGACTTTGTGAAGCCAACATTAGAATTTTTAAATGGATCAGACACTCGGTCTCCAACCTACCCTGCTTGCTTTCCCATTAATTATATCTGGGTGCACCCCACAATCACTGGTCTTCCTGCTTTGTTAGCCCCTACCCCCAACTTTGTTTTTGCTTTGCCTTTCTCCCTTCTAAAAATGACAGCGAACTACTTACCGGCGTCTCTGTTTCTCAATGACTTGGAGAAGTTTTTTTTTAAAAACACACTGGCAATTCGCTTAAAGTCACTAGCAGCGGCTGCAGTGAATGGGGTTGCCAGCGAGCTGGTGCAACCTGTCGCACTGCCACATCCCTGAACGATTCGGTTCGTGCTGCTCTCCTGGGAGGCTTATACTTTTATTCCCTCGCAACGCGTCTCTTATAAACTCTCGACTTTGAAAACGATCGACTTCTTCCGATCCGGCCGCACCGATGCCACGAACTGTGCGTCCAACAGACTCTGTGCTGGAGCTGTCGAACGGCACAATGTGCCATTCCGGTCTAACCGTTGCAAAGAAAAATGCAAAAGGGAGCTCCTTAACTTTTGGCGCAGTTTTAAAAGAAAAGACTTTGGAAAGCGGTTATTGACGTTTTCAATATGAATTCAAAAAGTTGGACAAACTACTTGCGCGCGCTTCGGGGCTCCGTGACGTGATTGACATACTTTTCTCCAATCCCATTCGGCCTCCTTCAACCGTTCCCCCCCTCCCTCCTCGCCTTCAGGGGCATTGGCCAATAGGACGGCCGCTTAGGGGCAGAGCACTTTGTCAGCGCCGAGCGGCACGCGCTGACGTGCATTCGGCTCCCTTTCCCATTGGCCAATTCCCGTGGCGAGCTTTTTCTTCTCGGGCCGTCGAGCTGTCAATCATGGACTCGAGCCCAGAGCCCGAATCCACTTCTCTGCTGTTTGTTACCACTTCCGCGATTCCTTTTTTTTGGTTTTGTTTGTTTTTTATTTTCGGATGCTTTTTTTTTTAAATATTTTAGAGCCCCATGTTTCTAGAAACCTATTTACTTACCTTACCTCAAAGGTTCTGAGATTGTTAAGCTTTGGAGGTTAACTACTGTCAGGCAAAATTGTCAACTCCATCCCACCTCCTCCCTAAAAATCACACCCTAGATGATGCATTTATACTTTCTTTTAAAATCCATAAGCTTCTGGATGTAAGGTAGGTCAATCATTTTATGAAAGGGTGGAATACTAAATATTTTATAATCCTTCAACACAGTTTGAGAAGTTATTAACATCCATACAAGTATTGAATGGGTTAAATATTGAAAGCATTCTCCATACCAAGCATCTTTCCTAATCATAGATGAAGCAGTAATCGTCAAAGTTAACTAGTTTATCATATGCAACATGTGAAACAGTTGCACCTGGCAAATAATACACTTCTACATTTTACATTTTCTTTATTTGTTTTCATGATGCGAAACAAAAGTCACCATCCTTTCACACGTTACAAAACAATCAAAAGAGAAATATAACCAATATTACCGCAGAGTACAAGTCTGGCTCAGGACGCTTTCTCTTTCAAGCATAGCCTTATATTATGACAGGCCAAAAAATTGAAGGGAAAATCTACATTAAAGCATTTACAAATGCACATGGAAATGCCACTTTGGCTTAACGGAAAATTATCTTCTAGAATCCAAAAAAAAAAAATTCTTTTAACATAAATAAGTTAGTATAATTTCTCAGTGTCTTTACAAAGTTATGTACACAGGTACATTAATTTTTTTTATTTTTTTTAAACATACAATACACTGGTATTGTAGCTTGGCAGTTATGAAACTGCATTGGAAAACTACACTGCTGCTATTCAAGTCATACATCTTCTAAACTCTGAACAAGTTTCCATCCTCCTCCATTTCCCCCCCCCCCACCAAATTGGTTTATGTGCTACAAAAAAAATCTATATACACAGGTAGTAAAATCAGCCAAGTGATAAGGAAGAACCTAATTGCACAGCGCTATATCCATTCTAAAATGGGCGGTTTAGTGTTCATTTGAGTTCAGTGCTTGGGCTCTCCTCACTGGGAGAGGTAACCATATGTGTCTCTGAGTAGGTCATCCTAGCTTCATCAAGCACTGCCATAGATGAACAAGGAAAAGAGGATCTTCATATCTGCAACAAAGAAAATACAAATTTTGGTCAAAATGGAGTGTATTTTTAACCATTTTTATTTCTTTGACACAGCCATGTTTTTCACTTTAAGCTGGCAAAAGGCAACCTGCGAGTGAATACTGCTAACAGTATTAGACTTCAGTATTGTACCTCATCACCAAGATTCTGTCATAACACATACAGAAGTGTTTCACCTTTGGAAAATTGAGATTGGTATGTCCACAAGAAATCCATTTCGGGTAGCATGGCAGAAGGGTATTGCAAAACACACCAAATCACATTTGACTGGGGAGTTGTAACTTTTCAATGGATTAATGCGTATTATCGGATTAGCAAAAATAGTTGGCATGATAATGTTCCAGGGCCCTTTTTTAAGTAAATTGAATTGCTCTCATTGTGGAATAATTGGAGGGGAAAGAAACAAGTTGCAGCATTTGGCAGCATCTACCTGTGACAATAGCAGCAATTTCGTGGACTTTAAGAAATTGGATGCGAATTTAATCAAGTAAAATACCAAACTGTATCAATTCAAAACAATTTGCAAATATTGCAGTATCGGTCACCAATTCAGACATATTATCTAAAAAAAAATCCATGCCAAGTGAAAGAAACTTGTGCTATCCTGACACTGACTAAAATAGCGTCTGCACAATTTGTCCATTGATTTGTGGATTTTATTTTCTAAGCACTGGTTTAACAATGGTCACAAGTGATGAGTGAATGTGGGCATATTATTCACTAAAACTACCATCAATTCAGTATATTATGACTAGCTATTTAAAGTTTCCTACTTCCCCACTCATACCCCTTGTACATTTAGTGTAAAGTGTAGCACTATATACGTGTTACCCAAAGCAGAAAAAAACCGTCCCAGACTGTAAAAGCATTGGGTAACATGCTTATTTCTGAGAAATATCGTTCTTTGCGTGTTTACCCAAGGTAACATTTTATGGCTGACGACCAGATTTAAAATATTTTATTTTCATAGTAGAGGTTGGGTTCTTGTGGTTTCAACTCACAACCTTGGTATCTTTCTTTTATTAAAACAATTGGGGAGTAAACTGTATATTATTAGGTAGAAAATTAAGTTAAATCACTACGAGTTTTTTGATAGTTCCGCAGGACGTTCGTGCACATTGTGATTTGAAAACCAGCTGGAAATAATCACCTGTGCATACGTGTCGTTTACGAACTAAAGAAATACCAGTGACATTGCAATCTCCTGTAATTTCAAATTCTCAACCTGTGACCATTGCGCCTATTGGTCAATGTAAGATGTTCCCCTAGCTTTCGCCTATTATACCTTAAACTTCAAACGTTTAAACCTTGACGAAGAGTCACCCACGAAAAACAGGGAGTAAATTGTTAAAAACTACCTTGTGACTTTTATGTTTGATGTCCACGAGAAATTGTTTTTTTCGGCGTCTTCTCTAATGTATCCAGACTAGGAGAATTTGCTGACCAGTCTGGCTCTCTCTTCGTATTGAATCTTTTTGCGTCTGGAATGCCACCTACAATGACAATAATGTTACAAATTGAAACCCTGAAATCAGGATGTCAATACATTTCGAGGTCATTTCTATTCTGACTTGCCCTGTGCCTTCCAGCATGAATCAACCACATCGCACAAGGAATCGTTAAAGCAAAACTTTCCTTCATTTTTCTAATAGAGGCCCCTGAAATTGCAGTGGCCCTTTTTCAAACGTATAGGAATTCAAGATTAACCTTAGATATGCCAAGAACTGTGGGGTCTTGAAGCAGGTTCGAGAGAACTAGAAGGAAACACTAGCTGGATGGGGGGGTTTTTTGTACGTGTCTAAAAAGGTCAGAAAGGTCCGTTTGAAAATGGATTCTGCAGCTTCTAACATCTTTGTCACTTACCGACTGACGCAGCTCGTTTTCGGGGACGACTGCATTGCTCTTTTGAGTCTGTGAAATGTTCAGTTGTCTCTTTAACCGGATCCTTTTGCTCTGGCTTCGTTATGTGCATGTCCCCTGAATTTCCTTGAACCAGAGTTCCTATGTAAACTATCGGATGGTTCCCGTTCATATCCACACTGCAATCCGCTGGTGACACTTGCTCCCTGGGAGAACGCCAGTAAAAATCAGGCACATCCTTACGATTCACGGCTTCCCATGTGTAATTGCCATCCAGCGGCTTGTCCCTTTCGAAGTCAAAATTCCACCTCCCCTTGTCCTGGTCGTGAATCTCCTTCCGTTTCTTCTGTAAATCCTGGTTTAACACATCGTGGTCGACAGGACCAAAAAGACTCCTGCAGGCAGAAGGTTTCGGGTGCCCTGTTGGCTGAGCTGCCATTATCTCCAGCGAAGGACTACCATTAGAAATGCGTACGTTTGACATTTTTTTTCCCCCCTTCGTATCCCCTCTCGCTGCAAACCGTCCGGAACCCAAGACAGTAGAAAGGCCACGCTGCACGATTTAGCAATGTCGTGCAATCCTTCCGAATGCTGCAAAGCACTGAACCAAAACAGAAACGCCAACAACCACCGGTTACAACGTATCTCGTCAAAACTGACTCTAGTAAGGCGGAAAAAAACTGGCTTTTTTTCAGTTACCCAATATGGCGAAGGAGGCTGACGAAGAGGAAACTGAGTGATGGACAGGGAATTTTAAAAAGGGAGCCCGGTGCAATTGGCCAGAGTGACGGGGCTCCTCCTAGGTTCCGCCCTCGTGTGCAGGGCTGGGACTCGAGAGAGCTCAGAGCTGGGAGCGACCTTGCTATGATCTGAAAGCGTTTTGTTTATTGACAAGCAATCCTCTCTCTCTCTCTCTCTCTCTCTCTTCACAACTCCCCTACCCTCCCGCCGTCAGAGGAGCGAGAGTGAGAGGCAGGCGCCGAGCGAAGTGTGGAAACCAGGGAAAGAGGAGTCAGCCCACAGCGCCATCGTCCAGACAACCAGAGCAAACACAGCCCTGTAATAATCCCCCACCTCACCAACCTGACATGTTGCACCATTGAGATGAACTGGCGAGACTTGCTCTGGAAGCTGGAGCATCATCTAGAAACACGGATTGTTCATGACCAATCTGCGACCTTCACAACAATAGGACCTGATCAACTGTTGAGAAGTCATAAAGTATTTCTTGCACCAAATGAGTTCTGTCAAATTGCTCTCCATCTCTAAAAGTTGACCTTTTTGTGTGATGGATTCTTACCGTGCAGGCAGTGTTGACACGACTTGTACTACTTTAAAAAAAAGGGTGCTGAAGGGGTTAATATTACGGCAGTTGTGTTTTAAACCCTGAAACGTGCTTCCTTTTTTACGCGGTTTGAACTTGTTTCAATTTTCTTACTGGATTGTTTTGCCAATATAACAGTTTTCCTTATTCCATTAATTCGGTGGATTGATTGTTCGTGAGTAGATGCACAGAATAAAAGTTGTTAAAAAGGGATGCTGCATTTTTTTTTAAAAAAGAGGGAGGGGGAAAGTTCACTTTCAACAACTATGAACACGGGTGCCAAATTTTTAACACTTTTTTGACAAATCGTGGTAGACATGTTGGGTTCGTGTCTCACTTCAGCAAAACGAGCAGGTGACCGCACAGGACTTGGAACTAAAACGCAGCGGCAGCCGCATCGCATGGTTTTCAAAGGGGGGGGGGGGGGGTGGAAACGAACGCGTTGTGTTCGAGTTTTCAGCATTTGCTACTAAAATTTCTGAACGTGTCAATAGCTCTTTTAAGATTAGTATTCGAAAGTGGGAATTGCATTTCCAGCTTCAAGGTTACTGCATGCATCGACATTCTCTGATTTCAACATGCTGTGCATTGGTGTAATTAAAAACGAATTGTTGATAAATTCCCTTGTTTCCATGTAAATAGAACCACTTTTTCTAATGATTAGCAAAGAACGAAATGTATATGTCGTGAGTACAGAGGGGAAAATAAAACCTAGAGAGTAATCGATACAGAAACTCTATTAAGAGTCGTTTAAAAATCCTTTTTACCTTTATAATTACGAGGCAAACTCTTCGAACATTTTAAAATACTTCAGACGAACAGTTTCGACCTCCGGCTGTGAAAGGTTAACAGCACTGAGAGATATATCGGGGAGGAAGGATGACTTACTGGATAAAAATTATAGGTTAATTTGTAGCGTAACACGGCAAGACCGACACAATGTAAATAATGTTTTGATTTTACAAGGTTACTTCCCCCCCCCCCAGGCACCGGCAGCAATGCAAATGCACTTCTCTTGCTCTTCTACCTCACCGGGGGAAACAAATACATATAATTATGATCTGTTTTCTATTGCGGTATCACAGATTCGCTTTTCTTTAATCTCAACCTTATTTCCGTGGGGTATCTTGATTCTATAATCCTGCCACCGCAGAGCTCCAGCAGAATGCAAGATTTCCAAAAGAATTATTTAATTCATTCACTAGTTCAAATAAATACTTCCAACCCATTGCCAGTGGATAGGGATTGGAATGGGAGAGAAGAAAACGAGTCTGTGTCAGCTAACTGAAACCCCATTTGGTGAATGTGCAAATTTCAGATATTGAACCTGGGTCCCTGGCGCGGTGAGGCAATATCAGAACTACTAAATGGTAGACGTGGTGTATTTGGATTTTAATAAGGTATTTGGCGAGGTCCCCCATGGTGCGGCTCATTTAGAAAGTCACAGGGCATAGGATCCATGGAATCTTGGCTAGTGGATTTGAAATTTGAATGCAGATGGCAGAAGGTGGTCGTTGATCTGTATTCTGTCTGAAGGTCAGTGTCTAGAGGCATTCTGCTGGGATTTGTTCTGGGACCACTGTTATTTGTGATTTTTTATAAATGTCTGATTGACAAAGTGGACGAGTGGTTTAGTAAGTTTGCAGATGATATAAAGGTTGGAGGTAGTGCAGAAGATTTTTATAAATTACATCAGAATATAGACAGAATACAGGGTTGGACGGAGAAGTGGCAGATGATGTTCAAGTGATGCACTTTGGAAAGTGAAACTTGAAGGTGGAGTACATGGTTTATGGCCAGATTCTTAACAGAGTGGATAATGTTGCAGCTCTAAAAAATACTCTAGTTAGACCACACTTAGAGTGTTGTGTTCATTTCTGATCACCTCACTTCAAGAAGGATGCAGGTACTTCAGAGGAGATTTACCAGGATGTTGCCTGGATTGGAGAACATAACTTATGAAGCAGGGTTGACTGAACTAGAGCTTTTCTCTTTGGAGCCGATGAAGAATGAGAGGTGACTAAATAGTGGTATATAAGATTATGAGGGGCATCGAGAGGGTGGACAGACAGCACCTTTCTCCTGGGATGACAATAGCAAATACCAGAGGACATCTGTTCAAGGTGATTGGTGGAAAGTTTAGCAAGAACTAAAGGTAAGTTTGTTTTTTTTCCCCCCCACACAGTGGTGTGAATGCATTGCCAGGGGGGTGATGAAGGTTGGTACAATAGGGACATATAAAAGTCTCTTAGATATGCATATGGATATAAAGGGTTATGGTTGTGAGTAAGTGAAGGATTAGATTGTGGTGGGTTAGGTTTATCTAGGTCAGCACAACATTGTGGGCCAAAGGGCCTGTACACCACTGCAATATTCTCTGTTCAATGTAACTGTTCTGTGACTATATAGTAATTATTTAGTTTAACAATTCAAAGCTTGTTTCTCTGCAGAAGGCAATTCACACTTTCTTATTTGCAATGGAGTAAATGTCCAATTTGTCATATCTCAATAATTATACTAAATGATATTTCGAGTCTCATTTCTGCAGTCATAAAATAAACTGCCCCTCCAAGTACTTTATTCATGCAAATCTGATAAACTAGGAATTATTAGGCATTACTGTACTTAAGTTCTCTGCAGAATATTAAATGATATTTTTAAATAAATCTTCCAATTAGATGAGACTAATACAGTGGGCGAAAGTAGCACTCAGAGGGGAAAAAATAAACCATGCAGATTGGAATAATCAGTTGGCCAGTCTTAGCCTTTCCAGGCTGGGAAGAGCATGGGTTCCTCTTCTTGATTTATATCCAGTTACCTTACATCCAGATTAAGTGTTGGATAGTGGTTAATTATGCAGGATTTCAGAGCTATCTTCCAGTCTGGATGCCAAATGAAATATTGGAGGGAGCCTTTAGTAGAGGAGCAAATGCTGTTGAGTGAGTTGTATAGGGAGAAGTGGTTAAAGCATTAAAAGACCTTTAAAAATAACATTATCCGCACCTTAAAAATGTTATGCCATGGTCAATTGCAGGACTTGCAACTTTCTTTGTTTGATATCAAGAAAACTGTTAAATACATATTCAAAGTTTTAAAAGAATATTTACATATTTTAAACACTACCAACACAAATGTAAAAGTACCATAGGGTTCACTATGTCTTAAGGGTGAGTTATCGGGTAGTGGATGACAAGTGAATACTGAGCAGGTCAGTGGAGAAAGTAAAAGTAAGGTTAAAGACATGGTAGAACTAACTGAGAGGACAAGCTAGTTGGTGAATGATGTTCAATTTAGCTCAAATAAAGGTTATTGCTTATGAAGCAAAGAGAATGGAAGAGAGTGGCAGATGAGACAGAAGATCTAATAATGCATATGGGACAGAGAGCTGAACAGGATCATAGAAGGATTTGAAGATGAGAAACTTAATTTTCTTAGTCAATGGAAAGCTACTATAATTCTGTGAAATATGGAGGAGAGATTTTAATTGTAGATAATGACTATGGCATCCTAGATGGGTTTATAGGATACATGGGTTGGAGTTTTGGAAGGAGATTCATTTATATAGAGTTGAAAAGCATACAGTATTGTGCAGTGACAAAAGATGATAAACCAGTTACGAGCAGACAAAGAATTGCTGGAGAAACTCAGCAGTTCAGAAAACATTCATAGGTAGAAATGATCAGTCAACATTTCAAACTGAAACCCTTGATCAAGACTGAGATTTAAAAAAAGGTAAAATTACATTCATTAAGAGGGAAAAAAAGGCTCAGGCCCGAAATGTTGGGAAATATATATTTGTCTCTGATAGACTCCAAAAAGACCAGCTGAGTTCCTCCAGCATTTTGGTGTGTTTTTAAGACAATTGAGTGCCTGACAATATGAGAATCAAGGAGAATAGAGTTTTTTTAAAAAAGTATGGAACAAAAGAAAAGCCATTTGATCTCTTAGACCTGTGTCAGTTCTTTGATAGGACATTCTAAATAGGATGATCTCCATATTTTCTTAAATGCAAATTTAACATTAACCTAGAAAACAAAAACAGAAGTGAGCTGTTTGACTTTACAAACCTGCTATGCCATTCAACATGAACATTGCAGATCTTCTGTTTCAATAGTACAGTTGCAGAAACATCAATAGGTCCCCTAGCATCAATACCCTGGAGATCGCCATTGACCAGAAATCCAACTGGACTAATCACACAAGTACTCAGTAGATGAGTATCCTTTGACAAGTGACACCTCAAGTGTTTCCAGTATCTATAAAGGACAAATCTTGATGCCAAAATTAGAGTAGCACCACCAGCTCTCAAGAAGATTGACGTTCAAAACAAAGCACTCTGTCAATCATACTAAACATTCAATTCCTCAACCAGTGACTGCAGTGTAAACTATCAGAAAAAATACCCTACAGCTACTCTCTCAAGAAACCCCACCCAAACCCATGACCTATACAACCAAGAAGACAAGTCAGCAGGCACATGAGAACATCTGCAGCTTCTCCACAAGTTGCACACCATCCTGAAATGGAAATATATCAGCAGTTCTTCACTGTCATGGTTCTAAATCCTGCAACTCCCTGCCCAATAACACCTTAGATGTAGCTCCTAGAAGGACAGCAGTAAAGAAAATGGGCCACCATGTTCTCAATGAATTTTAAATAAATGCCATCTTGCCAGCAACACCCAGATTACCCCCATTAATACACATTTTGGTTAAAAAAAAGCATACCTGCCCTCTTCCCTTTCTTATTGGTGGCCTATTTGTCTAGAAATCCAATCTGGACAATGATACCCCTCAGGATGGAAGAATAGATTGTGGTAAAGCAATTGAATGTCAAAGGGTGACATTAATCAATACCTGGTATTTACATGAAAATAAATTTTTATAACTTAGCAGTCAAGCCTGAATATTTTCTAGGTGTCGCTGCCTATGGACATGGAATGTTTCAATATCCAAAAAAGCTTCAAAAGAAATCAGGTAGCATCCCCACTTCTGACATTGTAATTTAGGAAAGACCATTGATGAAATACTAAAAGGTTTCTGGGCTTAGCAAATGTCCTGAGAACCTCTTAAATCATTGTCTGAAGTTGAGATGATTGCCCCTCCAACAACCACAATTATCTTCCTTTGTTCCAGGATAAATGCCGAGAGCTTTTTGTTCAATTCGACCAATTTTATTAAGACTCCTTCATAAGACACTTGATCCATTCTGCCACAATATCAAGGGCAGACACTTTCAATTTGCTTTTGAAATTCATTTCTTATTTGCACGAGGACTGAGAGCCAAGTGATTGTGTTGAAAGTGAGTAGATTATTAGGGGACTAAATATTGCTCGACACCTATCACCATCTTGCAATAAATATGAATAGGCAATTCTTGAGGGGATTGAATTTATCTTGCTTCTTGTGATGTAACAAATGCTCTGCTTTGCTTTATAACTATACAGAAACTACTCAGCTAGTTCAGAAGCACAAGCCTGTAGCAACACAGCCATGAAAGTAGCAAGACATATAACCTTTACAACAATCATAGCAACAAGCCATTTCTTGATGTTATGGGAAATGAATTTATTTGACCAAGGAGTATTCTGTTACCGATGTGGTCTTTGGAAAGACACCAAGATAGCACTTGGAAATTATGGCTGAACACTTTTGTAAATTCTTGTCTTTGAAACTGATGTTTGAAAGCTGAATCTTTGCTGCAAAATTGGCTGGATACAATTCAAGATACTACACCAAGATTTTCTAATATTCATTGGATAGGTTTGTGGGAAGAGATGAAAAAGATAAGAACCCTTTTATATTCACGGGGGAGCTGGAAACCCTCCAGGCAGATGTTCAGGAGGCAGTGCAAACAAGGAGCACAAGGATCAGTTTTAAAACTGTAACTCCAAGGACTTGGATTAGTGCAGGAAGTTTAACAATCTCACATGATTTCAGAAGATTAATTGATTAATTTTCAGATGGAAGATCCTCACCATTGATTCACCAACAATTGATTCAATGCTATTCCACTCATGAACTGAAGCAATGAAACAGATATCTTCCTCCCCAATCCATACTTTGTTCATCTCTGAATCTTCTTAAACTTCAAAGCTTCAGGTGATGGCAGTATGCACTTTTTACTTTCTCCTCTCCCCCTCATAATAAATCAACACAGCCCAATTTTCATTTTAGATTTGTCAGAACTAGACAGTTCCTATTCAGAGGAGGAAAAGTAAGAAAATACACTGTAGATCAGGATATATTAGGTCATCAATGTAAGAGCCACCAGTTCAGATATTAATAATGCATGTAAATGGAAAGGTTATAAGAAACTGCACACTTTGGGCCAGACGAATGTGTGAAAGTTCCAGGAAAAGGAAAAAGAAAGCCCAGGTGCTTTCTTACCAATACTGGTACCTACCTTCATTGATTGTTTCAGTTCCATCAGTGAGTGTAATGCTTGCCAGAGGGTGAGGTTCCTGTGAAGAACTTAATTGTGCATTTTAAAGCATCAGGTTACAGAAGAATATGGATGTTAAATGCTTGGTTGGCTGGAAAGCATATCATAAACCCTGTGTTCATTGTTAAGGAGGACCAGTGCTAACTTGTCATGAGGTTTTCAATATTTTAGAATCCAATCTTTCTAATGTGTCACCTCTAACAGCACATTTGTGGAGTAGATTATTTGATGGACAATGTTACCTGAAAGGCCCAATTGATAGGGTGAAATCTGGGACTTCTGCCTGGCTGGCTCCAACAGTTGTAATTATTCACTTCTAACCATCTTTCCTTGACATTCACAGGCACGACCATCATTGAATCTCCCAACATCAATATTCTGGGAGTTACCATGATCAGAAACTTAAGTGAACTAACTACATAAAAATAAATATGATAGTTACAAGAGCAGATCAGAAGCTGAGGAGCAGAAAGATGAGGAAAAGGTACAAGGTAAAAGAGAAAAAAGTGGCTCACCTTCTGACACTCTAAAGCTTTTCTATCTTCTACAAAGCACAAATCATATACATAATGTCATGTTGTCATGTTCTCCACTTGTTTACATGAGTGGAGTACCAATAAAACTCAAGAAGCTTGACACCATCCAGGACAAAGCCTCTGATCTCATTAGCACTTTGTCTACTACCCTGAAGATTCATCCTCTCCACCACTGGTTACTCAACCAGTCGAAGCTAACAGCATTTCCTAAACTCACTAATTCTGCTACCAGAGAGAGAGACATGGTTAACAGGCATTTGTGAACACCACGAACTGAAGGTTCCCCTATATGTTACACAACATGCAGACTTGGAAATTTAATTCTGTTCATTCATCATTGGGCCTAAATCAGTGGTTTTCAAACTTTTCCTTTCCATCCACATGCCACATTAAATAATCCTTACTAATCATAGAGCACCTATGGCACACATGTCAAACTCTGGCCCGCGAGCCAAATTTGGCCAACGATATAATTATATTTGGCCCGCAAGATCATTTCAAAAATGTATTAGAGGTGGCCCGCTGGCCGCCGCGCCAGTATAACGCATGCACAGTAATACAACAAATCCCAGAATGCATTGGCGTCAGCCCGCTAATCGCCCCCACCTCCTCTGTTTACATTGCAGGGTCTCACCGTGGACTCTGGTTTTGGGGCCTGGCCGGTGTCAGGGGAAGCCAAGGCCGCTTCCCAGCGCCTGGAACCAGAGGCCTCGGGCCTGACCTCGCCAGGACCGTTGCCCACTCCCCCTCCCTGTCGCAGGCCGATCCGCGACTCACGGTGACGGGGCCGCTGATCTGCCGAGATGCCGCCCTGCAGCAAGAGCCGATGCCCCCGCACTGTCGTTGTCCAACTCGATCGCCCGCAAACCCCACCCTCCCGCACACAGGCCTGAGTAAGGATTATGAACTTTAATCTCAGGATAAAACGATCTTCCAATAGTTTCATGTCACAGTGATAAATATATTCCTGGTTAAAAATGGTCCTGCACCTGGATACAAGCTCATTAGGCATAAAACTTGAAAAGTGTATAAATCAAAGGATATCTGTACCAATGAAAAAAGCGCATGGCAAATAACCCTGCTAGAGTTTATGCCCACAATCAGTCACCCATTTGATTGTTTCAGGAATCATGTTATTCTCCCACATTCTCAATAGCCCTCAGATTTTACTATTCGACAGCACACTAGCAACATTTGACAAATCCTCTATAGAGAAATATTATTTATTGAATATTTTATTTCTCATTTGTTAATGCTTCTGGAAAGAGTTTATCCAAAACTATTATTAAACATTTATTTTAATAAGAAAAAGTTTAACATTACATATGTTGAAAGAAGAGAAAACATGCAGATGTTGTTGAAAATTTTCAATAAATATTTAGTTCGGCCCTCGACTTAGTCCAAGTTTTTAATTTTGGCCCTCTGTGAATTTGAGATTGACACCCCTGACCTATGGCATAGGGATTACTGAAGGTGGTATGTGAGTGGAAAGAAAAAGTTTGAAAACCACTGTTTTAATCATACCCAATTGGGTTTAGAGCAATGGTTATCAACCATTTTTTTCCCCACTCACATACCGCTTTAAGTAAACCCTTACTAATCACAGGGGTCCTATGGCTTTGGAATTACTTAAGGGGGTATGTGAGTGAGTGGAAATAAAAAGTTTGAAAACCACTGGTCTAAATCCTTGAACTCCCTACCAAATAGTGGGCATAGTTCATCAAAAACACTGAAGGAATTTAAGAAGGATGTTCATCACCTCCTTCCCCAAGGGCAAATTGAGATGGGAAATAAAGGTTGGCCTATTAGTAATACCCAGATACCACCTCCCCCACACCAATGAATAAGAACTCACTGGAATATTGAAACAAGGAAGTTTTCAAAGGGGGTGATTGTTTCTTTTTTGTGCATTATGTTGCACTTCCATTTATAAATTTGTTTTGTTTAATGTTTGTTTTAAAAAAATGAGTTGTGATCGTTAGCAATGAAGAAAAGGTGTTAACGAGTTAAGGTGTATATAAGTATTCAGGGGAATGTTCATTCATTGCCTCATCATATGGAGCCTGGGGAAAAGTTGGTGTTTATATTGCAGCCTCTCTTCCCTTTCATCTACTCTCCTCCTTCTTTTCTACATCTTGTTTTTGCTCCATGGCCCTCATTTGGTAGTGGCTTGGGCTGTTTTCTTAGAAGCATTGCATGCAGCATACCCCCAAATCCACAGCTTTTGAGACCAAGAAGGGAACACCACCAGGCTCCCCTCCAAGTTGCACACTATCTTGATTTGAAAGTATATTGGTTCTAAATCATGGCAGTCACAGGGCAATTGCATTGTAAGATCACTTTAATCAGAAAACTGCTGTGACTGAAGAAGGTGTGTCAAGGATGGTGACATTGATGACCACATCCTGAAAAAAAAAATCATTTAATAAGTTACATAACTCCTAACATTCTGTCAGCTTATTTTCCATAAGACATTACTGGAATGATTCAGACAGTTGACACGTTGCTTTATGATGGTAATATTGTACACTCCTAATGATTGGCAATGGCAGGACACCAAATAGTTCGAAATGCACAATGTCATAATTTTCAGCAGTTTTATGTCAATTAGTGTCTAAAGACTACTGCTAGAAGGTCATATTTCCTCCCTATTAATTCCTATCACCACACTATCTGCATTTATTATGTTTTTGAATTTAAAACTTCCTTCCTTACTTTCTTTTATGTTTCAATCTCCTATTTTCTAAGTATGACATTCACGTATTTAAAATGCTTACATTTTTGGACATCTTTTTGGGGTCACCACTTCATTGTGTTCTATTACTGTTAGCTATTTAACAATGGATAAACTATTTTCTGTCAACATGATTCGGTTTACAACAATTTGCTCAGTATCCATACTATTCATTGCCCTTTGGTTATGTGAAATATTTCAAAATATATAACTTTGTCAAGATCAGTATTTTTCTATCGTGCATTCTCTCATTTCCTCATTTATTTTCCTACTGTGAATAACTGTTCTGTGTAAACACACCGTAATTCACAGCAGCAAAAAAAAAAAATCCACTTAGCATAAACTGGATATACACCGACTCCCACCCACCATGCTAATAGAGTAATTGCTACCATAAAACATAAGGCTAAAGGTTTTCAGTTTATTGGTCAGACAACCTAAACAGTGCTGGATGAAAACTGTAATCTCAACCAGCTGATGTTCCTTCAGCTTCACAGAAAGACTCTGCACATACAATCTGAACCATTTTCTTCATTTAAAGAGAAGTGTCCCAGTGCATTTAAATATTACATGACGTTAACCAACAAAGGATTTAAGAGAATTGCAAGTTGTCCTGCTAAATATATCATTGGTGCAATACAGAAAATTGTTTATCCTGGGGATCCTTGGGCAATTTTTAAACACAGATGCTAGAATCCCAACAAATCATAAGGAACTCAAAAAAAGTTTACTTCTCTCTCTAAAGTAATTGATATTGCTCAATTAATGTTCCAAAATGCAAAAACAAAAGTCAAAATAATTGACACATCAAATGCACTTGATGAGATTGGTGGAGATGCACATGAATGAAGATTTGCCAAAATGTAAATAACTAGTACAACTCTATAAAAATTAATTCACATATTTCTTGAATATTTATTTATTCATTAATAGGAGAAATGTCTGTTTGGGGAACTGTGCTTTCCACTCTCAGCACTAAGCTACACAGTGGGTCCTTCCCATTTTTGATGCCCACGGCTTACATTAATATACCAATCTACTCATCTGATTCATTAACAATGATTAGAGAAAGAAGAATATCAGGCTTCCTCAGTCTAATATCCAGGAATTTAACTCTGGCAGCTTTTTAAGGAACACAAGTGCATGTGTGTCCGGTTTATAACCGGACACTTTCTTTAGGTGCTTGTCACACTTAAGTGCATCGAGACATTATTTTACTCCAGCCCCATAAAATGTGGATGATCATCACTGTCCAATATTGCCCAGGATCTCAGTTGGTTTAAGGCAAGTATGGGAAATAAATCATGGCCGTGTCAAATAATTCTAAATCACAATTGTCTGCATTTTGGACAAGAATCCTTCATCAGAACTGATGAAGTGTCTTGATGAAGGGTTCCAACGTGAAATATGGACAATTCTCTCTCCCACTGATGTTGCTCGACCTGTTGAGTTCCTCCAGCAGATTGTTTGTTGATCCAGATTCCAACATCTGCAGTCTCTCATGTGTCTCCATGTCTAAATCACATTTTTTTTTAAATCAACTACTACAGTTATACAGAGTCCACTTTTTACATCATGCCCTCTCTCAAAACATTAATCCCCACCTACCCCAACATTACAAACATCTGGTTCTTCTCTTCCTCACTTTACAGTAATTATGTTTTCTTTGTTTTAAAAATTGCTTCCCCTTTGTTTCCAAACAGTGGAATTGTGACCACCAGGAAATAGTAAGAGCTTATCAAATTAATGTTGTTAAAAAAACTCAGAACCACCAGAAAAAACATGTTTTTCACATGTTTGGCTTGGATTTTAATTCAACCATTGCACTTGAAATGATCATGCTCTTGTTTGCAGCAAAAGATTTCAGATTCTTTCAAAGGGTAAAATCTTTTCTTTAATAAAAAATATTTTAAGTAGGTCACTGCAGTTCCCATGCTGGTAAATATTGTTATAACTGGATCCATTGCGCCCCCTTCTGAAAAAAATAAGCTATTGATTCAGTTTGATGTCTCACTGATACCCTGTTCACCAAGCGCAGCTTGTCTGTTGGTTCAATTAAAATTTAAGAAAAATATCTGATTGTCTTGGATTGTTGCTTACAGTGATTTAAAATATACAGTAAAAGTCAAAAAATCCGATGCCAGAAATCCAGACCACCTGAGAATCCAAATTTTTTGAAAACACTCAAACTTTTTAAATTTAGCGAGCTTTTGTGTGGATGCAGGCTTGCACAAGTGCTACAGGTGGACAGCGTCAACAAGCAATCATTGAAATGAGTAATCACACTGTGACAATGCTAGAATTTTGTGTCCTAATGTTGTAGCGCGTTGTGTGCGAGCGCAGCGATAAAACTAAGACCAGCAGGCTGTGAGTTCGTTTAACACAACTGATGTACTTTGAAGTCCGCGCTGCAGCCCTCAAGGCCATCCAGAGCCCACCCGTCGCATCCCAGAACTTACGTCATGCTGATGTAAGTGCGTACACACACTTACAGTCTGCATTTGAAGAGAAGGACCCGCGACACCATCTTTGCCGTGGCTGCCCTGCTGACCATGCATGACAAGTGGGGCCGGTTCTCCGCTGCAATTATGTGCACCGCCACAATGTTCCATTTACCATATTTACAAATTTACCCTCTTAAATTTCAATTTTAAAAGTACTGCCTGAGAATCCGGAGTATCTCCGAACAGTCTGGATTTTCGGGCTTCGCCACTGGATCCATTTTATATTCAGAGTAACACAGACGAAAGGAATGTATAAAGAGCTTAATCTTCTCTTGCATCTGCTATAGATTCAGATTTATTACAACAATAGTGTTTCCAGTGTGAGAATAGATTATTCACCTAAATATAAATAGCAAAGCCTATGGAGAACTGAGGAAAGAAGTTTTGATTTTTTTTGCATATTTATTCTCTTCAGGCTGACAATTAGCTAGTCCAAATTTATCACATGTAAGTGAAATGTCGATTAGGTAAGACTTCACCCTATACAACCAGTAAAATTATCTCTGTCAAAAATGTAGAACTTTGCAGGATCAGTTTTGTATGTTTTTCAAGCCTGAGAGAGGAAAGTTGATTGTTATCAACAGATGATTAATTCTTTTTGCTTTTTTTTTTAAAACATGGAATATTAAAAAGTGTTTCTATTTGATCTAGTAAGAACAAAATAAACTGAAATAGGATAACAAATGGCAATACCACAGATTCAAAATTCTTAAGTTTTAAATTTCAATGTAAAGATTCAGCATAATAAGGCCCCTCTGGCCCACATTAACCAATTACATCCACGTGACCAATTAATCTACTATCCCGTATTTCTTTACAATATGGGAGGAAACCAGAAGAAATCTATGTGGTCACAGGGTGAATATACAAATGCCTTATAGACAACAGTGGATTAGAACCCAGGTCGCTGTCACTGTAATAGCGTTGGGTGAACAACTGCACTATCCATGCCACCCAAAATCAAGACAGTGGTATTAGTTGTTTACAGTATAGAAGGATTAAATCAGTTTGATCAGAATGGAGGAGAATTAACTCTTCCAAAAGACCACTTCTGTGAATGAGATCAGAATATGTTTGCAAGATATTTAATGATCATGTAAAGTTAATCATAAGGAGTAGAAATACAGACAAAGGTTTTTTATGGAAATTAATAAGCATTCATGATGTAAATTGTAAATTGCGATTTAATGTAAAAATTGGCAGTCCCCTATTTATATTTACAGACCAACCCCTTTAGAATCTTTCTTACGTTCTTATAGGTATTGTACATTTGGAAATTTCATGCAAAAATTACATCATTATTTGGTGGAAAACAATGCATTTTGCCAGCCTATATAATTTGGCTAAGGGATGACTCTAAAATTTTCAAACATAACTTAATTAATTCCACCTAATTAACAAATTGGCTGAACTGGTACTAAACCAGCATCAGGAGCGTGACACTAAATGTGATGTAGCAAATCAAGAAGCCAACTCACCACCACGGACATTAGAATGATTGGTAAGAAGGTATCAAATGACTATTTTTAAAAATAATAATGTAAAATTTTCAAGAAGCGTTTGAGGATAATCTCCTTACACAAATGTAGATATCAATGTGACCATGTCTCAGTCTTTTAAACTCCAGAGAACACAGGCCCAATCTCTCCCTGTACTGTAAACCTACCAACCCAGGAATGTCCAGACAATCTTCACTGTACTACCTGCATGTGTAATTTAAGGAAAGCTTTAAGATGGGTTCATAAGGGAGTGAGGAGAATCGGGAAATCACTCAAAGAGGTAAAAAGGCTGGGTTGTTGGCCATTAGGGTTAGGGTTATGGACCAGTTTGAATAACGAATGGGACTGGGACCAAACAGGATTAATTGGAGAAGTTGTCAACACAAGGTAGTGAGGTGGGTCATTCATAAAGGGTTAGAGAGGAAGCTAGTCCGAAGAACTACCTGTCTGGGGTTGAGAGAGGCAAGGCAGAGAGGAAGTAGGGACGAGATTAAGGAAGTGGGGCTGGTGTGAGTGAAGGTCAGGTTGAAAGGATTGTTTGTGGGAGAGACCATCAGCCAAAGGTTCATGGCAGTTGGAGCCAGATGTCAAGGACAACTCTGTTTATGAGGAAGGATTGAAAGAGCAAACATTATGGAGGAACTATAAGGAAAATGGTGGAGGCTCCAGTCTCCTTGGTCCATCTTTGACATGCACTCCAGCAGTTGTCCTCTTGCTTCAGACTTGCTTCAGTGTATGATGCCAGACTCAAGTTCGGCCCTCACATCCACAGAATAATTTTGCACAAGTGAGGTTAAACTTTGTACTATTCACCAGCTGACATTACTTGCTTTTGAGCAATAGGAACATTTTGGGCACATGCTTGTCATGAACAAAGTGGACCCAGAAAAAAAATGTTGAAAAATCCCCTAATGGCATTCTTAATAAATTTCATTTCATTGTGTACAAGGAGACAGAACCATTTGCCCAGTAGCCCTCTAACTACCTCTTCTATCACAACCTGAATAGATTGTGAGTTCAGATTGTGAGTTGCGGAAAAGATTCATAAAAATATTGCTGGGACTGGTGGGCGGGAATTATAAAGATAGGATGGGACATTTTGCCCTGAAGGGAGCCAAGGTTGGGGGTGGGGGGGGGGCTGAAACCTTAGAGAGGTTTATCAAATCATAGGGGCATAGATAAGGTATAGGATAAATCGTTTCCAAGGACAGGGGAATCTAACAAGGGAGCATAGATTTAAGGTGAGAGGAAAAAGATTTAAATAGGTACTGAGAGGTACCATTTTCCACACAGAGGATGGTGGGTGTATAGAACAAGCTGCCAAATGCAGTAGTAGAAGCAAGGATAAAAGAGATTTAGATAGATACAAGGAAAGGATAGGTTTAGAGGGATATGGGCTGAATGCAGACAAATCGCACTATCATGGTTATCATGGATAAGATGGGCCAAAGGGCCTGTTTCTATGCTGTAGATATCTCTGACTATGGTGGAGTGAAAAGGTGTCTGATGAAGGATTATAGGCTACTTCTCTTCCTGCAGATTCTGCCTGACCTAATTATGCCTTTATATTTTTCTAAATTTAAGCTGTACTAACTGCTACATTAACTATGCTGCCCATTTACTTCAGGTTTTACTTTAGATTGCCAAGTCTGTAGGTTTTTTTGATTTTTATCATATTTAATCATTAATAATATGTTCTCCCTTTATAAGGCTTTTGGCTGAGAAGATTCAGACACAGATTGCTGTTTAATTGAGCTGTGAGGGTGAGTGGCCAAGGAAATAGCTTTATAAGTGACTCAGGGTCATTTCACATCACTATGTAAATTTGCCCGAGCACTTCTCAGTGAGTGTCATGTCTATATGTGTGACACGCTTCTGGCCTTGGCTGCTCACCTAATGATGTCATTCTTCATGTGATGATCTTTTTCAACATTGCTGGGTGAAATTTAGTAACGTTTCGCCAAAGCTCACTTCTTGTTCATTTGCAACCAATCAGGTTTTCAAACAGTTTGTTGGGAGAATAAAGTGGTATGCATGTGGACACACTAAGCCCAATAGCCTGTTTCTATGCAGCATAATTCTATTTGACTTCAAGAATCTTTTAGATTCCTTTGATCAGTGTGCAATTTCCCAGTTATAATAATGAACTAATCTACAAATAGAACACTGATGTTTAGCAATAACTGGCACTAGACATTTTAATATAGTGTCCAATATCAGATTTTTCCATCAAAAAATATATCCCTGAAGTGTCTGTGTTGGGGCCTCCATGTCGATGCAATCACAAAGAAAGCTTGCCAGTGGTTATACTTCATGAGGTGTTTGAGAAGATTTGGTCTGTCACCAATGACTCTTGAAAATTTCTACAGGTGTACCATGGAGAACATTCTAATTGGTTGCATCACTGTCTGGCATGGAGATGCCAATGCACAGGCAAGAAAAAAAAGCTATATTGAGTTGTGAATTCATCCAGTGCTAACATGGGCAACAGTCCCCACTCCATCAAGAACATCGACAAGAGGTGGTGTCTTAAGAAAGCAGCTTCTATCCTTAAGGATCCTCCCACCCAGGCCATGCCCTCTTCACACTGCTACCATCAGGATGGAGGTACAGGAGGCTGAAAATGAGCACAAGGACAGCTTCTTCCCCTCTGCCTTGAGATTTATGAATAGTCAATGAATCCAGACACTTCTGCATTAATTTATGTATTTTTAAATGTAATTTTATAACAATATTTTCACTGTAATACTGCCACAAAACAATATTGTGACATGTTCATAACAATATATTCTGATTCTGATAGCGTTCTACAACACAAAACCAGATCCTTCTGTTCATCTTGTTCGTGCTGATCATCCAGTCACATTTGCCTACATTTGGGCCATATCCCTCTTAACCTTTCCTATCAATATTCTGCCCTCTTAGTCACCTCCTCATAAAACTCAATCAAATTTGTGAGATACAATTTCACATGCACAAAGCCTTGCTGACTATTTCTAATCAGTCCTTGCCTTTCCAAACGCAGAATCCCCTCCAGTGACTTACCATGACTGATCCTGTTCACTAGTCTGTAGTTTAGTGGATTTTCCTTACAGCCTTTTCCAAAATAAAAGCACAATATCAGCCATCCTCCAATCTTCTGGCACCTCACCCATGTCCAATGATAATGAAATATCTCTGCCAGAGCTCCAGTAATTTTTCCTTACTTACCATAATGACCTAGGATACACCTCAAGCCACAGAGATTTAACTACCTAAATACTGTAGATGTGTACAGGTGGAGGTAGTGAAAAATTAGATTATTGTGGAGCAGATTTACATAGGTTGGTACAACATTGTGGGCTGAAAAGCCTGTACTGTAATGTTCAATCTTTATGTTGTATGTAAATCCATTTTAAGACCTCCAGCACCTCAGCTTCTGTAACATTAATTCTCTTCAGTTCATCGCTATTTACTTTGCATGATTCTCTATCCTCTGTGTCTTTCTCAACACTAAATACAGATGGGAAATTCTCATTGAGAACCTTGGTTCCACACAATTTTTGGGATAGACACTTTTTTCCTTTATTTGCCCCTGTGCTGCACAGTTTTAAATTTGTAATCAAACATTTCATGTGATTAAATTGCACATTCAAGATTTTGGTTTGACCATGTAAAAATTACAGCACTTTTTATACATTGCCCCATCATTTCAGGGCACCATAATATTTGGGACATAGCAATATATATATATATATATATATAATATATATATTAGAGTAGTCATGCTTAGGTCTTTGTAACCTATCCCTTGCATGCAACTACTTCTTGAAGTCTGTGATTCATAGCTGCTGAGTATCTTCTTTGGTGATGTTCTGCTAGCCTTCTACTGCAGCCATCTTCAGCTCCTGCTTGTTTTGGGGGGCTTGTGTCCCCTTATGTTTTCTTGTCAGCTATGTAAGGAATGCTCAATTGGATTTAGATCAAGTTACTGACTTGGCCATTCAAGAAATTTCAAGTTTTTAGGTTTAAAAACTCTGTTGTCTCAGCAGTGCATTTGGGATCATTGTCTTGCTATAGAATGAAGCACCATCCAGTGAGTTTGGAGGTACTTTCTCAAACTTGAGCAGATAAGATATTTCTATACAACTCAGAATTAATTTTGCTACTGCCATCAGCAGTTACATCATCAGTGAAGACAAGTGGACCAGTACCTATGACAGCCATACATGTCCAGGCCATAATAATCCCACCATCATGTTTCACAGATAAGATAGTACGCTTTGGATTTTGGGCATTTCCTTTACACCTCCATACTTTGCGTTTGCCATCACTCTGAAACAGGTTAATCTTGGTCTCATCTGTCCACAAGACTTTTTCCAGAATTCTGCAGGCTTTTTAAAATATTTCTTGGAAAACTGTCATCTGGCCATCCTGTTTCTGAAGCTTGCATCTTGCAGTGTAGCTTCTGTATTTCTCTTCATTAAGTCTTCTGCAGACAGTCGTCATTGACACGTCCACACCTGGCTCCTGAAGAGTGTTTCTGATCTGTCAGACAGGCATTTGGGAATTTTTCTTCATTATAGTAAGAATTCTTCTGTCATTAGTAATGGAGGTCTTCTTTGGCCTACCAGTCCCTTTGCGATTACTGAGCTTACCTTCTTCTTCTTCTTAATGATGTTCCAAACAGGTGATTTTGGTAATCCTAAGGTTTGGACGATATCTCCTAGTGTTTTATTCTTGTTTTTCTGCCTCATAATAGCTTCTTTCATTTTTATTGGCACAACTCTGGTCCTCATGTTGAAAAATAGCAACTACAAACTCCAAAGGTGATCAAAAGCTTTGGCCCAAGCCTAGCTCTCATATACCTGCACCAATGAAGCAATTAAATATACCAGAGTACTCACAAACACCTGTGAATTCAAATGTCCCGAATATTATGGTGCCCTGAAATGGGAGAACTATGCATAAAAAGTGCTGTAATTTCTACATGGTCAAAACAAAACGTATACAAATAACCTTGAATAATATCTGGAATGTGCACTTAAATCA
Organism: Narcine bancroftii; assembly: GCF_036971445.1. Lineage (NCBI taxonomy): Eukaryota > Metazoa > Chordata > Chondrichthyes > Torpediniformes > Narcinidae > Narcine > Narcine bancroftii. Next base: position 82,779,698 of record NC_091479.1, on the reverse strand, counting down.
CATGTGAATAGTATGATTACAAATTTAAAACTATTTAGCATGGGGAAAATAAAGGAAAAAAGTGTAATTGTCTCAAAAGTTATGGAGGGCACTGTAGATTACCATGTTCATCTTTAAGGGGCCCTATTCTTTTCCTCGTTGCTCTTTTGCCCTTAGTATAATATTGCACAATCAATTACTGACTGAAAGTTGCTGAAACTGAAAACTTTTATTTGCAAGAGATGGACAGCATCCCTGTGTTGGTCGCTCACACTGACCCAGACTTGAACTGGAGGCAGGCTTGTGGCATGCCAGCCTTTATGGGGAAGAAAGGGGAGGAGTCACAAGCCGGCCAGTGAGAGCAGGGTCAACCAGGAAAGGTCATGTTATTTACATATTACAAATATGTACAATAGTGGTTTTACCACAGAATCTCTTGAGTTTCTCCTTAACTTTATCTGCCAGAGCCATCTCATACCACCTCACTGCCCTCCTCTTTCCATTTAAGTGAACTTCAACATGATCTATACTGTTCAAGGGAATTATCTGAAGTAGAACCATGTGGGTAATTAGTATGCACAAACTGAATACTGAGCTAATAGATCAAGATGTCAGTGAGCAATGCTGATTTTATGCCTCGCACTTTCATACACCATGCATTAATTTCTTTTAATCTCAGACAACTAGGACATTTCTACTTCCTCAGGTCCTTCAGGTTTAAACATGAAATTCAGCAATATGAATGATCATAAACAAAACTGTTTAAAGGAATTTATTTATTCTGGTCATTGATTCAGTTTAAGTGTTGTTTTTCAAGTTATTAAGGTGCATGTGTTGTGTTTGTGGCAGTAGATTTTATTTAATGTCTGTACAAATCACTTGTTCCCGATCATGGGTAAATTCATTAATTTTTCACTGGGGCTAATACATGATCAAAAAAAAGGAAGTATGCAGAGGAAAAGAGAGCGAAATGTTCTTAGACCAAGCCCATATCAGCATCATGAGATGAAGGAATAATTGTCCTACCTGAACTGGAGTGATGCCTAATGGTTGAAAGGAATGCAGCAGACTATGGCATATATCACAGGTATAGGACTTCCTTCCTTCCTATCAAAACCAGTAGTGCAGTGTCCTTGTTCATGGATGCACAGCACACTATTCCAAAATATTTCTGTATCTTACCCTCACGTTTTGAGATACTAAAAAGTTTTAAGCAGATGGTGGCCTGTTTTTAGTGCAATATAATGGGCATCCTGCTCCAACACATAACTACTGATGTGCACTAGGGTCCTGATGTACAGAGGAGTGGAGGATAATCATGCAACATAGACAACTCAATTTATGTTTTGTGAGGTTAACTGCCAAAAGAATTCCCAACCATCTGTCAACAAAGTCATGAATCTTTACTATTACCCTGAGCATCCAAATCTATTTTGAAATTCAAGTTCAAAGGAGGATGCCACTTTCTGAATTTGGTGGCATCCTACAATTTAATTTGTTTACAGATTAAAGCAAAGTAAAACAAAGTTCTCAACATAGAATGATTATTTACGTGACTGTGGAATGAGGGAAATATAAACTTTTGTTTGAGGTTAAATCATGCAGTCAATTTAATCTTTTTTCTCCCTATCAATATTAAAGTATTCATTTTACAATTTAAAAGCAAATACTAATGCAGAAAATTTCCATTACTAAAGAAAATTAATATTAAACAACCCTTACTTTGACCTTGTAATGCTGATTTAATCTGACTGGCCACTTCGACCCTGATAAATTCTGAAGTTTTTGAGTGGTTGACTAAGAGGAGTTTTTAATTCAAAACCTCTCAAAAGTCTATCGAAAATTCTTACTAGTACTGTTCATTTGACACTACCCACAAATTATGTCTCAAAGTTCATGAAATCAATACTGCAAAGTGTCAGGATGCCTTTAAATTTTTTGTCAAAGTTTCATCATAACACTTTTTTTGGATTAGAACACTAATGTGATAGCTCTTGCAACTCAATTTTTTTTTTATACAGTTAGCTAAATCTGTGAGTGATTTTTATTTTGTCAATTTCATTAAAACTAACAGCCCTAACAAAACTGCATAAAAATTGCCACATTAAATCACATGTGGATTTTCCAAAATACTGAATTGATGAATTAAAAGTCATATGATGTAGATCTTTGAAATTTAAAAACTGATATTAAGTAGTCTTTCCTGAGATTTACACAACTCACACTTTAAAAACAACTATCTACAAAGTTGTAATGAGTTAAATATTAGTGGTGTTATCTATAGCAATGTTTTCAATACTAAATACAAATATTGCAACTAGTTACTTTTATCCATAATTCCCAGGATAGCCTTACAACTTAGTAGCAGCTAATTTACTAGTATCCCTGGTTCATGACAATGATTGGGTGGTGCTAAAACCTGCCAATGAATATAGTTGGCTGTGACTGAATAAAATATGGCGTGATGAAGCTCATGAAGGTTTTCACCAATCAAGCATCAGCTCATTGTTTAGTTAGGGACCTGCACTTTCCCCAAAGCAAACATGCTTGAATGGCATATCACATTTAAGTTTTTTTTTTATTGGGCACGGAATGTTCTTGGCACAATTATTTAAAGAAACCATGACTGATCTGAACTTCAAACAATTTATAATTTAATTTTAACAGCTCCAAGAATGTTTATTTTTAAAAACATTGAAGAGCTTGTGTAGCTACAAAATGTTATATTTTGAATCAAAAATGTACAATGCTCCTTAAAATACACATTCAAAGTTATAAAAGTTATAAAATAGACTCCTATTTTTGAACTCGGTTTAGAATTCCAGCATACCAATTCACTTCCCATTTACCCTTATTTCATGCATTGTTGTCCAGCAATATAACACTTTATTGACTAATCCTGATTCAAGAATGACACTTTCTCAACTTATTCATGCTCAACAATCCAATGCCTCAGTTACAGAAGACAACAAAACCTGCTGGTTCTGCAGCTTACAACTCCTGTACAATCATTTTAATAATTTTCTATATTTAAATTCTCTTGAGATTTGAATTTAACAGTTAAATGATTATTTAACTGGATTAAAACATAAACATATTAAATACCAAAGAAAAGCACAGTGTGCTCCAAGTCTGCAAGTGTCATCTTCATTCTGGCTGTGAATCAGTTAAAATAAATTGTTATGCTTAACTTCAATGTGAGGTCAACCTTATCCCACTTAACATTCTGTTCTTTATTGCACCAATTGTATTGCAGCTTCTGCACTGGAACAATTCATTATCATTCAAGAACCAGTTATGTTATCAGGCTAAGATATGGGAACATTTTCTCTGCCAATTATAATGATTACCTCTTCCATCAGGCTGAAGCCCACGACTCTCACTGATCTACGCATCCGCGTAATATAGGATATTTATGATCCAACTGAAGTTCCTATCAATCTGATTTATCACCTTGTCAATGGCAGTGATGATAATGGACACACAAGTCTGAGTGGGCCTAAAGTGAACTTTTGGAGATATTATTGCTAGTAGAGTTGACAGTTGAAGGTGCTGCTGTGGCCTTGTACTCCAGAGCAGACTGCAACTTCTGCAAGTACCAGAAACCCAGATAAGTAGCTGTTTTCCAAGGCTCTCTCATATTTGTAGAAGTCTCCTGTCCAATGGACAGAGCAAATCCTGGAGTATTAAAAGCATATTTATTTCCATTTGAACTTTTCAGCTGCACATCTGCCATCATTAGCTGAGTTGGGATGCAAGTGAGATGTTTCCTGACAATTCAATTCTAACAGCATTTGTTCCTGTTCTTTTTTAAACTGGCAAACAGTCTATAGTTCAATATTAGAGCCATTGCTTGGAACAGGTACAGTGCATCTTCAGAATGGTTCAACTTGTTGGGTATGCTTTTGCAAACTTAGAAATGTCTAATAGAATGACTAAACATTGAAAAGATGCAAGTTAGCACAAGGTTATTCAACTGCAAGTGAATGAATCAGTGCACAAGTAGAAAAGTAGACTCATCAAGGTGTTCTGTTGTGAATAAGAGGCTTCAAAATTGCTAAAATCATGGATTGACAGTACTTCATCAAATACATATTTGATCAGCACTCCATAGAATAAGAGAGGAATGAGGAAAATATTACCTTTTATGTCCTGAGACAAGTTACAGTGAGACAATTACATTTAGTTTTTTCTATGGAAAGTAGTCCTGAAAGGATGCTTGTGCTATTTATGTTCTCTGCCAAGTTCTTTGGTGCTCTTCTATCCAACCATTTGTCTTCTTCCTGCCTGCTGTTCAAGTATTTCAGGAGTACCTTCACTGTGGTATCAAAGAATTCGAAGGTTGTTCTGTCAGCTGCTTCTGTGTTTTACCTGCCATCTAAAGAACCTCTCTACTCTAAGGGTCTTTTAAATTGTATTTAAACAGCGGTCAACTTCCAAGTTTTCCTATTCTTGATCTGCTCATTTAGCCAAGCAAATCACAATTCTAAAGCACAGAAAGTAAAACACCATAAAATTGATATCACCGCACCAACATTGAGTCTTTGAATATTTAAGGCATCGTCTTCCACCAAAGGCACATACCACAGTACTAAGTATGACTTCTGTTGGAGTAAATGGAAGAGGTGTAGAACAGATCTAGCCATTCAAAACTGTCCATCTGTGGTGCACCATAGGCCTGCCTAGCAGCAGAAACTTTCATTCTTCTGTCATCAAGCCAGATGTCCATCTGTGGTCTAAAGAGAGGTGAAGCTAAACACACCAAGGGAAAGATATATGAAAATGAAATCCAACTTACTGAAGATACTACACATGACTTTGTGCCTATTAAAGAGAAGCAACATACTGCAGTTGGAGATTTAGCATTCCACAACAAAGTTAATTTCAAACCTCTTCAGTTATACCACATCCAAAGATGAATGGAGATTTAAAAACTGGATAAATATTCTTGTTCAACACTGATGCACCCCAGTACTTACGTGAAAAAAAATTGCAAAGCTATAACAGGCAGATTTCAAAATGTCGTTACTGAAGAGCAGATACTATAAAGAATATTTCCTTACCCACGCGCTCTCTGAATATTGTCCTCCCTCGAAACAACTTAGAAAACACCAATACTTTTAGGATTGTACCAACATCCAGAAGCAATCAATCAAAAACTGACCTGTTGTTATCCCTTCCCACGGGTTGGTAGGTGAAGACGGATATTACAAAAGACCTAGCAGTTATTGAAATTAAAATCGATATTGAATGCCACCTCTGCACGCACCCGTTCAATATACAGCGGACACGTGTGAAGATAGTTAACATGTTGCATCGATGAGAGTTCCCTCACAATAGTCTCGTGGTTGCCTTTTGAACAAAAAATTGTTCTCGTGCAATTTAAGTCAACAAATCAACGCATTTTATTCAACTCGCGTTTCCGACGCTTGCCGACTTAATACGGCTTGGCGTTAGGGAAAATCGCGATATGACCCAACCCAAATGCGGGGGTCGCTTGAACCTCAGAAATTGGCATTCTCCCATCAATGCAGCTAAACTAAAAAAAAAACTTGCCTCCAACCTGCCTGTGGCGAATGTGAAATTCGGAGAGGTATTTGCCAAGAAGTGATGAATTTCTGGAGGTTAAGACACAAATATTTCACACTGTGCCTTCTCTCATTCTCTTGTTCTAGCTAATTACTTGGCTGATGGAACTGGAATGGATGCAAATCGGGTCAGTGTTGTAAGTCTTCACGGATTATGAATTCCTGTCATGCATGTGTACGCGTGTGTTCTTTCAGTGGTGAGAATATTGGAGTGTTGTGACAAAAAGGTGTATACTTACATAACATTTCATTACGAGTTAGCGGTAAAACTGGCACATAAATGTTTGAATTCACGATGATTTATCAACGATCTTAAGAAACTATGATTTCAAACATTAGATCGATGTAAACAAAATGTTACGGCTGTTGATCTTTGGCTATGCCCATATGTCCTACGTGGAGACTTTACCCACTGTTGATCTTTGGCTATGCCCACATGTCCTACGTGAAGACTTTACCCACACGTCCTACGTGAAGACTTTACCCACACGTCCTACGTGAAGACTTTACCCACTGTTGATATTTGGCTATGCCCACATGTCCTACGTGAAGACTTTGCCCGCATGACCTACGTGAAGACTTTACCCGCATGTCCTACGTGAAGACTTTACCTACTGTTGATCTTTGGCTATGCCCACATGTCCTACGTGGAGACTTTACCCACTGTTGATCTTTGGCTATGCCCATGTGTCCTACGTGAAGACTTTACCCACTGTTCATCTTTGGCTATGCCCACGTGTCCTACGTGAAGACTTTACCCACTGTTGATATTTGGCTATGTCCATATGTCCTACGTGAAGACTTTGCCCGCATGTCCTACGTGAAGACTTTACCCTCATACCCTACGTGAAGACTTTACCCGCATGTCCTACGTGAAGACTTTGCCCGCATGTCCTACGTGAAGACTTTGCCCGCATGTCCTACGTGAAGACTTTGCCCGCATGTCCTATGTGAAGACTTTACCCGCATGTCCTACGTGAAGACTTTACCCGCATGTCCTACGTGAAGACTTTACCCACTGTTGATATTTGGCTATGCCCACATGTCCTACGTGAAGACTTTACCTACTGTTGATCTTTGGCTATGCCCACATGTCCTACGTGAAGACTTTACCCACTGTTGATCTTTGGCTATGCCCACATGTCCTATGTGAAGACTTTACCCACATGTCCTACGTGAAGACTTTACCCACTGTTGATCTTTGGCTATGCCCACGTGAAGACTTTACCCACTGTTGATATTTGGCTATGTCCACATGTCCTACGTGAAGACTTTGCCCGCATGTCCTACGTGAAGACTTTACCCGCATGCCCTACGTGAAGACTTTACCCACTGTTGATCTTTGGCTATGCCCACATGTCCTACGTGGAGACTTTACCCACTGTTGATCTTTGGCTATGCCCACATGTCCTACGTGAAAACTTTACCCACTGTTGATCTTTGGCTATGCTCACATGTCCTATGTGAAGACTTTACCCACATGACCTACGTGAAGATTTTACCCACTGTTGATATTTGGCTATGCCCACATGTTCTACGTGAAGACTTTACCCACTGTTGATATTTGGCTATGCTCACATGTCCTACGTGGAGACTTTACCCACTGTTGATCTTTGGCTATGCCCACATGTCCTACGTGGAGACTTTACCCACTGTTGATCTTTGGCTATGCCCACATGTCCTACGTGAAAACTTTACCCACTGTTGATCTTTGGCTATGCCCACATGTCCTATGTGAAGACTTTACCCACATGACCTACGTGAAGATTTTACCCACTGTTGATATTTGGCTATGCTCACATGTCCTACGTGGAGACTTTACCCACTGCTGATCTTTGGCTATGCCCATGTGTCCTACGTGAAGACTTTACCCACTGTTGATCTTTGGCTATGCCCACGTGTCCTACGTGAAGACTTTACCCACTGTTGATATTTGGCTATGCCCACATGTTCTACGTGAAGACTTTACCCACTGTTGATATTTGGCTATGCTCACATGTCCTACGTGGAGACTTTACCCACTGTTGATCTTTGGCTATGCCCATGTGTCCTACGTGAAGACTCTACCCAATGTTGATATTTGGCTATGTCCATATGTCCTATGTGAAGACTTTGCCCACATGTCCTACGTGAAGACTTTACCCGCATGCCCTACGTGAAGACTTTACCCGCATGTCCTACGTGAAGACTTTACCCGCATGTCCTACGTGAAGACTTTACCCACTGTTGATATTTGGCTATGCCCACATGTCCTACGTGAAGACTTTGCCCACATGTCCTACATGAAGACTTTACCCGCATGTCCTACGTGAAGATTTTACCCGCATGTCCTACGTGAAGACTTTACCCACATGTCCTACATGAAGACTTTACCCACTGCTTCTTCCACTCATTCTAAATTTAAACTCATTCTGAAATACCAGTTAATGTGTAGGCGAAGTGTTTACAAGATTAAAACACATTCTAAAATTATTTTTCTTATGTTATAGTTATAGGATTCAAATGGTAACAATGAACTCAGTGTTTCAACGCACCAATGATTATTTTCGAACTGAACTTCACTTACTGCCAAAACAATCAACTCCATATTAAAGGGGCACCTTCCACTGCTTGCAAACATAAACCATCTCTCGTTACGATTTTAGGTTTGGGAAGAAACATATTCCCAACTCATTATCACAAAATATTGCGACACTTACGGAATTCCCTTCCACGTTTCGGTGTGTTTTTCATTAAGTTGGTTATAAATAGTGAAAAACAAATAAGCCCCCTGAAAAGAATATGCCATTTCAAAAGATATGGAAGAACAGTAACTTAATCTTAAAGTTAAGATGTTAGCTAAAAACGGGTCAAGTAATGCTTTCGTAGATTATATTAATTGAAGATTTAAGTTATAAAGCAAACGTTGCCCAAATGCTGACAATTTAGTTTCATTGCTTACCCTGGACAACAGTTTTTTTCTCCAAAAGATTTTCAATGACATGCTGTGCTTCATGGTTTTGTATGCTCGAAGTAGACTGAAAATATGACAGGAAATCACAAATAGGTTACATCTAAAAGACATTATGTCGTAGGAAAATTTTAAGTTGATTTTCATGATCAGCAGCCTAAAATCCATAAAGTGCACCCAAAAGAGTTCAGGAAGCAAAATCTTTGTGGTCCAGTGTTAATAGTGCCAAAGTATTGGCCACTTGCAGTCACTATTTCTTTGCTTTGCAGCTATTTCATTCAGTTGAGAAAGACTGAATTTGTTTGTCAAGGGCATGAACGACCTGGCATGGGAGAAGGGACTGAAGATCCTGAGCCAGGGACTTGTATAAATGTAATTAAACCACGTGGTAATCCAGAACGAGCTCCAGCCATGAATGTCCCTGACATTCAGAAACATTCCAAAGCAAAGAGACACAATGTAAATGAATGTTTAAAAATTATGAAAAAAACATCGCTAAGACATTCAAGATTATAACTAGAAACAGAAAACAATGGGCAGGGTGAGGGTGGGTGAAGGGGAGATGAACTAACATTATTAGATTACAACTCCAAGATCTCCATTCCACAAAAAAAATGGGTTTGCGTATCTGGTGCAGAATTTACAAGCAGATTCTCAACTTTAAATACTGGAAAGATTCTAGCAGTTATACAGTATCAAGAAAAATATATGGTCTGTGTAGTTTCAAGTCTTATATAGTCTAACTTTACATATGTATTGTCCAGTCATCTAGAATGACAGATTAAACCATAGAACACTACAGCACAGAAACAGGCCTCTTCAGCCCTTCTGTTCTGTGACGAACCATATTTTTTTTTGCCTAGTCGGAATAACCTGTACTCAGTTCATAGCCCTCCCATCAATGTACCTGTCCAAGTTCTTCTTAAATGTTAAAATTTAGCCCGCATGCACAACCTCAACTGGCAGCTTGTTCCACACCCCTACCATTCTCTGTGTGAAGAAGTTTCTCCTCATGTTTGCCCTAAACGTTTCCCCTTTCACTTTTAACCCATGTCCTCTGGTTTGTATCTCACCTACCCGCAGTGGAAAAAGCCTGTCTACATTTACTCTGTCTATCCCCCTCATAATTTTATATACCTCTATCAAATCTTTCCTCATTCTTCTATGCTCCAGGGAATAAAGTCCTAACCTGCTTAACCTTTTCCTCTAACTCAGTCCCTGAAGTCTGGGCAACATCCTAGAATCTTATTGATATATTTCCTGTAGTTAGGTGAGCAAAACTGCACACAATGTTCTAAATATGGCCTCATCAATGTCTTGTACAACTTTACCATAACATCCCAACTCCTATACTTATGAAGGCCAATATTCCAAAAGCTCTCTTTACCACCCTCTCCATACGTGACACCACTTTTGGGGAATTAGATATCTGTATTCCCATATCCCTCTGTTCTACCATACTCATCAGTGTCCTATCATTCACCATTTATGTCCTTTATAGGTTTGTCCTTCCAAAATGCAACCCATCGCACTTGTCTGCATTAAATTCCATCTGCCATTTTTCAGCCCAATTTTCCAGCTGGTTCAGATCCCTCTGCAAGCTTTGTAAACCTTCTTCACAATTCACAATGCCTCCAATGTCATCTGCAAACTTGCTGATCCAATTTACTACGTTATCATCCAGATCACTGATACAGATGATAAACAACAATGGTCCCAGCACTGATCCCTGAGGCACACCATTCCACAGGCCTCCATTCTGAGAAGGAATCATCCACCACTACTCTCTGGCTTCTCCTGTGCAGCCATTGTCAAATCCAGTTCACTACTTCACCATGAATACCAAGTGTCTGAACCTTCCTGACTAATCTTTCATGTGGGACCTTGTGAAAGACCTTAATAAAGTCCATGTAGACAACTTCCACAGCCTTTCCTTTGTCAACTTTCCTGGTAACCGCTTTGGAAAACTCTTTAAGTTTGGTTAAACACGTCCTAGAATGCACAAACCATGTTGACTATCCCTAATCAGTTTCTGGCTATCCAAATAATTGTATATCCGATCTCTTAGAACACTTCTAATAATTTACTTACTACTGACGTCAGGCTCACCAGCCTATAATTTCCAGGGTTACTTTTGGAGCCTTTTTTAAACAGAATGTGTGCTACCCTCCAATCCTCTGGCATCACACCCGTGGCTAAGGACATTTTAAATATTTCTGCCAGAGCCTCTGCACCTTCTACACTAGCCTCCCTCAAAGTCCAAGAGAATATCTTGTCAGGCACAGGGGGATTTATCCACCCTTATTTGCTTTTAGTTAATCTGTACAGGTTCCATGGCCTCACTGCTTGTTTTCCTTACTTTCCATGACTCAGTGCCTATTATCTGAGTGAATACTGATGACAAAAAAAAATTTAAAACTCCCCCATCTCTTTTGGCTCCATACAAAGCTGACCACTCTGGTCTTCAAGGGGACCAATTTTGTCCCTTACTATCCTTTTGCTCTTAATATACCATGGAAATATTCCTTCAAAGCAACCTCATGTCTTCTATTATCATCCTGATTACTTCCCTGAGATTTTTATATGCCTCAAGAACCTCATTTGCTCCATGTTGCCTATACCTGCTATACACCTCTCTCTTCTTCCATACCAGATCCCCAAGGTTCCCTATGCTTGCCAACCTTGCCTTTATCCTGACAGGAATATACAAACTCTGTACTCTCAAAATTTTACCTTTAATGTCCCTCACACATCCTTGCGGGAAAACAACTTATCCCAATCCACACATTCTAGATCCTTTCTCATTTCCTCAATATTAGGCTTTCTCCAATTTAGAATCTCAAGCCGAGGCCCAGGCCTATCCTTCTCCATAATTAACTTAAAACTAATGGCATTATGATCACTGGACCCAAAATGTTCCCATACAAATATTTTTGTCACCTGCCCTGTCTTATTCCCTAAAAGGAGATCCAGTATTGCATTTTTCTCTAGTTGTTACCTCTATATATTTATTTAGGAAACTTTCCTGAACATATTTGACAAACTCCAAGCCATGCAGCCCTTTTACAGTATGGGAGACTCAGTTAAAATGTGGAAAATTAAAACCCTACTATTGCAACCTTATGTTTCCTGCTGCTGTCTCTCTAAGATTTGCTCCTCCAATTATCATTGACTAATGGGTGGTCTATAATACAACCCCATGAGTGTGGTGATACATTTCCTCTCATTTAGACTGAGTAGACAAGACCTCTGGTCTGTCCTGCCTGAGCACAGCTATGGTATTTTTCCTGACAAGCAATGGCACTCCTCCTCCTTTCATTCCCCTCCCCCCCCCCCCCCCCCACCTGTTCTAACACATCTAAAATAATGGAAGCCTGGAACATTGAGCTGCCAGTCCTGCCCCTCCTGCAACCATGTTTCACTAATGGCCACAATGTCATAATTCCACATGCTAATCCAGGCTCTAAGATCATCTGCCTCTCCTACAATACTCCTTGCATTGTAATAGATGCACGTTAGAAAATTTCCACCACATTGGAACCCATTGACCTCTGACAGTGCATGCAATTTTCACATCATCTTTTCCCTTCTCCACTCCCACCAGAAACCTTCCCCCAAGGATATTAGTCTATCCTCCAGTTCAGATGCAAACTATCCTGTCAGAACAGAACCCACCTTCCTGGAAGAGAGCACAATTATCCAGGAACCTGAAGCCCTCCCTCCTACACCATGTCTTTAGCCTCGTGTTAAGCTGCATTATCCTCCTATTTCTAACCTCATTAGCATGTGGCATGGGTAGCAATCCTGAAATCATTACCCTGGCAGTCCTGTCCTTCAATCTAGCATTTAACTCCCTGAATTCTCCTTACAGGACCTCCTCACCCTTTCTACCCAAGTCATTGGACCACAACATCTGGCTACTCACCCTTACTCCTGAGAATGCTGTGAACTTGATCTGAGATATCTTGGACCCTGGCACAAGGGAGGCAACATACTATCCGGGATACTCGATCTCTTCTAAAGAACTATGGATTCACTATCACTATAGCTCATCTCTTCTCCTCCTTTTCCTTCTCAGCCACAGGACCAGACTCCATGCCAGGTAAGTCCTTCTCCCCAACAGTATCTAAAATGGCATATGTGTTATTGAAAGGACCAGCCACAGGGGTGCCCTGCACTGCCTGCCTGTTCCCCTTCACCGTCACCCTTCTACCCTCCTCCTGCCTCCTATGTGTGATAGTGTCCCTATAACTCCTATCTATTACCCCCTCTGCCTCCTGAATGATCTGGAGTTCGTCCAACTGCAGCTCCAATTCCTTAACTCGGCTTGTCAGGAGCTGCAGCTAGACACAGTTCTTGCAAATGAAGTAGTCGGGGATACTGCTGGCTTCCCTGACAACTCACATTCTGCAAGAGGAGCATTCTCTTGCCTTGGCTGCCATTCCCACTGTTTATGTCTAGAAAAAGATAATATACGATATCTAAAATCTTCCCTTACTTGCTGAATCCTTTTTGTTCCTTGATAAGGATGGCCCTTTTTAATTTAACTCCTTCTTTCCCTCGCCTCTTACCTGTTCTCGCCGAAGTCTGTTGAGCCGAAGCTCTGACTCAGTCCACTCCAACAATGACTGTCCCTTCTGTTACACAGTCCCTCACTTTTATAGTGATACTCAGCTTCTTCAATAGCTGATGCTTCACAATTCTGGAGTGACCCATTACCATCTCAAGCAGCAATGAACAAGAACTATCCTGTTCAAGCTCTCATTTGTTATCAATAAATTCAGGCTTCAGGCTTCAGGCTTCCTTGAGGCTTCAGGAGCTCACATATGCTACAATGTAGCATGTTATGATTTGATCACATTAAACGTCCATCCAAGACAATAGATACAACTGCACCAAAAAATAATGTCGCTTCACAAGTAACAATGCAGGTATTGCTTTAAAAACCATTAAAAGATTCAAAATGCAGTAAATGATGGAAATGTCAAAAAAGAATCCGAAAATGAAGGAAATATTCTGTAGATCAAGCAGCAGTTGTTAGAAAATGAAACAGAACTGGAAAATATAAATAAGTTGTAGGGAAGGGTAGACAGAACAAAAAAAAAAACAAGATATTATAGTGTAGTAGTGTTGATACTGGCTGAAATAGGGTGATTAATGAATATATGAATTGATGGCTTACAGTCCATATACCCAAGTTGTATATAGATGCAATTAAATTCTTATGTTCTGCAGCTTCGCGGGTACATGTAATTAACACATAAAAAGAGGAAAACAAGTAATAAAAGGGGGAATAAATAAATATTCATGGTTACCCAGTGGTGTAAAATGTCTTTCACATCAGCACTGCAGATAGATATTTGGTGGTCTATTATTGTTAGGGTAGAATGAGGAGATTCAAGAACCTGATGGATGGAGGAAAAAAATACTGCTCTTGATTCCAGAAATGTTGAATTTGAGGCTTCAGATTCTTCTGCCTGAAGAAGAGAGAGTGGGTAATTTTATGAATTCTGTGGTAATCATTGAAGAAGATTTCTTCAATCGAAGGAAGTTCAGTGGCCATGATAGATTTTGCTAAGATTGCCACTTTCTGAAGCCTTCTGCATTCATGGGCATTCAAGTTGCCAAGCCAGGTTGTGATGCAACCAGTCAGTCAACTTTCCACAGTTTGAAAGAGTATTCAACAGCATGCTAAATCTTCTCAAACACCTTAGAAGGTACAGGTGTTGGTGTGCCTTGCTTCAAGGTGCTACCTCCAGGAGTGGTCGTCTAGTAAGGGGACATGTAGGAACTTTAAGGTACTAATTGATCTGCACTCTCAATGACTCCAAAGGCTGAGTGAGGAACGACAGGCTTTAATACACATTAGATTTCAGCTGGCCCATCTCCATGTGCTCAAATGAATGGAAGGGAGGGTAGGGAGGCCGACCTTTATGGCAAGGTCACAGGGGGAGGGGTTACAGGGGATTGAGTGACTTGGGCAGACCAGCCACTTATACACAAAACAGCACAGAACAGTATATACATATCACCACATCCACACCCTCTTTAAAAAAAACTAGACCCAGTCCTAAAGGTTCAGCCGGTCAGGTGGCTTCCTCAGCCTCTGTGACCAGCATGGCTCTGCCGGTGGTGTATTGATTGGCTCCATTGGTGGTCGGGTGTCTTGAGGTGGGGGGGAAAAGCCGTTGCTGTAGGGAGAGGGTTTGGTTGTCTGTGGGGGCAATTGTGATGGTCGGCTCAGCTGGGCAAGGGTCCCGGGCATATGGTGTGGGTGCCTGTGGGCATCGCTAACTGGCACCGTCCCTGTAGGGGATGATGTGTGTATGTGGAGGCCGGGGCCAGGGGTAGGTGGGTGTCTCCAGCACGCCCCAGGTCCCAAGCAGGGACTATGTCCTCATGGCCTTCGGGATATTGCACGTAAACGTATTGTGGGTTAGCATACAGGAGCTGCACCTCTTCCATTCCCCCCCCCAACATGCCCCTCTCCACCACCCCACCCCCGACATGGCCCCCTGCGTGGTGGGTGCGAGAAAAAAATGCTACTGGCCTGCCTGCCTGGTTGAGAGTGGCGGCCAGTGCGAAGTCTGAGGCATCGCTCTCCACCTGGAATGGGATGGATTTGTTCACGGCATGTATCATGTCTTTAGCGATGTCTCCTTTGATTTGGTCGAATGCTGCCCAGGCTTCTGCCGATAAGGGGAAATGTGGACCTTACTAAGGGGTAGGCCTTATCATCATAATTTGGCACCCTCTGGGCATAGTAAGAAAAGAATCCCAGGCACCATTTCAGCACCTTGAGTTTGTGTGGCATCTGGAGCTCCATAAGGGGACACATGCAGTCGGGTTCGGGGGCAATGACACCATGCGCTACGATGCATCCAAGGAGGACCATGCGAGTAGTACTAAACACTCACTTCTCCTTGTTATAAGTCAAATTAAGGGACTTGACTGTGCAGAGAAATTTCACCAGGTTTTTTGTCATGGTCCTGCTGGTCATGGCTGCAGGTGGTGACATTGTCAAGGTAGCGGAACATCGCCATCAGTTTATGCACATCTACCATCCGATCCATCTCCCTTTGGAACACTGAGACCCTGTTGGTGACTCCGAAGGGCACCCTGAAGAAGTGATAAAGTCTTCCATCCGCTTGAAAGGCAGTATATTTGCAGTCCCCCAGGCAAAGGTGGAGTTGGTGGGGTCAATCATGGAGTACTGGGCTATTTTATTGGCCATATTGGCTGTCAGGGAGGAAGGGGCTGTGAGACAGGAGTCATGTACCGTTATGGGTGGTTGTGGCCCTCCAAACGCCATCATCACGCTCCTAAACTGGCTCTGGAAGTCAAGGCCCAGGAGTATCAGTGCACAGAGCTGTGGCATTATAAGCAAATGAAAGTTATAATGTTCAACAACCCCCCCCCCCCCCCCCCCCACACACCCACCGTTAACCATGCTACACAGTACCTCCGGATCTCAGTGGATTGGTCCTTTGCAGCCATAAAGATGTTGCTGCTCGTGGGTCTGACAGAGAGAGAGAGAGTTTCTGGGCAGAATCCAAGTGAATAAAGCTCTCTGTGCTCCCACTGTCAAACAGGCAGTTCATTCTTTTCCCACTTACCTCGATCTCCAGCATTAAGTGGGCAATTGGATGAGGGCTGCCCTGGTTCAGAGTCACAGAGGCCAGGATCTGGTCATCATCATCGCTGTCAGAGGGGAGGCCCGATCAGTAAGATGGCGGCCTCCATGTTGTCCAAGCTGTCAATGTCAGTGAAAGAAGGAGGAAGTAACGTCATCTGGGCAGCAAAAGGCAGATGTAACATCATCCAGGAAGGCAGAGGAGATGCTAGGTAAGATGGCGACTCCTGAGTCGCACATGCAATCAAGCCATTCGGGGCCGGACGTGACGTCAGTGCTGTGCTGCTTGCTTGGGAGGATTTGGACTTACAGACATGTTGGTAATGTCCCTTCTTCCCGTATCCCGAACAGATCACATCCTTAGCCGGACAGAGTTGTTGGGGGTGCTTCTGGTCGTGGCAGTGGTGGAGTCGTGGCTCACCATCGCGGAGGCAGTCTGTGATGCCGGGTCCCAACATGGCGGCGCCTGTAGTCTGCACGTGGAGGCCCCGTTCTTACCGGCGATCTCGTCGGTGTTGCTTTGGGCCGAGTCAAGGGTCCTGGCAAGCTGGAAGGCTCTCTTCAGGAGCAGCTTGTCCTCTTCGAGCAGTCGCTGATGAATGTAGTCAGACCTCACTCCAGCCACGCAAGCATCTCAGACCAGCTCCTCCACACACTGGGCTATGGACACGGGGGCTGTAGCAGTGCCCCAGCAGTCTCTCCCCAGGTTGTACAGTGTTTGGAGGAACTCACCGTGTTGTTGTCTCCTTGAGGCCAGCTGGTACCATGAGTACACTTTATTCACCTGGGGTCAGTAGAGATTGCAGAGCTCAGCCATGGCCTCCAGGTAGATCACCGGGTATACTCTATGGCCCACTTTAGCTTGCAGGACCTTGAGTTTCTTCTCATCAGAGTCCACCAGGCCCACTGCGACTTCGAGGAAGTTTGTGAAGCAGGTGATCCACTGCTTGTACTGTTCAGCAGCTCTGGGCACCTGGGGATCGATTTTGAGTCTGTCAGGTCTCAGCAGCTTGTCCATCCCGTGTGGAAAGTTAATGTGTATTAAATTGATCTGCACTCTCAATGACTCCAAAGGCTGAGTGAGGAACGACAGGCTTTAATACACATTAGATTTCAGCTGGCCCATCTCCATGTACTCGAATGAATGGAAGGGGGGGTAGGGAGGTCATAGGGGGAGGGGTTACAGGAGATTGAGTCATCAGAGGGTGGGCCAGCCACTTATACATAGAACAGTATATACATATCACCAAACTAACCCTCTCTACCACTGTCCTGTCAATGAAGCCTCTGCTTCCCCTCCCTAAAGTACAAAATCAGCTCCCTAAACAGATGCTGAAAGCAATATTGTTGTTCCACAAGATATAGGAGCAGAAGTAATCCAATCAGCTCAATGAGTCTGCTCGACCATTCTAACAGCAGCTGATCCATCCTCCCACTCAGCTCCACTCCCCGGCTTTCTCCCCATAACCTTTGATGCCCTGACTAATCAAATACCTGTCAATCTCGGCCTTAAATACACCCAACAACAGCCACCTGCAGCCAAACGTTCCACAGACTCATGAACTTCTGGCTAAAAAAAAATCTGCATCTGTTTTAAATTGACGTCCTTTTACCTGGAGTTGTGCCTTTTTGTTCTAGACTCCCCTACCATGGGAAACAACCTTGGCACATCTACTCTGTCTCTATGAGGCTCTCCCTCATCCTTCTGTACTCCAACTAGTTCATTCTAAGAGCCAACAAGCGTTAATCCTTTCATTCCTGATATAATTATAGTAAATCTTCTTTGAACCCTCTCTAAAGCCAGCTTGTCTTTTTTCAAATAAAGCACCCAAAACTGCACACTGTATTCCAAGTGAGGTCTCACCAGTGCACTATAGAGTCCCAATATTACACCCCTGCTCTTAAATGCCATTCCTCTAGAAACGTATGCCAACATTGTATTCACCTTTTTCACCACCAACTCAATCTGTTCCAATGGCTATTATGTATCTAGAAGTAGAAGAGATTAATGAAATTTGAAATGCTAAATGAGGGAAGAAATATTTAGGAAAATGAACCAGAAACAAAAAATAAGCATGGGAGACGTCAAGTACCCAATATTAACTGGACTAAAGTGATGGCCGAAGTGTCTAAGAGAGTGAAGTTACTAAAATGCGTATTCAATGTGCAAAAAAAGACCAAGTGATGTGGAATGAACCACAGAGAATAATTAGAAGAATTAAAACATCTAGGCAATCGTAACCACAATATAGAGTATTTTAAGATAATAAAGGACACAAGTATGACAAAAAGTAAATAAATAAACTGTAGAAAAGTTGATAGTGAGAATGGAATTTTGGAAGCTAAATTGGGCAACAATATGGGTTAAAAAGTGATTACGCTGAACAGTGGAAAATATTTTCAATATTCATAGTTCCAGGTAAATATTTTTCTAAAAGGAAGGAGAAAGTTAAGCACTGAGGCCCCAGAGATGAATGAAGACATAAGAGACAATGGAGGGCAAGGAAAGAACCAAGTATTGAACATTTAATCAGGAATATACATTATTATATCAGACAGATTTATTTTCTCCCATGACATTCTTCAGCCAATCACCCTTGTTTTATATCTACTGGTTCTTGAATATTCAGATTTGGAACAATTTGTCTCTATTTACTGAGTTTATATCTTTTCTGACTCTCAATAACTCTATAAGATTCACTTACTACTTCCCAAGGTTTTTTTCTCATAATACTAAATATTATTCTCCAAAATCTTTAGATATTTCCTAAAATGAGGGATGTAATTTAAAAGTGGGGATGTCCTGCTAAACTTGCAGCAAACTTTGGTTATACCTCATTTTGAATAGTGCATCTAGTTCACCACTTTATAAAGATGGAGGTGCACAGAAGACTAACAAGAATAATGTCAATAATGAGAGAGTATCCATACATGCCAGACAAGTGTTTTAAATATAATGCTCATCTAGGTCTTCTGTAGTATTAAGTTCTTATTATGACAAACTTTTTTGTTTTGTTTTGTGCTACCCTCTCTGGATTTCGTGTTCTTTTGGGTGTGTAAATTAGACAGCCTATCGGGATTTTTTTAATGGAAGCATGTTTTATCCTGAATCTCCTGATTAAATAATTCCTATTGTCTGAGATCAATTTACCATGATTGTTGAAGGATCATCAAATGTACAAAAGAACAAAGAGAAAAATCACATTGTATATTATAGAAAATTGTTTGACATTATTAATGAAAAAGTAAGGAGGGCAGAAATTAGGAGAGCAAAGAGGGGGAATTAATTCACAGGGTGAAATCCTTCTGTTTTTAAAGCGATTTTTTTTCCATTCACTCTTTTCCTATCCCCATGTACCTTGACTGACATCCCCAGAGTCTGGAATGCAAAGATACCATTCGTACCCCAATTTAAGCCACTTAGAGCCCAATACTCAGGGGTGCAGTGCTGCCAGAGCACTGCTCCAGCACCTCATGGGCCACACCAGGAACCTCACAGGGTGACTCCACCACCTCCTTGTCACCATTTTTGGTGAGCTCCAGCACCTAAAAACTTAGCACTGCACCCTTGTCAATACTGGGTATTTTAATTAATCAAATATTAACTTGGAAACAATGAATAGAACATGTTACTTTTTATACTGCTTTTTTGTAGTTCCATCTGGTTTGACATTTTTTGTTATACTTTCCCAGTCATCAGGATCCATGCAGGTCTTTGCATTTTTGTATTTTTTTTTCCTTGTGGTCAATGCGGCCATGTATCACAGAAAATATATCTTTATGTCAATTTGTTATTTGAAAGAGTACCTTGATTACAGAGAAGGGTCTCATCATAATCTGGAATATTGGTATAAAAGCAAAATACTGCACAGTTGAGATATTTGAAATGTTAAAAAAGATAATATTAGAACATAAAGACATTGATCGAATAATATGTCTGTATTCATGGAAGATAGGAAAAACCTGCCAGAAATATTTAAGAACCAAGAGTTGAATGAATATGAGGCATGAAGGAAATAATCTGAAAAATAATATTGGTACAGTAGGCAAGACTGAAACATGCGGCATGAAAATAGCCCCTTGCGTGTACCAAATCTAGACCAATCACTAATCTTAGTGAATACACAAAACTGCTGGAAAAACTCAGCAGGTTCCACAGGAGGCAAAAATAAACAATGTTTCAGGCCTGAGCCCATTATCAAGGTAACTACTAATCTTATTTTATTTTACTTCACTTTTCCACCAATTCCCTCCATCCCAAGAGAAATTTCCACTCATCTACACACTGAGAGGAATTTACAAGCACCAGTTAACCTTACAAGCCACTTCAAATCAAAATCAAATTCAAATTTATTTTCAGAGTATATACATGGCATCACGTACAACCCCGAGACTCTTCTTCTTCCGGACCAGGCAGAATTTCTACTTATCGATAGTGTAAACTGTACTCAAAAAAAATGCACATACAAAATAAAGAAATGTAAACAAAGAAAGAAATTACACAAAATGGCTGAGGAAATACAGAAAAATATAAATATTAAGTAATAAATAATAAGTAAAGTAAGAGTCTTTAAATGAGTCTTTGAGTCTGTTGTTTAGTATAATGGTGGAGTCGTAACCACTGTTTTAAACCTGCTGGTACAAGTCTTGTGTCACTCATACGTCTTTCATGTGGCAAGAACAGAGCGTGTCCTGGGTGGTGTGGATCCTTGATGATTGATGCTGCTCTCCAACAGGAGCATTCCATATAGAATTTCTCGATAGTGGAGAGTGCTTTTTTCAGGGCTTTCCATTCAAAGGTATTGATTCCCCCATACCAGACCTTGAAGCAGCCAGGCAGCACGCTTCCACTAAACATCTGTAAAAGTTTGCCAGGATTTCTGATGTCATACCAAACCTCCACAAATTCCTGAGGATGTAGAGGCACTGACGTGCTTTCTTCACGATGACATTAGTATTTTGAGTCCAGGAATGATCCTCTGAGTTACTGATTCCCAGGGATTATTATCTTTGGAAATAGAGGGGGGGGGGGGGGGGGGGGAAACAAGGCAAACATCCAGCCCAGAATTAGCCCTATCCTGGGATTAGGGAGAGAGAGTGCAAACATCTGCGGTCATTAAGCAGTGAAAGGCAGAAGCAACATGACAAGAAATCTGTTCTCCGGCTGTACTAATCAAATTCTCCAGATACTACAGGATCAGAAGTGCTCCCAGCCGCCTGCTCTTGTTGTCAATTGCGCTGCGGCCCTTGTTCCCCTGCATGTAAATAATGGAACTCAGCACTAGGCGAACGGATCGCGGGGAGGGACAAGTGTAAGGAAACGATTGGAAAGTTAATGGAAGTGATTTCTGCTTTTTTTTCCTGGCACCTGCTCCTACTGCACGCAGGAACCATGGCACTGCTACACTCCGCGTAATGTTTATACAATCAGTAACCCATTGAAGTTCTTTTTAAAAATCCTGCATTAACTTGGAATGTAGTTGGAATTTAGTTTGTTGATCATTCCTTATGTTCAGCACACTGCCAACTGCAATGACATAGAAAAACTGTCGAGTATAAAATATATTTATTTGCTTACATTTAAGTGATTTTCTGCAGTGTAATCTTTGATCACGTAATGAATAAAAGTCTAAATCCGTCTTCTTTCGCTGCTTCGGATCACGGAACCCCCATCCCTTGTATCAACTGAGTTAAAACTCAACAAGTCCGGCAGGGTCACTCACTCACTCGCTTGTGTATTCACCACAATCACAGCGGCTGCAGACTTCCACTCCTTCCATCGCTGCTGTTCGGTATGATGTCGAAATTAGAATTTGATCCTTGTGAAAAATTCGCTCCTTTTTTTTTGGTTAAAGGAGTGCTTTAGTGCTGACCGAGCTTGAAATTCATTTTCTAATCATTGATTTAATAATGAGCGGTGTCGCCACGAGAACCTTCAGTAAAAACCCAGGGAAAAAAAAGCTGGAAGAATTCATCAGGTCTCGCAGCGTCCATTGGAGGTAAAGATGCTGTATGTTACCGACGTTTCAATTGCATTTCAGTGTTCCTCCGGCAAAACAAACAATACTCGGCCACGTCAATCTTGCTCATGTAACACCAACCTCGTCCCTCCCCACAGCAACTAATACAAAAACAATCAGATTTGAGCCCCTTAACTGCAGTAGCAAGGAGGCTGGGTTTACGGGTGAAACTTCGTTTAACGTCCACAAAATGTAGACGCACACTGTAAATAAGTTAAAAGCGAGTAAATGTTAATGTTTTAAGAAAAAGCCTCCCCTCTCATTTACCCTGGATCCGGGCAGGGATCCAGCAGTGTCTGTCCAACATGAAAACGAAGCCACTCAACAAAACGCCAGCTCTCATAAGGCGGTGGGGGAAAGAAGTGACCGGATCAGTGGAATTGCTTGGAGAAAATATAAAATCGAACCAGATCTTATATAAATGGAAATTAACGGCGGGGTGTATGAAAAGACTGAAGGCTGGGAAAATCTAAGCAAATATCGAAAACTTTGGATTGAAAAATAACACGTTCTATTGATTAAGATCTTGGAGCCGAAGAAACGATACTGGGAGGGATCACGAAGAAGATTTCACTGGCTCCTCAGTATTCATGTCAACCTATGGACGGATGTCTCACAGCTTGCTTTATCGGTAGCCGTCAAATATTTTGAATTTCTGACATAAGTCAATTGCGATCACATTAAGTTTTTGCTTTCAACCCCGACTTTGCACCATTAACACCAAAGTTCATTAATATGCTTCTTGTATTTTTTTAATTCATTGTGTAATAAGAAAATAAAAGTTGAACATGAATTTAGTACCTCCGGTGATCTGTTGAGGTAAGTCAGTGTTCGTCGATTATGAATATGGAAATTCAGCAGAAGTTCTGAAACCCACTTTCACTTAGTTAAGACATTGGAATCTTTGGAGAAAACCCTAAAGCTTATTTCATGCCATTAATTTATTTTTTTCAAGGTTACCTCAGAAGAATCCACATGCAATTTTAGAGGGCAAGATGAAATGAATGAGTAATTCTCCGTGCCGGTGAGGAAGGTGTTTCATCGAAGTGGAAAATATGCCCACAGTTTCTCCTACCTCACCTATTTAATGCTCCTCTGTATCCAAGTGAAACAGCGACATTTCCATTAAATTGACGACTTTTGTACCCTCTTCTTTCCCCCGCCCCTGTCATGGACAAGAGTATACTGGTGGCATCATTTCAAAAATCTGAGCAATTTGTATCACACATGTTTGTCCCAATTTCTATATTTTGTTTAATGTGGGCTTTGTAGGCCGTGCTGCCATTTAATTGGCCAGTGCTCGAGAGATAGTGAGGAGATGTGTATCCAGGATAGGTTACTTCTTAAGTGGACTTGGTACTCACTACTCTCTCCACTGCTACACTATTAATGTGTAGCAAAGGGTAGTCATCCCTGGTCCTCCTGAAGTCCACAATCGTTCCCTATGTCTTGTCCATTTGAGACTCAGTTTGTTATTCTTGTACCATTTCATGGGATTTTCCTCCTATGAGGTGTGACTTGTTGCTGGTGAGGCCAACTACTGTCTTCAAACTTGATGACTCTGTTGGAGCTGGATCTGCCGTTGCAGTTGTGGGGCAGTAGTGTGAACAGGAGCAGACTGAGGTGTGACAGTGCTCAGTGCCATGGTGCTCAACATTCTGCTGCTGACCTGGACAGACTGATCTTTCCGTTAGGAAGTCCAGAATCTAATTAAAGAGAAAGGTGTTGAATCACGGTGAGCCTGTGGAGTATGATTCTGTTAAATGCCAAGCTGAAGTTAATGAACAGCAGCCTGGCATATCATTCTTCAGGTGGGTCAGGATGGCGTGGAGGGACAAAACTATAGGATCATCAATGAAACAGTTCCATCTGTAGGTGAATTGAAATGGGTCCAGTGTCTCTGGGAGGTGTGTTTTGATGTATTTCATCACCCAGTGCTCAAAGCATTTCATAATGGTGGAGGTCAGTCCCACTAGGTAATGGTCATTGAGGCCTGTTACTGTCACCCTCTTTGGTACCAGGATAATGGTGACTGTCTGGAAACTCACAGGGATGACAGACTGCTGCAGTGATGTGATGAAAATGTCCATAAGGACCTCCTTCTGTACCCGACTGGGTATGTTGTCTGGTCCCTCAGCCTTGTGCTCCTTATCTTGGTTGTAGCTAGGGGCCTGTTCATCAGGGGCAGATGAAGCTTTCTTTATGTTAGGGTGATCTTCTCATCGAACCGTGTTCAGTCTGTCTGGAAAGGAGGCGTCATTGTCTTCCTATATCACTTCCTATACACATCTCCTCACCATCTCTTGAGCACTGGCCAATTAAATGGCAGCATGGCCTACAAAGCCCACATTAAACAAAATATAGAAATTGAGACAAACATGTTTGATACAAATTGCTCAGATTTTTGAAATGATGCCACCAGTATACTCTTGTCCATGACAGAGGTGGGGGAAAGAAGAGGGTACAAAAGTCGTCAATTTAATGGAAATGTCGCTGTTTCACTTGGATACAGATGAGCATTAAATAGGTGAGGTAGGAGAAACTGTGGGCATATTTTCCACTTCGATGAAACACCTTCCTCACCGGCACGGAGAATTACTCATTCATTTCATCTTGCCCTCTAAAATTGCATGTGGACTCTTCTGCATGAAATAAGCTTTTTTGGTTCTCATTCAGCCCACCCCATTGAGACTTAATCAAAGTGAGAACTGA
This sequence comes from Narcine bancroftii, assembly GCF_036971445.1. NCBI lineage: Eukaryota > Metazoa > Chordata > Chondrichthyes > Torpediniformes > Narcinidae > Narcine > Narcine bancroftii. The sequence goes on along the minus strand of NC_091479.1, from coordinate 82,754,816 downwards.
GTATCATTGGCTTGATTTAAATCTAATTTCACCTGGGGACAGTGGGGCAGATAAGAACAGCATTTACTCTCCCTTCAAGACAGATGGAATGTATGCAGATGTGTCACCTTTCCTTTTCCTACCCAGAGGTAACATCATTGTTTGGTCATGTCAACATTCCTCTTTGAAGTTATTTCTCCTGTTACTTGCTCAAATGAATTCTCTCCTTTGGTAATATGATTTAAATTGTTGGTACAGCTTGTCACCGAGCTGTTTATCTGTTCAACAGACTTGCATTTCTCCTGCTATCTATTAGATAGTACTATTTTATTTCAACTAAAATTTGCCTTAAATAATGTTGCAAATCTGAAACTTCAACTCTTGCAGCATAGACTTTGCTTCTGGTCCAAGACCCATTCATTTGGTAGCAGAGTTGCTGCATCACAATTCCAGGGTCAATCCTAAACTGTAGTGCTGTCTGTATGGAGCTTGTTCTTCCAGTCGCCATCCAGGTGTCCTTTGGTTTCAAGTTAATTATCATGTGCACATATCTTTCTTTTTCTTTCTTCTTCTTTTTCTTGCACATATACAACCAAATGAAACTGCATTTCTCCGGATCATGGAGCAAACACATAATAATCACATACTCTATGTATAATAGAACATTTACAGTACAGCCCCTTCAGCCCATGATGTTGTTATGCTGTGAAACCTACTCCACAGCAATCTAATATTCTCTCTCTCTCTCTCTCTCTCTCTCACACACACACACACTCACAACCTACAGTATTTTTCTTACATCCATTTATGTATGCCGTAAGAACGATGATTAAAGGATTGGTTGAGAAATGCATGTTGAGAAAATTAAAACATAACTGTGTTGACTACAGAGTTAAGAAAATCAAGATGCTGGGGTCGAGTGCAATACACAAAAGTAGTGGCGAAGTGCTGAGTTTCTCAGCACATTTGTGTGTTGCATTGTGTTGACTATCTGATCCTGACCTTTCTTTCTCCTCCGTGTCAAATACTTGCTATAGAAATATACATTGTTTTTCTTTTCCGCTATGTGTTACCGTGTTCACTGTTATAGTGAGCAGGGATGGTGTGAAGCGCACGCCTGAGTGACATCTCCAGGGTTGGATAGTGTGGTGTGTCATCACGTGGGAAACCTGAATTCCCAAGATGAATGGGAGGAGGCTGCAGGCCAAGTGCGAGCAACAGATGCTTTCGAATTCTGATAACTTAAACCAAACAGCGAGTTTTGCTTCCACCCCCCCCCCCCCCCACCTCCTTCGTTAGTGTCATTTTCCGAAAACCGAAAAGACAACTGCTCGGCAAAGCAATTGTTTATTGGATGTCTGCCTGGGTGCCGGATAACCTTAAATGCTAGTGATACAGATTTTGTTCGTGTCTCTTAACGCAGAGCAGGGGCCACCTCCCAACTTTTCAGATGATGCCGATCTGAAGGAATCCATTTGTTGGACCATTCATCCCCAGACTGATCAACTCAAGAGGACAACTGGCAAATTTGCACGCTGAGGTACTGGTTGCAAGTGTGCACTCAGTTTTCCAAATGATCGGAAGTGGAAGATTGTGCGCTGGGGTGTTGTTGCGTTCGGCTGTGCTCGCCCGTCTGATCCATCCCAACCTTCCTTCAAATGGGCGGCATCGATAATAATTCATAAAGTTAGAAACGACTCGTCATTTGGGGTTGGGGTTGTAACGGGAAGTACTGCCTGCGGTGTATGGAATGCGATTATTGCACAACATACGGTTAGTGGGATTTAGCGCCACTGACCCGCTGGCGGGGAAATGCGCCTCGGAAGGAGGCAATGCTAAAGTGACTGATGGAAAAAGAAAAGGCATTTCAGCTGGGTCTCAGGGCGCATGTTGTGGCGAAAAGAGTGGAAGTTAGTGGCTTCGATGCGGAAGGGCATTACAGACCTGATGCTTAAAAAGTTACGTGATGCACAAAACACAAATACTTGTCGGTGCTTTTGCTGTAAATTTAGCCGCCGCACAAAACTCCCGAAAATAATTGGACACTTCCCAAAATCTCCTCCCCACCTCTCTCTCTCTCGCACAAACACATTAATTCTGCCGTTTCACAGCAGTGTACAGTTGCGCCAAGTAAACCAGTTCCGTAAAAGATTTCTGCAGGCGGTGGGAGCACCGCGGTTTGACGTGAATTGCTCAGATTGATGTAGTTTTTCGCTGTGGTTACTGACACATCCACGAGGTCATTGAGAAGGAGAGGATCACACCATCACGGAATAATAGAGGAACGTTTGAGGTTTTGTGTGTGTGTGTGAAGCTACAACTCCGTTAAAGATTTCTGTCCATGGTAACTATGATGGGTTTACGTTCTGAAGAACAGAAACTGGACAGAGATCTGAAGGGCAAATCTGATCGTGTCCGGCGAAACTTATTTGGTCCGGTTGATCACGAGCAGCTGCAGCAAGATTTTCAACACTTACTCCGGGCAAATATTGAAGCTGCCAAACAAAGGTGGAATTATGACTTCGACAGGGAAATTCCGGCAGAAGGAACCCTTGAATGGGAAGAACTGAAATGTCAAGACGTGCCAGCTTTTTACAGGAGCCGCATTATCAACAACGCGAAACACTTGTGTGGGTTGCAGGAAGCTAGGGTAGAGACAAGCTCCGATCAGCCTGCGTCTCCCAGCAAGGAAATAAAACCTCGGGTGACTCCAGAGCCAAGAAGACAGACCTGCATAACAGGTAGAAATAAACTTACTCTTCATTTCAAAGTTGTTCTCATTTGGTGCAGCACCGCACCAGGTTTTCTTTAAGTTCTAGCATTCAGATGCGTACAGTCTGCAGCTTGGAGATCGAGCGGAGGGCAGCTTCAGGGTGTGTTGACGCCCAATTCTACCTTTGCTTCTTTCTCCCGTCACTGCTGTTTTCTTGTCATCTAACCGTCTTGGACAGAACTTTGTCAGTTTATACTGCAATAAAAAGGATCTACTCTGTCGCTAACTTTGTTTCCTCGTCGTCTCCATTCCATTCCCTCTGTCAAAGGCAGTTGTAACCGCCATGCTTTTGATTCTCGCAAGATTCTCCAACTCTCCATTGCAAGGACTACATACCGCACTGCCCCAACCATTACATCACCTCTCGTTGCTCCAACACCTATGAAGCTCTGAATACGCCTCGACCACCAGCTTTAGACATAAAGTGATGCAGTGCAGAAAGAGGCCCTTCATCCCATCGTCTCATGCTTACCTATACTTACTTGCCACCATTAATCCATATTCCTCCGTGCCATGCTCAGTCAAGTACCGGTCCAGAGGCATCTTAAATATTGTTCCCGTGCCTGCCTCCCTCAAACACTACTGTCAGCTCATTCCAGATAACTAACAACTACTTCATATAAAATATTTACCCCAGATTCTTTTAAACCTCCCCCCACTCACCTTAAACCTATGCTCTGAATTTTAGACATCACTACCTTAGAAGAGAGTGTCCTTATTGCCTTTAAATCCTCCACCTTCTATAAGTTTCATTTCAAGTTATTCCCATTATCATGAACCCTGTAATAGTTCCCACTTCCCAATGGCTCAATAATCAAATCCTTGTCCACGTCTTCAAATCCTTCAAGACTTCAAATCACCATATCCTATACGAAACTGCAACTTCCTTCTCTGTCTGAACACTCCATTTCTCAAACTACAGCTACTTCCTTGTTCTTTCCACCCCTTGTGGGATGAGGTGGAGGGGCACCTAAATTCTCAGATTTCTTTTGAAATTCCTTTCCCAAGTTCAGTTGCCCTTATAAGAACTTTTAAAAATCACTTTAAATAGGCTTGAGGTCATTATTTCTATCAGTTCTCCTAACTTTAACATCATTATTTTTATCTAACTGAGGTGCCTTCTGACACCATGAAGTGTTATTTATAGAGTAATAATGGATTATTGATTACTGTTATATTTTTGACATTGATGGTGGGCAGCACATATATGCTTAAACACTGATTAAATCAGTTTTTTTTAATCTGACATTTTCTTACCATACGCTGACAATCAAGTACTTTTGTATTTGCAACTGTTTTATTCTTTGTTCAAAAGTTTGGATGCCAATGGATGGTTTAATGTTTGTATTGTCTATCCTGTTAATAATAATATTGACAGGTTCTTCAGCTTGTATTTCTGTTAGCATATTTTTACTCTCTCATTAAAAATATTAACAAGTTACACATAATGCTTCTTTGAAACTTTGAATTACAATGTTTCCCATTTAATTATTTCTCAATAGTGAACATAAGGAGTAAGACAATGCTCTTTGCCAAAAACACACTATTTGCTATAAATTATTTACAAAAAATGAAACTCACCCTCAGTTCTGTCAATACATTCCCATCATTCTATATTGTTACATGTTCTCTATTTAAACTATTGCCAGTACTCCCCGCCCACCTCTGTTGTTTGAGGGGCTGTCCCTCAGTCTCAGCTCTGGAAGCCCAGTGACGGAAGGACTGGGGTCCTTCCCCACAGCGCCCTCACTTTGGCTCTTCCAAGCTTCCGAGTGTCCCTCAGCATGTACTCCTACAGTCTGGAATGTACCAGTTGGCAATATCCCTCACTGATATCTTTGTGTGTTGAAACCAAAGGACGTCTTTCACTGAGTTGATGGTCTTCTCAGCAGTTCTGGATGTCTGTCTCAGTGCGCATTCCTGGGAACAGTCTGTAAATCAGAGTCCTTTGTCAGGCTGCTGCTGGGGATGAACCATGACAAGAAATCTCACATCCTTCTCCACACACTCTTAGCAAGTCTATATTCTGCAAAGAGGTGGGTGTCTGTCTCCATTCCACTGCAGCCAACCTGGAAACAATGTTCCTATCACACAGGCATGAGGCAGAACAGACTGTATGAAGTGAAGCCCAACTGATAGTCTTGATGGGAATCTCAGTCTATCAGGCCTCATTAACATTCATCAGGCAGGTTTCAAACAATCATTGGGAATCACCTATTGCCCAGTAAATCCAGCAGGCTGGAAAAATATAGGTCCTAAGGTGGAGAGTGGTGAAGGGTGATTCAGTCACAAGAGACACACTCTTTCTTCTCTGCATTATCCTAAATTAATAAACATGCTAATACATTTTAATTTGGGTGTAAAAGGGACCACTGCCCATTGCCTAGATTGACTGGTCTGTAGTAGGCCTGAGCCAATAGCATCAGCAGGAATTTGCCAATAGGTATTTACCTACTATCTCCTATCCCAAATCACTATTACCTCGTTGTTCTGGATGGATGCCTCAAATATTTTTTTGTTTCAATACTGAAAATTAATCACAAAAATTATACTTTCAATTTGAAACTTAGTTTTTTTTTTATTCATAGTCTTAGCTATTTCTTAGACCAAAAAAAAACCCACTGTTAAAATCATTTTGAGTGTAGAGATCCAAGGTTTTGACTTCTGATTCAATCTTGCAAATAATGTTCTGTTAATGTAGAATCCAGGCAGGAAGATTGAACACAAAGCAGCTTTAATCTACATTTCAAGTCTATAACTTTCAGAAATATGTTTGCACTCATAATATAATCTACTTTATTAAGATTCTTTTTAAAAACTGTGCAAGCGTTCAAAAAATTTTGAAAAATGCAAATCAACTTAATAGAAATGTCCCGTAGGTTTTGCAGCAATCATGCATAATCCTAATTCTTTCACTTGTATGAGAGTTTACAATATTTAATATGCTTTACAAGATATATGTTGTAAGCTGAGTATTTTTACAAACTAAATTGTAATCTTAGAATGGGAATTGAGTGGTCAGAAAACAGCAGAATATATTGTTTAGCAGGTGAATAATAAGCATGAGAAAGGCCCCCTCCATAATGTTTGGGGGGGCACTGTATATCTGGCCTTTCTAAATTTTTTAACTGCTCCACAGTTTTAAATTTGTAATCAAATAATTCACGTGTGATTAAAGTGCACATCCCAGCTTTTATTCAAGGGTTTTTGTATACATTTTGGTTTGACCATGTAGAAATTACAACACTTTTTATATATAGTTCACTCATTTCAGGGAAGCATAATATTTGGGACACAGCAACAGTATGTATATTAAAGTAGTCATGTTTAGGACTTTGTTGCATATCTCTTGCTTGGAATGACTGCTTGAAATTTGTGATTCATAGATGTCACCAAGGGCTCAGTACCTTCTCTGGTGATGCACTGCCAGACCTCTACTGCTGCCATCTTCAGCTCCTCTTGTTTCAGAGGTTTATCTTCTTAAGTTTTCTCTTCAGCATATGGAAGGCATTCTCAATTGGATTTAGATTGGGGATCTGACTTGGCCAATCAAGAATATCCCAGTTTTTAAAGCTTTGAAAAACACCTTGGTTGCTTTAGCTATAGGTTTGGAAGCATTTGCTCCAACTTGAGCAGATGTTTCTAGACGCCTCAGAATTCACTTTCCTACTTCCATCAGCAGTTACATCATCAATAAAGATAAGTGTGCCAGTACTTGTGGCAGCCATAACATCCTCACCACCACGATTCACAGGTGAGGTGGTACGCTTTGGATCTTGGGCAGTTCCTTTATGCCTCCACATTTTACTCTTGCCATCACTTTGATACAGGTTAATCTTTGTCTCATCTGTAGGCAAGACTTTTTACAGATTATGCAGGCTCTTTTAAATACTTCTTTGCAAACTGTCATCTGGCCATTCTGTCTCTGTGGCTAATTAGTGCAGTGTAGGCTCTGTATCTCTGTTCATGAAGCCTTCTGCAAACAGTCGTCATTGACACATCCTCACCTGCCTCCTGAAGAGTGTTTCTGATCTGTCAGACAGGCGTTTGGGGATTTTTCTTCATTATGATGAGAATTCTTTTGTCATCAGAAGTGGAGATCTTCCTTGTCCAAACAGTTGTTTTGCAATTACTGAACCCTCCATCTTCTTAATGATTTTCCAAACAGTTGATTTTGGAAATCCTAAAGTTTGGGCCTGGCCTCTTACTCTTTTATTCTTGCTTTTCAACCTCATAATGGTTTCTTTAACTCTGGTCCTCATGTTGAAAAATGGCAACTACAGTCTCCAAAGATGATCAAAAGCAGATAAGCAAGCCTAGCTCTCTTATACCTGCACCAATGAAGCAATTAAATATACCTGAGTAATCAAAACACCTGTGAAGCAAAATGTCCCAAATATGGTGCCCTGAAATGGAGAATCTATGTATAAAGAGTGCTGTGATTTTACATGGTCAAACAAAAATGTATATAAACAAGCTTGAATAAAATTTAGAATATGCATTTTAATCACGTGAATTGTTTGATTACTAAATTTAAAACTGTGGAGGACATGGGAAAATAAAGGGAAAAAATTGTCTTTGTCCTAAACATTATGATAGGCATTGTAAATGAATAGTTCATGTGCAATATTTGTACTACTGCTGGTGTCCCTTTTGGCAATTGAAGTTACAAGATAAATAACACCAGTTTAAACAAGCCATTGGTCCACAATCTACTTGTTAACCATTTCAAATCAATTTTAAAACAAACCTCAATTGCCTGATGCCATTAATATGAGATTTTGTTAATTCTCAAGTTTATTTTAAAAGCTGTGCCATCAGCTTATAAGGTTTCTCCTAAGATTCCTAAAGCAGACTTTTTCAGTGTTAAAGTTAAATGGTATGAAACAGGTTTGAAGGGATTAAGCATTAATTTGGGCCCAGCTGTTAAGAGTTATTGATACCTTGTTTGCAGGAATACATCCAGTGAAGCATTTATAGCAAGCTCCTATCAACATGGTCCATTGGTTGAGAGAATCTGTATTTATAGAGTCATAAACAAACAGAATTCAAATCATGAAAAACCATCAGAAAAGATCATTTCTATTATGTGTTATAGTTTTTAAATGAAGAATCGGCAAGGAAGAGAGGCATTTTTTTCCATAAAAAAAGATTTTGTAAAATGTTGAATTTTAAAAGAAAAGTATATTCATCATTTTTGGAAAAATTACTGATAATAATGAAGTATTTAATCACCACTGCCTCTCTTCCTTGCCGATTCTTCATTTAAAAACTATATTTATTTATTTTACAAATTAAATTCTTAATTTAAAGAGTCTTTAGTGTCCGCTATTTAAACACAATACCTGGACAATTGATATTTGTTTGTTTACATGAGTTTCAATTCATTACCTAAGGAACAGTTTTTTTTCTAATATTTCAGGTCATAAATTATAAGGAGTTAAACTGAAAGTTAGCATTGTGCTCCAAATAAAGGAAGAGGCCTTGCCCAAGTTAAAATAACTTATGACCATGTGTTATGCAGCTTAATTGAATGTTTTAATGATATGTGGGTGGACATTCTCAAAACTTAAAACATTTACATTTATCAATGGTCTAATTAATACAATCTATTTTGTTGCTTTTTTATATTCACAAGTATTTTTAAACTATTCTACCTGAAAATACACATTTTAATCATCTAATTAAAACACTCAGGACCAATATACAGCAGTTCAAAATAATTCATCATATTGGTGTTTCCATGATTCATGAGGATCGTAAAGAAAGATTCTTATGAAGTCTGGACTGAATGTCGATTGATTGACATGATTTACCACAGGAAAATTATAGCATATTGTGAATTGCATAACATTTCATTTAAAATCAAACTTTATTTATTTTATTACCTATCAGTGAGGCCCTTGACAAGGTCCCACATGGGAGGTTACTCAGGAAGGTTCAGACGCTTGGCATTCAAGTGAGGTAGTAAACTGGATTCAACATTGACTGGATGGGAGAAGCCATAGAGTAGTGGTGGATGGTTGCTTCTCAGAATGGAGTTCCATGCCTCAGGGATCAGTGTTGGTACCATTGTTGTTTGTCATCAATAAAAATGATCTGGATGATAATGTGGTAAATTGGATCAGCAAGTTTGCAGATGACACAAATATTGGAGGTGTTGAGGACAGTGAGGAAGGATTTCAAAACTTGCAGAGGAATCTGGACCAGCTAGGAAAATGGTCTGAAAAATAGCAGATGGAATTTAATGCAGACAAGTGTGAGGTGTTGCATTTTGGAAGGACATTCAAGGAAGGACATACACAGTAAATGGTAGAACAGAGGGATCTGGTAATACAGATAAATAATTCCCTGAAAGTGGCATCACAGGTAGTAGGATTGTAAAGAGAGCTTTTGGCAAATTGGCCTTCATAAAATGAAGTATTGAATTTGGGATGTTATGGTAAAGTTGTATAAAAAATTTACTGAGGTCAAATTTGGAGCATTGAAAGAGTACAGAGAAGCTTTATTAGGATGTTGCCGAGTCTTCAGGAACTGAGTTACAGGGAAACATTAAATAGGCTAGGACTTTATTCCCAGGTCCAAAAAGAATGAGAAGAAATTTGATAAAAGCATACAAAATTATGAGGGGTATAGAGAGAGTAAATGCAACTAGGCTTTTTCCATTGAGGACATGGGTTAAGGATGAAAGGGAAAATGTTTATAGGGAACATCTTCACACTGTGAATAGTGAGAGTGTGGAAGGAGTTGTCAGTTGAAGTGATGAATGTAGGCTGAATTTTAACATTTAAGAAAAATTTGGACAGGTACATGGATGAAATGGATATGGAGGACTATGGACTGGGTGCAGGTTAGAGGGACAAGGCAGAATAATAATTTGGCACTGAATAGAAGAGCCAAAGGGCCTGCTTCTGTGCTGTAGTGTTTGATGGCTCTATTCCATTTATTTTTACTTTAAACACGTTTCTATGTTCAAGTCACGGTATACATTATGAATGTTATCAATCTTTCTAACTCCCTCTTTTCTGTTGGGTCTCCGATTCTCCCTGCCCCAATGGACAATGTCCAAGCTTCCAATTCCCTGCTCCCATCATAGTATCCTGCCCTCCAGTCCACCTGCTCCACCCAATTTCACAATCTCCACTTTCCCCCAACCACTTCCAGTCAATACATGCCAATTTAGGCTTGCAACCAATGGCTTCCCAGGCTTGACCTCATGAAAAAATGCATTTTTTTTTGCAGCTGAATTTGAGGTAATCGACCATAAATCAAAACAGTCATGTGTACCCTGGACCTTCTAGAACACACATGTCAAACTCTGGCCCGTGGGCCAAATTTGGCCCGCGATATAATTATATTTGGCCCGCAAGATCATTTCAAAAATGTATTAGAGGTGGCCCGCCCTGCAGCGAGAACCAATGTTGTTTTTTGGTAATGTCACCCCCACCATCCTCCCCCTTCATTGCACATCCTTCCCCATTGTAACACAAGAAATTGTAACATGAGAAGTCTGTCGATGTCATCAGCCGGCAAGCCAGTTGGAAAGCTCGCCGCACAACCAGTCACTTTTCCCACCTGTCGAGCGGTGCGGCGGATGGGCGAGCGCCTGTGATTTCCTGTCGGCGCGACGGGCATGGCAGGCTGCGCACGGCCCCCGGGCAGCGTGAGCCCCGCGCGACTGGCACCGGACGGCCCTTCCACAGCGCGAGCGCACTTCTCCCGGTCGCCACGGCCTTCAGCGCTTGCACCCGCGCGAACCCCAGGGACGGCTGGTTCGGCCCTGCACGTGAAGAGAGAGATTGTGGCTGTCTGCAAAGGCTGATCGGCAGCGCGCTGGGCCTGAGTGGTGGGTAAGCATGGGTGGGCAGAGGGTGTAGGTGAGGAGTAATGGGCAGGGGAAGTTATGGTGGTGCGAGGGGGAGTTAGAGGGAGGGATGAGTAGAAGGAGGGGTGGATAGGGAAGAGGTAAAAGGGGGAGGGGCAGGGCGAGTAGGGGACGGGTGATTAGAGGGTGAGAGACGGGTAGAGGGAGGAACAGGTTGAGGGGAGAGGCAGTAGAGGGGCGTGTATAGGATGGGGTGGGTAGAGGCAGAGCGAGTGGAGTGAGGGGTGAGTAGAGGTTGGGTAAAGGACTGGTCAGGTAGAGGGATGGTGGGTCGAGGGTGAATAGAGGCCTAGAGCCTGAGGAGTGAGCAGGAAATGCTGAATCCTGATGCAGGCCAAAATGGACACAGCCTGTGAATGCTGACTACATCTCCACAGGGACCAAATATGTTTCCCTCAGGTCAAGCAAAGGGTGAACTTGAGCTACCTACTCCTGACCTGTAACATTATCCTCCTAAAGTTATATCCTAAAGTTTAACATTACATATGTTAAAAGAAGAGAAAACATGCAGATGTTGTTGAAAATTTTCAATAAATATTTAGTTCGGCCCTCGACTTAGTCCAAGTTTTTAATTTTGGCCCTCCGTGAATTTGAGTTTGACACCCCTATTCTAGAACATCCGTGCAAATACTAGAATTTCTGGGCACTAGTGTTTTCACACAGTTTATTACAGGATTAGCCCATCAGACCCCACCAAGTCCAACTCAGTCCAAAAGTGACATTTTCCATACTGTCCAAAGCTGTATGGAAAAAGTCATTTCAAGCTGTAACTGTAGCTGAGGCAAATTTGATATTGAATATGAAAAATGTTTCTATTACTCAATGTGTCATATAGCATGGAATGGAGAATGTTTATTAGCCTGAAATTTGTTGAATATACTTCACTATCTGCACTTATTAACAAGGCCAAGCACATAACTGATTCAAACTCGCAAGGCTGAACTAGCTGGGTGAAAGCATTCAGGACCCATTTAGTAACAGGTGGCAGAGCCTCCTGTCATCAAAATGAGCCTCACTGATGAGCCCCTGAAGTGGCTGTTGCATCAGTATGGAGAAAATAATTCTCCAAAGGAAATCTACAGACTCAAGTTCCTATGCTCTTCGTTGTTGCACCTCTGTACAAAATGATGATTGTTTTGAAGTGATAACTTAAAATATTTTTTTTAAATAGTAATATAAAAATCATAAATATATGGAGTGACTATAGTAGGAATAAGGGTTCTTTAACTGAAATATTTAACCTGTTTGCTTTTATTATTTGCTGGCCTCTATAAGTTAGTTGTCAAATTTTAATGGTTGGAAAAATGCACAGAAATGCTGAAGGAACTCAGCCAATCTCAGTGTCCGGAGGAGGTAAAGATATATTACCAACATTTCAGGCCTGAGCCTTTCTTCAAGGTATAAGCAAAGAACAGGTTCTGATGCATAACTGTTCTTTGCTTATACACTAAAGCAGGGCTCAGGCCCAAAATATACCTTTACTTCTGTGAGACCAGCTGAGTTCCTCCAGCATTTCTGTGTGTTTTTACTATAATCATAAGGTGTGCAGCCTTTAGTGTGTAAATTTGAATGGTTGAGAAAAATTCCTGCCACAATGGTATTTAAAAGAAAAAGACCTCCATCATAATGCAGGAAAATGAGGTGGAAGGATTTTGAAGTTGGTGAAGGAGTAGGCAAATCTTGAAAGACCTGGGTGGGTGGTCAATCTTGAAAGAGCAGGGCTGTGGTGCTGCAAGAGGTGCTGCGGATCAGTGCAGAGATAATTGCTTGAGCATCAGGAATGAGAATGAGGGATGTCAATTGGGTAAATAGAGTCAGGAGTGTGGGGCTTTGAGCTCTCTATGTGGCTTAAGGATTGAGAGGATCAGAGGAGCTATGGTAAGTCTAGAACCTTCTGAGGTCAGGTCTCTATCAGGAGGTAGAGCAGTGGATTCTAGAGGGAACAAAGACAAATATGGTCCCAATCCAGAACTGTAATGTGATGTCCTGGCACACTGTCTGGCACAATATGGCTTGAGAAAAAAAATATTTTAAATTGCATAACACTGCAAAAATTACAATAATATTTTGCAATTTAAATTTAGTTAAAGGTGTTCAGTACATTAAAGATCTTTCAACTGGGCACATTTTCTGTTGGTTGAATTCATTCTCAAGTCCTGTATTGCCTGGCCTCTCAGGTAGAGGTCACTGTTGTCCACTATTTCTCCAGCATGGCTTAGACTATGGGTTTAGTTTCTTGGAAGGCAAGTTAAATAAAATTTAAACTATAATTTTATTGCCTGCTTCTGTTGCCCATGGCCTAAGTTGAGTCATCTTCTGTTCTTGCAACTTATCCTATATCAGGCAATATATGCTTCCATGCTGCATTATCTGATGTACCAAATTAAAGCCATTGGAGAAGGTATGTTCTCCCTGGAACAGAAACGGGTAAGAAGGGACATGATTGAGATGTATAAGATTATGATGGGCATAGATAATGTAGATTACAGGATATTTTTCTCCATACTGGAGGTTGATAAAACTAGAGGACATAGGTTTAGAGTAAGTCAAAAGGAATTCAGAAGGTACATGTGAGGTACTTTCTTCATCCAGAGAGTGGCGAATGCCTGGATGCACTGTTTGGGAGACTAGTTGAATCTGGGTCGCTAACACCATCTCCATCTTATTCCCATGACAACCCTGGTCTCATGCTATCAGAAAAATTGCCTTGTCCTAGCCATTCCCACAATCTCTCTGAAAATTAAAATATACTTATTCCCCTTCCCCTCCCCACCCCTCCACCTGTTCTAACAGGTGCCTTCAACCTGAACTGTTAACTAATTTTCTCTTTCCACAGATGCTGTCTGAACCCGCTGAGTCAATGAGTTATGCAGTGTGAAAACAGGTTCTTCAGCCCAACTTGGCCATACCAACCTCTAAACCTATCCTATCCATATATCTCTCCAATTCTTTTCTAAAACTTTGCAATAGTTACATACGGGATTGGAGGTCAATTTAAATTTTGTGTTTCCAACATTTACTATTTTTAAATCACAGATTTTCAGCAATTCCATGTTATTGATTGTACATTTTCAGCTGCTTCATCGATGACTTTCATTCTATTTTAAGGCCAGGTGTGGGAATGTCTGCAATAGATTGTATAGTGCTTAATTCCCATTCATCCTCACAAAATGAAGCAGTTCATGCCTTGATGCAACAAGGCCATGCCAACATTCCAGTCATGGGCTGCTTAGTGACATCCACAAAGAATATTGTAGTTAATTTGCTTAAGCTGATCCAGTAGATCCTCCCAAACTCACACTCAACCACAAGAAGAACAAGAGCAGCCATTGTATGACAACATTACCATTTGCAGGCTCCCTTCTAAATCACACAATCTTGTGTCCTACTTTTATCAGATGGGCAACATAGTTCAACAAAGCAGCTCATCACTATGTTCCCAAGAATAGTTGTGGATAGGCCTAACCAGCAAACGTCTCTCCCTGAAATATAATCTGTAAAATTAACCAGCCCAGTAGGTCCTTACCTCAACGGCGTCCAGTGCTTAACTGATTTCCTTGCTACTAAAAGGTACCTGTCAATTGGATTGGAATTCCTTGGATATGATCACAGGGTCATTGCTGTGGGATGGATGAGGGAAAATATCCTCTTGTATTGGAACCTGATGCTAGAATTTATTGATTTGCTTTGGAAGTTAAAATCATAGTGTTGTATAGCAAAGAAACAGGCCCTTTAACCCAACTTGTGCATGCTGATGCATTCATGCAGTCTGTATATCCCTGGATTCACTTGTATGAAAGCTTACAATATGCTTTACAACATCTAGCTCTGAAGATTTGCCTTCTTTAATGCATTTTAAGACCTCCAGCAATTCCCCTTCCATAACGTAGATTCACTTCAAGACATCACTATTAATTTTCATGAGTTGCCTAGCCTCTGTGTCTTTCTCTACGGTAAATACAGATGAAAGAGACTCATTAAGGACACTGGCTACCTTGAAACTCATCCAGGAAGTCCACCTTAGTCCTTGGATGATTTGAGGGGAAACTGTTTGCCCTCTCCTGTGCTTAACATCCACCTGGCTTCATGACACAGTTGTTATCAGACCTCAGCACACCAGGAAGTGAATTACCACTGTGCCCTTACACCATGATCAAACTAGCATGTGGTTAAAATATTTTATTACTCAGCCAATAACCGTGATTTGCCTGAGGCTGATGTACTTACTTAGCTTGTCAGCTTATCTTTTGGCAGGAAGACTGTAATTCTAGAACAAGTATTTTTGACTGGGCCAAGAATATTGTTAAATTTGTATGAAAATTTACACTATCATTACATAATTCATTCATTAAGGTATTGTAGTTTTGGTGGGGGGGGTGGAATCTTGTATATTTAAACCATTTGTAGATTCAAGATTCAATTTGTCGTCATGTAATAAAAACTGTCTTAGTACACAAAATTATTTTTGTCTGCTGTAGGGCAGACAGGTTCGCCATCGGCAGAAGTAGTCTGAAGTGTCTCTTACAGTCAGAGAAGAAGAAGCAAAAGAGAGTCCACCCAGAGCCCTCACTGAATGCCCTTGGATTCACCTCCAGCACTTTCATGGCCTCCACAGCTGCCCAGAATCCAGCCCAAACCATTGGCAACCCAAGCTCTCTATCTGAACTTTCAATGTGATTCAGCACCCTCTCGCATCCCGGTTCTGATACCTGGTACCCTTCAGCCAGTTTTGGGCCAGTCTCCAGCAGTCCACAGCCTGGTGTGAGTCCCTTGACTGCAGTCTCCAGAAGCTCACAGCCTCCGTGGGTTCCTCACCTTGTCACCAGCAGCCCACCGCCTATGTGGTTCCTTCAGCCGCAGAGCTCCTCACTGCTCCGCCGCCGTGGTCATCGTCTCATGAGTGGTCTCTGCTTGTCTTTCTCAAACAAGGGTGGACTCCTTATTTTCTGGTGCCTTCCACCAGTCCTCTGCTTTCCTAGAGTCTGCAACCCCTGGTGGCTGCTGCCAATCATAGACACTGTCATCTTGGGCACTGACCCAGCATTTTAAATAAAACCACTATCGGCTCCTTTAACAGGCAATTTAAAGCCTGTACAGAGCCAAAGGGAGTCGGACTGGGCAGACAGACCCTGCTCTCCAAGGGTCCGCACCAGCAGCAACGCTGCCGTTACAGCAGCTCCGGCACAGCCACCATTTTTTAAAAATCTTTTACTCCCTACATTCTGGCAGAAATCTTGTAGGGGGAACCATTGCCTTAAGATCAAGGCCTTCACATTCCCTCCCTACTGCTTTCTCCTTTTGTCTTTGTATTTATTTGAGCTTTTGAACAGGTAAGAGGCACATCTGCAAGTATGTAATAAAGTCCTGTGAAGTTACAATTAATACGAGCCCACGAACAATAGAAACCTAAACAAGGAATCACTCACAGTTTCTCTGTTAGACCATATATGACACGCATGGAAGTAATATTATTGTATTTCCTTTATATTTTCTATGGATGAGAGGTGGATAGTGCACTGAGTGTCCTCATCACATATCAGGTCTCCGACTTTTGCCTCCCAACACCCATGCTGGCTGGATAGATGATTTAACTCGACTTGAGGAGGTCATTTAAACTTGCATGATAATGAAACCGAGCTTTTAAGATTGCTGAATTCTGTGCATCAAGTTCCCTGGGGTTCATGTTGACTTTATATGCTCACCCCATCCCCCTCCCTCCCTCCCTCCCTCCCTCCCTCCCTCCCTCCCTCCATCAACCTTTATAAAAATTGGCATTGTGCAACCTTTCAAATAGGAGATCTGCAGGGCGAGATGTTTTCATTAGGGTCTATTTGATACTGTTAGCTTGCGTTGCATATGATTGTTGCATTTATTAAATTATTATTCTGGTTCTCTTTCATTCACAGATTATTATCCTGCAAAGAAGAGATGCACACATCAAGCCAATTGCAGTAGAAGAAAGTAGCATTCCTGGATGGGAAATGGAGAGATTACAAAAGAACTGTACATGATATGTGGATTCCTAAAGAAATTATAGCCTGAAGATTTCTTATTAAACCACAGGTTATCTGTGAATTCTATTAAAATAATGAAGTACAAACGACTTAAAAAAAAACAGAGGTTTACCAGTAGATTGACACTTACATAACCGAAGGCCATTTTATTTGAACATCTGAGCGAAATTTTCTTTTGCTGGATTGCTTGTGTGCTACAAATTAAGGACAAAAATAATTCAGTGATTTCTTGGTAAAGAAATATTTTCATCTCTTCTACACCATGAGGACTGTGCACAAAATGAATTTCAGCTGCAGCTTTTTCACTGCAAATGTATACAAACAATCAAAATGTTACTTGTTAATTTAAAGCTGTCCTATTTTGCAGCCCTCTTTTTTTTCTCCTCCTTTACATAAAGAACAATATACTGTACAGCAGTGGGACATTGAGAGGCCACAATGCTGATATTGTCAACAGTATGGTCAGATTACAGGCTTTGGAATGTTAGCCAAAAATGAATAATCTCCAGTACAGTTGATTTGAGATGAAAATTAAACAAGATAAATTAGATTCAGCAGGGCAAGGAATACAGACTCTATTAGGTTGAATAAATCAGAAATGCTTGAAAAATTTGGAAATAAAGATGGATTTTTTTTTAAATTGGTGTATGAAAGCCAAGTGGCTTGGCAAACCTTCCATTATCCCCATTCTGGAGTAATGTTGGAGTCCAATCCTTTTATGGAAGATTGTTATTTTTCTATCTAGTTTGTTTAAATTACTGTTTTTGTCATACTTAAGTTTATTCCAAGCTCTTCACTTTTATAACAAACATAAACATCTGTAATGAGGAGTGAGAGGTTTTGGAGAATTGAATTAACGTTCTGGCATGTTAACTGTCAACTAGACACAAAAATGATTTACCCCATCACTTTCTATTAGTAGGGGCACTATCAATCTTATTATACGATTGAATTCACCTTGCTCAGTTGAAGAGAATGTGAGAATTCTCTTCTTCAATATAAATTAATAGTTAATTATATTAAAGATAACTAATTTCAACTTTAATAAAAACATACTATATTTCCCAGCATTTAATCTCCATAAGAAGTTAAAGCTATCAAAAGGCGTGGCACAGATAGTGTAGGAGTAACGCCCGGGTTCAAATCTGGTATGCCTGTAAGGAGTTAGTGCATTCTCCTGGTGTCTGCATGGGTTTCCTCATGGGCTCCAGTTTCCTTCCACCTTTTGAAACATGAGGGGGTTGTAGGTTAATTGGGGTATTTGTGCAGCACAGACCCCTAGGCCAGAAGGACCTGTTACCATGTTGTATGTCTAACCAAAAATTACATGAGGAATTCATGGAAACATCAAGCACAGAAATAAGTCCTCTAGCACACTGAGTCTACCACCAATTATCAAGCATTATTTATTTTTAAAAAGCATGGATCCCATTTTTTTTCTCCCCACATTTCCATCACGCCGCCCAACAAAATACCACCTCTAACTAACACAGAGAGACAGAAATCAGGATCCACCAGCTCCAATGTTTTTTTCTAATTCCAGTCTTCTTCCTTATCCTTTGAATTTCTAAATCCAAATTTATATTTTTAGTGCAAACCAGTTTGTTATGTTTGGTTTGTGTAATTCTTGTTGTTAATATTATAAAGTCTATTCCAAGTATCTATGTTCCTTTACAACCAGTATTCAACAACAATACCAGCTAACCTTACCCGGAGAGGTGGATGTTGTATTCATGATTTTACTTTCTCCTCTAACAATTTCTATCCCTATCACCTCATGGTTAAAAGGCCCATAACACTTGATACCTTACACACTTCTTCGTTGTGGTTCTGAGTGCAGCCAATTAATGCAGAATTAACCTTATGCTCATCTGATTATTGTGAAAATCGAAAGACTCTGTTCTCTCCACATATTTTTCCACCACTATTCTAATAGTGCAGGTGTATCTTATTCTGGTATCAGTCTAAGCGGCAGAATCATATTTACCATGTGGTTCATTTCTCTAAGTGAGATTTAAATGATCACATAATGGTCAAATCAACTTTTGATTATTAGATCACATGCCAGGACAGAACAAAGTAAGCCAAATAACATCATGGAGAGAGGTCTTTTGGCACAAAGCAAAAAAAAAAAATTGTTAAAGAACTCAGTGGGTCAGACAGCATCTGCAGAGGCAAAGAATAATTAATATAGACACTGCATCAGGACTGAGAGAGGACAGCCCATCCACCCAAAAGTACCAATTTCCATGGATATATTTTGATACTTCACTGAAATAACTATTCCTCATTTAGAAGCTGACAACGGAACCCAACCCTTTCCCTCATTCAGTATTCACACATAATTTCCAATAGGTTCACTGACTGGGAATAAGAATCTTCACTCTTTCATCATTTCCACTTACAAGCAACTAGCTGGTTTTGGTGCGATTTTACATCTATTGTGACCGTGCATCACATTATATTATGGTTATACATATACAAACAAAACTCTTTTTTGAATCAATTGTTTGTGTTATATTTCATGCTATCATTAAAACTTTAAAAAATGTTACATATTTTCATTGAGATCATCAGGTTATTTTTATCTCACTAATGGTGGAGCTGGTCAACTGTTAAACACAAAAATGTTGCACCCTATCAATACTGAATAAATGCATTGCAGCAAAAGCTCCAGAATATGCAGCGTTTGTCTTTACAGTTCAAAAGCATTTGCCACTTTTTACATTAATGATTTTGCATTAATAATACATGTAGTACTTGAGTGCTTACAAAGCTGATGGAAGATCTGCTCTGAGAACGACATTGATGGGAGTTGTGTTTTCGATGTCCATATTTCCATTTCTCCAGGTCTTCCAACAACCTGTTGAAGAGGGGGATGTGGCTCTCCCCTGACCAGCAATTTCTCCACTGTAGTAAAGCTCAACAATGGTCCCCTGTTACTAAAGGGAATCCTTTGGGCTGGCGACACTTGTGCAAACCAACAAGAGAGCTGATGACTGGGACTGTAGGATCGACTCAATATTTCAATGCATGGACCAGATGCTACCAGTCCCAAGACACGGACTGTCCAACAGTAATAAGGTGCAGCTGAGCCCCACATCTTAGTGGATCACTATGGCCTGCCAAGTTCCGACCTTCACAGACACTGAGGCAAGATCTGTTCTTTGCTGCAGAAACACAAGCAGTGGGCATTGATTCATATTGATTTGCCAATACAAAAGAGTACGGGAAAAGCTGTGTTATAGGTCAGGTTCTTAGCACCCCGATTCCTGACATTTACACTATTGCTTAAATTCTTGACAAACAAAGTCGCGAGCTATTTTACAACCTGAGAAGAGCCATTTCATGTATATAATGCTTTGAGTTTTCAACCATGATCTTTGTGCAATTAATGGATAATCCAAATCTGCAACATTACCTTTTCATTCCATGCTCAGAATGTGCACTTTGCTGTCCTCTTATATTGAAAGTTTTTCATCAGAATTGAAATACTCCTTATCTGATCCCAGTAGGATTAACAAATCCCATTAATCTAGATTATTTTCTTAACTGGATGTACGTGTTTTACAAGCTGATTGAATAAGTAATGTCATATATCATTATCTATCAGCCACTGGGTAAAAGCACATCTGGTGGTAATATTGGATGGTAAGCTGGGCCATTAACCAATTGCAGAATGCTTTCATTTGTGCTTAGATAGTTTATTACCACCTCTGAACTGTGCAGTAATCACAGCTTATTCCCAGTGAATGGAACACTGGCATAGTATTCTACAGGAAAAGTGCATGTCTTTGCCCGAATCCACTAAATGTATGTCTTAAAGAACAAGCGATAATTTAAACTGTCAAGGGAGATAGATGTCTAAACATCTGAGCAAATAATCAGCCATGTGAACTATATTCCCACCGTTCTGAAGGAAAATTTCGCAATGGGCTTGAGAACTGCTGCGGTCCTTCTGGTGAAAACAATCCCCAGGGTGCTGTTGGGGTATCAAGAATTAGAACTAGTGACAATGAAGAACTGCTGGTACATTTCCAAAACAGAATCAGATATGACTTGAAGGCAAACCTACAGGTGTGATGTTTCCAGGCACTAAGTGACCTTGTCCTTCCTGGTGCTAAAGATCACAGGTGTGAGAAGGCCTGATGTGTAACTGCAGTGCATTTTATAGGAACAATTTTTGTGCACCTGAGATGGAGGGAATAATGTTTCAAGTAATATATGGGGTACAAATCAAGTAGTAAATGTTTTCCTGGAGTTGTCATGTTTCTTGACACAAGTTATAGTTGCACTTATTCAGGCCAGTGAGGAATATCTGACACGTCTGACATTCCTAGGAGTGGAAATGCCTTAGGAGGGGAGTCACCTGCCATAGGATATACCTAGGACCTCCTCTTGTAGCCACAATTTGTGGCTGTCTAGTTAAGTTTCCAGCCAATGGACACTCCCAAGATGCTAATGTGGGAAAACCCAGAAAGGGAATACAATTGACCATCAAGGGTGTTGGGATTGATGACAGCCTTACACTTTAGGGACATGAATTTAACTAGCTTATTTTCAGACTATGTCTGAAAGTCCAGCACTGTCACACTGAGTACTGCACCCCTTAGGGCTGCTAATCCACGATTGCATTGTCAAATCCAGCTCCAACAGTGTCATCAAGTTTGCAGATGGAAAAACAGTAGTTGGCCTCGTCAGCAACACTACAGAGAAGAGGTGGAAAATCTTGTGAAATGGTAGAAGAGTACCAACCTGAATCTCAACATGGACAAGATAAAGGAGAAGATTGTGGACTCCAGGAGGACCAGGAAAGACCACCCTCCACTAAGCATCACCAATTCTGCAGTTGAAAGAGTGGAGAGCACTAAGTTCCTTAGGGTTCACTTAACCAGTGACCAATTCATAGAGCATTAGAGCATGGAAACAGGCCCCTTCGGCCCTTCTAGTCTGTGCCAAATTTGTGGACACTCAACAGCTCCTAATTTGTCAGGAAGGCGCAACAGCAACTTCACTTCCTGAGAAGACTGATGCGGGCAAGGCTACTGGCCACCATTACGTCAACCTTTTATAGGAGCTCTTTCAAGAGCGTCCTCACTGGCTGCATCACAGTATGGTATGATTGCTGCAGAGAAATTGATTGGATGTCAATCTACAGGACCATAAGAGTAGCAGAGAGGATCAAGGGAGTCTCCCCCCCACTACCCCATCGATGTGATCTACCGGGATTGTTGTCTGAAGAGGGCGTGCAAAATTATTGAGGACCCCTTCCACCCTGCACACAGCATCTTTCAGCTGCTCCCTTCGGGGAAGAGATACAGGAGTATCAGAGCCAGAACCACCAGGCTGAGGAGCAGCTTCTTCCCACAGGCAGTGAGAATGCTGAAAAACCAAAGGAATTGCTTACACTAACCATCCAAGACTCTCATATGTACAAAACTATTTTTTTTTACTTGTAATGATGAAATACTTGTCCTGCATATGTATTGTTTGTCTGTATGTGTGTTATGTCTGGTTGTGAGTCTGCATGCCTTGCACCAAGGACTCAAGGAATGCTGGTTGTACTTCGTCGCGTTGTACTTGTGTAATCAGATGTCAATAAACTTGACTTATTGAATGTTGACTGGCTCTTACTGCATGTAGGCATGGACTGATTTGAATTGGAATAGAATTGAACATTGTGCAATCTTCAGCAAAAAATTTCTACTTTGACCATGTGATGGAGGGAAAGACTCTGATGAAAAAGCTGAAAAAGGAAGCTGTCAAGATGCACATCTTCATTGAAGTGAAGGATGATCAAATTATGCTAACTACAATTATCTACTTTAATTTTTTTTTAATTAGATATACAGCATGGTAATAGGCCATTTCGGCCCACGAATCCATGCCACCCAATTTATACCAAATTAACCTACACCCCTGGTACATTTCGAACAATGAAAGGAAACTGGAGCCCCTGGGGAAAACGCACAGACAGGGAGAACGTACAGACTCTTTACTGACAGCCTGGGAGTCGAACCCCTGTCCCAAATGCTGGTGCTATAAAGGCGTTGTGCTAACCACTATTCCATCCATGCTGCCCCTTTGTGTTCAGTATGACCACAACCTTTAGAGCACACATGTCAAACTCAGGCCCGTGGGCCAAATTTGGCCCGTGATATAATTATATTTGGCCCGCAAGAACTCAGGCCCGCTGGCCGCCGCGCCAGTATAGCGCATGCACAGCTGATACTACAAATCCCAGAATGCTTTGCAAATGCGTTGGTGCTGGCCCGTCAGCCCGCTAATCACCCCCACCTCCTCTCTTTACTTTCATTAGACATCTGCGACCTGTTGCCTAACTCACATGTAATAAACCCCTTACGAAAAATGGCCAAACGAAAGACAGAAAACAGGACCTTTCAAGACAGGTGGGAGGCAGACTATATGTTCATCATTTTAAAAGACAAACCTGTTTGTCATTGAAGCAAGTTGTTATTTTTTTGACTTGTTGGCTTGTGACAAAAAATACATTTAAAAGGAGCTTAAAGGCTATAGAGAAATATTATTTATTGAATATTTTATTTCTCATTTGTTAATGCTTCTTCTGGAAAGAGTTTAACCAAAACTATTATTAAACATTTATTTTAATAAGAAAAAGTTTAACATTACATATGTTGAAAGAAGAGAAAACATGCAGATGTTGTTGAAAATTTTCAATAAATATTTAGTTTGGCCCACGACTTAGTCCAAGTTTTTAATTTTGGCCCTCTGTGAATTTGAGTTTGATACCCCTGCTCTAGAGGGTTCTTCATTGGCTCCCCACTGACTTCAGTTTTATCAGGATTCCTTCATGGCACACTCAATCAATTGATGCCTTGATGCCAAGGCCACTTCTGGAATTTATCTTTTTGGACCGTATTTCGTCCAAATGGAGATAAGACCTCGAACTACTCAATTCTGAAAAAACACAAATTAAGCACCTGTGAGCATGTTATTACTCTATTTCTTTTACGACCTAGAGCAGTGGTTCTCAACCTTTTTGTTTCCACTCACATATCACTTTAAGTATTCCCTATGCCATAGATGCTCTATGATTAGTAAGGGATTGCTTAAGGTGGTATGTGAGTGGAAAGAAAAAGTTTGAAAACAACAATTTTAAACATACCTAAATGACTCGTTATGTGCACTGTTTCATAACTCCAAAGGAAATGGGCCAATGACAATTTTTCTCAAGTAAAATATTTCAGTAACATTTGGATCTAAAGCAGTGATTCTCAGCCTTGACTTCCCACTCACATACCACCTTAAGCAGTCCCTTACTAATCACAGAGCACCAATGGCATAGGGAATACTTAAAGTGATGAGTGGAAGGAAAAAGGTTGAGAACCATTGTCTTAGAGGGAGATGACTTGGACCATCAGCTCTCCCCCACTAACATTTCTTGCAATCCCAATTTCCCCACATTCTCATCATCACACCTGCCCTCAGATTTCATCACTCACCTTGAGGTCAATTAACCTAAAGAGAAAAAGTCCCATTTGATAGCACTCCCAACCATAATTTCCTCCACTTTGATATACAACATTATAAGGTGTCTTCTTTCTTTGGCTTGGCTTCGCGGACGAAGATTTATGGAGGGGGTAAAAGTCCACGTCAGCTGCAGGCTCATTTGTGGCTGACAAGTCCGATGTGGGACAGGCAGACACGGTTGCAGTGGCTGCAGGGGAAAATTGGTGGGTTGGGGTTGGGTGTTGGGTTTTTCCTCCTTTGCCTTTTGTCAGTGAGGTGGGCTCTGCGGTCTTCTTCAAAGGAGGTTGCTGCCCGCCAAACTGTGAGGCGCCAAGATGCACAGTTTGAGGCGATATCAGCCCACTGGCGGTGGTCAATGTGGCAAGCAGGCTTTTTCCATCACAAAAAAACAGAACAAATCCACTCAATCTATACTCAATCATAGAACCATAGAACACTACAATGCAGAAACAGGACCTTTAGCCTATCTAGTTTGTGCTGAACTGTTATTTTAACTCATGCCATTTACCTACACCCGTACCATAGCCCCCCCCCCATCACCCCTCGATACCCATCCTATCCATGTACCTATCCAAGCATCATGCTCACATTTCAGCTGGCAGCTCATACAAACTCTCACCACCCTCTCTGATTTCAAATTTATTGTCAGAGTACATGCATGACATCACATACAACCCTGAGATTCTTTCTCCTGCAGGCCAGACAGAATTACCACTTATTGGTAGTGCAAAAACCACTGACTCAACGTATGCACGTAAAGAATTAAAGTGTAAGCAAACTGACTGTGCAATATACATATATTATGAAGGGAGAGAGTAAAAAATTAATAAAGTGCAAAGGTCAGAGTCCTTAAATAAGTCCCTGATTGAGTTTGTTGTTGCGGAGTCTGATAGTGGAGGGGTAGCATCTGTTCCCGTACCTTCTGGTGAGAGTCTTGTGGCACCTATACCTCTTTTCTGATGGTAGCAGCAAGAACAGAGCATGTGCTGGGTGGTGTAGATCCTTGATGATTACTGATGCTCTCTGACAGTAGTATTCCCCATAGATGTTCTCAATGGTGGGAAGAGAATTGCCTGTGATGACCTGGGCTGTGTCCACTACCTTATGTAGGACTTTATACTTGGTGATATTGGTGTCCCCATACCAGAACATGATGCAGCTTGTCAGCACACTTTTCACCACATATCTGTAGAAATTTACCAGGGTTTCAAATGTCATATAAAACCTCTGAAAACTCCTGAGGAAGTCGAAGCGATGATGTGCTTTCTTCACGATACCATAAGTGTGTTGGTTCCAGGAAAGATCCTCCGAGATAGTGACTCCCAAGAACTTAAATTTGCTCACCC
The DNA here is from genome assembly GCF_036971445.1 of Narcine bancroftii. Taxonomy (NCBI): domain Eukaryota; kingdom Metazoa; phylum Chordata; class Chondrichthyes; order Torpediniformes; family Narcinidae; genus Narcine; species Narcine bancroftii. The sequence continues at coordinate 82,729,307 of NC_091479.1, read as the reverse complement.
TCTCCACACCATTAATCTCCCAATGATCACTGGTCCATACACATCTGGTTTTTCCTTCCTGAAGTCAATAATCAGCTCCTTGGTTTTAGTGACATTCAGTCCAAGGTTATTGTTGGTGCACCATTGGTGCCAAGTGTTCATTAATCTCCCTCCTGTATGATGACTCATAGCCTCTTTTTATAGAACCTACTACCATGGTATCATCAACAAATTTGTAGGTGTAATGCAAGTAGAGCAGAAGGCTAAAAACCAGGTGATCTGGTACTGATGGAGATTGTGGAGGAGATGTTCTTACCAAAAGGTGAGGAAACACCTTTTTTCAGAGTGAATTCCCTCTACAAAATACACTACAGTTACTCATCTGGCTTGCATTGTGGACATTTATTGTTGGGTGATGTTATTATTCAGGAGGGGCATATTAATAGACAAATTTTGTTTTGCAGGTGTCTGGAATAGGTTTCCAGGGGTAGTGGTAGAAGCAGATAGGATAGTCACCTTTAAGAGATTTTTAGATGGATATATGAATATGAAGGGGCATATGGATCATGTGCAGACAGATTTAGTTTCATTTTGGCATTGTGTTCAACAGATATTATGGGATGAAGGGCCTATTCCATCTGTTATATTGTAGAGGAGTGGTACTGGAGGACTAGAGGAAAGCAAATATTGGTTCAATAGGGAGAATCCTGGGAATTATAGACCAGTCAGTCTTACATCAGTGGTGAGTAAACTATTAGAGATGATTCTTGGGGACAGGAATTACAGCATTTAGAAAAGCATAGTCTTATTAGGGGTGGTCAGCATGGCTTTGTGAGGGCCAGGTCACTAATTGTAAGCCTACTTGAGTTTTTTGAGGAGATAATTGATGAAGATAGAGCAGAGGATGTGATGAATATGGATTTTAATAAGGTCTTTAACTCGGTTTCCCATGATAGTTCATCCAGAAAGTCATGAGGAATGGAAACTTGCTGCATGGATTCGAAATTGGATGCCCATAGAAAGCAGAGGGTGGTATATTCTGCCTGGAAATTGGTGACCAGTAATGGGGTGGGTCAGCACATTTGCAGATGACACGAAGGCTGGAGATTTTGTAGTGTAGAAGGTTGTCAGAGTTTACAACAGGATATAGACAGGATGCACAGCTGAACAGAGAAGTGTCAGTCAGAGTTCAATCTGGAACGATGAAGTGCTACACTTTGGAAGATTTAAATTGGAAGCAACTATAAATCTCTGATTAGATCACACTTGGAATATTGTGTTCAGTTCTGGTAATGTCATTACAGGAAGGACGAGAAGCTTTAGAGATTGATGCACAATCAATTGCACAAAGACTGAAGTTGCCAAAACTGAAGGCTTTTATTTGCAAGGGATGGACAGCATCCCTGTGTTGGTCATTCACACCGATCCAGACTTGAACTGGGGGCAGGCTTGTGGCAATGAGAGCCTTAATGGAGAAGAAAGGGGAGGAGTCACGAATCAGCCAGTGAGAGCAGGGTCAACCAGGAAAGGTCACGTAATTTAAATATGACAAATATGTACAAAAGTGGTTTCACCACAGAGAAGGTGCAGAGATTTACCTGGATTAGAGAACACGTCCAATGAGGAAAGGGTGAGTAAGCCAAGGTTTTCTCCTTGAAATGATGGAGGATGATGGGAAAGAAGCATATCAGATTATGAGGGGCACAGATTGGGTAGACACCCGCACTTTTTTCCTAGGGTGCCAATGACCAATATCACAGGATATCCATTTAAGGTAAGATGAAGAAGGTTTAGGGAAATCATTGGAGGTTTTATCTATCTATTTATTTATTTATTATGCAGAGAGTGGTAGTAGAGATTGATATAGTAAGGACATTTAAAAGACTGTTAGATAGGAACATGAAGTTAAGAAAAATGGAGCGTTATAGGCTGTGAGGAAGGGATGATTAGATTACTGTGGAGTCAGTGTATGCAGGTCAGAACATCATGGGCCGAAGGGCTGTACTGCACTCTTCTGTTCTATGATCCAGATATCTGGTGTAGGATCCATTTTCTTGTAAACTTCAATAAACAGGTAAGTGATGATATGGAGTAAGACATGAAAGTCTGCAGAAATTGTGATTGAAATAAAAACAATCCTGGAGACACTCAGCAGGTCAAACACTGTAATTTATATAGCAGAGATAAAATTACATAACCAATGTTTTGGACTTGTTCTTAATCAAGAATAGTGATGATGGAACTTGGTTTCTGATTATGCACAACATCTTTTATAATTTCTATACTGCAGTTTGATTGTTGAGGTTGAAGTGAATCTTTAAATTAGCATGGAGCTGATAGATGTTGAACAATTTCCCATTCATCCTGTGAGTTAACTTCACTCAATCAGTGAGGAAGTTCACTACGACCTTGTGCTTCAGCACAGTCTTTGCCTCTCTGCAATAAAGAACATTTGAAGATCAAGGCCAAAAGCACACCAGGAAGCTGATCATCTAATAGACAATAGTGATCTCTGAACTCTTGACAACTTCACAGACATGACTGCCAAAAGCAGGTGGCTGAAATACTGAAGTCATTTCACAAACACAGTGCAAGATCTTCTACATCTATTGGTAAGCCAGGCCAGTACAACGTGTCTCAATGCACTCAGCATGCTCCAATGGCCAGGCCACATCCTTAACCACAAACTCCATGAGTCTGTATCTATTCTGAACTCTGTCATGACAATAGATCCCAAGTAGGCAAAGAAAATACTTGTTCACAAAGCTTTCATGAAAAATATAATAGTCGCACTGTCTCAGAAGAATCTGTGGACCATGACCAATCCAGGATTGCAATAAACGTATATATTTTTTAAATAGTTTAGATTGGTCATGTACATCCATAATTCAAAAACTTATTCATGATGCAAGCAAATTATGCCTATTTAAATAGGGTGACTATCAGGCCAAGAGCATTCCCACCCTCCCTCCCATTATACTAGCCCCACCAACACTGCCAAAGTCAGCAGGTCACATACTGACCTTGCCAATGAGAGGAAGCGCCAGTCATCCTTGATGCTGGAGAGATTCCTCAGTTCTATTGTTTCACTCAGCATTTCCCTTTGTAACCTGTACTCGCTATTGAACGGAGCTGCCACGATTAGTAGCGCTCTCATTGCAGTTTGCGTTGACTGGACACGTCTCTTAATATTAAAGTTAAATCGACAGCTACTAGGGTTTTTTTTTACAAACCCCACTGAATGATGAAGGGTCCTCTCGGGTAACTAGAGCCCCCCCATCCCCATCCCCCATCCCCCACCCCCATCCCCCATCCCCCATCCCCCATCCCCATCCCCCATCCCCATCCCCCATCCCCATCCCCCATCCCCATCCCCATCCCCCATCCCCATCCCCCATCCCCATCCCCCATCCCCATCCCCCATCCCCCATCCCCATCCCCCATCCCCATCCCCCATCCCCATCCCCCATCCCCATCCCCCATCCCCATCCCCCATCCCCATCCCCCATCCCCATCTGAACTCGGCTGCAGGGTCACCCCCAAAAAATGGCGCTGGTCGGCTGCATGTCCCACTCCCAATGTCTCCAGTATTTCTCAATTAAGGTCAGTTCGCAACAAAAATTCACGACCCAGAACGTAGTCGCTCACCCCAAGTAAATCACACAAAAATAAAGTCACGTTGCTAAACCCCGTCGACCAAAAGCAAAACATGCTCAAGCTAATTTGCCCGCCAATATCGACGGGGCAAGTCGTCATTTCTGCATTACCTCAATTGGGGGTTTTTTAAATCCTGGAGCCGTGCGTCAAACTTTAAAATGCACTTCCTGAGGTATCGATACGGAATTGGATCCCGTAAATAACTAAACTAAATCTACTGATGTAAAGAGGTGTTTGAATTCAAGGGGGAGGGGGGGGGGAGGGAGAGAGAAGTGGTACATTGATGTTCAACCGATTCAACTCATTGAGTTGCCTTGGCAGCTGGTCCCAATCCTGACCTCCCGTCCCGTCAGCGATCAGACGGAGTCTTGGCAACAAATACGTCACTGGCACCAGGGAGCCGTTCGTCCAGTGAACCGGACGCTTCAAGCTGCAGCGGGGTCTGTGTCATTTGTGACTTGACTGCCACACAGTAGAACAGGCCCATAAATATCAGCCACGCCTGAAACGCGGTCCGAATGAAAGTATCCTTGGAAGAAGTTGTTCTGTCCAAACAATGTGCCACTCAGAGGGCGGTGCACATGAAAATACAAACTGGGGATCAGCAACGTTAAAAATCAGGTCAGACTCCATCTCCGGAAAGAGGAACAGTGAATGCTTTAGATCGAAGAGTTCTGATGAAGGGTCCTCCATCTGAAATTCTCGTTTCACAAAATCTTGCACGACTTTTCAGCAGATTGTCTGTTTATTTCTGCCGCCTATTCGATTTTCGAAGGCATTTAAAAAAAAATCTTTGCAAATATAGACGTAATGCTGATATCCAACTCCGGTTAACTGTTAATAGCAGGAGCTCATTGCATAATATCGTTAGTTTTCTAAAACTTAAAACCAGACATGAAATATGCGTTAATGTTTGAACGTCGACTCTGCCACTGGTACTGTTACGAGGTAGGAAATGTAGCTGTCAATTTTACATTGTGCAGTATCTGTTCCTTGAAGTGAGATGAGAAGATAAATATTCGATTGGACCCCCAACTCGCTTGTTATTCTTGCGACCCTTCTGCGCACATGAAAGTAGAAACCAAGAAAGCCGAAATCCTTAGCCACATCCTCGAGAATCAACCTAAATTTATGGAGGGGAGAGCTCATCAAAGGTAGAGTCTTTGGGATTTCAACCTGAATGTTAAACACTCAGTCAGCATTTTCTGTTTAAATCTGAGACCTTTTTCTGCTTGGTGTTTTGTTCATTCCAACAATGCATAACAACACATTATCTTTCACCAAATTCAGTATGTTAACCCTTCACCTTGCGACCAACTGCAATGTTAAACGCAAATGCAAAAAGTCAGCAAGGTGGGGAAAACGAGATTCAAATCAAAAAGAACTCTCCGTGGTCCTGAACAGCTTATTGTGAATTTCATCTTAAAATATTGACATCATTTCTAACAATTGTTGGAATAGTTTCGTATGGAAAAGAGAACGTTTTGAGCGGGTCCAATGTTTGTGTGTGGGGGGGGGGGGTTGTTTCTGATTTGGTGAAAGATATAGGTTTTTAAAAACTTCAAAAATCTCGAAAATCACATGACAATCTCCCCACGTGACTGTTTTCTACGCAAGGGGAAAAACGGGCGCTTGGCCAAGATACCCCGACATCTTGTTTCGATCCAGGAGAAACAGCTTTAACGCCTCGCAGGAGTGGAGCTGAGGTTGAGCACCCAGTGCAGGTATGCATTCCAAACAAACTGGGGCTGCAGTCGTTCAAGAGGGTTTATCTGAACATTTCAATCTGGGCAGGTTGCGACAGTTCGAGCCGTTTGACTACAGGAGCTGAAGTCTGTCCAAAGCCAAGCATTTTTCCAGTTTAACAAAGACCTATTTTGACAAAGTTAGGGACGATTTTGATTTTTTAAATTTTTTTTAAGATTGGTCCCTGCAGGAGACAGTTGCGAAGAATCGCAAAGCGCTTTGGGCGAGAGGTGTGAAAAATAGGAATAGGTCGGGATGGAATATTTTGATTAGAGTTGGTGCAGATCGGAGGTGCTGAGTTCGCAATTGATTCGCCTATCTTCTTTTTTTTGTGCACCCTTCCCAGAGGTACTGCAATGCTGGGTCGATGCGTGGAGTGGACGGAGCAAGCCCCTATTCCATCTCCCTGTTCCAAAAATCAATATATGGTCCCTAGATAAGGGATGTATCAGATATTCAACTGATAAGAACAGATGCTACACTTGATCTTAGCCAAAAGGAAGAACGCAGTTTGTCAATCCATGTGTGTTGCTGGGAGAACGTGATCTCGAAGTTGTAATTTCCATTCACTGAAGAAATTGCAGTTTCTTATCATTCCCTTTATTTCGACCTCCTAGATCCTGGAATTTAGGTCTCTTGCCATTTATCTGGAAGGATTTCAGTGATACAAGTGATCTGAAACCAATTTCCCACTAGCAAAACTGACCATGTTCAGCTTGAAGTTTTCTGTGATTTTTAACACGGATGCGATTGTTCTTTTTTTAAAATTGCTTCATTGGCAGAATCAAACAGAAAAGTTACAGAGCTAATGTGATGAGGTGAGAATGAACCTTCTTCATCAAAAGCAAAAAACAGAAGACACAAGTAAACCGAAAAGTAAATTGAAACATCAGGGCCTCATCCATTTACCAGGTAAGATAAAGCAATGAAACGGAGTATATTTACATCCAAGATCATAGCTCACCCGTGTTTCGCGATTTAATGTGTTATTGTCAATATCACTTTTTAATTGATACCATGACCATGTGTGAATGTACAAATATGGTCGAGATAATTAGTTAATGATTTACTCTGAACGATTGTACTATGGAACCTGTGAATTTGTTTCAGATGCTAAATGCAAACAGTTCTCTCCAGAGGTTTTTTTTTCATGAGATGTTCCATGCAATAAATTGTAAGAACTATTACATAACTGCAATAGCAATAACAGTATCAATTTTAAAAATCTACTGTTTATGTGGATTTTAATAAATCTGAATCTTAAGGAAATATATTAAATATATTTCTAAATGATGACATTTTCTTGAAACATTGTTAGAACTCTTCTGTGCTGTTTTTGGCTACCAGAACTAGAAAAAAAAATCAAGATGTGGTTGATTACACCATGACAAAACTTGATCATGTTTTGAAAATGTTGGTTATTGCTCTCTATTTATTGATCTGGAATCTGCCAAAACCCTTGTGTTTTCAGGTTAATCTTAACAATTGCTGCATTATTTATGGAAGAATTGTTCCATTCCTTTTCATTTTTATCAACAGTACTTTACATTTGCTTCGATAAAACACCATATATCTTTGGACCCACTTGTACACTTTGTTTAAAACAATTCTACTGTTCCACCTTGTATACTGACATTCATAAGATGATTACTTAAATTTTCTGAATCTAAATCATTGGAATGCTAAATAAACCAAAGGAGCTGTCATCCTAATGAGTATTTCACAAATATGAAATATTGAATCAAGTCCCACCTGCTCAAAGCTTACCCCACTATAATATCAGTCGTTCTTTCCCTTCAGATCATTTATTATCCAGTTCCCAATGTTTCCCTGAATCTCATAATCTTGTACTGATCATCAGAATCTTATCAAATGTATTTTGCATTCCAAATGCATAACCTTCCAGTTGGGTATTAGCTGCTGTGTATTGGATTATTATATAAAATAAAATAATTTTTTCATCAGTCCTTTCCATTAATTCATAACCAATTAGTCTAATTTATTCAAAACATTCATGTTTTATTAGATATTACTGTTTTGTCATTGTGCAACTAATCCCCATAAATTTTACATTTACAATTTGAGCTAAACATATTTAAACCTTGTAAATCACTAAGCTGTTTTCATTTCACAAGGTTAAAGTGTTTCTCTTACTTTGTTTTGAGATACAAGAAAGGTTTGAATTATTAGAAACAGCTTACAGCAACAAGCAAAGAACATTGCATTTGCACCTATTGCGTCACAGACCAGCAACAGAAGAAATTCACCAAGAGACTGTTATTGTTTTTCTTTTAAAACAATATATTTAATAATAATTACTAATATAACATCTTACTTAATTTATCCTGTGTGTATATGTGTGTTTGTCCATATGTGAGAGAGATACCCAAACCATTAAAGCTTGGGCACAATTCTGGGAAGTCATTCTCAAAGTTCAGTCTTAGAAATCCTGTGTTCAAATTCAGACTTTTAAACTGATGCCCAGAAATAATTATGAAGGAGGTCGGAGACTGAGTTGCTGGATTGCTGAAAACTTATGAATCCTTGTCGAGTTCCTTGTTGAATTATCCTTTTGAATGAATGGTTGCCACAACTCCCTTTTTCCTTGCATAGGTGAAACAAAATGAGTGACTTCCACAATGCTTCCACAGCCTAGGCAAGGGTCAGTCGAAATAACCATTACTATGGTTACAATCCGATGCAGCAATTCTGCTTTCAAAACCCAGTTACGAGTCAAGCAAAGTGACCTTTCCTTCAGTCACAGTGGTTCAATAACTCCACTAACAGGAAGAATAAGCCAAATTGTTCATTTCACAGAGTCACTCCACCTCCGTGTTCATCAAATGGCTGGTGGTCACATCATGAAAAATCCTGTTTCATTAAGTCTCCCACTCTCATAATTCTCTGTAATTCTCCTACTCACATGACTCTCCTCCATCTGTTTTCCTGATGAGCACCATTATCCTTTCTCTTTCTTCAGAGCAATAACTTTGTTTATAATTTGTACTTGATGGTGCCATCCAGTCTCTCCACAACTGAATGGTTGCAGCCTGTATTAACCTTTAAAGTGACAGTCACACTAAATGAATAGGGAACTCGTAATAGTACAATGTATAAATAAGAATGAGGCCATTTACATAAGGTCTAAATTGCTGGTTATGTCTTCCATCTCCTTCTAATTACATAACTAGCTCCTAAAATTACACATCATACAAAATAAATGCTTTTCAAGTGTTTCCAGTAGATGAAATATTTAATCAAAACAATTCACTTTTTAATAAAAAGTTCCAGGTTATTTAATCCAAAAATGTATTGTTCATTAATAAGATCAAATATGCCAAAAGGTTTGATTGCTGCTAGACTATTTTTCCCCCAGGTCACAATCTATTTGTTCTAATTGACAATTATACTATGGCTGGATAAGGAACAAGTTTTAGTTGTATAATAATGGAAAACATTGATGTCCTTACCTTGAAAATCACCAGACATACTGGTGTTTTATCAAAAACATTTGTGTTTTTTAAAGTATTTTATTTATGTTTTTAAAGCCAAACAAAGAACAAAATTGAATACAGAATAAAAATAATGATCTATGATACATGATGGCTATAATCCCCACCTCTCCCTTGAAAAGTTAGTAAAAGAAATAAAGTTCCAAAGGAGTGAAGAAGAAAGAGAAAAAGAGGGATTGCCGGGGATCCATCATCTACCCTGGAAGTTTCACATTTTCATGATTTACCTGAATCTTGAGGGGACGCTAGCACATCTCTTGTGGGTGAGATGGGACACAATTTAAAACTTTGCACCTACATTTTGTAAATATGGCTGCCATATTTTTAAGAACATGTCATACTTATTTCTTAGGTTATAAGTAATCTTCTCAAGGGGAACATAGCTGCACTTTCGCATAAAACATTGTTTATTGGTGTAAGAAATGAAAGTATTTCTTCTTGTGCATTAATCAGGTTGGATGACACATCAACTAAACATATTATTAAATGCTGGGTTTACAATTTTACATTAAATACAGCCACAATTGAATGGCTGTTACATTTATTAAGCAGTTTCAGCTGGCAACAATTTAGCAACAAGAGTTTAGTGATGACCCAGCTTGTTGAGTCGTGACCCAGGTTAAATCCTCATTTCTGGTGCCATCTGTGTAGAGTCTACATGTTCTCCATGTGGATTCTTTTTGTGCATAATTTCCCCCCACCCCCCTCCCATTTCCAAAGATATGATAGAATATCAGTAAATTGATGAGAGTGTGGAAGAATAAAAATAGGATTAATATTATTGGGTAAAGATGGTTGGTGGGGCCTCAGTGGGGCATGGGGGCAGACCTTACTCCACTCTTACAAATTTTAACTTGATAATCAATGTTTTTGACTCCATCATTCTACTGAAATATTAAGATGATGATTTAAGGAGTTAATAGCTTTTTATTTATGTTAAATTGAAAGTCACATTTGGAAACTATTATCTTAAAGATATCAAATGGAAAGCAGAAGTGTTCAAATGAATCAAATTCTAATTTATATTTCCCTTTGCCTTCAGATTGTTAAGTTAAAACTTGAATATGGCGCTGGCTGAAAAAAATCTTAATGTGACATCCTCCATTACAATCCCAACAGCTACAACTTTGGGCAATTTTAGTGAGATATTGAGCACATTATCCAGAAATCATGGAAGACAACTCAAGGGACAGGACCAGAGAGAAATGAATAATACATTTCAGGAACTTACGACAGGGGAAATTGTTACTGTCAGCTTAATTTTTGGTGTGATCTGGCTCATTGCATTGTTTGGGAACTTGCTTGTCTGCCTTGTGATCCACAGGAGTAGGAGGACTCAATCAACAACCAATTACTTTGTGGTGTCTATGGCCTCCGCAGATCTGCTCATCAGCGTTGCCAGCACTCCATTTGTCATTTTGCATTTTACTACAGGGAGGTGGTTATTAGGAGATGTCATGTGCAAGTTGGTTAGGTATATTCAGTATCTCACTCCTGGAGTACAAATTTATGTCCTTCTCTCCATTTGTGTGGACAGATTTTATACTATAGTGTATCCTTTGAGTTTTAAAGTGTCTAGGGAGAAGGCCAAGAAGATGATTGCTGCATCCTGGATATTTGACGCTGCATTTGTGTCTCCAACTTTGCTTTTCTATGGCACAGGAGGAGGTACCTGTAATTTGTTCCTACCCCAGTCCTGGAGTGGTGTCATCTATGGCACTGTTCACTTTTTGTTGGGGTTCCTAGTTCCATCTGTCCTCATCATATTATTTTACCAAAAAGTCATAAAATATATTTGGAGAATAGGTACAGATGGAAGGACTGTGAGGAGAACTATGAATATTGTACCTAGAACAAAGGTCAAAACAATCAAGATGTTTTTGATGTTAAATTGTATGTTCTTGTTGTCTTGGTTTCCTTTTTATGTGGTTCAAATCTGGCAACCAGATCAGATGGATTACACAGGGTGCTCAACACTCTTTCTATCCATTGCAATGGTATCTTTTAGCTCTTCAGCATCTAAACCCAGCCTCTATTCAATATTCAATGCAAACTTCAGGCGTGGTATGAAGGAGACTTTCTGCATGTCGTCAATGAAATGTTATCGTAGCAATGCATACACCATCACCACCAGTTCAAGGATGGCAAAAAAGAATTATGTTGGTATCACTGACATTCCTGTACTTACCAAAACTGTTACTAAAGATGCAATATATGAAACATTTGACAGGGACGCAAAAGAGAAAAAGCTTGCATGGCCTATTAATTCAAATCCTCCCAATACCTTTGTGTAATCACCATAGTTCAGACTTCATTTGTTGGCTTCACGGGTCTTGAAAAAACAAGGCATTCACATCAATAGAAAAATAATTCCTCCAGCAATTCTATCACAGATTATTACAATATTTATTATATTTGTGTTTGTAAAAGGCCATGTATTACACACACAAAACTCAACAGTGATTGCTCCATTAAAACATGACACTTTACAGCATTAAGAGCAAATGATTTGGCCAGTGAAGCTGCTATACAGTATTTTTTAATCTTGGGCATTTCACTGAACTTTGTGTTTTAAATGTAACTAACACCAGGTGGTGTTTTAAAATTTCCAATGAATAAATATTAATCATATTTTGTATTTACCTGTACCTGGATTTGCACTGTAGGACAACTGTTTTTTTGTTTCAGAACAAAGTGTTGGAATACAGGATCTAATAACCGGAGAACCAATATTAATTATCACCACATGAATGGTAATTATTAAAAGGATAACCAAAAATCTAATATTCTGCACCACTTAGTATTTCACGACATGGTTTATTGCATCACGTAACTTATTTATCTATGAAAATATTTATTTGCAAAGCTTTTGAACTGCACATTAAGAGATCTTCACAATTGAGTGTGTATTATCATATCAAGTTTTGTCCTGTCAAAATAAATGATCAAGCATCTTTGTTAAAATTATTTATTGTTACATTTAATATCCAACTCTATAATAATATCTGACTCCAAGAATATACCTTCAACTACCTTGGAGCCAAGGCTACACCAGACTTTGCTGCTTGGGTATCACTGACATGTTGCCACTGGGTAAAGCTATTTTGTTCCTTAGAAGTTACAAGAATTCTGTTCAACCGTTATCTAGAAAGCAGAGGTTTGGAAACACTTACTTAATTATAAACTATAATTACAATGAACCCTTGAAGACTGTTCAGCACAGGCCAAGGAAAGGTGTAAGAGATAGTAGAGGGTATATTTTACAGGTTGAACAAATGCTGGCTCAATTTTGACATGTAAGAAAAATTTGGATAGGTGCATGGATGAGAACGGCATGAAGGTCAATGGGACAAGGCAGATCTGCATAGACTAGATGGGCCAAAGGGCCTGTAAATGTGCAGTAGTGTTCTATGGTTCTAGGTTAGTCCTTGAATGGTGGTACATTCGGTAAAAATGATTGGGTAACTTGATGAGGGTTAGTGCCTGGGTCAGCAACTTGCATCTCAGATGGTTTGAGATTTGTGTCCATGGAGGTATTGGGCCTAATCTTGTGGCTGTCAAAAGCAATCAAGGAGTTTGTTGGTATCCAATCGACAATACTTTATAGGGGTTTATTCCAGCAGAACTATATTAAAGCTAGTCGTTCTAAGAGTAACTATCAAAGATCATTCCCACAATAGTATGATCCAAAGGAGAATTGCAAGGGAACCAACTGACCATGAGTGATGCAGAAATCACACTAGGTCATTAAGATGAATCACTCTGGTGTTGCAACCTAGACCAGCAACAAGAAAAATTCACCAAGACAATGATATCTCCAAAACAATAATTTTAATTTTATTAACTATTAGTAATATAACTTTTCTTAACTCTAAACTTAACCTCTATGTGCATATATATATATATGTGTGTGTGTGTGTGCAGATCCCAAACTATTACAGTTCAGGCATGATTTTGAAAAATCTGTTTCAAAGTTCAGTCTTATAAATCTTTTGTGTTGAAACTCAGAATCTTTAAACTGTTGTTAAAAAGTAATTATGGAGTTGGTGAGGCGCCAAGTCATCAGACTTCTCAAAACTCTCAAATTCTTGTAGGGTTGTTTTCAGAGAAATGTTTCTTCATACGAATTATTTTTTTCACAATTCTCCTCTTTTGTGTGAGGGTTATAGAACTTGTGATTTCCACAATGATTTCACATACCCAATAGATGAAATAACCATTACAATGGCCATAGTAGCACTCCTCTCTCTTAACAAAGAAAGTCAAAGTGGCAATCTTTTCCTAAGCCATTTTGATCCTGTGTTCCTCCCTTAACAAGGAGAACACAATACCAGTCCTTTCTCACAGACTGCTACTGCATTTCTGATTTCATATGAAAGATGCTTTCTTGAAGTGTTGTAATCACATGACATGACTACTGGCTCTGTTTGAAGTTTAATTTATCCAGAAACCACTTCATGAAGCAAATGGCTTTCTGTTTGACCAGATATCTGAGTAAATAGTGTCTTCAGTATTTCTATGGAACAATCAAGTCCAGTTTTATTGCTGTTTACTGCTGAATGGTGTTCTGAGTGTGTAAGTGTCTTTGTGTGTGTCACCCTGTTTCCAACTCACAAGGTACCTCTCTAAATTACATTTTAACAAACATTAATAATAGCAATTTGTTACCCTGGAAAGTACTATTTAAATGTGAGATTGATGAAACCTCACAAAGATAAGCGTATACAGAGCCGTTGTCATACCCACACTCCTGTTCGGCTCCGAATCATGGGTCCTCTACCGGCATCACCTACGGCTCCTAGAACGCTTCCACCAGCGTTGTCTCCGCTCCATCCTCAACATCCATTGGAGCGCTTTCATCCCTAACGTCGAAGTACTCGAGATGGCAGAGGTCGACAGCATCGAGTCCACGCTGCTGAAGATCCAGCTGCGCTGGGTAGGTCACGTCTCCAGAATGGAGGACCATCGCCTTCCCAAGATCGTGTTCTAAGGCGAGCTCGCCACTGGCCACCGTGACAGAGGTGCACCAAAGAGGTACAAGGACTGCCTAAAGAAATCTCTTGGTGCCTGCCACATTGACCACCGCCAGTGGGCTGATCTCGCCTCAAACCGTGCATCTTGGCGCCTCACAGTTGGGCGGGCAGCAACCTCCTTTGAAGAAGACCACAGAGCCCACCTCACTGACAAAAGGCAAAGGAGGAAAAACCCAACACCCAACCCCAACCAACCAATTTTCCCCTGCAGCCGCTGCAACCGTGTCGGCCTGTCCCGCATCGGACTTGTCAGCCACAAACGAGCCTGCAGCTGACGTGGACATTTACCCCTCCATAAATCTTCGTCCGCAAAGCCAAGCCAAAGAAGAAGAAGATGAAAAAGTGCAGCTATTTTTACATTTCAGGAGAAGTCAATTTTCAATTTTATAAATTGCTGGGTAAAAAAGCAAATTTTGCAAAGAATTTCTCAGCATAGGATTTTAATAGAATTTGGTGTTCAGTGATTTTTTCCCAGTTTCTGTTTGTGCATTAAATGCATATTTAAACACATCATAAAGTTCTCATAATTGTCAATCCATTAACCAGAAAGTTATTACACACAAGGAATCTTTTAACTTCAGATTTTACCGTCAATTTTTGGTTTGTCACTTTGATATTTTTTAATTTTGCTTCGTAACTTTTCCTTCTCATTTGATTTTTTTCTGTACTCTTTCCTTTTTACATAGATTTGTGAAAGCAATGGCAAGTTAGCACATTGAATCACAGTAGTCTATTTTTTTTTAATATAAAAGTACTTCCACATTACTGTTAACCTGAGCATTGCCAATTAAGGGTCAGTAACTTTCCAAATCAGGTTCTGTACAACTTGAGAGGAAAATCCTGATTGGATTCAAAAGCTTATTTAACAAAAAAAAAAGGCTTTTGAAAGTTCAGAAACTAGAGGATACCATTCACTCCCTATTTGTCATGTAGATAGTTGAAAGACTGGGAGCCAAGTGGCAATGCTTGACCTTATAGCTGGTTCTGTTGAGCATCTGATCAATACAAACACCTACACATTTACAAGATATTGACAGTAGGATACTTTTGGATAGTAATGGTGTCAAATACCAAGGGTGGGTGGTTAAATTCTGTCATTAGGGATGTCATTATCTGTCACTTTTGACAATACAAATGTTACTTGCTGCTTTCCAACCCAAGTCTGGACATTAACCAAGTCATGCTCCTTACAAAAATGAGCTGCATAATTGAGTTGTGAATGAAATTGAACATTGGTGACAAATGGATGCAGTCAGTGACCAATCCCACTTCTGACCTCTTATTGGAATATTACTGAAGCAGAGAAGATGGTTAGGCCCATGACACACCAAGCATCAGTCCTGGGGCTTAGATGCCATCGAACAAACACAAGCATAATCTTTCCAAAAGATACAGCCAATGCACAGTTTCCGCTTGAGATTGAATTGATCCAATAGAACTATGTTGCTGCTCAATCCTTTAATCTCATTTACTAAGGAGATAACATTTCATTTGCTACCTTGAGATTATCACCAGTGAATTACCAGACAAATTTTAAAATAAACCTTGGTTAAAACAAAATTAACAGCAAAATATAAGCTGATCAATATTAAATCAGGGTTGGTGACTGGAACATTGTTCATTGTATACAGTATGCCACCAGTTCAACAAACAATGGCTAGACTGATTAATTAACTGAAAATACTGAAGACAGCATTCACTATAGTAATATATAATGGACAATGAAATTAAATGGTCCTAGTAAAATAAATCACTTAATATGTAGCCATTCCTGTTCATACATCTGGCTTTGATTTATAACAGCACATGTTTATTTACCATTTGTTTTCATTATTTCAGCAATGAAAAGAAAAATTGTAATTTTCTCCTTTTAGTCAAAAATACAGGAGAAGGTATCTAGTGATGTCAATGTTTGTACAATTATATCATTTGGACATGTATCATTTGGACATTTCAAGCAGCATCTTCTGAAATTAGATTTTTCCTTTCAAGGTAACAAGACAAAGAGACAACGTTGACAAAAATGTTTATGCAGCAAACTGTTGACCTCATGGGCAGTTTGATTTTATAAGAACCCCTTTCCACCAAAATTTAGGATTTAACGCTTTTGCACAATAAGATGTAAAGATAAAAGTATGTGAAAAGGAGCAGAGGAAGTACTAAAATGCATGAAACATCAACTCTTATTGGAATTCTATGCCCAAGGAAGCAAGAGGCTGCCCCATTGAATATATTTAAGACAGATTTTTGAAGAATAAGATGGCACAGTGGTTAGTGCAGCGCTGTTGCAGCGCCAGCGATCAGTACCGGGCATTCAAATCAGGCTGTCTGTAAGGAGTTTGTAAGTTTTCTCTCCTTGTCTGCTTGCGTTTCCTCCAGTTTCCTCCCACTGTCAAAACATACAGAGGGTTGTAGGTCATCTGGGTGCCACGGGCTCGTGGGCCAAAAGGGCCTGATAATGTGCTGTATGTCTAGATTTTTTTTAAAATAAAAATTAAAAGGTTATGTGGAGCAGAGTCCACAAAGATCAGCCACAATTTTATAAAATAGCAGAGCAGGCTTTTTGGGGCATGTGGATACTTCTGCTCCTATTTCTTATGTTCTTGTATTCTACATAAATTATAAAAGATGGGAGACCAACTTTAGTTTAAAAAAAATCCAAAGATCGATTAAATAAAATCTCTTACTAAGCAGCTGGTAAATCCAATAAATAATACATTATTCTGGTATCAAAAATGTTCTCAATCTACAACTTTATTTTGCTTTTAAAATTATAAAATACAAAGAGCTCCCTAAAGAGATAGACAATTTACATTACTTACAGATGTACAGCATGGCCAGAAACCCATATGAATTATACTATTTGAACTTAGACAAAGGATACAATCTTTTTAAGCTTTCTTCAGATCATTTTCCATTTTCAAAAATATTAATTAAACTAGTAAAAGAATTGATTGATATTGTTGATCATTTCCATGCCTTCATTTTTAGGTAATTCTTCTGTGAATAAAACAAATACAGGTATTTAAGCAACCAAGAATACTTTGTAATATCCACATTAGGACATAACAAAATGAAGGAAATTTCACACTCTACCAAATTTAGTGTAATCACAAAGTAACAGCACAAATTACTAGGAAACATTTTTTAATATTACAAACAACTAAATCTTGAAATGTGACAGGTATTTACTGTTGATAAAATACCCCTACTACTCTATCACAGATTATTTCATGCCAAAAATAATCATACAGCCTGTCACATTTACATTGGCTCAATTAAAGTGAAGCCTTGGACTTGCTTTTTCCTTTGTTCATTTCCACACACTTCTCACCTTGACACTTTCCTTAGCTAGTCTCAATTCCTTGCCCTCTTCCCTACAGCCATTAATTATTTAGCTCCCTTTTAAACACTACAGGTGACTTTGCATTCACTATAACATCTGGCAGTGCATTCCAAATCCTAACCACTTTCTATGTGAAAGTTTTCCTCCTGTCACTTGGTATTTTTAGCAAACACCTTCACTCTCTGTTCCCATTTGTGAAATTTTCACTAATGGGAACATTGTTATGTACCCTATCACAGTAAATTTCTTGTAAAACCTCTCTAACCCTTCACTTCTTTCCTAAAGTGTGGCATTTGAAACTGAACATAGCCAAACCAGTATTTTATGAAGATTCACTATGACCCTTGCTCTTGTACTTTTTAAAAATATAAAGCCCATTCCCTTTGTCTACCTGCCTTTCAACTTTCAATTAGTGCAGATATCCCCAAATATTTGCTTCCCCCCCCCCACCCCCCCCACTCTTTTTAGAATTGTGCCTGAAGTTCTGAATGCTGCCATACTTTGTAATATCCACATTAGGACATAACAAAATGAAGGAAATTTCACACTCTACCAAATTTAGTGTAATCACAAAGTAACAGCACAAATTACTAGGAAACATTTTTTAATATTACAAACAACTACATCTTGAAATGTGACAGGTATTTACTGTTGAAAATCAGCTTAATTTATCAGCTGGTCTAATGATAGCTAATAGATTTATTAGTTCAGAAGCTATAAAGCTGATACTTCATCCTGCAATGAATGAATGTATTATGGTGCTCTACAACTATATGAAATTCCAGAGACCAAACTAGATCTTGCAGCTATAACAAAAAAAAACTTCAAGCCAGATCATTGATATTATTGATTAAACCATTTTCACCCAATCCCTATCCATTACCAAATAGTTAAACAAGACTAAATTCATTTTATCTATCCAACTGAAACCACTGTTGCACCAATTGTAACCAATACCTCCTTTTCCATCAGTCCAACTGCTGGTGAATATGTTTTATTGATTTAATCATGTGCGACAGACTTGTTATTATTAATCTTTAGTTTACATTTTATATTCATTTCTTAGTAAAATTTCTTTGTGAAATGAACAGGGGAAAAACACACACCTCACACATTTACGTTAGCAGATAAGAAAGGTCTTCCATAAACAAAGTGTCTGCTAATTCAAAGTCAAGCAGAAGCTATGAAAATCCTTGATAGTTCCATTGAATTGAGGGTTTGCTGAGAGAGGCACCTGTTCAAACAAACAGCCATTTGCTTCATGACCTGTGGAGACAAGTCAGAGACCATCTTTCTGAAGAAATGAAACTTTTAAACAGAAGCAGCAGGTGGTCATGAGATTACAACACTTCAAAGGAAGCCTCTTTAATAATGAACCAGATTCATCTAAAGTGAGAAATATAGTAACATTCTAAGAGAATGACTATTGTCAAGTTATTTTTGTCAAGGGAGGGACACCGAATTGGAGTAGCTTCAGAAAGGATGGCTACTTCGCTGCTTCTCTGTCAAGAAATCAGTGCTGTTGTGGCCATTTTAAATGGTCACTTTTGACTGAAAGAAAGCAAGATCATTTCTTAACCATTTTTAATAGTTACTTCGTAAAACTCCTGCCTGGGTTGTGAAAAATCACAAGTTCCATAACCTCCATGCAAGAGAGGGGAATTGTGTGGAAAAATCAATCATTCGTATGAAGAACTATTTCTCCGAATTTGTGAGTTAAGAACTTTAGAAAAAACAGATTAAAGTCCAAGTTTTAACAAAAGATTTTGAAGATTGAACATTAAATCTGAATCACCTCTTCAGAATTGTGTCTAAACTGTAGAGGTTTGGGATCTGCCACACATGCATTTGCGCATAGTGGGGTTAAGTTTAGGGTCAAGTAAATGTTATATTATTAATAGTTACTAATAAAAATTATTGTTTTGAAGATACCATATTCTTGGTGAATTTTTATTGCTGCTGGTCTTATGTTCAACACAAGGAATAAAAAATGGCTAAGACATTGAATAATATTCTGCTCATTTCACTATGGAATTTTTATGTCCGCCTGGGTGGAAGGAGAGATCTTTCATTTGCTCATTTCAAAAGGCAGCATCCCCAAAGAGCACACGATCTTCTGATAGAGCATTATTTCTCAATATTACATGAGGTTCAGCTACAATTTTGCGTTTAAACTGATGCAGAAAGCAAGAATGTAACATTTGTTATCACTGACTCAAATGGCAATACAATTGCAATATTCATATTCATAATTTGAATGCAAAAACTGGAATTAACTAAGAGAACGTCTATTGCTAAGGTAATTATTTGGATTTTGAAGTCATTCTAGGCTCGTTATTCAGTCCTGGCAAATAGCAAAAAAATTCACAAAATGATCATTCTGTCTCTCTTTCAACTCTTCCCACAGTTGTAGCCTGTCCAACATTTTCCGTCTTTATTTTGTGCTGTAACTTGCCTCGGGTTTATATGGCGAGCTCTCCACTGGCCACCGTGACAGAGGTGCACCAAAGAAGAGGTACAAGGACTGCCTAAAGAAATCTCTTGGTGCCTGCCACATTGACCACCGCCAGTGGGCTGATATCGCCTCAAACCGTGCATCTTGGCGCCTCACAGTTCGGCGGGCAGCAACCTCCTTTGAAGACCGCAGAGCCCACCTCACTGACAAAAGACAAAGGAGGAAAAACCCAACACCCAACCCACCAATTTTCCCCTGCAACCGCATCTGCCTGTCCCACATCGGACTTGTCAGCCACAATCGAGCCTGCAGCTGACGTGGACTTTTACCCCCTCCATAAATCTTCGACCGCGAAGCCAAGCCAAAGAAAGAAAGAACTTGCTTGAATATATAGATATTTTCTTAAGCATCACTGATTAGCTAGTATCAACAAATCAAGTGTCAGACGTCACTGGAAGACTTATTCATTTAAGACAGGAAGCAGATGTTGTACAACTCTGCAAATAACATTTGTTAGCAGGAGAACCCAGAAAATACCACAGGCAACCAGTGATTTACTTCATCTTCTTCATTAGCCAAATACATACTGTGTCTATAACAAAAATAATCAAATTTGGAAATAATAGTCAGGGAATCAACCAAATTTCCAAGAAAATTTCCCTTTTCATGACATCAACCTCTTGTAGGGAGCCATTTCACATCCTGCATTTGCTTCATAATTATTAATCTTCAAATCTGTACTATTCAGACAGAGTTCAAAATTTAAATTTAAGCTTCCATGTATTTTTTTTTGGTAGAACTTCAAAGTTGGAGGTGACTGGCATCATTCATTGCTCACATACACAATTCCAATAACATGTATTTGATGGTAATCAGGAACAGGCTAATTTCCTGTCAAAATTTTAGAGAATCGATTCCTAGCCCTGATGAGATTAGCTAACAATTTGCAGAGAAAAACTGAAATATGAACTCTCCAAAGCAAGTGATACTTCAATTAATCGTTCCAAGTGATTTAATCAAATGAAAACTCACAAGACAAATTGGTGCTGCCTTCAGGTCTTGTTTTCCCTGGCTTGTTTGCGGACTGTTGTGCCTTACTCTGATCATCCCCCGTCAGAAGTGCTTTTATTTCTGATGGTATCTTCCCTTGATCCATTGCTGTACACCACTGCTTGTACTACAAATCAAACAACACCATGTAAGCTTCAAACAGGTGCAGAAAAGAATCTCTGCAAGTTAGTTTTAGGATGGCAAAAAAAAAAAAATTTGTTAACAGGAGAACCTAGAAAATACCACAGGCAACCAGTGATTTATTTCATCTTCTTCATTAGCCAAATATATACTGTGTCTATAACAAAAAAAATCAATTTTGGAAATAAAAGTCAGGGAATCAACCAAATTTTATTGGTAGTTTGTCACGGGGCCATTTACAAATTGTTCTGAAAGATTGGTGAAAACTACCAAAACTTTGTCTCCAATATTATTAAGAAGGAATTTGCCTAAAAAAGCAAGTTTGAAAAAGAAAGCCACAAGGGTAACATGATTAGCATAGCAGTGAGTGTAACGCACTTATAGCACCAGCGACCGGGAACAGAGTTCAAATCCCGTGCTGTCTGTAAGGAGTTTGTATGCTCTCCCCATGTCTTTCCTCTGGATGCTCCAATTTCATCCCAATATTCAAAAGCATACTGGTGGTTGTCCAATTGGGTAGCATTGGCTCATGGGTCATAAGGGCCTGTTATTGTGCTGCATGTCTAAATTTAAATTTAACTCAAATTATAATATTTTATTAAGCATCTTTAACAGAAAAAGTAAAACCATGGTCTTCTCTAAACAATACATATTTGGGGGTGGGGATTGAACACAATTTACAACAATAAATGCATACTGTATTTACATACACTGGTGAAGTATCAGAGTAAGTCCATTCATTAACATTTTCACACACCATTTCTAACTCTTCTCTCAAAGCACAAATTGCTCTCTCTCTTCTGGATACAAGTTCTTCCAAATATTGGTAGCGCAACTTCTTCCTTGCTCGACATTCTCGAGCACTCTGGCGACTTCTCTCGAGCTTTGCTTTTAAATCAATTTTAGCAGGTTTACGGCCTCGTTTTCCAGGTTTTCCAGGTTTCTTCACTTTACTTCCCACGACCTTCACAAAGAAAAATAAAATAGTTTTATTTCTTACAATAACAAAAGAGCGTGAGGAATTGGAGGATGAGCAAGCCTCTGAAGCCTGATCCATTGTTCACATGGATAAGATCATCTACCTCAATATCACTTCTCTGCGGTCTCAACATAATGCTAATAACCAGAAATCTATCAAATAGCTCAATTTAAATGTTAATCTTTGAATGCAATAATCCTACACTGATTGAGAATGCCAAAGATATACCAGTGTCATATGAAGAATTCACTCCTTAATTTAGACCTAATATTTCTGTTATGCCTAGTTCTAGTCTTGCCAGCCAGGAGCAAATCCTCCGCACATCTATTTTGTCAACCTCTAAGAATATTGTATGTTTCAATGAAACCACATCTCAATTCTTCTAAGCACTAGAAAAAAAGAGTACCATCTACTCAATTGCCCCTCATTTGACAGACCTGCTATCCCATGGACCAGTCTAGTGAATCTTTGCTCCAATTCCTCTAAAGCAAATATTCTCTTTTTAGGTAGGGAGCTGAAATTGTACACAATGCTTCCAGGTGCAATATAACCAAGGTAGCAAGACACTTTCACTCTCATGATAAATCCTCTTGTAACACAGGCCAAAACATTGGCACTGTCAATTATATTCCCATTTGCCCACTGCACCCCATGATAATTTTCAGTGGTCTGTTCCAAAGTACTAGCATCCTTTTACATGTAGACATTTTCCAGTCTTTCACCATTAAATCTCCTTTTTCCCCTCCAAAAAATGCTTAATCTCACTTCCCCTCTCAACAACATCACTTTCTATCACATTGTCCAATCACTTGTCCGTGGTCCCTTACATTCAGCCTAATAGCCTGAATAGGACTGAGAAACAATCTGATCTTGGAAGCTAAGCAGGCTCAGGCCTGGAGACTGCTGTAGGTTTCTGTGAGGGGCACTGGGCAGAGTGGCAACTCTGTCTGCCTCCCAGTAGATAAAAGTTAAAGAATTTCATGCATGCCAATAATGGAACCTTTTACTTTTACCTTGATCATGACTCACATTTCCACAGAGTTCCAGGTCATCAATAAACTTGGAAATGTTACATTTAGTTGCCATCAACAAATCGTCAATTTGAAATAATTCAATTACATTAATGCAAATTCATCACACAATTCTAAAACCTCACACATTCATTTAGTGACTGCTTTTTCCACTCACCTACCACCTTACTAACCACAGAGCACCTATGGTATCTAGAGGGAAAGAGAAAGGGACAAAGATAGAGGAAAGGAGACAGAGGGAGAGGGGAATGGCAAGGAGACCTGGGGGCTAACAGAAACTGGAGCTGTCAATGTTAATGACCTCTGGTTGGAGGGTTGCCAGACAGAATATGAGGTGTTGTTCCAAGTTCCCTCATTGGGGTGGTGTTGTAGGGATTACTTAAGGTGGTCTAAGTGGGGAAAGAAGGTTGTGAACCATTGATTTAGGCATATCGAAGGTAATAACTCGTATTTAAATATCTAGAACCATACAAGATATCCATGAATGGGAGCTATAGTGTTGACGTTTTATTCCTGATGCAGGGTGTAGACTTTAGGGGGTCATTACCCCGGTATCCCCTCTGTCAACTTACCTTACTCTCATCCATGCTGCGCAGCTCACTCCTCTCCAATCGCCACTCCGAGGCAGCGAACGGCCGGCTCGGACCCCGGTCACAGGCGGCGAATGGCCGGTGGAGGTCCAGGTGCAAGTTCGGCCCTCACTTCCGGCTCGCGGGCGGGGCGCGTCAGGGTCAGGGCCGGTCCTGGCTGTACTCGCGGCTGGTGGCCTCGAGTCCAACATCAACTCTCCCAGCCAGCCGTGGTGACAGAACGCTGCTCTAAATGCGCATGCGTGCAGAGGTGTCATCACCCGAAGACGGAAGACGTCATCAAGACTCGCCGCCCAATCCTGCTCTTCGCCTTCTCTGCCTGACGTTCATTGTGATCTGATGTCGAAGTTCAAGGTTTATTTTTTATTGTCATGTGAACAAAGCAGGAAATGTAATATTACACGAAATTCCCTTTAGTCCACTGCAGTGGTTCTCAACCTTTTTCTTTCCACTCACAGACCACTTTAAGTAAACCCGATGACAAAGTGATTACTGAGGTGGTATGAGTTGGGGGGGGGGGGGGGGGGGAATGGTTGCGACCCCTGCTCTAGACCCAATGGTTACTGAAATATTTTGCTTGAGAAAAATTGTCATTGGCCCTTTTCCTTCAGAGTTATGAAACCGTCCACATAAGGTATGATTAGGAAGCCCTCTCGTATCCCGGTTCTGATACCTGGTATTGTGGTGCGCTGCCCATCAGAGGCAAACACACAAAACCAAAAGACTGCACAACAGGCTTTATTCGACGTAAACTTCCACAGACTCAGATGTGAGGAGAGCTGCTGTAAACTCTTGAGAATGTCTTCGAAGGGCCGGCTCAGGCTAATATCCTGGAGGGTGATTGACACCCGACTGGGTGGAGCTTGGTCTATTCAGGTCGGTTGATTGACAACCGGCTAGGTGTTGTTTTGTCCCCATGCTCTCCTGCAGGTACAGAGGTTGCCCCCTGCAGTAGGCCAGTGGTCTACCACCACAGGTATTCTTTGGCTTGGCTTCGCGGACGAAGATTTATGGAGGGGTAAAAGTCCACATCAGCTGCAGGCTCGTTTGTGGCTGACAAGTCCGATGCAGGACAGGCAGACACGGTTGCAGCGGTTGCAGGGGAAAATTGGTTGGTTGGGGTTGGGTGTTGGGTTTTTCCTCCTTTGTCTTTTGTCAGTGAGGTGGGCTCTGCGGTCTTCTTCAAAGGAGGTTGCTGCCCGCCGAACTGTGAAGCGCCAAGATGCACGGTTTGAGGCGATATCAGCCCACTGGCGGTGGTCAATGTGGCAGGCACCAAGCGATTTCTTTAGGCAGTCCTTGTACCTCTTCTTTGGTGCACCTCTGACTCATGGCCAGTGGAGAGCTCGCCATATAACACGATCTTGGGGAGGCGATGGTCCTCCATTCTGGAGACGTGACCTACCCAGCGCAGTTGGATCTTCAACAGCATGGATTCGATGCTGTCGGCCTCAGCCATCTCGAGTACTTCGATGTTAGGGATGAAGTCGCTCCAATAAATGTTGAGGATGGAGCGGATACTGTGTGGTCTACCACCACAGGTATACTTTCAGCAAATCTCCCCAGCCTGGTGTAAGTCCTGTGACCGCAGTGCCAGCAGCCTGCATCACACTTGGGTACCTCGCCTCGAGTGGCCAACAGCCTGACACCTGTGGGTTCTTCAGCCTCAGAGCCTCTCACCGGTCTGCTGTGAAAATCACTGTCCCGTTGGTCATCTCCTCTGCTTCCTTTTTCTGGTCTGCAACCCCTTGTTGCCCTTGCATATCATAGATGCCGCCATCTTGGGCCAGACCGGGTGGTCATGGGATTTTAAAATAAATCACCGTTGGCTCCTTTGGCAGGCCATTTAAGGCCTGTACAGAGCTGACAACAGTTGGACAGGGCAGTTGGACTCTGCACCAGTGGCAGGGCTGCCATTGTTTTTAATTCTGAGTCCTGGTGGGGGAGAATTCCATGGATGAGACCAGATTGTATCAGAGTCTGATGACGATGTTGTGGCCATTGTTGCCAATGATTGCAATTTACGATTCATCTCCAACTCATCTGATGGAGGAGTGTTTTCCAAAATGAATCCTACTCACATTATTTTGGATTGTTCACTAATGCCTAAAGAACATTTATAAGATGTTAACTTCACTTTTTGCATTTGTTTTGAGGTTTAAGAGGCCATGAATCCTCAATTGCTATCCTACTTGGTGACTCCTCTAAATACTTTCCACCGTCTTTCTGATCAAATGCAAGTGAAATTTGACATTACGCACTCAAGCTATAAATAAGAATATTGCATCAAAACATAAAAACGGCCAATGCTGGAAGAAATCCGAATTAAAAATACAAAATGCTGGAAACACTCAGCGACTGAGGCAACACGTGGAAAGAAACCAAGGTAACGTTTTAGATCTGTCCTTTCTTCAGGAAGATATTATTACTATTACCAAGATATCTATGTGCATTTTCAATTCTGGGCATCACTGGCTAAGAATGCCCATTCCAAATTGTCCTCTGGGCTTACATGGGACAATCTATCTCTGAACTCATCACTTCCAGTCACCTCCCTTCCACGGCCTCCAATCTTACTGTTTACCAACCTTGCACTGAGAGTTATATCATCAGTATCCAAAAGAACTGCTGGAATGTATCTGTTCATTAGTTCTTTAGAGAATGCTGAATGTGATTTTAAGTTCATTAACATGATTGACTCTTAGTTGCATCTTCAATTCTTGGGCAATTAGAGGTTGACAATAAATGCCACTGCCTCATGGATGCAGTTGGCAGAGTCATGTCTTTTCTCTTCATCTGCCTGGACAATATCATGGTAGCAAGCAAGACTCTTGAGGGGCACATCTCACATCTTCGCCAGCTTTTCTACCAACTTGCTGAGTTTGGCCTCACCATCAACCCAGCAAAGTGCCAGTTCGGCCTCAAGGAAATCAGCTTCTTGGGGCACAGAATCACCAAGGACAGCACCACTTCTTTACTTGACAAGGAGAAGGCTACACGATAGTTTGCCAGACCGACAACTCTGAAGGGGATGCAAGAATTCATGGTCATGGTGAATTTCTACAAGAGGTTCATCCCTGCCCTCGAGCACCCACTCTTTGTGTTAATGTCAAACTCCAAGAGAGTACTCGAGTGGACTGACGAGGAGCAGGCCACTTTCCAGAAGACCAAGGAGCTCCTGGCTGCCACCGTGATGCTTGTCCACCCACGCATAGTTGTGCCCACAGCCCTCACTGTACACCTCTGACTCTATGGCTCAATATGACAAAAACACTATTTACAAATTTGCTAATTAGCACTCCCTTAGTAGTGAGCTGTATAAAAAGGAACAATATGTCAACATACAGGAGGGAGATTGAAAACATGGCTGAATGCTGTACTAACAGCATCCTCTCACTCAAAGTCATTAAAACCAAGAAGATGATTGTAGACTTTAGGAAGGGAAAACCAAAGGTATATGATCCAGTCATTATTGGGGTCAGAGGTAGAGAGGGTGAGCAAATTTAAATTCCTGGAATCATCGAGGTCCTTTCATCGACCCAACATACTAATGCCATCATGAAGAAAGCAGAATTTTGTGGAGATTCGGTATGACGTTGGAAACCTTGGCAAACTTCAACAGATCTGTAGTGGAAAGTGTGCTGACTGGTTGCATCTCAGTCTACTATTGGTGCATCAATGCCTCTGAGTGGAATGACCTGAGAAAGGTAATGGAGCCAGACCAGTACATCACAGGTAAAACTCTCCCCACCTTCAAGAAAATCTACATGCAGTGCTGCTGTCAGAGAACAGCAGGAACAATCAAGTATCTGCACCACACAGGACATGCTCTGTTCCCCCTACTGCCATCAGGAAAGAGATTTTGGTGCCACAAAACCTCCAGGTTCAGAAACAGTTGTAACCCTCCTCCATCAGACTCTTTTCCAATAGACTCAACAAGAGACTCATTTCAGGTCTCTTATTTTGCACATTATTTATTACTGATATATTTTTAATGTATTGCACAGTCAGTTTGTTTACATTTAATTCTTTGCTTACATTTCTCTCTTTTGTATATGAGTACAGTTTACAGTTACCAAGTAGTAGAAATTCTATCTGGTCTGCAGGAAAAAAGAATCTCAGGGTTGTATGTGTTGTCATGTATGAAATCTAACAGTAAATTTGAATTTTTGAACTTTCAACCTAATTCCTTTGCTGTTGTTGGTTCTAAACCATGAGAGACCTTATGCATACACATTTTCTATCAACTATGTGAGCATTATCTGGAAGGACAGCAGTAATTCAGGAAGATCACTTACTGGCAGTTTCTCAAATGCACCAAGGGTTAGACAATAAAAGCTGATCTTGCCATTGATGGTGGCAACTGAAAAATAAATTTTTACTGAAAGAGAAGAGCAATCCCTATGGGAGAATGTAATGAGGAAATACTTATTTTCTAACCCCAACCACAATAAAACAAATGTTAGTAATCAAATTTTAATAATAGAAAATGATGGAAGTTGCAGAAATGGTGATAATGGACAAAATGAGTAAACATTCTCAACCTGACACTAGTTTTGTCAGCTTTATAAATGGTCACAGTTATTCAATCATTCAACTCATCTAACAGAATGGTTTCTTTTTGTGATAGTACAGATTCTATCACCAATGTGTGTTTGTACAGATTGTAGAGTAGGGTGACTGTGATTGGCTGAGAGCGTAACCACGCCTACTGGCAGGTCTTAAAGGATTGCTCCTAGCCAGACCAGATCATTCTGGACTGGTTGACCAACATGTGATATGCTTCAGTCTTCTAGTTTGGATCAACAAGTCTTTGGTTCTTTCGACACGCTCTACACCTTTATAATTTTGAACTGGTTAAGATTGCTTTTAAAGCTGCGTCTTAGTAATTTTCTATAATCATATGAAACACTGATGTACTAATAATGAACTAAATTGCTTCCAGACTAATAGCCCTCTCTTATTTATTACTCTACATTGTTTTATAAAACTGATTTTTTTAATTAATCAGTCAATAAACAACAATGTATTTTAAATGTCTTTTTATTAAAAATAGAGGGGCTTGAGCCTTTCCTATTGCGAACTGGTGGGTTTTGCTGCAGAATTGTATTACAGACTCCAATTCTTTATCTACACCAGAATACTGGGCATTTCCTACAGCTCTTCATTCCATAGCTTTTCATTCCTTCATGTTTCTTTCTTTAATTGCCCTAACAATTTTTATGTCGCTTTGTTTATGTTCTTAGTTCCCCATCATACACATTTTCTATCATCTATGTGGCTATATCTCAAGCTTATTCACATGAAAACCCGAGCATCATCCTTTGTCCTATCCATCCCTCTTCTACCCACTGCTGAATATTTCCCTCATTTTCTATGTTCATTCATTTTCCTATCTGTTGTGTTCATTTATGAGGTATATTCTCATACTAGATAGGGATATCAATTTTTTTTTAAATTATCCCCATTTGTAATTGCCATTGATAAGGTGATCATGTGCCACCTATCCTGAAGTACTGGACTTCTAGTGGTAGGGAAGTTCCAGAACTTAGCTTTAAAGTTGTTGAAGAAATAACAGCCAAATTTTGAAGTCAGGATGTAGGGAATCTTGTTGATGCCATTTCAGTTTCCCCGAAGTGTGAGGAAGTGTAAGTTTAATGTGGTGATTAGAGTACCAATCAAGCAGACTGCCTTGTTTTTTGTGAGTTTTGGAATTGTGCTTTTCAGGGTGAATGGAGTGTGTTCTATAAGACCCCTGTAGATAATGGAAATGCTTTGAAAAATAAGAATGTTAATCGTTCCCTTGCCTCAGAAGTACTCTTCAGATTTCAGATTTATTGTAATGCAAAAAAACTGTACACAGCATACACATGTAAACAAATAAATTTTATAAACTGTGCAATACAGAGAGAAAAAAAAAAATGCAAAAGTAAGAGTCTTTAAATGTCCCTGATTGAGTTTGTTGTTGAGGAGTCTGGTGGTAGAGGGGTAGCATCCGTTCCTGAACCTGATGGTGCGAGACTTGCGGCACCTATGCCTCCTTGCACCTATACGATGAAATATGTGTGGTCCAGATAAGCTTGTTTTCAACAGATAAGGAGGATTTGAAATAGCAGTGCTGATATATGTTCAGAGGATGTGGAAAACTATATTGGTGAAGATTTTAATTGGTTAATCCTATAAAGAAATTATTATTATTTGTGGGACAGACTGATTTATTGTCTGAAAATTCATTTATATTGGAAAATGTGCAGTCATCAACAAACATCCTTATTTCTGTCTTTATAATGAAGGGATCATTGATGAATGAAATGAAGAGAGTGGGCCTAGTGTATTGCTCTGAGAAAATTTGTTCTGAGGTGAAAATAGTCATCAATGGCCTTAGTCACCTTACAATATACTAGTGATTATCTAGCCTGCTGAGAGCTTTGTCTTTAATTTCCACACTTATATTGTCGAACACCACTCTTGTCCCACCTGTGGTATTCAACTCTCTTGTTCATTCAGGAAAGCTCAAATTTTGTTATTATCTTGTGATTGCTGAATATAATCTCAAGATTTCTCAGTGTCTCTTAGACTTCTTGGAATCAGAACCAAATTATTTGCACAAATTAACAGTTTTAAATGAATTCAAATACATTTATTATGTGGCACAAAAGTCACTTTATCAAAAAATATAAATTTGTAAAAGCACATTTTCCTGTAAGTACAGCCATATTTCCTTACAAATGAAAACCAAATTTATGTTTTACATCCAAGGATGTTCAAAATATGGGTTTGGGTAGAGGGATGGAAGAGTGGGAAGGGTTGGGAAGACCAAATTATACAGTACTATCATTACTGCAAGGGCTTAAGGCATTTGAGCAGATCGTAAAAATAATCAGTTTCACAAATGAAAAACAAAGCAAATAGCAGTATAATGTACTGTTATTCACAGCATGTACTTTCATTTGTAAATTTGGCATGTGAACAAAAGACTATTATTATGGCTTCGCCGATGACAGAGGTAGAGGATCAGTGGGCAGGTCATTTGAAATTCATGAAATGCTTACAGCATCATATGTGCCTAGTTTTGATTTTATTTAGCCGCACGTTTTTATTCTATGAAAGAATCTAGGTTGTTTTCACAAAGTATTGCTCATTCTCAAAGGGCAAGTAAATCAATTCATGGTCTCACAAATATCTTGTTACATTCAGTTCTTCTTTAGCCCACATCAAGAAATATGCCTTGTAAACAAGAAATATGCCTTGTTTTGCATACCTTTTGTTTGCTAACACTTGCTTTAGTCTTAATATTGCAGACATTAATTGTTCTAGAATATTACAAATATTTATGGCGTGTTTAGAGAGTACTTATATGTCCATTCTGGATGGTAATTTTCAACATCTTTGCAAGAATATTTATAGAAAGTTTGAGGAAAAAGATTAATAAAATGCAGAACATTAATATTGGGTTAACAATGTGAAGAAAAATCTCAGATAAGGGATAATCATTGATTTTATTTTAGAGGGAATATGAGGCATGTTCAGATTGTAAGATCATGAAGATATTTTACTGGTGCGAAAGAAACTACAGAAAGGAAATAGCTAAACATAAGATAACTATCTAGAAAAAAAATTATGAAAACTATTTTCAGACATACAGAAGATTAAAATTTCATACTGATGGAAGCAGCAGTTTGGGTGGATTCAGGCAATGTTCAATGGTTGAGGTAGCCAGTGTAGTTAAAGAGTGTGTATGTAATTAGAAGTTCATCTCAAAGTAAAATCCCAAATTAAAAAATTACCAGTTTGGGTTATCGTCAGATACCAAAGAGAAGAAAGAAACTTGTGGCCAGAAATGGAGTTGGGGCTTTGATTTTACTAATATTTCTCCCAAAAAAATCTGGGCATTCAATACAGCTTGTAGATGAAAAATGTGGCTGTTACAAGCCCAAAAGACCACAAAATCCAGCAGCAATAGATATTCACCATGACAAATGGTTACTTAAACAAAAGTCATTTAATATTTATCTTTAAACATGAAAACAGAATCAAACTTTAACTTATCTTTATTTACTTAACTAAACTCAACTTAACCCCCTTTTAATTCTAAGCACACGTGTATATAAATAACCATAACCTTATAACCGTTTACAGCACTGAAAAAAATGTGTGTGTAAATTTAAGAAAAGTTCTTTGGTTCTTTGGTTCAATCTCACTTCTCATTTTTCCAGGGTCTCTGGTTGCAGGTAATTCTTATACTGTGCACAGAATTTAACCAGTTCACCAGGCTTTGGTGCTTGAAAGGTAAATGTTTACCGCTCAGGAAGGTTCTTTGGAGGTTTGCAGAGAGAGATTTGTTGTTCCATGATTTCCACAACTGAGGTACCATCATTAGTCACCTCAATGTCTTGCTGGTGAAACTTGCTCCATCAGGGTTCTACAGATGATAACCTCTTTCTTTCAGGCTACTACAGAGTTCCTTTCTGTTCCCCTTATTCAAAGAGAAACATCAGACAGATAGCACTTCCAGCCATCCGCCGCTCTGCAGCTTTCAGTTTCAGTTCCAACAAGCTTTTCCTGCTTGCTTCAGCTGTGACTCTTCAGTCTCTCTCTCTCTCTCTCTCTTCATCTTCCAACTGCTAGAAAACCCATGTGACTCTCTCTTGCAAACCCCCCCCCCCTCCCTTCTCCAGCAAACAATAAGAGTTAGTCTTTTGCTCCCATCTGTTGTCTGTGCACTTTGCAGAAAGGTCAGAAGCCTTGTAAAAATGTTCAACCCAGATGACCTGTCTCCAGTTCATTCATTTGATGACATCATTTCAATTAGCAGCTACTTGTGAAATGTGCATAGCATTCTCCATAGTTTCTGTAAAGTCCACTGAATATGAATTCTTCAGTATTTCAAATAAGATCTGTTTTAAAATGTGTGTATGTATGTAACCTACTCTAATTTTACCAATTATCTCCCATTATCTCTAAATATATATTCCATTACAGTGGCAAATTAGAAATTTGAAACTGTGAAGGAATTATAATTATTTTTTTTTAAATCCTCTTACAATTCCTACAATTAGAAATCCTTATGGCTAATGGTTTTATATTCTGTGTGATCATGATAAGGAGATTTTGAGGTTTGCGTCAACAGGTGATGCAGGAAATTTAAAATATGCTGGAAACACATTAAATTTTAATAATGCTGGAAGCATTAAAAGTTGAGCAACATCTGTGGAGAAAAATAAAAGGACAATATTTGAAAGTAATGATCTGATATAATTAATCAACTTCAGCAATTAACTGTCTCCCTCTCCACAAATGCTGCTTGTCCTCTGTTATAACAACAGTATGCATCTGTATTTCATTTATATCATCTAATTGTTGGGTTTATTCTGAATTAGAGCCTCATTTCATAGGGCAGTACTTTGTTGCAGGGGTTTTCCTGATTCTTAACAATGGTGCAATCACAAAGAAGGCTTGCCAATGGTGGTGTTTGAGGTGGTTCAGTGTGTCTCTCGTAAACTTCTACTGGTGTATCTGTGGGCAACCCGAGCTTCAGATCCAAACCTCCAATGTGATCAGAAAGCCCTCAGTCTCTGAGGCCCATCGGGACCCCTTCTTGCCTTCAGGACCCTCTCGAATCCCAAGACCGAAATCGAGTTCCCATGAGCCAGTCTCCAGCAGCTCACAGCTTGTGTGAGTTATTTGACCAGGTCACCAACAGCCATGGTCAACTTCCTTTCCATTTTGGCATTCCATTGAGTCTATTCTCTTTGTAACTCTGATCCACACTTCATTCACCACTAAGAACACAAGTCCTCGGGGTCCACAAAATACATCGTATGTAGCAACCTTCCTGGTGGTGATACTGTCCCTCTTAGACCTCCGAACGTTTTGGTGAAGATACACCCATCTAATACAGGTAATGTGCATCCTCTCACTGTGTTGCAGGTGATTGATAAAGTTCATACTATAGGTAGTCATTGCTACAAAATATGAACCTTACTGCTGTTTGATTGCATTAATTTGATCAAAAATTGACTAAAATTCTACCCTGCTTAGAATGAAAGACTACAGAGCCACACATCAAAGGATGCTGAACGTAGTCATTGTCTTTTACAAACAAGATTAATCTAAGGGCATACTTTATCTGAATACTACAGTTCATCTGCAAAGTTTCAACAGTATAGGAACTTTTCAAGGCACTGATACATCCAGAGCGCTGCCTCATCAAAGCAACCTTTCTCCGACAATTGATAAACGTGTTAAATTGGGTTAGAATGCATAACCTTAAAAGGAATAAACTTATGGATAGGAGGGACATCATGTAGAGAGGTATTGGGTCAATCAGTTGTTACAACATGATTCTTTTATTTATTTTTTAAGAAGTTGCTCACAGGCATACCATTGGCAACGAGCAAATTACAGATCAATTAGATGCGGAAACACCAGGGTGAGTTGTGTTTGGAATCAGAGTTAAAACTAATTATATGTACAATTTGGTTATGAATGGAAATTAGATTAGTAAGTTTGCATGCGACTTGAAAATTAATGATGGTGTTACTAGTGAGCATAGACGGATGACTTTTAATCCCAAGAAGAATAACGAACCCCTTTGGAAGAACTAGTAAGGCACACATGACAAACTCTGGCCCGCAAGATCATTTCAAAAATGTATTAGAGGTGGCCCACTGGCCGCCGCGCCAGTATAGCGCATGCACAGCTAATACTATAAATCCCAGAATGCATTGGCGTCAGCCCGCTAATCGCCCCCACCTCCTCTGTTTACGTTGCAGGGTCTCACCGTGGACTCTGGTTTTGGGGCCTGGCCGGTGTCATCAGGGGAAGCCAAAGCCGCTTCCCAGCGCCCGGAACCGGAAGCCTCGGGCCTGACCTCGCCAGGACCGTTGCCCACTCCCCCTCCCTGCTGCAGGCCGACCCGCGACTCACGGTGACGGGGCCGCTAATCCGCCGAGATTCCCCCGCACTGTCGTGTCCCCCCGCCCGCCCCCCCCCCCCCACCGCAGTGCGGCCTGGCCGGTGTCAGGGGAAGCCAAGGCCACTTCCCAGCGCCCGGAACCGGAGGCCTCGTGCCTGACCTCACCAGGACCGTTGACCACTCCCCCTCCCTGCCGCAGGCCGACCCGCGACTCACGGTAACGGGGCCGCTGATCCGCCGAGATGCCGCCCTGCAGCGAGAGCCGATGCCCCCGCACTGTCGTTGTCCAACCCGATCGCCCGCAAACCCCGCCCTCCCGCACACAGGCCTGAGTAAGTATTATGAACTTTAATCTCAGGATAAAACTATCTTTCAATAGTTTCATGTCACAGTGATAAATATATTCCTGGTTAAAAATGGTCCTGCACCTGGATACAAGCTCATTAGGCATAAAACTTGAAAAGTGTGTAAATCAAAGGATATCAGTACCAATGGAAAAAGGGCATGGCAAATAACCCTGCTAGAGTTCATGCCCACAATCAGTCACCCATTTGATTGTTTCAGGAATCATGTTATTCTCCCACATTCTCAATAGCCCTCAGATTTTACTATTCGACAGCACACTAGCAACATTTGACAAATCCTCTATAGAGAAATATTATTTATTGAATATTTTATTTCTCATTTGTTAATGCTTCTGGAAAGAGTTTATCCAAAACTATTATTAAACATTTATTTTAATAAGAAAAAGTTTAACATTACATATGTTGAAAGAAGAGAAAACATGCAGATGTTGTTGAAAATTTTCAATAAATATTTAGTTCGGCCCTTGACTTAGTTCAAGTTTTTAATTTTGGCCCTCCGTGAATTTGAGTTTGACACCCCTGTAGTAAGGATTAGACATAAACAATGAATGGTGGTGTCCAAGGAGCTTTGGGGAACAGAGGAACTTTGGTCTTTAGGTCCAAGGAACCCAGAAGGTGGCAGCACAGATTGATAAGGTGGTGAAGGTGTCGTATGAAATACCTGACCATTAGTTGGGGCATCAAATACAAGAGCAGGAGGTTATGGTACATCTTTATAAATCATTGGTTAGGCCACAGCTGGAGTATCACGTGTAGTTATTTGGCCACAAAATAAGAAGGTTAATCTTGCATTGGAGAGGGCGCAGAAGAAATTCATCTGGATGTTGTCTGGGATGAATATTTTATTTTTGAGGGGAGACTGGGGTCACTTTTTAAAAATTCCCTTGGAGCTGATGAAGCTCAGAGGGAACTTAGTTACTTCTAAATAAGCCCTGAAAGTGATCTCTGAGAAAATAAAAATAAATATTTGCCACAAGTGATTCTGAAAAAGGTGGATACTTTAAAAATAACACCCATTTTTACTTTGTAACTAGGTGGGTACACATTCTTATAAAGTTATTTGAAATAGCTTTTGTGAAAAATTAGCCAATTGAATGTAAAATTACATAATAATGAGGTTAAGTCACTGAAGAATGTAGTCTGCAAAACTTACAAGAGAGACCAATGGTTCTCATCCTTTTTCTTTCCACTCACATACCACTTTAAGTAATCCCTATGCCATTGGTCTGATTGTTTAAGGTGGTATGTGACTAGGAAGGTTGAGAATCTCTGCTCAAGACCCAATTGTTACTGAAATATTTTGCTTGAGAAAAATTGTCATTGGCCCATTTGCTTTGGAGTTATGAAACCATGCTCATAACGAATCAATTAGGTACGGTTAAAATAGTGGTTTTCAAACATTTTCTTTCCATTCACATACTACCTTAAGCAATCCCTTACTAATCACAGAGCACCTATGGCTTAGGGAATACTTAAGGTGGTATATGAGTGGAAAGAAAAAGGTTGAGACCCGCTAGGATAACAACATTTCAATAAATCTCCAACGATAACTAATTTCTGCCATCTCAGCAACACGACATGTAATTAACAATAATGAATGATCTGACAGAATCCTACTCTTATACTCAGCCTGTCCAACTTGACCCTGCAAATGTGCTGATAACAGAAAAAAATCTATTCTTGAAAATTAATCATGACGTGCAGAATAAAATGAAAAATCCTTTTCAGTCAGATTCATCTGTCTCCATATTTCCACTAAATTTAAATCACTCATCAACTCAGTTATTCTTTTTGCCATTTTGGTTTTCTTCACAATTTTTGGAGATGTATCCAACAATGGATCCAAACAACAACTAAAGTCCCCTCCTACTATAATATTCTCATTTGATTGATTCAAATACAGAAATGCATCAGTAATAAATTCTACATCATCTTCATTCGGTGCGTACAAATTCATCAAAGTCCAAGCCTCTGCAAATAGTTTACAGTTAACCTTTAAAACCCTACCTGCATTAGCAGAAAAAGATTCTAAAGTGAAAGGGACCTTTTTAATATATCAAAATTGCTACTCCTCGAGCCTTGGAATTAAAAGAAGATGCAATCAAATGTCCAATCCTGTTTCAACTTCAAATGTTCTTTCTCCGTCAAATGAGTCTTGTAAAAATGCGATGTCCACCTTCATCTTTTTAATGTAGTGCAACACACGTTTCCTTTTTATCGGATGATTAATCCCTTTAACATTAAATGTCATGAAATTTAATTTACTCATTCCCTTCTGAATGGCACCCAACACAACAAACACTTGCACAAAGTATAAGCTCAAAAAAAACCCTTAAACTACCAATATAGAAAATAAAATTTTAAAAACCCTGTATATATAAAAAAACACTTAGGTGGTACCTCCTCTATTATCCGGGTGTGGTCAAAACCACCAGTGGCAGATGACTTTGAAAGATGCAGAGTAATCCACTCCACCAATAACAAAACAAAAAAAAACTTTTCCATGTTTAAACAATCATTCCACAGCTTCCATGGCACCAGCAACTTGACTATCATCTCCAATCTCAATCAATTTCTGCTCCTCCACCTTCTTCCTTCTATTTCCATTCCCATTCTTCTTTGGAGATCCCTGTGATTTTGATTGTTTCTGCAACTCAGAACTATGTGAATGATTTGGTAAAAAGTTAGCAAATGTCAAAGCTTCACTCTCATCCTCAAAAAACTGAGCCTGAAAATGACCATAAAACACTTTCAACACCGCTGGGTATCTAAAAGCAAATCTGTAACCCTTCTTCCATAACACCGCCTTTGCTGGGTTAAATTCTTTAAGTCTCCTTATAACATCCTGTCTCAAATCAGCATGAAAAAAAACACCTTAAACATCGAATAAGAACCATTCATGGAGGTTGGTCTGGGAAAGGTTTTCGCCGTATCGCCCTATGCGCTCTATCCAATTCTAACCCTTCCGGAAACACATCTTTTCCCAACATCTCAGGTATCCGTTTCCAAAAAAACTTCACCAGATCCGTCCCTTCTATATCCTCCGGCAGTCTTAATATCTGAACGTTGTTACTATGATTCTGGTTCTTCAATGAATTGGTTTTCATCAAAGATTCTCACTTTTGCACATCCCAGCCCATGATCCAATGTTCCACATAGTCCATCCTGTCTGTCTATCTTTAACACCTTGTCATTGCCCGCTTAATTTCTTTAAATTCGTCTTGCGCCGTATCCACTGCTTGCAGACATTTAATTACATCTTTTTTAATTGCAGACACTTCTTCATAGATATTAGCCATTTTCCCTCTCAATTCAGTCAGTTGGGTCTTATTGTCCCTAAATCCCTGCGTAACCTGTGCAGCCATATCGTCCTACGCATAAAATCTTCAGACAAAGATAATATAGTATCTCCTTCCACAGTTTTAAAAGTCTAAAAGAGGAGATGCCTTTAAAAGGGGAGATTTTAACAAGATAGTTTTTAAACAAAAAATGATTTGAAAACATCACACAAATGACTTCAAATAAAAATAGATGATGAAAAATCCCAGCGGGTCAGGCAGCATCTATGGAGAATTCAGAACTTCAGTTGACTAGAGATCCACTCATGGTTGTTGCTCACCTGTCTTCAAAGCCTTTCTTGCCTAAAGCAGATTTCCAGATATGATCTTCATTTTGGAAATGATCTTCTAAATGATCCACAGGTAAACCCTGCCTCAAAAATATTCACAATCTTTTGAATGTTTCTAATATTTCCAATCTTCATAGGTATTTAATAACTATTAAAATACAATTATCTTTTTCAAGTGTTATCAATAAGTTGTTAAAACTAATATTCAATCACTTATAAACAATGGAAAACAATTAAATAATTCAAATCAATCAAATTAAATTTTAAAATTGCAATTTAATTATTTTGACTTTATCTGAGTCCAATAGTGGGTGCACAGGTCAATCAGTCATGTTAAAATTTGGGATTTCTGCCTTTGCTAAGTAGCTCGTAACAGATTTGTGCTAATATTAATCTTTAGGTATATTTCTTAGTAAGGAACTTTGTGGGCTGGAAATAACAGGAACACATGACAGAGATGCAGAATCACACGCATAGAGAACCCTTTGAGATGGCAGCTGGCAAATATCGGAGACCATTTGTCTCCAAATTCGTTGTTCAGTGGAAGCAGAAAACAACCATAAAAATTAGAATTGAATGGTTCGTTGAAAACTCAATTCACTGATATAAGGACTTTTAGTCAAACAAGAGGCCATTTGCTTGTTTATATATGTTTTTGGAATTGAAACTGAAAGAAAGCAGTAAACAGAAAAAGTCATTTGCTTTTAAATTATAAATTTGAAGTGGTTTTGAAGACACTTCAGTGACAGCAATGATGTCAAGTCATGTGATTAAAGACATTTGAAAAGCTGCATTTTAAGTATTGAACCAATTTCAACTGAGGTCAGAAATGCAGTAACAATTCTTGTGTTCTCCTTGTGAACAGGAGGGACACTCAAGCAGTGGCTTTCAACTGTCTCTTATACAGAGAGAGGACAGTTCTGCTGTGTCCAGTGTAACTGGTCATTTTTTGAATGAAAGAAAGCAAACTTAATCTTGCATTTGAAACAGAACCTTTTTAAAATGGTTACTTCTTTCATTCCTTGTGGAATCATCGTGGAAGAAAACATAAGTTCTGAAACCTCCATGCAAGAGAAATAAATAATTTGTATGAAGAAACAATTATCTGAAAACATCTCGACAAGAATGTTGTGTTTTGGGAAGTCTGAGGCCTCACACATACTCCATAATTACTTTTGAGCAACAATTTAAAGAATCTAAGTTTCAACACAAAATTGACTGAACTTTAAAAATTGATTCTTTTTGTTGTAGTGCCTAAACTGCAATAGTTTTGGACCTGGCCCACCGACCACCCCCCCCCCTCCCCCCACACGCACACATACACACTTGCGCATAGTGGGATTAAGTTAGAGTTAAGTAAGAAGTGTTATATTATTAATAAAAATTATTGTTCTGAATATATCATTTTCTTGGTGAATTTCTATTGCTGCTGGTCTGATATGTAACAGATCTCAACTTCTACCCAGCAACATAAATAGAAGTAAGGATTGCCGATTTTTAAACAGAAGATCTAAGCCAAATTTTGAGAAGAGCAAAATTGATTTCTTGGGAAGTAAAAAAAAAAACTAACGATCTGATTGTGTACATAAATCCAGAAACAAGAATTGTGTTCCTCTTTGTGCCAAGGTTGCAAAATGTAGTATAGCTCACATTCTGACAGTGGAGTTAATTTTACCATTTGGTGTTGACTTCTGTACTGAAATGTACATAACACAGAGAAAAATCTGCAAAATTTCACAGGAAATAAACTGGAAAGAGCAGTCAT
This sequence comes from Narcine bancroftii, assembly GCF_036971445.1. Taxonomy (NCBI): domain Eukaryota; kingdom Metazoa; phylum Chordata; class Chondrichthyes; order Torpediniformes; family Narcinidae; genus Narcine; species Narcine bancroftii. Next base: position 82,689,112 of record NC_091479.1, on the reverse strand, counting down.
CTTCAGTCAGTGATAATTTTGTTTTACAAGCAGCAGATGAATCAACATTTATTGGCTTGCACTATCTCGCTGTTTCTTTGAGACATGCAAGTACTCTTTATGGGGAATGGCTCCTGCTGTTGAACTATCTGTTGCACTTAACAACTCCTGAATGATCCTCTGTAATTTTAACACCCAATGAAATTGGACCAACACTACAGTCAAAGAATCATATCAAAAAAGACAGTTGTCAATTGGAACTACTGATTGCTGAATAGAAAGGTGTATTCAACTAAAAATATGGTGGATAAATTTTACTAAACTCTTTACCATATTATGCTTGCCTGATTTTCCCATTTAAATATATGTAGGAGAAAAATCAACAACTATTCTCGAAAAGTATAATGGAGCAACACACAATATGCTGGAGGAACTCAGTGGCCAAAACATTGACTATTACCTTCCATGGATGCATTTCATCCAGCATTTTGTGCTGCTCCAGCTTTTCAGCATCTACAGTCTTTCTTGTTAGCTTTCAAAAATATAATCTCATCTGGGATAACAATTCTGTAGGAGTTGTTTATTTGGCTGAAAATCTGAATCTATGCTTAATGGACATTGGCACAATTGCTTCAATAAAACAAACATATTTGCTGTATTTAAAACAGTCTCTATATAACAAATCTGATTTAAGTTTTAAAAAAATGTAATTGTATGTGTTCAGAAACATATTGTGAAAAAGTTCTAGTAGCCAAAAAGCACTGAAGAGACGAATCAGTAATGAACTAAGTTCATACATAAGATCCTACAATTACTTCCCATCTGAGAAGTCAAGGGCAAAAAAAAGATCTCTTTGGAATTGAGTTGTATTACCCTGCAGACTGTAGTGTGAATTTTGGGATCAAAATAATTATCGTTTTATAAATTAGCCTTTATAAATCAAAATATCGAGTATAGGATTTGGGATGTTATGTTGAAGATGTTTAAGTCATTGGTGAGGCCAAATTTGGAATATTGTGTGCAGTTCTGGGCACCCAACTACAGAAAGGATATCGATAAGATTGAAAGAGTGCAGAGAAAATTTACTAGGATGTTACTAGCTCTTCAGGAGTTGAGCTATAGGGAAAGATTAAACAGGTTAGGACTTTATTCCTTGGACTGAAGAAGAATGAGGGGAGATTTAATAGAGGTTTACAAGATCATGAGAGGTATAGACAAAGAGGATGCAAATAGGCTTTTTCCACAGATTGGGGAGATAAATACAAGAGGTCATAGTTTTAAGATGAAAGGGGAAAGGTTTAGGGGAGCATTAGGGGGAACTCCTTCGCTCAGAGAATGGTGGGAGCGTGGAATGAGCTGCCATCTGATGAGGTGAATGCAGGCTCGATCATGTGTTTTAAGAATAAATTGGATAGGTACATGGATGGGAGATGTCTGGAGGGTTATGGAATGGGAGCAGGTCAATGGGACTAGGGAGATGATGGTCGGCACAGACTAGAGGGGCAGAATAGCCTGTTTTTTGAGCTGTAGCATTCTATGGTTCTATTGTTTTTTCTTAAACTAGTCATGTTGTTATAAATGGCCATTGATCCTTACAAATGAGTCCTGCTGAAAGAAGGTTAGTAATTGCTGCTTTAAAGCTATCTTTTGTTTCTTGACCCATTAAACTCCTTTTTTGCTATGTACCTTTAAATAATTTTATCAGGTAATTGCTTTGTTTGTTTTGAAAAATTCCAACCCTGAGAGCAAACTAGGTTCAGAAATAGGATTGAAGAGATTCTTAAAACGAAACACTGAAAATGTTTGCCAAAAGACCCTCAGTCAAAAAACCCTAACCCTAAAACAGATGATTAATTTTTGCATTATTTGCCAATAATCATACTGGATATCTCATTCCCATGTTGTCATGTCTGTCCATGGCCTTGTACTTTCCACCAAGACCACCCATAAATTGGAGGAGCAACCCCTAATTTTCCATCTGGGCGCTCTCTAACCGGATGACATTAACATCGACCTCCCGATTGTGCTAGCCTACTCCCTGTTCTCCCTCCCTTCCCTTTTTCTTTGTTTTATTTCCACCCCTTTCCCTCTCCATTCACAGAACCATCTCTCCTCCCTTGCTTGCTGGTGTGCCCTCCCTCCCTTATCCACCTATTACCTCCTGCCTGTGGGATTATCCTCCTCCCCTGCCCTTCCCCCTCACCATTTTCTTTGGGTGCCTGCCTACATTTTATCGTACCTTGATGAAGGTCCCAAGCCCAAAACATTGGTTATGAATCTTTATCTTTGCGACATAAAGTACATTGTGTTTGTACTTCACTCCAATGTGTCTGCAGACTTTCGTGTTTTATTCTCCCCCCCCCCCCTATAATCATACTGGATATCTATTAAGCATAATTTAAACAGGAAAAGTGTGACAGTTCTGTCTTTAAATACTGCATTTCAGAAAATTTTAAATAGCATTTCAGTCTGTCAGTGCACTGCTTTCCTATTTCAAGATAGCCTATTTTTCAACCTTCTGTGGATATTTCTTCTTTAGTATAAAATATGTGTACCTTTTTAATACAATAGACGAGAGACGATCCTTTCAACTATTACAATCATATCAACGTAATGAAGGTCAAACAAGACTGAGTTTTGCCCCAGGAGTCAAAAGACACAGTTCCTAATCTACAATATTGCTGTCTTTTAGCATGAATACACAATTTTATCCAAGATAAATGTCAAGAAGTATGACATCCCAGGAGCTTCGAAATGAAATTTGGCACTCCTTGCCATTATGTTTTTCATGTAACTCAATAATCTGCCACTGTGATTAATAAAGCAAAGCTCTCGTCACCTTGGACATTGAACCCAACACAATTTCGAAACCCCTCGTCCTAACCTCCAAGGATCTAATTTCTCTCGTTATCACAATAATACTATGTCCATTTACGAACGAGAATCACATTAACTCGCAAGAAGGAAAAGGCGAGGGGAGGGAACGAAAGGTTTAAAAAAAGGCTCCTTGGAATCTAGCCCAGACAGCCGGGTAATTTGAATACGGTGCATGGTCTTTCAGCGTTGTTCCCCGAAATCCTGCCCCGTTGGAAGATGGCAAGAAGTGGAGGAGCAGGGGGAGACCGCAGAAGGTAATGGGAGGATAGTCTGGTCACAAGGACCTCATCGTGGTTACGGTATAGGGCTGGAAGATGGGAAGGCGAGTGAATGGCTGGCCTTCACCCAGCCTCTCTGCTAAGTGCTTGTCAGTGGGATTGGTCTGAAATGACGCCATCCTTTTATTTTTAAACCAATGACCTCATCATCCCTGCTGCAAGTTTTACTGAAACAGAAACAAAAAAAACCCTTCCTCCTATGAATTTTTTAGTTTAGAAAGATCAACTTTGCTTTTCCGCCTCTCGTGTCATGTTAAAATTACGAGCGGGTTGTCAGCGCTGAGGACATCGGACGTGGAGACTTGGAAGGAGGTCGGAGCCTCGAGTTTGTTGAAGTAAGTTCCCCCAGAACTTTGGGGGGTGGGGGGGGGGATCATCTGTGGCCCTGCAGTTGTCCCCTCACGTGCTGGGGGTGGAAGAAAAAGTTGGAGGCGACTTGCTCATTGCGATAGCGTCAAATTTGTTTGATTTTTACAAAAACGACTCAGAAAATGTAGTTAACTCTCTTAATTATGCCACTAGGTAAAAGGTCCCGCCGCCTTCTGAGGTTCAAGCTGACTGCTGAAAGGCCCAGGGAAGGACAATGTATATTAGCCACAAAAACTTTTTTAAAATAGAGATTTCACCAAACTTGAGTTTAATTCTAACGTGGCCACGTTATTTACCCCCTCTCTGGAGAGCTTTTTAGGTGCTTTCCAATTTATTAAAATGCTGCAGCCGTCCAAATAATGAATTCAGTTAAATTTTAATTGGATTAATAGTAAAAAAAATACTGCATACAGTACAAATAAACTTGTCTGGAGCCCTGTTGGATTTGCCTCTATTTAGTACAGTATTATGATTTGTTCTATCTAGAGCAATTTGTCATTGAAAACTTAAGAATTACATATACATTGTATTAACTGCGTTTATGCTGTGTGATAATCCTCTAACTAACCTATTCGTCGGATCAGATTTCAGGAACGCAATTCAAGTTTGGACAGAGGCTGCATTTGATTTTGCCATAGCAAAAAAATCTTTTAAAAATTGATGGAAGTGAATGGAAAAGGATTCAGTGTAAAATTTACTGGGATCTTCTCATCTTTAATAGAAACTGAATACCTTTTTGTTCATCTGAAATTGTAAGCAAAATAACAACTTAATTACTTATAACTACAGTTTGTTTTTAGTTTACAATAGCAAAAACAACATGTTTCCATATTGAGTGCACAATGTCGAGGTATTTCAGAGATATGACAAGAAGAAATACAAAACGAAAGAATGAGAAACTAGAAACTTACTTCAAACATGGAGGAAATAGATGAAAGATTTAAGGACTGAATTGTGGGTTGAACACATTAAAAATAAGGGAGATTGGAGCCAAATGAAAAAAAAAGGTATTTGGCTGCATGTACCTGATTCCATTCTATTTGCCATCTGAAATTTATAAGTTGTCAAGATACTTATAATAAATAGGTGTATGCATTATATCTAAAAAGCCTGAAGACTCGGTGACTTTTGGGTTGGTGTGGATTTTTAACAGCACTTCATGTCCATGAGCTGTTTAAAAGTGGAATTTTGATGTTGCTAGAGTGATTTTATGAAATTTAATGAACACTACTGGATCATTAGGAAGGAAAAGATGAACTTTGAAAGTAATAAATATAAAAAAGGATACTAAAAGCTTTTCTAAGTACTGTATATTAAGAGTAAAAAAGAGACAAGACCAGATATAGGACCAATAGGAAATGATGCTGGAGAAATTATAATGGGAGTGAAGGAGATGGCAGAGGAACTGATATTTTGCATCAATCTTCACTGTGGAAGACGTAAAGGTAAAAGTTTCATTATTGTAATTTATTACTACATTTAGAATGTAACATACATGAAATCTTTAACTTTTGTCTACTGTCAGGCAGACAGAGAATCATCACTTTGTCTAACACCCCTCACAGAAACCTGGAGCACCTGGGGTTGCTAGGCAGTCTCCCCTCCAAGTATAGACCAGTCCTTTGCCTGCTTAGTTTCTGAGATCAGACAATCCCAGGCGTATTCAGACTATTAGAAATGTACTGGACTTTCAAGGGTGACAGGGAAGAGAGGTGAGTATTCACGATCACCAAGTACTTGGGAAGCTGAATGGTCTAAGGGTAGATAAGTCTTACGGACCAGATGGAATGCACCCTTGATTTCTTAAAGAAGTCGCTATAGAGATTGTGGAGGCATTGATAATGATCTTCCAAGAATCAATAGATTCTGGCATGGTTCCGGGGGACTGGAAATTTGCTATTTAAAAAGAGAGAGAGAAAAGCAGCAGAAAAGAAATTATAGACCTGTTAGCCTATCATCGGTGGTTGAGAAGTTGTTGGAATCTAATGACAAGGATGAGGTTACAGAGAACCTGGAGGTGCATCACAAGATAGGCCAAAGTCAGCATGGTTTTCTGAAGAGAATATCTTGCCTGACAAACCTACTGCAATTTTTTTTTGAGGAAACCACAAGCAGGCGAGACAAAGGAGATGCAGTGGATGGTGTATGTTTGTACTTCCATAAGGCCTTTGGCAAGGAGCTGCACATGATGTTGCTTCACAAAATGAGACCCTATGGAATCACTGGAAAGATACAAGCATGGGTAGAACATTGGCAGGAATAAAGAGATCCTATCCTGGATGGCTACCGGTTACCAGTGGTGTTCCACATGAGTCTATGTTTGAGGCCACTTTTTTAAATGTTGTACATTAATGATTTGGATTGTGGAATAAATAGCATTGTGGCCATGTTTACAGATTATACAAAGATTGGTGGAGGGGCAAGTAGTGAGGAGGAAATGGTGAGGGTACAGAGAGAGAGTTGGATAGATTGGGAGAACGGGCAGTGAAGTGGACAATGAATAACAATGCTGGAAAGTGGATTGGCATGCCTTTTGTTAGAAGGAAGAAAGGGCAGACTATTATTTGGATGGGGAGATAATTCAGAATTGGGAGGTGTAAAGGGACTTGGGAATCCTCATGCAAAATACCCTAAAAGTTAATCGCTAGGTTGAATCGGGGGTAAAGAAAGCAATACAATGTTTGTACTCGTATCTAGAGGAATGGGATACAAGAACAGGGATGTAATATTGAAGCTTTACAAGGCACAGGTGAGGCCTCACTTGGAGTAAAGGGTACAGTTTTAGGTTTCTTATCTTAAGAAAAGATGGCCTGGTATTGGAGAGGGTACAGAGAAGATTCACAAGAATGATTCCTGGAATTCCAGGATTAGCATGTGAGGAATGTTTGACAGCTCGTGGTTTGTACTCTTCAGAGTTCAGAATAACGAGGGGAGTCCTGGAATATTGAAGGGTCTGATCAGCCTATATATCGCAAAGTTGTTTCCCATGGTAGGGCAGTCTAGGATGAGAGGGCACAACTTGAGGATTGAAGGGCACCCATTTAAAACAGAGATGTGGAGGAATTTCTTCTTTAGCCAGAGAGTGGTGCACCTCTTAAATTTGCCACCATGTGTGGCTGTGGTGGCCAAGTCATTTGTTGTATTTAAGGCAGACATTGATAACTATCTGATTTGTCAGGTCATCACATGTTACAGGGACAAGGCAGGGGAGTGGGACTGCATGGGAGAATGGATCAGCTCAGGATGGAATGGTGGAGCAGACTCGAGGGGCCAAGTGGCCTGTTTGTGCTCCTATATCTTTTGGTCTTGTAATCTGTTTTGGTGATGTTGGTTGAAGGATAAATATTGATCAATGCAAGGTGTGTGGCTTTTTGAGCTAGTGTGGTGGGATATTTTGTATCCACCTGCAAAAGTAAAAACTGTTCTCAGTTTAACAGCATTTCCAAAATATTGCCTGCCAACTATGGTATACTCAGTAATACAAAATCATAGAAACCAGGTTGAGGATTGGTATCATATTGGACAATAGCACTGATCTTACAATTACAGTATAAAGAACAGGAGAAGGGAAAGGCTGTTGATCAACTGTAAAGTCAGAGTCTGATAGTGTTTTATAAAACCAAACAGGTGAAAGTACAGGTAAAACAATTTGATAACAGCTATAACTGATAACATAATGCAAATAAACTTCTGTTATTCATGACTTATTTTAAAATAGTTTTGTTATTTTAACTTTCATTTTGTTGTACGGGCCCATAAGATGGTATGAAATTATTTTTTAAAAAAAAGAAAATCTTGCATTTTTTTAGATGGAGCATTTTTAAATATTGAAATGCATTGAACTATTGTGTTTTTCATCTTTCATATTGCCTTCTTAAACTTCAGGGTATTAATTTGGGATTTGATGGTTAAATAATAAAATGGATGAATCTTCTGTTAATGTGTGACTATTAAAAGCTTTGTATTAATCAGTTCAGTCGTGAAGCTGTGGTGACCTGCACAACCTTCATAAGCTGCCTGCTCTGAGCATGTGCTCATTAATGTTTACCAAGATCTAATTTTATATGTACTAAACTTAAATGCAAGTAATAAAAGAGTGACGATGTACAAAGATCTTTTGGAGCATAATTAAACATTTGATATGATACAAAGTAGTTTAGGTTTAATGCTATAGATTCAAGCATTAAATAGGAAGTGAAATGTGCATTGATGAAACAGTTGTATAAAAGCAATTGTAATCTAATCAAATTTTCAGTGCTGTATCTTCTTTGAAGTTGCAATGCTGTTATGGTCTATACATTTTGCATACTATTAAAGGCAACTTCAGTTGATTTATAGCCTTAAAAGATTAACATTTATTTCTGAATATCATTTAACAAGTCATTTTGTGGACATGAGGTGCATTTTGGATCTATGCAGATAACATATTTTATAAATGAATTCACCATCAATACATTTCTCAAAGTGATAGGAGGGAATGTTGAGCAGTGTTTGGGGTTATTGAAAGCATATTAAAGGAGATTTATAAAATCTTTTACAAATGACAAAGAATCCCACAAAGTAGTCATATGGATGATGGTGTGAAACATGGTTATTTTGAAAGATGTTCTTTCACACTAGGGCAAAAAAAATATGAAGCAAAAAATTAATTGTTAGAGGGACAGGGGATTTGAAAAGGGCATCTTCCAATTGATTCTTGGAGCTATTAATACTGTTCCACAAAATTCAATGGCAAATGCTTGGTAGCTCATGTAGAACTGCTGATACTTGCTGTACAGTATAACTGTCAACAGTTTATGTATTCTATGCATATATGTGCAATTGAACCCCCCCCCCCCCCCCCAGCCCCCATTCTGGCACCATTGCTGAACTCCACAAGGAGTTGCATTCACTATGATGGTGCAACTGCCCAGTACATGTGCCTGTTGGACTTGCCTAGGAACAACACACATTTGAATGGAATGAACATCTTGCAAGTTGTCAAGGAAACACTTTAGTTTTTTTGTATTTATTTAATTGTTATTTAAGTATTCATATTAAAAAAAAATTTATTGTAATTTTACATAATTTAAAAAATGTTTTTGAATTGTACTGAATTAATTAATATTCAGTTTGGCAAATTTAGGAGTCTGCTCAATTGGAGATGTGGTTTAACTGTCTATTAAAATGTTGTTCAGCTGCTTTTTGAGTGGTGACTGTTCTGGCCCACTCATGTGATGGCATTAGGGCCAGTGGTTCTCCACCTTTTTTTATCCACTCACATACTACTTTAAGTAATCCCTTACTAATCACAGAGCACCTATGCCATAGGTCTCAGGCAACGCAAGGCCTGCTACACACTTGGAGCTCAGTATTGAGGATATTGCTGGCAAATTCAGACTTGTCTGTGAGGGCTCCCACTGGCAAAGTATTCAAGACCTGCAAATTTGAGAATTAATTGTTTTCCTGGCCAGTATATATCCTTTGTTAATTATTTGGAAAAATAGCTACTGCATTTCCCAGGATAACACCAGTAACTTTATTTCAGAAGTATTTAATGAACATGAAAGGACCTAAGGTAGGAATACAGTAATATTCAGTAAATTCAATTATTTCTTTTTTTTCCTTTGTTGGTCATGACATTATTATAGATTATCTGATATTTTGGAAGGTTGTGTGGGTAAATTTGTAAATTAATCATTTGAGAAAGTTATGAAAGCATAGGCGAGTGTTCTACCTGCGGAAGAATTGTAGAGGTCTGCATTTTAAAGGAGGGGAGGCAAGTTGGTTTTGCAAGTAAGAAATTGTGGGTTTTCAAGTATAGTTTAGGTCAAATCTAACTGAATGCCTAAGTAGCACTTTCTGTGTTCAGCCTGAGTGAGCAGCAGGAAAGGTTGGTCAGGTCAAAAGTGGAGCTCCATTTCTACTTATTGATGTTAAACCAGTGGAGTGAAAAGAATATTCAGTCGATTTGATATTGTGCTTGCAAGACTTGTTGCTCTTTTCCAGTGGTTGTGTGTATTTAATTACTACCCATGACAATAAGATACACCATGAATTTTCATATGAGCATATTCAAATATACTTTGGAACAGATTCAAATGTTTTTTTTTTAAAAACACAAATATTAAGAGAAGCCTGTTGACTGTTGAGATTCTTTAAATTAATTTAATTATGGACAATAGTTTATCGAACTTTACAAGATAATTTTTCTTTCCAAACTGTTCTACTGAGAAGGTCAATTGAACAGTTAAATTTAAAAAAACCCTAGACTATTAAAACACCTTTCATGCTTTTTACAGTATACATAAACATGAAGTACATTTCAAAAATCATCCCTTCAATGCATATAAATAGAACATTTCATTAAAAATCATAAGCTTGTGTTGCTCATTCATAGAAATGTTTAATTCTGTTGTCCCTTAATGGTTTGCAAGAGAAACCTTTTGGCAGCTGAACCATCTAATCGTCCACATTTGATGTATCTCTGAAATTTGAGTCGTTTCCAATCCAGAGAGCTCAAAATGTGTTTTATGAAATGTAAACCAAAAACTTCCAAAGGCCTTTGATGTCGTCATCATATTAAATGTAATTACAGCAATCAAATTTTATATTGTACTGCAATCAAATTTTATATTGTACTGCAATCAAATTTATATTGTCAGGTCAAATTTTAGAAAACATTTTCCTTGATAAGAAATGTTTGTGCTTGCTTGGTTATTGGTAAATGAGATAGACAACAGACTCGCCAAGGCAAATAGCGCCTTTGGAAGACTACACAAAAGAGTCTGGAAAAACAACCAACTGAAAAACCTCACAAAGATAAGCGTATACAGAGCCGTTGTCATACCCACACTCCTGTTCAGCTCCGAATCATGGGTCCTCTACCGGCATCACCTACGGCTCCTAGAACGCTTCCACCAGCGTTGTCTCCGCTCCATCCTCAACATTCATTGGAGCGACTTCATCCCTAACATCGAAGTACTCAAGATGGCAGAGGCCGACAGCATCAAATCCACGCTGCTGAAGATCAAACTTCGCTGGGTAGGTCACGTCTCCAGAATGGAGGACCATCGCCTTCCCAAGATCGTGTTATATGGCGAGCTCTCCACTGGCCACCGTGACAGAGGTGCACCAAAGAAAAGGTACAAGGACTGCCTAAAGAAATCTCTTGGTGCCTGCCACATTGACCACCGCCAGTGGGCTGATAACGCCTCAAACCGTGCATCTTGGCGCCTCACAGTTTGGCGGGCAGCAACCTCCTTTGAAGAAGACCGCAGAGCCCACCTCACTGACAAAAGGCAAAGGAGGAAAAACCCAACACCCAACCCCAACCCACGCGGACGAAGATTTATGGAGGGGGTAAAAAAGTCCACGTCAGCTGCAGGCTCGTTTGTGGCTGACAAGTCCGATGCGGGACAGGCAGACACGATTGCAGCGGTTGCAAGGGAAAATTGGTTGGTTGGGGTTGGGTGTTGGGTTTTTCCTCCTTTGCCTTTTGTCAGTGAGGTGGGCTCTGCGGTCTTCTTCAAAGGAGGTTGCTGCCCGCCAAACTGTGAGGCGCCAAGATGCACGGTTTGAGGCGTTATCAGCCCACTGGCGGTGGTCAATGTGGCAGGCACCAAGAGATTTCTTTAGGCAGTCCTTGTACCTTTTCTTTGGTGCACCTCTGTCACGGTGGCCAGTGGAGAGCTCGCCATATAACACGATCTTGGGTAGGCGATGGTCCTCCATTCTGGAGACGTGACCCACCCAGCGCAGCTGGATCTTCAGCAGCGTGGACTTGATGCTGTCGACCTCTGCCATCTCGAGTACTTCGACGTTAGGGATGAAAGCGCTCCAATGGATGTTGAGGATGGAGCGGAGACAACGCTGGTTCAGAGAAAATTTACTAGGATGTTGTCTGGACTTCAGGAACAGAGTTACAGGGAAAGGATAAACAGGTTAGGACTTTATTCCCTGGAGGGTAGAAGAATGAGAGAAGATTTGATAGAGGTATTTAAAATTATGAGGGGGATAGACAGAGTAAATATATATATATAGGCTTTTTACACTGAGGGTAGGTGAGATACAAACCAGAGGTCATGGGTTAAGAATGAAAAGTTTATGGGGATCATGAGGAGGAAGTGGTGGGAGTGTGGAACAAGTTGAAGTGGATGCAGGTTCAATTTTAACATTTAAGAAAATTTGGACAGGTACATGAATAGGAGAGGTATGGATGACGATGGACTGGGTGTAGGTCAGTGGGGCTTGGCAAAAAAATGGTTTAGCACAGACTAAAAGGGCCAGTTTCTGTGCTGTGATGTTCTATATAGGTTTGTTTTTGAGACGTCAATAAAACAAAGTGCTGGAAAAACTTGGCAGGCAGCATCAGTGGAAAGAGAAGCAGTTAATGTTTTGAGTCTGTGATGTATGTTACCTCACCTGCTTAGTTTTTCTTCTAAAAATGGGAAAATATTTAACTTTAAAATTGAGCTGCAATTATGTACTGGTGAATTGGTAAATCCTGCAGGTTTTTCAATGTCAGTAAGTTTTTTTAAAAAATGTGAATAATATTCTGATACAAATACAATATGGGTAAATTTAATCTTTGATTCTTAAAGTGAGTTAAATGCTTTCCCAGTTTTATAAGAAAATTTGGTTGGTTGGTTGTTTTACCAGCTTTTGTCTCTACATGAATCTGAACAGAAAAGCTAAAATAAATGTAGATGCTGAATATATAAAATTAAATCTATAAAGGTTGTGGATACTCAAATGGTCAGGCAGCCTTAATGAAAAGGGAAACAAATGGAATCTTTCAGGGTAATGACCTTTCATTGAAACGGGAAAAGGGAGAAAATAAATGTCTATCGATTATAGAGAAAAGGAAGAGTGAAGAGAACAGGGGGAATGTCTGTGATAGGTTGGAGAACAATGATATCCAGATTACAAAATTACATTAGTTGTTTAAGAGAAGGAAATAAATGTTTGTTAAATATTGCTGTGGAAATACGGGAAAATGAATGAGAGCAGTAGAGGGAAAACAAACAGCAAAAACATGCTAAGATGGTAACTGTTAGGTAAAGAACACAGCAACTAGTGGAAATTTGAATGCTGGAAAGAGAATATTGGAAATACTCAGTTGATCAAGTAGTACAAGTGGAGAGGGATAAATTATGTCCAGTTGTAAGAAACGCAGGAGACACTGGTTGTCTAACTTGAGTGTTGAACCACCCTAAAGGCTGCACTGTGCCCATAACTAAGATGAAGAATAAACCTCCTTAACCTTGCCCTCGCCTATTGCCTGAGGCATGTGTATCTGTCCATCATAATATTGGTCAAAGTGACTACTGCACAGTCCTTATGGAGATGACTCATCTCAAAACATGAATTCCCTCCCCACCAGAGCACAATAGCAGCATTGTCATCTATAAAATGTGCTATGCAAATTTGATTTGGCTGCTCTGTGCTCCACCCAACCCACCACCTCTATTACTAAGGAGTACAAGAGCCATAGGTATTTTGGATCACATCCATCTTCAGGCATGTGACTTTCTATTCTGTCATTTAGGTCCTTCATAAACAGTGAACAGATGTGGTCCTTTACACCAAGGTTTGTGGGAATCAAATTATGATGAAGAGGACCATGGTTTTTCTTTTCTGTGCTCATCTTCATTTGATGATTGCCTTATTATTTGCAGAACTCAAATAGTCTCCACTTGATACTTATTCTCAGAGTATACTCTAGAATCCTTGACATTTCCAGGACATGACTACTTTGGTTATCCTTTAACAAGCCCAAGCTAATCTCTTTTCCCTCTTGCCTGTCTGCAGCCAACAATACTAGGAATCTCTTGTGCAGCATGCTCTTTAATCTGTGCTCTGTTCTCAAGATCTGTGGTGAGGTTAGTAGGAAAGTACACAAATAATGTATTTTGTTCTTCCTCTGCTTGGTCATTTTAGCAGGACGGTTTTGTTTGTGACATTAATTTATGAAAGTGCCACTTGCAACTCGAAAAAGAAACGTCTTGATCGCCGTTCTCCCAATTACTTCTGCCATTGAGCTCACAACATTTGCATTGGAGTCGAGAACAACGATCAAAAGTGCGCAAACATTCATGTTGTAGAACTGAGTCCAGAGAGGGTTTTCATCAAATGTAAATTTCTGACGCAATTTTTTAAAAAAGCATTGATCGTCTGTCATTTCTTTGAGCATGCATGGTGTTTTTTTTCCCCCCACAGATTAACAGAGCCAATAACTTGGTATTCTGCCAAACCACCAGTGCAGACCTTTGCTGTGCTTGTGGTCCACTGTCTACTGCTGCATTAAAGAAATTTCAGGTACATGGGAATCGCAAAGGAATTATGATTTTTTTGTCACCAAGAGCATAGTGCAGATGGTTTGATAAGGTCGTTTGGAAAACTTAGTGGCTTTCCAAATTTTCAAAGACATCAGTTTAAAGTCGTAATTTTCAGAGAACCTATCGTAGCTTGAGCTCGTAATGAACAGAAAAGCCTTTTATTGCAGCTTAATGTCCAACTAGTGGCTGGAGCACAAGAAAAGCTGAATGATGGTCAATGCCACCTTCCCTGAGAATGACTTTCATTCTAGCAATTTGTAAAGGGACAATCCCCATGAATGAATTGATGCAGAGTTATTTGCTTCTGGATTTACCCTTATTCCAGATTCTCCAGCAGAGTCGATGTACAAAGAGACTCCTACCACAGCATGTGACAAATTCTATCGGTATGTTAAAGACAAAGTTCTACAATCTTCACTGGTTGGGAAACCCTTTCTGCATCATAAAAAGGGGTCACCTGCTTTGTCATGGTCCACTGCTGGATAAGTTGGCTACTAAAGGGGAGTAGGGCCTTTGGCAGCAGATAAGCAACAGAAGGAAGATAGCACCTGAGGAGTCTGAGCAGGAAAAGCCTGCAGCACCCACAACATGAAGTTACTGTCAGTATACGATGTCGGTGGCGCTGGAGACTGCTGCTGTCTAGAAGAGATGCCCAACCGCGGCTGATGAATCAGTAATTACCTCACCCCACAGTGGGTCCAAAGCAAAAAATTATCAGCATTTTCTCTCGCAGCCCTCAAAAATCACAAACACTGATTTAACTGTTTTACCAAACAAACTTTTGGGCATCTGTTTTCTTTCACAATTAGCAATATTTTGCAACTAATATCTGGTCTTCACTGAAAAAATTTAGAGTTTTATATTAAGCCAATACATTGTTGAGTGCCACCCAGCTTCATTTAACTTTTAGACATTTCAGAGCTGCTGTACTGAAAGCTCAATGCCAGGGCTTCAATCTTTTCACTCTATGTGAATGACCTGGATGAAGGCACTACAGGTATGTTTGCTGAATTTTGCAAATCATGCAAAGGTAGGTAGGAAAGTAAGCTGTAAAAGAGGATAGAAGGAAGCTACAGCGGTTAAGTCAATGGCAAATGACCTGGCAAATGGAGCACAATGTAGGATCATTTGAAATGGTACATTTTAGCAGAGAAAATAAAAATATGCTTTCAAAATAGTAAGATATTGGTAAATGTGGTAATTCAGAGGGATCTAGGTATCCATATGATTGATTTGCAATCTGCTGGTAAGCAGGTACAGCAACTAATTAGGAGAGCTAACAGAATGTGGTACTTTGTCGTGAGAGAATTGAATATGAAAGTAGACATTATTAGTCCCCTTATTTAAGGATGCTGGTACTGTATATTACATTTAAACTTAGACATACAGCATGATAACAATACCATGCTCCCAATTGCACCCAATGAACCTACAATCCTGGTATGTTTTGAACGGTGGGAGGAAACTGGAGTGCCCAGAGGAAACCCACGTGGGCACGAGGAGAATGTACAAACTCCTTACGGACAGCAGCGGATTAGAACCCTGCTCACTGGTGCCGTGACAGTGTTGCGCTAGCCATGCCGCCCAAAACTCAGAAACAGTACAAGGAGGTTTTTTAAAACTTGTACAGAAAATGACATTTTGTCTTGTGAGGAATGTTGGACAGGCTCGCCTTTATCCCATGGAATTCAGGAAATCAAGAGTGGATGTGGAGAGAATATTTTCTTTGAGATGATATAGAATGTAGGTTGGGAGGGGTTGCTGTTTGAAAATGTTTATTCATTTAAGACCCAGATTAGGTCATCTTTTTCTGAGAGTTCATGAGCCTTTGCCCTTCAAAAGAGAGAGGAAGCAGGATCTTTGAATATTTAAAATCAGCCCCAATAAGTCCATGGGAGCTCACTGAGAAATCCCAACGATTAGAATGCCCCAATTATTACATGGCAATCTGTTTTCTTAACATGCCCATCAACTTCCATTGGATCTCCTGCCTCGCACCTATACTGGGGCAGTTTACATTTATCAATTAATTTAGTAAGCAGGTTGTTTTTGGATGTAAGATGAAACCAGAAGACCTGGGAGAAACCCATGGGGCCACGGGGATAGCATGGAAACTCCAAGGTTATGATTGAACCTGTGACCTTGGAGCCAAGAGGCAGTGGTGCTAATTGCTGTGAGACAGTGATGACCATTATCCTGGATAAATCAGAATATGGAAGCTAGATTACAGTCAGATCCGCCACAATCTTATTAAATGGTGGAGCAGGTTCAGGAGGCCGTGACCTTAATGTCCTCCTAAATCATATGTTTGTATGTAAACATAAGACACAAAAATCTTCAGTGTGTTTCGTAATCTGTCAGCTGCATCCTTGCATATTCAATGTTTAAAATATCTATTACAGACAGCAGTATTCCCCATCTATTAAGAGATAACTAAATGTAATCAAAGTTTTTCTCTTGCTGATTTAAGATCTTGTTAACAATTTCTCCGATTGAGGTATCCAAACTAAACTGAAACTTCATCATTGGTAATATTGTTTACGTTGCCTTTGGATACCATCATTAGGATTAGATGTGCATTCTTTAATGGCACCTTCTATTTGTATAATCAATAATTGGACGTTGCTAGTATGATGAGGATTTAAAACATGGTAGCAAACAGGGACTTTGAAAATAATGCAGCAAGATTAAAATGTCTGTGAAATAACAATGTCTATTATTATCTTTGCCACATAGTGTAATGTGAATGAATATAGTAAAAGCATTTTCCAAAGAGTTGAGAAAAGATGGGAAGAGGACTGTGGTTTGGCAGGATTCCTAATTTTTTTCCTCAGCAGTGAAATTTAAAAACTGAGTTGAAAGTTTTTGGTTCAAAATAATAATGCAGCTCATCTGCAGTTTTATTAAGATGACGAACACATTTTTTGCACTGTTTTTGTGAGCTATCCTCTGTGGAAGATGTTCATCAATTACTTAACTTTGCACAGTGAGACCTGCAGCAATATTTTCCTCCACTTTTTAAGCAAATTTATCATTTACATTTCAGATATTTAAAGGAAAGGAAATTTGTGCCAAAGCGAATGATTCACATCTTTTTTGTGCGACCTACAACGCACTATCACTGCAGTTAGAGTGCTGGAAGGCCACGTCCATGTACTAAACATCAGGTTGTATTGAACATCCACAAACTATCTCTTCCCATTAAAAGGTCTTCAAACTTTGATATCTCATCAGGCCAATGAGCAGTTTGAGGTTGCCTTGCAAAGATGTATGAAAGCTAGCATTTCTGGGGAAAATACCAAACCTTAAGGCAGGTGAAGATATTTCTGCCCATCTATTTGAGTGAGAACACTGGGTACATTTCGCAGACTCATGCTTGCTCTGAAGAATCCCTCGAGCACTGGTGCTCTCAGCTCAGAACCTGCATTTTCTCTTCGAAGTAAGAGTCTGCTCCTGGGTGACATGAGGCAGCAATGGAACAGGCTTGAGCTGCCCGCAGAAGCTTTACTTCTCCAACCAACTTCACCAGGTCCTGCATGGAGACACCAGGAAAACACACGAGACCATGCCATTAATGGGATGGCAGTTAGAAAGGCAGGGAATTTTGTGGAACCTGAGAAGTTGAGTTCATCCTCGTGGCTCTGGGTGGCAATATATTAGAGCGTGGAAGTGGACTCGTACATGATGATCATGTGTCCTTTTGGCCAAAACTGCTGTGCTGCTATGCCCCCTGACAGGCTTTGGAGCAGCCTCCATTTCTGTTTGACTTGGCTGCAGCCTTCTAGTCCCAAGTGTCTCTTGTGCAATGAGACTCTTTAGATTTTTTGGCTACTCTTTGATGAAAATTTTAGCTGATGCTGTGTGGAGATGTTTGCAATATCTGTGGTTGCATCTGAGGTCCCCATAAACTCCAGAAAATCAAGGTTGCTTGGATCCACAGAGATTTCGCTGAGAGTAAAGTCTGTGGCATTTGCTGCCCTATCCATCAAGCTGGAGCAGCCTGTTTGGTCTGTAACTAATTATTTTGTTACAGGTGTTTGATCATTGGAATGGCAGCAACTTGGCCAAAACAAGAACATTTGGAACACCAGTGCTATGATTTTAAAGTGCAAATGAATAGAGTGACTGAAAGGGTATTTCCATAATTGGCCATGTGTCACGCATGCTGCATTGTTTTAACGTAGCATTCCATCTGGATTCTTTTAAATATTTTGAAGGGAGTAATTCGTAGGCATCAACACTAAACTACAACAATTTATTAAAATAAAACTTAAATAAATAACCGACCTCTGAATTGCTCAAAATTAAATTTTGCTGACTTAATTGCTTCTATTTGGACTAAAAAAAACTGCTCCAGTGCATTTCTGCAGCGATAGTAGTTGAAATCGAATACATGCGAACACGTAGCCTCTACTGAGTCTAGCTATTTTTGAATACATTAATGTTTATTTCATTTAGAGAGCAAACCTATCTGTTTCGATGATTTAATGATTCGCATTATTGATGTGAGATGGGACCAAAGTGAGATCCAAGAAATATTATGCTTTGGGCTTGGCCCTTATCATTTCCTGATGAAAAACTAACCTAATTCATTGCTAATTTAACTTGTATCACAAATGTTCTGAGACTCTAACTCTGGTTTCAGTGAATCATTACAGTATATTTAATGTTTTGAAATGTTGATGCCTTGTCTACGTAAATGGAATAAACCAATATTCATGGCATGATTAGTGGAAACTCTTTTGCTAATGGTTACATCCCTTTCATTGTGTGAGTAATTTGATAAGCTAGCAGTATCCACTTCAATATTTTGGTATATAAGAATGTGGTTGGTTTAATGGATTAATTTTGTTTTGGTCATGGTGGAATGGTAACAAAATTGTGAAAAAGAGTGGCTGAACTGTTGAGCTGCATTTGTAACAAATTCAAACCAAAAAACGATATATTGACGTATACAAAAGAATTGTTACTCACGATGAAGTTGTTTTTAAAAAAAATACGTGAAATGTAGCTTACAGAAATCATCTGAATCTACTTCAGAGCTGGCTGAATTCCTGGAAGTTCAAAAGCCTGAGGAAATGAACATTTGATAAGAGACCACATGAGAAGTTGTTAATATAGTTAAAACATTAAGACATTAAAAAGAATGAGAAGTTGCTTTATGACAGCATTGTTTAATAGATGTTTTTGACAGTAGGAATATTAAGAGTGACATTTCTTAAAGGTCTATGGAAAGGCCCTCCATTCTCTTCAATTGTATTCAAATTTGAGTTATGCAGGTTCAAATTGAAGATGTCCAAAAGAAATAAACTTTTCTCCAGTTTCTGTTAGGTTTCCCATTTCCTGCTTCCAAAATGTTATATTGTCAATTTTGCAAATGCATGTTCTTGAAACTACGCAAGAGCATTGGAAGTTCATCTTCTGAAAATGATCTCAAACTATAGTTCATTATTGTCAATACTCTTGACATTTAAAAAAAAAATCATATTTATTCATTCTGGATGTTGTTATTATGAATACCAACCAAATTCATTCTTTAAAGAACCACTCCCTATAAATTAGTTGAGATTGTGAAAACCAGTTTACATTTGAACTAAAATGGCCTTGCAGTTGAGTTGAATACACAATGCTGGAGACACTCAGCTGGTCAAATAGTGTACTTTATGTAGCAAAGATGAAGGTACATAACCAACCTTTTGGGCATGAGCCCTTCATCAAGGTATGATGAAACGTAGGCAGGCCCCTGAACCATTGTGTTTATACTTCAACCACAGTGTCAGCAGACTTTTGTGTTTTACTTCTTGAAGTTGAGTTGAATCTGCATTGCTAAATTGCATCTTATTAGTGAACTTGTGCATAGATGTTGGCAAAGGCCTATTGCTTAACTGGAAGGCCATTTTGCATGGTTTGAACATTGTTTATCCTTTCCAGGAGGGCAAGGCTAACTGAACCCAACTCTTGCACCACTACCAGCGCTGTGGAGGATAATTTATCAGTATGAAGTTGTGCATTTATCCACAAAGTTGTTGGGAAACCTTTCAAGCCTTTGTTTATTGTCCATAAAAAGAACTTGTATGATAATATAAATACCGTATTTCTGTTTTAGCAACATCATGACTTTTTTGGTGTATTATATTAGCCCTTTTCACATTGGCAACCCACTAAATATGTGGGTCAACACATTTTTTGAAATACCGGTAGGGCCATTCACACTGGACCAAGGAAAACCAGTTCTGAGCACCTTTTCACTTCAGCACAGAGCAAAGGGGTGCCTATACTCCAGCGAGTGATGCATCGAGCGATGGCGGACCTGCCCTCCCAGAATTCCATGCGGCAGAGAAACCCTGCCAGGAATGCTCCATGCATACAGCCCTTTCATTATGCCAAGCCACACTGGGACATGGGGGTTTTTAAAAGAAAAGTTGGTTAGTTCCTTTCCTGCTGTGTGTGTGTGAATTTCTGTACATTTCCTCAGTGGCATATCTAGGGAAAATAGCATCTATGGCAAGCACTGAAATTAGACCTCCCTACCCCCCCCCCACCATTAAAACTTGCTTACACACAGAATTTATAGCAAGTGTGGGAAAGTTGCAGCAGAAATGAAATACACATACACAGAGCAGATAAAATTATTGAAGAAAATAACAAATTTTAAAGATGATTGAATTAGTTGGGGGCATTCTTGGTGCAAGCTAAAACAGAACTTTTGAAGCTTCCTTTAATTCAGTTGTTTCATTAAATTGTGCATGTATTTTCCCACACTCTTATTGTCTGTTTTATTCCCGCTACAATTTTCTGATACTGGAGTAGGTTTATGTAGGTTGGCGCAACATCATGGGCTGAAGAGCTCATACTGTGCTGTACATAATGCTTAATTATATAATTAAGCATGAATAATTTTGTTTAAATAAAAGTTCATAATACATTGATCAGGATTGGAAGAATATCTTTAGTTTCCTTCGTGTTCCTGCGTGCAAGAATATCATCAAGACGTCACTAATTGGACCTGGCATGCTGGGGGGTCACATTCACATTGGGTAATCCAGTATGTTGGTTCAAAATGGATCGGCAATGATACTACCTTCTTACGTGGTTAATTTGCAGGTTGATTTGGCCCCCAACCTCTCTACTGGTTTGGGAATGTACATACTGGCAGGTGAACCAGTAAATTGGCGCTTAATTACTGGGTTCAAGTGCCAGCGTGAAAGGGGCTTTGTCAAAACTATACCCTCTTAATACTCTTTTGGTTACTAGCAATTGTGATAAATTGAAACAACCATGATCTTTGTTTTCAAGAATAAATAACGTTATTGTTTTATTGTTTGAGTCAATTAAGCAAAGTAGAAGTTAGTTCAGTTTAACTGGAGATTGGCTGGCTGTTTTTTTTCCATAAAAGATATAGTTTTGAACTTTCACCCTTGGCAAAATTTAATGTAATTTGATAAAAACATTTCAAAAATTGGGGTGACAGCTTTTTTTAAATTGACTAATGAATAATTTTTTTTAGAGTTTACAACGTGTTTGATATCTATGTTCAATAAAATGACTGAAAATGGAGACGGGAGTTGAAAATAAGAGAAAGTGCTCTATTTTAAAATTTTGTATTTGAGAAAATGTATCTTGGTTTTGCGTCCCAATGCTCTTTTTATATTTAAAAAAAAATTTGAAAAATAAATCTTGATTTTTAAAAAAAAAATGATTAAGCATGTTCATTCTAATGATCTTGCCTGTTAAAGATCTTGAGTTTAATGAGCTTTTGTGTTTTAAAATTTATAATCCCAAGCAGAAAAGTATGAGTCAGGAAACAAATTACCAATGCTTGAGGGAAAAAAAAAGATAAACTTAAGGAGGGTAAACTTAAAACATTTAACTGGTTTTTATTATACATCGACAGAGAACTGCTATGGAGGAGTGGTTAATTGGATCATATAGTTCATGATGAGGACTATGTGTGCCATTTGTTG
The DNA here is from genome assembly GCF_036971445.1 of Narcine bancroftii. Lineage (NCBI taxonomy): Eukaryota > Metazoa > Chordata > Chondrichthyes > Torpediniformes > Narcinidae > Narcine > Narcine bancroftii. The sequence goes on along the minus strand of NC_091479.1, from coordinate 82,667,326 downwards.
GGGAAGTTAGTAGTTAAGTGTGTGCCAGTGTTTTGAGGTGGTTTGGGAGGAATTGCTAGAGCATATGTACACACACATTTTAAAACACAGAATCTTTGCAGGACTTTTGCAGAGTGCTTTTTGCAGAAAGAGCAATGAAGTTGCAGAATACAGCTGGCCTGGGAGAGCATGTGATCTTTGCAGGCAGAGGGAGAACAGTTTTGCTCTCAGAGAGAGGAGTCACAGAAATCCGTTCCAGAGGGACAAGCTGGCAAACTTTGGAAGGCTGCCTGGTCGAATGAGAAGACTAGCAACCTGAAAGAAAGAGGATCACCTGGAGAACCCTGTAGGGGGCAAGTTTTGTCAGCAAGACTGATTGAGAAGGAATCAGCTGAGAATATCCTGGAAAAGGAATCTCTCTCTGAAAACCAGAAAGAACACTCCTGAGTGGTAACCATTTACCTGTTAAACACCAAAGCCTGGTGAACTTTGTTAATGCTAACTTCTATGCACAGTACAAGAATTGCCTGCAATCAGTGAGATTGGACTGTGATCCAAAGAACTTTTCTAATCTTAAATATACATTACACACACCTGCGCTTAGTATTGGGGGGGGGATAAAGTAGGTTCGGTAGGTTAAGTAATAAGTTAAAGTTTAATTCTGTTTTTTTTGTTCAATTATAATTAAAAACTACTTTTGTTTAAATAACCCTGTGTTGTGGAGCATTTCCATTGCTGCTGGTTTTTGGGGTCCTCTGGACTCTGTAAAAAGTGATTATGTTTGAAAGTGAGTACAGGAGTTGGGACATCATATTACAGCTGTTTTGGATGTTGGTCAGACTGCACTTGGAATATTGCATTCAATTCTGGTTGCCACACCACAGGAGGAAGAATGTGATTAAGCCAGGGTGGTGTAGTAATGATTCACAAGGCTGTTGCTGGGACTGCAGTGCTCGAATTCTTAGGAGAGATTGGAAAGGCTGAAACTGTTTTCACTGGAGTGAATGATGCTGAAGGATGACCTTTTTTTTTAAATATAGAGGAGTCTAAAATGAGAGGGTATAGGTTAAAGATGCAGGGGGAAGACTTAAAAGGTCTGAGGGATATTTCTGGCATAGAGGATGGTAACTAAATGGAATGAACTGCCAGAGGGAATGCAAGATGCTGGTACAATGTGCTTGAGACATTTGGATGGATAGGTGGGAAAGGTGTAGAGGGATGTGGGCCAAATGCAGGCCAATGGATCTGGCATGGGTTGGCATGGATGACTTGGGCTGAAGGGCCAGTTTCTGTGCTGTATAACAAATTGTCTATGAAATAGGGTTTCAAGAATGTAATTGAATGTTTTCTTTTTAACTTACAGGCCTCCCAGTTTGAAGTAAAAATAGAATTGTCATTGCAAAATGTTGAAAAAGAACAAAATTTGTCCAATTGAATTTCCAGACACAGGGGTTTAGAATGAGGCAGTGATCTTGGAAATGGAATTGATTAAAATAATTCTGTTAGACCAGTTTACTGTGAGATCTTTTGGGGAAGAAGTTGGTAAACAGTCACAAATTAGAGCAAAATAAATTTCTCATCATGAATGTGCCTGGAATCCTTGTGCTTTGGAGAAACTTAACCAAAATTAAAATGGATCAATAATTACAATTTTAAAGTTTATTCTCATTTTTGGGAGTGAAATATCTTTTTGACTTTGAAGCCTGCAGATTTGAGCCCTTAGAGATTGAGCATGGCGTATGCCATAACAGACTGCAGATGTTAGCTTTAATTTGGGTTTGTGTTCACATGGACATGCATCCCTTAATAGTTCATTCATTCTGCCTTTCTTGAGTTGCTCCAGTGCTGTGAGATCCTTTTTTGATTGAGTCATGCCAGTATGAACGTTTGCTTTTCTTGTTATAATTACATTACCACACTATGTACTACATAGGTGATTATTAATTTGTAAGTCAGGTGACCAAAATATAATCACCATTATTGATAGCTTTCCAAATCAGAATTTATTACCACAAACTTGTGTCACGAAATTCATTGTTTTGCGGCAGCATTGCAGATGGAAAATTGTTATAAATTATATGTTTTTAAAAAAATAGTGCAAAAGAGAGAGAGTAGTTCATTGTCCATTCAGAAATCTGATGGTGGAGGGGAAGAAGCTGTTTTTGTAATGTTGGGTCTTCATCTTCAGGTTCCTGTACCTCCTTCCTGATGGTAGCAGTGAGAAGAGGAAGTGGCCTGGATGGTGAGGGTCCTCGATGATAGAGGCTGCTTGCTTGAGACATCGCATGTTGTACTTGTCCTTAATGGAATGAAGACTAATGCCCACGATGGCCATGGCTGAGTTCACACCTTTTCCTGTCCTGTGCATTGGCACCTCCATGCCAGTCAGTGATGCAACCAGTCAGAATGCTCTCCATGGTACACCTTGAGAAATTTGCAAGATTGGTGACATAGCAAATCTCCTCAAGTTTCTAACAAAGTATAGCTGATGGCAAGCCGCCTTCATGATTGCATTAACATGAAGGCCCCACTCTGGAAATCCACAATCAGTTCCTTAGTTTTGCTGATCTTGACTGCAAAGTTGTTTGACATCACTCAACCAGCTGATTTATCTCACTCATTCATTGCCATTTGTGATCTTGCTGAATCTGGTGTCATCGGCAAATTTGTAGATGACATTTGAGTCTAGACAGTCATGTGTGTAGATAGAGTAGAGCAGTGGGTTAAGCATGCATTCTTGAGGTGCCCCTGGGTTGATTATCCGTGAGGAGGAGAAGTGGTTTTCAATTTGTACTGACGTGATTTTCTGATGAGGAAGTCAAGGATCCAGTTGCAGAAGGAGGTGCAGATTCCCAGGTTTTGAAGCTTGCTGACCAGTACTGAGAAGATGATGGTCTTGAAAGCAGAGTTATAGTTGATGGTAAAACAACCTTTTAGAAGTGTTGCTATTGTCTAGATGATCCAGGGCTAAGTGGAGAGCCAATGAGATTGCATGTGCTATGGAACAATTGTGGCAGTAGGTGAATTGTTTTGAAGTGGGAGTCGCATGGACATGATTCGGTCCGAGAGGCCTGTCGGAAGGTTTTCGAGTTTGGAGGCAATGAAGCTCTTGACCATGAAGCCTACACCAGAATTGCAGTGGGTCGAGGTCTTGCGTATGTTAATTCTGGCCATTGACCAACCTCTGAAAGCATGGAATCAGAGCAGATGTGAGTGCTACTGGGCAATAGTCAATGAGGAACTTACTCTGCTCTTCTTGGCACTGGTATGATTGATGCCCTTTTGAAGTAGGTAGAAACCAACTATAGCAGTGAGAGACTGAAAATGTCTGTGAACACTCCAGCGAGTTGGTTGTCACAGATTTTCAGTACCTGCCAGGTACACCATCAGGATCTGATGTCTTGCAAATTTCACAAGTTTACAAATAATTTATGTACTAGGTGAAGTGCTGAGCCTTGGATATCAACAACAGCCTACATTTATATAGTCCTTTAATGGAATTAAAGAATATTTAAATAATATCCTACCTGTTATTTCAGGAAGTCATAAGGAGATATAATGATAAATGACCAAAAACCTAGTCAAGATGTAAATTTTAAGAGCCGTGGGAGGAAAGAGGGGTGAAGTTTGGGAAGGAATTGCAGAATTTGTTGTTGCAGGGGCAGCCTTCAGAGGTAGCATTTTTGGGATCATTTATAGTGAATGGAAAGAGGAAAACTCCAAGTGCAAATCCACATCCATTCTGGTGAAGTACTGTTCAGATTTGCCTGACTCTGGAAAAGGCTGAAAATAGCTTAGCCTGTCAATGAGGGTGTGCTTAATTATTCACAGGAAGTTAGAGATTTTTGGATTTGACTGAAGTTTTGTAGTGGTAATGGCATTGGGACTATTGATGCGTGCCATCATTGCACAATGAAACTCTTAGCAAATTCTTAATTTTTATATCTAACTGCATTTGTGACAATTGTGAAATTGGTGTCAGTCTCCTGTAATGTTAGGAGTAAAACATGAAAGTCTGCAGACACAGTGATTGAAGTAAAAACACAAAGCTGATGAAACTCCGTAGGTTAAACAGTGTAGTCTATATAGCAAAAGATACATAACTGACGTTTCAGGCCTGAGCTCTTCATCGAGGTATGAAAATGTTATGTTAGTTAACTACAATAGTCCCACCTCATTCTTCTGTATTTCAAGATCTAGGCCACTAATATTGAAAGTTTTAATTGTAATGTCCTGTAAAATTTACAGTTCCTTTTCAGCCTGCGATTGCAGAAGTTTTCAATATGGGGAGCATTGCATTGTGTTTATTAACTTTAACAAATATTAGATTGAATAAGACAATTCTATATATATTAGCACTTGTTCCTCTCTTTGTGGTAGTGTCGCGATAAACAGTTCATTTTCAGATTGCTCCTCTTTCTAAAAGATTCTTTCTGTGTTGTTTTCAGGTTTTACAGTTGGAATATTGGGTTGCAGATACAAGTGAAAAATGATGTAAGCTTAAGTTATTGTTTGCACCCTCGAGGCGATTCGTGTTCTCCGGCAACCCACAGTGAGACTGCTGTCCAGTAACAGACCATTGACAGTAAATAGATTTACAACTTTTAGTCCATTGAAATGGACTTCTATTTTCTACATCAGTTACGATCTACATGACAGTAAGTTTCTACTGTAATGATGTGGCTGATTCTTTAAATTCAACTGGCCCACATTTTGGGGGCAGTACGGTGCCATCATGGATGATGAAAACTCCAGGACTCGGATGGTAACTGCTGAGAAGCTGGTAGGGCTGCTGGAAAATGGCCTAGAAAAAGTGCTAGTTATTGACAGTCGTTCTTTTGTTGAGTACAATGCCTCACATATCTTGAATGCTGTGAATATTAACTGTTCAAAGCTCATGAAAAGAAGACTCCAACAAGACAAAGTACAAATCATAGAACTGATCCAGCATTCTGCAAAACAAAAGGTAGGATTATTATAGAAGATAAAACTGAGAAAATGTCCACTAAATCTTCAGTCATTTCAAAATCACTTCCAATTTTTAAAATGTTCCTCTGGTTTTGCTCGTTAATTTAAGAAAAAAAAATGCAATTTTTATTATAGATTTGGCAAGTGGTTATCAGTTCATGAAAGCTAAATATTTGTGGTTTTGACATAACTCATACATTGCAATACCTAACTAATTTCTGTATCTTATTTGATTATAATTTCGATCCCTAGATCAATTTTTTTTAAATTGTATACAAGTTGAGAGCAGGTTAGTATTGGTTTAATTGCTTGTTTAAAGAATTGAAATAACTGTCAGATTCAAAATGTCCATTGAGCAGAAAAGGATTCTACATAATTTTCTACATTTTTGCAAATATGCAAAAATGTATTGATAGTTTGCTTTGTTACGAGCCCAGTGGACCCCAAAACCCAGCAGCAGTAGATATTCACCAAGACAAATGGTTACTTAAACAAAAGTTGCTTTTAATTATCTTTAAACATGAAAATAGAATCAAACTTTAACTTATCACTATTGACTTACTTAACCTAACAACCCCCTTCTAAGTGCACATGTATGTAATGTGTGTGTAAGTTCAGAAAAGTTCTTTGTTTCACAGTCCAATCTCACTTCTCATTCCTCCAAGTTCACTGGTTGCAGGCAATTCTTATACTGTGCACAGAATTTAACATTTATAAAGTTCACCAGGCTTTGGTGCTTGAAAGGTAAATGGTTACCGCTCAGGAAGGTTCCTTTCAGAGAGAGATTTGTTGTTCCAGGACATCCACAACTGATTATTTTTTAATCAGCTACTCCAGTGTCAGGGTTCTCCAGATGATAACCTCTTCCTTTCATGTTTCTCTTATTCCAGGTGAAACATTAGACAGCCAGTCCTCTCCTCTTGCATGAGCCACAAGGACTTTGACCAGGCTGAACAAAGCATATTCCAGAAGGTGCCACATAAAAGCTGATGTATAATTTAAGAGTCAATGATTTAGGGAAAAATTTAGAGGGGACCTGAGTGGCAGGTTTTTCACAAAGAGCAGTGATATGTAGAATGAGGTGCAAGAAGCAGTGGAGATTAATACTACTACAACCTTTAAAAGGCAGGTACATGGATAGGAATGATTTGGTCATAAGAGCCAAATGCAGGAAATTGGGACTAGCTCTCAAGTAGGTACCTTAGTCCACATGGATGAATTGGGTCAAAGGGCTTGTTCTGTGCTGTACAATTCTATGACCTCTGATTCTAATCTGTTGTTTAACACATTAAAGTTCAGGTGTTAAAGTCAGTCTGTGCTGTAAGTAAACAGACAGCAGAAAACAACACAGAACCAAGTAAACATACAACAGATTCTTTATTAACCTTTTGTACACTAATGAGAGTGAGGGGATTCAAGAAAGAGTTCAGTGACTCGTTCTCTACTCTGAGCTCAACTTTCAAAGTATCAGAGTGTTCACTGTACATGAGACTCTCACACACCTGCATTTTGTGTTTACCATTACATGTTACCTTGTAATATCTACAAATGTTCTGGGAAAGTTAGTGTCCCGAATTCAAGGCTTATTGACATACTTGTTAACTTAGTTATCTTACTACGCCACAGATGTTATGAAAGCCACGCTTCCACAAGTATCAGTAACTGAAAGCCTTACCTACTAAACCCTTTATTAAACATTCGTAAAAAATTATTCTTCCACACAGGATGGTTGTGGCATCTCTGAATAACCTCTGGTGGTCAGCTCTTCTGAGATGGGGATTCTGTCTCTCTTGGTTCAAAGTCCCCCACTTGCCCAACGTAGCCAGCCTTTATTGCAGCAATGTCTTAGAAACAAGTGAAGTCCCAATGAAATGAGTTCCTCGGCATCTAAATGCAGGAATGAGCATTCACTGTCAATTGTAGCACAATGAAGACTTTGGAAGGTGCTTAAATAGCCTGCAGTAAGATCTAAAGTTGGCCAAATGAGTGTCCCATTGTTAACAGTAAGATCTAAAGTTGGCCAAATGAGTGTCCCATTGTTAACAGTAAGATCTAAAGTTGGCCAAATGAGTGTCCCATTGTTAACAGTAAGATCTAAAGTTGGCCAAATGAGTGTCCCATTGTTAACAGTAAGATCTAAAGTTGGCCAAATGAGTGTCCCATTGTTAACAGTAAGATCTAAAGTTGGCCAAATGAGTGTCCCATTGTTAACAGTAAGATCTAAAGTTGGCCAAATGAGTGTCCCATTGTTAACAGTAAGATCTAAAGTTGGCCAAATGAGTGTCCCATTGTTAACAGAATGTCCCTTTAAATTATGAACAAAACATCCAAGTGGCTTGATGTGTTCTTGATTGAACTTCAGGCACTCAACAAAAATGGTAGGTTGCATACCTCAGCTTGAATTTATGCCAAAATGGCAGGTGTGTGCACTTGATCATTAGCTCCATGACTGTGTCTGGTAAATGTTAACAGCGTTGACCTGAAGAGTGCTTGGAATTGCTTGAATGGACTTTCAAAAGGAAATGGTTGCTAGTGCATTGAAACATGTACAAAATGGACTCCTCTATTTTCTTGGCAATGAAGCATAAAATGCACATGTAGTTTATAATTTGGCACCATTAAAAGGAACACATTTAGCTGTGAGCAGGACTGCAAGTAATCTCTGGAAGATTGGGTAGAAGAATGAATTTGCCAGAGGAGATTTAATGTGGAAAATTGTGAGCCAACATATGAGAGAAAAAATATTAAAAATGCATCATAAACTGATGTTGACACCAAACACTTAACCACATTTTTATAACTGAGTCCATAGAGTCCAGAAATTCATTAATCCTTGCAGTAGCACATTTATCTGGTTACATGATGTGCTGACACTAACCCCCTCCCTTGAGCCCACACTTTAGTCTTTGTTTACTAAGAGCCAAGGTGTTGGTACTAAATGAGCATATTTATCCAGTCTGTGCTGACCCCTGAGGAATGAATAAAAGGAAAATATCAGGCAGTCCAGAATGGGGAGAGTTCATTGAGGGTTTTATTGGAAACTTGGATAGTATGTAGAGGCCCGGGCTCCTAAATCAGTGTCTGGAGAAGGTGTCTGTGCCTACAAAATGGAGGTAAAGAATTGATGATGGGTCCTGGGAGTCTGGAGATTGGGAATGAGGTTCGATTTGTGATTCTGGTAGATGGGTGGTTGGGGTACTGGAAGTCAATGGTTTGGGCAGATTGATGAATGGTGGATTTGTACACAGAGTTTTACTCAGCCAAGCCAATTATATTATTGAGATTTTACAAATGATGTATCAATTGAGAAAAATGTTAATGCTGAAATTATTCTAATTATTGAGCAGGAAAATTTATTGCAATTTTAGGTGCTTCACCTTCAGTTTCCAAGGCCAGTACTGGCTACAAGTTTACAGGTCCTTGATTTAAAAAAAAACAACTCAAAAGAAATTACAATAGTCTACTGAATTGAATTAAAAAGAGACAATAAATACAAAAAGTAGACAGATAATGTTATCCTAGTGCAGAAACAAAGTGCTATAGAATAGTGCAGACATTCCTTTTGTGGTTCCTGGTTAGTGTGACAAAAACCTACTGGCTTCAAGAGCCCGAGAGCTGTTGGAAAGAAACTCTTCTTGAATATAGAGGTGTTGGTCTTCAGCTTCTATACCTCTGCCCGATATAATTATGAGAAGAGGTTGTGACCAAGGTGATGGAGGCTCTTTTCGATGTTGGTTGCCTTCTTGAGGCAGCATCTCACAGAGATGTGTTCAATGGATGGAAGGTCGGAGCCTGTGATGGATCCATCCACGTTTGTTTCCTTCTGCATAACTTGGAAGTAGAATTTCCAAACCAGGATCTGAAGCAACACATCAGAATGTTTTCCACAACACACTGGTAGAAGTTAATTTGGCAGATTAACAAATACTTTAATAATCTCAGGCCCTTGAAAACTGGAGGTATTGATGTGCCTTCTTCAGTTGCCTCTGTGCTGGTTCCAGGAGAGGACTTGTGAAATGTGGACTCACAGGAACTTGAAGGTTCTAAGCCTTTCCACCCCCATCCCATTAATGTGGACAGATGTTTGGTCACTTGGCCTCTCCTTCCTAAAAAGAAATAAGCTACTTGGTTTTGTTGAGAGCAATATTGTTGAGAATTTGGATGAGTGGTGCCAAAACAATATCTGTTCGCTTGACATAGCGGTTAGCACAATGCTATTACAGTGCTAGTGATCAAGGTTTGAATTTGGTACTGTCTGTAAGAAGTTTTTAATGTTCTCCCTGTGTCTGCGTGTTTCCTCCAGTTGCTCCAGTTTCCTCCCACTCTTCAAAAATTTACTGGAGTTGTAGGTTCATTGGGCAGCAAGGGCTCCTGGATCAGAAGGGCCTGTTATTGTGCTGTATGTCTAAATTTAAAATGTATTAAATTAAATTTCCAGCAATTCGGCCAGCAACAGGGGTGACTTCCATGAATTTGTAGATCAAATTGGCTATGCAGTCATGAGTGCTCAAGGATTAAACTAGGGGACTAAGAACACAGCATTGGGGTGCCCTTTGTTGATCATCAGCGAGGAGGAGCTGATCTGCACTGATCGGATCTGCTGATGAGGAAGTTAAGGTTCCAGATACAGAGGAATCTTCTGCACATGACCAGCAAAAGATCCATACATATCTGTATGTATTTATCTTTGAATAAAGTTTTGAATAATTAATTTTGCCCTATTAAATGGAATGCAAATTCAATTTTGGATGTGTTACTTCAAGACTAGGAGAAAGAGTGAAGAAATGTACCAAGTTCTTTACTAAATTGTTTAATCCACTGCAGTATTGTATTTAATATGTAGAATCACAGTTCTTTGTATGTTTATCTGTCCTTGAAGAATATACACAATGATGAATATAGATTTGATAATGAGTCTGGAAGGGCTGAAACAATACAAAGGACATTTTGTGTAATATGACATTTTCTGTTTTATTACATCAATAAAAGAATCTTGAATCTTTTTGAAACTTAAATTTTGCAAGGACATAATTTCACATAGAGAAAAGAAAATGTTGGTATTACGCTGTTTTGACTGTTGTGAGGATTAGCTTCTATATTAATCAAGTATTTGAACTGCCATTACAGATAGAGTTTGATGTTGAACAAGAGGTGGTAGTTTACGACCAATGTACGCAGGATGTCAGTCGGCTGTCTTCCGACTGCTTTCTTTCTGTTCTTCTGAGCAAATTGGAGAAGAAATTTGACGTGTTCCTCCTTGCAGGTAGGATTTACTTTTGTTTGAAATCAAAGGAGAAATGACATGGAATTGCAGAGAAATATGTGGTATAGAAAGAAGCAATTGATCTCTATTGATCATTGGTAGATTAAGCAAGAACAATTCCAGCTCGTCTCTTTCTTCAAATACACTGAAAAGTATATCATAATTATGCTCAATAAATTATGAGAATTGCACTATGTAACAATCCCCATGACCTCAGTTTTGCTTGTATCAGAATGAGTCAAATCCTGACCTCGTTACAGCGAGATAAAAGCTGAATTCCAGACTTAGTTGAAAGTATCTGCCCTTGAAAGTTAATCTTCCTTGATTAGCACTCATGTAGCCAGGATAAACATTCATCGTTTCCACTATGCATGTTTGTAATGTGTGCCATTTAGCCGTGAGCTGAAGTCGTTTGAAAAGCTGCTTCTATAGCAGCTTGAAAGTTGAACAATGGGTGCCACTGCCTACTAATTCTACTCTAAGTCACATATCCTGATGTGGAACTATATCACCTTTCAATGACACCAACCTAAACGTTGAATCCCTGTGAACAACAGCACAATGGAAGTTTTTATTCAAGGATTCACTGGACTGTTGTTTCACTCTCACCTTCACATAGGCAATCAATGAATTATAAATTCCAATAATACCTACATTCCCTCATTAATATCAAGGTATATTCTACAAATTATAAATTGCAAATTGACAGAACTTTTGTTTAATGTCAAGGAGATTCACATTAACTTGTGTAGTGGACAGAAAATGTTTCTAGATGTTTATTTCCTTGTGAATTTACTTATGAAAGTTTTGCTACCATGCCCTATAATCTGTTACTTATCATCAAGATTTGTAAATGAAACCACTTTTAGTAAAGTTTGCCTTTGCGGGAAAAATGTCAAAATAGAGATAAAATGGTAGTGATCAAAGATTGACATGTTGGAATAGTGTGAAATTACAGGAGATTGTTAGGAGCCATTAGGGATATGGAAAGAATTTAAAAAAATAATATTTTAAAAGTTGAAATCTCAATTCAGAAAAATTGGCCATTTATTTACTTTGAGCTTAGATTTAATGTATTGGTGCTTACATTTATAAAATATTAAGAAAATCCTATTTAAAAAGTTGCTTGAACAATAGTTCAAATTTTTATCACAGTTGCAGGAACTTGAAATATTTTAGAAAAGCAGTTATATTACAATTAGAAATGTTTCAATGCCCATCCTTGAAAGTTCCAGCTCTACCAAAAGGTTTTTTTTTAATGTAATAACTTAAGCCCTGGAACTATTTATGGGAGATGACAGTTTGAACACATTTGCTTTCAATTTTGTGGGATTTAATCCTTGCAAAGAGTAACCAAGATAATTGGGGGGATGGTGGGTGGGGGGGAAAGTGGAGTGCAACTAAACTTTTTCCTAAAAAGTTTAAAAAGATATTCATATGCTGAATGACTAATGGTAAACCTAGAAGCTTCTGGAACAGAACAGAATTCGGGTGACTTAAAGGTGAAAGTGGTTAACCAAACAGGAGGAATAAAATAAATTTTGTTTCTGAATGCTGGAGTTAATTAAACGGCTTTTCCAATCAGAGTTTTCTACCCTACTTTTTGATTGTGGTAAAGGCTGTAACTTTCATCATTTGAAAATAAATTAGGAAATCAATTAAGGCTTTCAAATTCTTAATATATTCATTTGAAACTTCTTATACAAATTATTTGTGATTAATTGGATTTTAAAGTGGGTGATCTGCACATGCAAAGGTGTTTTCCCTTCCAAGAGATTTGAAAACAACAGCTTTAGAATTTTATTATGGTCAATATATGGCAAGTGTTATTTTGCCTAAATTAACCTCCATTTCTTATGAAATGCAAACTTGATGCACGTTGTCTACTTTGTAGAAATGTATGAAAGCTTGCTTTAATAGATAAAAGGAATTGATGTGGCCTTTGAGATAAACTGAGTAATACCTTTGTCACAATTAAATAATGCATAATCTAACTCCCTTTCTTCTACCTCTTCAGCTTTTAGTTTTTCATACTAATTCTCTCATGTCAAGATGATCCTCCTACACATCTACACTGTGATTGTGCAAAAGTGAAAGTTGTGTCCTTTGGGAGAACTACCCTTTACATGCAGATAGTCCCTCTGGGTTTAGGGTAAATAATTTATCATAAATTTGAGTTTTGTTTTGCATGTTATTTTGTTCTCCTTTGCTCACATAGTAATGATTCCTATTGAGAAGTGTCGTTCTAAAATATATCTGAAACATGCTACCATTTTGACAAAGTCAAATTAGACATATGCCTGAATAGTGGCTATTTGAAGGTTGTTTCACCAAACTAGGAATGGTAAGTTTTCTGGATTAAGAATTAAATTTTTTACCCCATGGTACCAGAAGAATTTAACATTTGTTTAATTAAATATAAAATGGAAAGCAAAAATCAGGATCGTTGGGGCTACAATGAAAGTTCCAGAATATCGAAATATAACCTTGTTTGATTCAGTAATGTCCATGGGGAAAGGAAGTCTTCCATCCATATCCAATCAAACCAGTATGTAGCCTCAAACCGACAATGTGATTGACTGTTAATTGTCCTCTGAAATGTCCCAGTAAGTCATTCAGGCATATCAAATTGCTACCAAAAAAATCTCTACCTTTTTTTGACTCATCTGGCTGTTAATTTGCTGCACATGAAGTTAAAAGCAGGAGAAGGGGGCTTCATTCATTATACAATAGACCAGACTCGTTTGATTTGGAATAGAGCCAAATAAACTAGCTCATTAAGGCACCTTGGTCAGCATGGATGAGTTGAGCTGAAGGGACCCATTTCTGTACTGTATTTAAGTGTTGAGACCTCCTAAAGTCCCTGCTATTATAGAAGCCAATGTAATTAACTCAACTTGTCAAGAAATCACTTGAATGCACTGACATTACTTTCTTTGTTTTTCATTGGTGTACTTGTGCAGGGCTCAATGAGCAGATTATCCCACCAGAGAGACAGGAAATCTGTGCTGTCTTGTTGGACTTGATGGGGTCTACTGTTTAAATATACGTACTCCCCAGGACCAAATCAGTCCCAAAATTAGAACTAAATGTTAGACATTACAATGAGTAAAATTCAGATAAATATATACAACCTATATTCTACATTTGTACAAAATAGCAAAAATTCCCCCATCAATATATATTCCACCAAAATTCAATTGTATATCATCCTTTTAGCAAATGAATTGTTTTAGGTGCAGTTCTTTTAAGAGCTATGAACTTCTTCCATGGATTCTCCATTCTTAGATATGAATAAGAATAAGCCTGGATCTTGTGGGGAAAATAGGAAAAGACAAATTATTAGACAGGAGATAGCTAATTGGAAGAAGCTCTTATCAGGCAAGCCCACAAATGGGCTATAGGAGACGTTTAAGGAACAGCTGGTCAGAATCCAGCACTGTCAAGTTCCAGCAAGGAGAAGCAATGGTACGGTAACAGAACTTTGGATGATGAGAGAGGGGAAAAAGGAAAAGGAAGTACAGTATATATATATATATATATATATATATAAGGTTTAGGAAGCTAAAATCAGGCCGAGCTCTTGAGGAATATAAAGATTGCAGGAAAGTACTCTAGTAGGGCATTGAGGGCTGAAGGGAGCCATGAAATGTCTGGCAAGTTGGATTAAAGAGCATCCTAAGGTATCTATACTTTAAAAATGAGGATAACTAGGAAAAGGATGGGATCACAAGGATAAAGGAGAGAAATTCTGCTTTGAGGACATGGGTGAGGTACTAAATGAGTAGATTGCGTTGGGCATTGACTGAGAAGGAGATGGAGAATACTGAGAGTAGAATGGAGAATATTGATGTGTTAGGGCATTTTAAGATCAAGAGTGGGTGCTAGTTCTTTTATTGAAGAGCATTAAAAGAGGGATAGGTCTCCAGACTCTGATGGGATATAATCCCAAGTTATAGAAAGAAGCAAATAAGGACATGGCTGGAGCCTTGACAAGATCTTTGTATTCTTACTAACATCGGCAAGATCCCAGAGCACCAGGAGGTTGTCAATGCTGTGCCTTCTTCAAAAAGGGAAATGGGGATGCTCCAGGAAATTAATGGCTGGTGATCCTCGCATCAGCTGTTGGAGGATACTTCGAGATGGGATTTGTGCATATTTGGAAAGGCTTGGTCTGATACGGAGTCATTGGGCATGGCTTTGTGGAGGGAAGGTTGTTTTTTTTTTAAACAAACGTTTTAGTTTTTTGAGGTGGTAACAAAGTTGGTTGTTGAGGGAAGGGGTGTGGATGTTAATAAGGCATTTGAAAAGGTCCCTCATGGTAGGCTGATCCAGAAGATGAAAATGCATGGGATCCACATTGAATAGATAGCTTGGATTCAGAATTAGCTTGCTTATTGAATTCAGAGGCTAGTAATGGATTTGAAGTTGCTTTCAGAGTAGTGATGGAAGGGTGTTGTTCTGGTTAGAGGACCATGACCAGTCTGCAGGATCAGTTGTGGGACCCCTGTAAATAAATGACTTGGATGAAAAATTGGGTGGGTTGTTAAGTTTGCAGCTGACACAAATATTGATTGGTGACATGAGAGTTTATGTACACAAGAACAATATACGTATGGACTAACATTCTTGCTGCAGCCACACACATGCAAGATGCACCAACAGCTATAGTATAAACCACATTGCCATAATTCACCATGAACAGAAAATAAATATAAATGGATAAATGCATTTTCACAGAGGTTGCCAAGGAACACAACAGGATATAAATGAGTTACAGATTCAGACAGAGTAATGGTAATCTGGACAACTGAGGTATTTTAATGGCAGGACCCTTAAAAGTATTTATGTGCAGATGAATTTGAGGTTTCAGGTCCTAAGCTCCTTCAAAGTGGCTGCACAAGAAGAGTGTAGACAAGATGTATGGCATTGTCAGGGCACTGAGTATATGAGTAAACAAGTCATTGCAGCTGTATAAAACTTTGGTTAGACTGCACCTGGAGATTTGTGTACAGTTTTGGTTGCCCCTTTACAGGAAGGATGCAGAAACTTTGGAACGAGCACAGAGGAGATTTCTCAAGATGGGGCCTGGGTTAGAAGACATGAGCTATGGGGAGAGGTTGGATCAACTATCTGGAGCATCAGAGACAGGGGAGATTTGGTAGAAGTTGATAATATTATGTGTGCCATTGAATGCTGGGTATAGATGTCACATACAAGAGAACATGTGTTGTGAGGGGATAGGAAAAGGTTAAAAGAGATGCTGTATATGGGTGTTTTTTTTTTAAGGGACACTGGTGGGTGTCTAGAGCAGGCTGCCAGAGGTTCTGAAAACAGATGCAATAGTAGCATTTTTTAGTTAGACATGAATATGCAGTGAGTCGAGGGCTATGTATCATGTTCAAACAACAGTTTTAGTTTAATTTGGGCATCAGGATGGGCACCGACATTGTGGACCAAAGGGCCAAATCTGTTCTGTACTATTCGATGTTGTATGGCTCTATCTTGTTCTCATCCCTCTTGTTTCCGTATCCCTTCCAATTTGGTTCTACTTGGAGGCTGGCGAATCTACATGTCAACAGGCACGTGCATGCTCAGCAGTCTCTCCACCTTGGGCTCCAGCCATGAGAATTTATCCCTTACTCTCTATAGCCACAGAGAGCACTGTTTTTAAGTCATGATGTCATTGACAAATGGTGATCCAAGAAGAAAGATTCTTGTCCAGCAAAGGTCATCATTCCTCCCGTGGTTTAATTTAAAAAAAACTAAAATTATGTTGTTTAGTAAATGAATAAAATTGTGGAAAAGCATAGCACCTCAATACTTTGGTTGTTTAAATTATTTCATTTAACATAAACAATCCTAATGAAAGATAAAATCAGCAGTAGGTTTCCCCTTATTGCCCCCACCCTTGAGGGAAAAGGATTCTAATTGATCTTCTACTTTATTTTATGATTGGTGCAATTCCAGATATTGTATCCCATTTTCTTAGCTTCCCCAGTATCACAAAAATTGTTGACATGCAAGAAATTGCAGATGCTGCAAGCTTGAGCAAATAATAAGTTGGTGGGACACCGAGGACAGGCAGTGAAGGAAGAGGTGCTACAAGTCTTGCACATACTGTGATTGCATTGCATGTGTGGCCTCCTCTACATTGGTAATACCAAACACATCAGGCAACAGCTTTATTAAGCACCTGTGCTCTGCCTTCCCATATCAGCTGAAACACCCAGTTGCCAGCCATTTTAATTCTTCTTCTCATTCACACACTGTTGTCATTTTGTCCTCCGCCTCAGTGTGTTGAAGGTGATGCCCGTGGTACTGTAAGATGTAGAACTTGTCAAAAGATATTGGAATAGCTTCTTAAGGGTTAACCTGCACATAGCTTTTCAGTAGTGAGTATTGTGCTATGGACAGTTAAGCAATTCTTAATTAATGGAAGTTTCCAGTTAAATTGTGATCATTTATCACGATGTAGAGCTATTTTCCAGACCGACTAGTGCACCCAATTATTTCATAGACTGCGCGCACACATTTACATCCTGGATAGCCACACCTGTACCTCTTGCATTGTGTTATGAAGGTATGGAATGAGCTGATCAGATGTTGGCCTGCCTAATTTCTCACCACCTTTGGAGAGAATATAATGGAATTAAATTTCTAAACATAGTTGCCTATCAAGAATAGGTATCGAAGTTAACTTTAATATGAATGATTTCTGATGGATAATGAGGATTAAGATCAATGCTGAGTATGGTGACAGAGACTGGGGACATTAGCCTGTTTTCCAGAATAAAAGGGGTAAATTTTAACAAAATTTAATTTGTATTGACTTGCATTTGCTCCTGTAGGTTTTATGAAAGGTACCAGGAATGAAGCCAATTGTTGTATATAATATTAAATTGTAAACTGGGATGTAAGAGAACATGATTTTGAAGATGGCATTTCCTTTTCATAACTGTAGACATTTTGGTTTCTCTAATTATTTGATAGGTGGATTTGCAACATTTTCTTCTAACTTCTGTGGCCTGTGTGAAGGTAAATCCTCTCTGGTGCCTACGAGCATTTCCCAACCATGCTTACCTGTAGCAAACACTGGGCCAACTAGAATTCTTCCTCATCTTTACCTTGGCTGCCAACGAGATGTATTGAACAAGGTAAGAGGGCAACAATCTTATTCAATACATTAGAGTTGATAAATACATCTCTCTGCAAATGTGGCAGACATTGTCTGTTTATTTTGGATAACTATGTCATTACATAACTGAAGATGCAGAAACTTGCTTCCACAACTAAATTTGTATATCACAATTATAATGGAATTTTGTAAAATAAAACTCATTTGAGTGGAATTGAGGAGTTTTTTTTTAATGAGAGGGTGTTGAGGGGTCATAACCCTACCACCTGGATATGTGCTTGAAATGCTACAAGTGAAAGGTTACTGATGAAGAGCCACAAATTGTGAATTAATTGTTTTACAGCAAGTACAGACATAATGGATTGAATATTCCATTCCATGATTCTAAACGAGTACTTCTATTTGAATGGCATTGATAAAAGTTCCATAGCTTTTACAAACATTATATTTTCCTTCAAATATAGGAGCTAATGCAGCAGATTGATATTGCCTACGTACTCAATGCAAGTAATACATGCCCAAAACCTGACTTTATCCCAGAGAGCCATTTTCTAAGAGTTCCAGTAAATGACAGCTTTTCTGAGAAGATCTTGCCTTGGCTTGACAAGTCGGTTGAATTTATAGGTCAGTAGGGACTTTTGTGTTGATTTTTTAAAAATTTAAGTTAATTTTGCTAATAGTTTTTTTTTTGTTAATTGCTATTCTTTGTCATGCTACCAGAGAGAAACAGCTTCAAAACACTGAGATCAGGTATTCAGTGAGTTTTTGTATTTTTCTGTCAAGGTGAAATCTGCAAAACATATGCAGAATTAATTTGATTTCTGAACAAATACATTTCCAGGTTCATATGCAAGTGGAAATAGAATGGGTATGCAATGTTGATTTATAGTGTTGATTTTTTTTGTGGGGGGGGGGGTAAGAAACAGTTTTCAAACTGCCCCTCCTAAACTCACAGTTCGCCTTAATCAATACCTTTGCCATAAGTGCTCTGTGATTAGTAAAGGACTGCTTAAGGTGAATTGTGAATTTAGTAGGGCATTTTGAAAACCACTGGTTTATAGAATATCATGATATCGGAGTTGAATTGGTCCATTGAGTCTGCTCTGCCATTCTAATCGTGAGCTGATCCACCCTCCCACTCAGTCTCACTCCCTGGTTTCTCCCCATAACCCTTGATGCCCAGACTGATCAAGAACCTGTCAATCTCTGCCTTAAATACACCCAATGACCTTGCTTCCACAGCCTCACAACCCTCTGTCTAAATAATTTTTTTTGACATTGTTTTAAATTGGTGTCCTTTTTTCCTGAAGTTGTGCCCTCTCATCCTAGAATCCCCTAGGGAAACATCCTTGCCACATCTACAGTTATTATTTCCAGATTCAGGTTGGTGTATCACTTAGCACAATGAATTTACAGCGATCAGGATCGGGGTTTGAATCCTATGCTGTCTGTAAGGAGTTTGTACGTTCTCCCTGTGTCTGAGCATAGGTTAATTGGGTGGCTTAGACTTGTGGGCTGAAATGGCCTGTTTCCGTCCTGTATGTCTAAATTTAAATTCACTGATTTAAAGAATGCAGTTGATTTAAATCATTTAGTTCTAAATGAAGCAAAAGTTCCTGCCTGATGTTTTAACTGTCTGGTTAGTTAATAACTTTATTTTTTTTTGTATTTGATATAAAAAAAATCTGCAGTGTGCATTTTCTAAAGAATATCATTTGTTTCACAGAAAAGTGTTACTTATTCAGAGGCTGCTTGATGCAACCAGTAAAGTTGATAATCAAAGCTAATTTTCAGCTCTTCTCAATAGTAGAGATTAGGCCAACCACACCCCTCCACCATGGTATCAGAAGCATTCTGATTTTTTTTCCCCCAGATAATCCACGTGTACAATGTCAAATTTTCTTTCTAGAACAAGAAGTTTGCAAAGCTGACTCATGGTAAAGCAAATACATGTTGCTGTTAGGCACAAAATTTGAGGCAGCACACTTGTTTTATAAACTTGAACATCATCTTGCAACTGGGTGATGGGGTGAAGAAACTTGGGGCCCAGTGAATAACAGCAATTTTAATTGAGTAAAAAGTTAATTGTCCTATCGATAAGAATTTTAGGGTTGTGAGTAACATTTCTTCATTTCTATTGTTAGAAAAAGCAAAGGCATCAAATGGCCGTGTGCTGGTGCACTGTTTGGCTGGGATTTCGCGTTCTGCCACCATTGCCATTGCTTATATAATGAAGAGGATGGATATGTCATTAGATGAAGCTTATAGGTAAGAAACAGCATGTAAGCAATGACTTTCAGGCTTTTTACTTTCTCATTACGCGAGTTACAATGGAGAATTATGGAAGGTTAGTTGCATGTTTTCAAGAAGCAGATGATGAGACTGATTCCTTAAATTCAATTTAGTACGATAGATGTTTCAATTTGCTGGCCCTATTGGTGATACTTTGCTAATAGTAAGATGACGTTATATCTGTTTGGTCTTTTGTGGTAGACCATCCAAGGTCAATTTTTCACCTTGTTAGATACTAGGATGCCACTGGACAACAATGGATAGTTTTACTTTTTGTATTTAGTCCCAATGCAAAAATATTGTACCTTACAGTTGGGAAATTTTCATCATTAATTAGAGGAGTGGGTGCATTCATCCATTAACCCGTCCTTGTATTGGGCTTCACCAGAGTTGGGAATGTTCAGTGGAAAGAAATATCCTGGGATTTTTGACATATCACTATGGCTCTATTAATATATGTAGTTGTCTGTTTCAAATTCCGAGCAGCAGGTCTTGCAATTTAGGCATGTTCATAGGGCTCAGTGGAAAGAAATATCCTGGGATTTTTGACATATCACTATGGCTCTATTAATATACATAGTTGTCTGTTACAAATTCTGAGCAGCAGGTCTTGCAATTTAGGCACCATTTCCAAATATTCAGGGTCACTAAGACTATACAAATTTGTTCTGGATGTTAACTTTGTTCGGCATTTATTTTGTAATGAGCATCTTGCACAAATACTGGAATGGATTTGTATCTCATGACATTAACAGTTAATATACTGGAGTCGTGTACAGGCCAAATAGGAGTGTTGAGTTCCTCTGCTTAGGTCAAGCATTGAAGTAAATGGGGAGATTTTATCAGCGGATTAGATATTTTTCATGGCTCTGGTTTTATCAATTATCAGAGCTGGTCCTGCATTTCTAATTGCAGAACGGATGTCAGCAAATTCTTAAGGGGATGATTATGGAATAATTTCCTAAAAACTGACACATTTGAGGAGTTAATTTGGCTCTGTAGAAAACCAATTAATTAGATGTAACTAGTTACCAGAAACTAAAATAGATTATACAACTGTCTCTATGGGCAGAGGGAGAGAATTAAACCTAATAAATGAGAATTTACACCTTGCTTTTAATGGTGGATTAATTGAAAGCATCTTTCCAATATATTCTACTACATTTGTGACTGAAGGAAAACAACAAGCCTGTGATGTCTCCAAATACCACTGGATTCTTCAGATTTATTGTCAGACTGCATACATGACATCTCGTACAACCCTGAGATTCTTTTTCCTGTGGGCGAGGCAGAAATACCACTTATTGATAGTGCAAAAAATGTATAAGAGTCATTAACCAAGTCCCTTGTTGAGTTTGTTGTTGGGGTTGCAGCTGTTCCTGAACCTGATGGTCCAAGTTTTACAGCACCTCTACCTCTTTCCTGATGGTAACAGCGAGAACAGACCATGTGGTGGGTGATGTAGATCCTTGATGATTGTTGCTGCTCTCCACAGCAGCGTTCCCTGTCGATGTTCTTGATGGTGGGAGGGTTTTACCTGTGATGTCCTGGGCTGTGTCCACTACCTTTTGGTAGAGGGCTTTACCAAACCATGATGTGGCTGGTCACCACATTTTCCACCATACATTTTAATACATTAATGAGAAGTCAAAAACTAACATGAATAGGCGCAACACTGAACAAAATTCATTCAAAATACAGATTAATGAATTTGTGCATTAAGGGAATTGAGGACAGTTCAGGAAAATACCATGGGAGATCAGTTATGATCTTAATGAGTAGTGGAAAGGCTTAAAAACAACCCTATAAACTACTCCGGCTCCCTATTTATTCTTTATTTTCTCATTAGGAACATGTCCAAAGCAGTGATTGATGAGAATAAAAAAGTGGTAGTTATAACAGATGTGACAGAAAGGGAGAAAGAGCAAGTCCTTACTGGATATAAAATGAGAGTAAGTGCCAATAGGCTTATGACGGCAATCAATTGCTCATCATTGATGTACCTGCAGAAGGGCAAATATAGTTAGCATCCATACTTGTAACAAAAGAGAAAAAATGGAAATAGTATCTGAGATAAGGTTGCTTAAAAGTGTCCTGGTTTTGTGGAACAAATTGCTGCTGGTAGATCCATGCTAGTTAAGCATGGACCAAGCCTTCAAATTTGTCTGGAAATGTTATAATACTGCCTAACATCTTAAATGATAGTGTGGAGATATTAGAAATAATATCCAGTAGTCCAGAACATGCTAGTTTTAATGTTTACCTCATTTGTTAGTATTTCCCTTGTATACCCTACGCTTCCCAATTTCCTTTTGCCATGTCCTTAATGCAGGACTGCAGCATTTTCCTCATGAGACAAACTGGTCCATTGTTGCCTTTTTTAAATACAAGGAAAACATTTGTCGATTTTCCATTAACTAGAAGTGTTTCAGAATTGATGGAATGTTGTAAGGTCACCATGAGTACGTGGACTTTTTTAGAATCCTGTAATCCAGCAGTTGTCTGATTCCTTTGATTTCTCCCTTCAAAGCTAGTGAGGAACCTTTTTAATATTTTAATTTCTTAGACTAAAACAAACATTATAAACAGAGTCTGTATTTATCCCCCCTCCCTCATACAACTGAAACTACCATCAATTAAATTACCTCAACAGCAAAACAAAAAACACCCCATATATTTTTGCACTCTTTTATCCAATCTTTCAATTCTCTCCGATTTCAGATACCCTTTCTGTCAAGTTTGCCAGCCTTTTTGATTGCCCCCTGCTATGCCACCAGTGTCTTCAAAGTTCTTTTTATCTGGCTAATGGTCTCCATTTACTCTCTGGCAAAAGGGGGCCTCTGCCCCCTTTATCTGTCTTTCATCTCCCTGTAATGTCCTTCTTTTACTCCCTTATTCTTCCTCCTCCTCCACCTCACTTTCCGTCTCCAGGACGTCCTGCCACACTATTTTCCTGCCAAATCCTCTCTGGCCATGCTACTCTTGGCCCGACACTTCAAACACCCTCAGACCTGACCTCTTCACGCCCACCAGTTGGAGTAGCCTTACCAAGTAAGTCCTTATCTTCAACTTTTACTTCCAGCCCACAGGGTCTTTCTCTCTGCTGGTACCAGTGTCATCACCGACTCCACCTTGACTTGGCTCCCCTGACTCTCCAGCGCCCGACAGCTCTCACGTCACCGCCTGTGTCATCATCTGCTCCTTGACTCTCCCGTCGCCAACCGCTTCTCCTTGGCTCAGTTTCCCTGACCTCAGGTCCCCAAACCATCTGCGTCCAACAGCTCCTGTCGTCTCCCATGTCACTCCTTATCTCCCATGCTCAACAGTGCTCTTCGGTTGTGTCCTTCCCCTGGCCCCCTCAAGATCCAACCTTATCAGGGCCATCCTGTCTCTCCCTCCTGGGCAAGACCCGTTTGCTTGGGAAGCTTCAGGGCTCCATTGTTACTGCCACCGCCGCCAACGTCCCACTAGGCCTCGGGTCACACTCTCCACCTCCACCACGCGTTGAGTCTCTTCCTCCGTGCTGTCCCTCATCTTTTTTCTTTCCCTTTTCACTCTTTCTTCTATTTGTATTCTTGGTTGTCTTCTTTTGGGGTCTTTTTATTTTAGACAATCTTCTTTATCCTTTATTCTCTTACCTCAGGGAGCTCTTGGACCGCCACTAGTGAGGAACCTTGAGTAATCAATATACAAGATGCGTTTTCCTCCTACATTCTTGTTACATTGAATGTGTCCTCTGTAAATAAGATATTCAGAATTTGTTTTAATACCTCATCAATTTCTCATTAAATGCATTGGTTATTTGTTGCTGCCTCCCTAATAAGGTCCCAGTCCTTGGGTGTTCTACTCAATAATAGATTGAGATTCTTCTCCTCCTCAGCCATGAATGGATCACTGTCGAAATGTTTTAATTTTTTTTCCCCCAGAGGAATTCTATACTCAATCTTATTTATCATAGAACATGGGCTGCGCTGTTACAGTACCAGTGATCGAGACAGGGGTTTGAGTCCTGCACTGTCTGTAAGGAGTTTGTACGTTCTCCCCATGTTTGCATGGGCTTTTCCTAGGGGCACCAGATTCCTCCCATTGTTCAAAAATGTTGTGGGGTGAAATTGGGTGGCAAAGGCTCATGGGGGCTGAAAGGACCTGTTACTGTGCTGTATATCTAAATTTAAAATTTAAACATTACCGTACTGGCCTATCAGCCCAACAATTTAATCCTTCCCTAATTCACACTCATAACCCTCGGTATTTCTTGCATCTATGTTCCTATCTTAGCATCCTTTGAACTTCCCTTTTCTTCAGCCTCCAAAAACACCCCCAGCAATGCATTCCAGGCAGCCACCACTTTTTTTAAAATTACCTCTGACATCTTAAACAAATGTCTTCTGATATTTGCTATGGTCACCCCAGGAAAAAGGTGATGCCTGTCCACCATAACTAAGCCCCTCATAATCTTGTATTCCTCTATTAAGTCACCCTCATCCTTAGTCACTCCAAAGAGAAAAGCCTTGCTTCAGATGTTCTCCAATCCAGGCAACATATTGGTAAATTGCATCTGCATTCTCTCTAAAGCATCTAATTCCTTCCTGTAATGAGGCAATCACAACTGAATGCAACAGAAAACCTTCTTCAATCTAATTTCTCAATGAATATTAGCCATCATGCCTTTATGATTGATTCTGAGCACAATATTGTATGGAATTTGTGTGAGTCTCAAATGGGTTGGAAACTAACCTTGTCACATTGTGGCCTTTAGTAATGATCTATAGAGTGGTGCGGGATGGTTTTTACAGTATATAAATTGTCATTGCTTTCATTTTCAGAGATCTGATCATGGTTGGCGTATCAGTTAGCACAATGCCTTTACAGAGCCAGTGATCAGGTCTGGACCGGGGTTCAAGTCCTGCGCTGTCTGTAAAGAGTTTGTATGTTCTCTCTGTGATTGACTGGGTTTTTTTTTTTGGGGGGTGGGGGGCTCTGGTGTCCTCCCACCGTTTAAAACGTACTGGGGATTAGTGGCATGTAAATTGGGTGGCATGATCTGAAATGGCCTGTTACCATGCTGTATGTCTAAATTTAAATTTTATCACCAAATTTAAGCAGTTTTTAGTATGGTAACTTTCTGGTACATTGTAAGCACCATTAATAAATTATATTTGTGTTTTTAAGATTTGTCAAGGAGAAGAGACCAACCATTTCACCAAACTTTAACTTTCTTGGCCAGTTGCTGGAGTTTGAAAAAAAGTTGAAGACACAGCCTCTCCAAACAGGCATGATTAGCAAGTTCAAATGCCTGCAGTTAGAGAGACCAGGGGAACAGAGATTGGCCCTCGACTACGTCACATTCGATGGAGTACTAGAGAAGCAACCCTCCACTACCTCAACTACTATGGATCAGAACCCTATTGCACCTGTTATACCTTTATCTGCACTTATGGAATCCACTGTTTCCAATAAAGAAGAAGAATGTTTCTTGGCTCAAGAAATCAATGGACTTAGCCTATCAGTAGATAGACTAGAAGACAACAACCGCTTAAAACGCTCATTTTCATTGGATATAAGTTCTGTATCATACTCAGTGAACAGCGGTGGTGCGAGTTCTGCACCAATTGCTGCTTGTCCAGAAGATCGTTATGGTCCTGGACAAGAATCGAGTGCAGGTGAATCAAACAGGTTCTGTTTCTGTTCATCAGCTAATATTGAAGTGGAGCAGCTTTCAGAACATGTTACACCCACTGTAATGGACATAAACACAAAGCAAACACAAACCATATGGGAGCAAGGAGCACCAAAAAGTACAGCTATTCCATCCGCACAAACCACAGTGCCCAGAACATTACTCTACCCACTGCACAAAAGTGGAAGCATGGAGGATAATTACAAAACAAACTTTTTACTGGACCTTTCTGGTAGCCAACAGCATTTAGCAACCTCTACAGCTGGAATGAGGCTCAAAGGATGGCACTCAGACATAATCTCACCTGAAACATCAACTGCATCATTAGCTAATACCTGGTATTTGGCAACTGAAGCACTGGCAGGGCAGTCTCCTCAGTTTTTGTCAAGTTCTGCTCTATTCAGTGGTGCAACAGCCTACTCAGGCTTTAACTGCGGTCAGTTATCGGGCTGTGACCAGTCAGTGCGCCGGCGTGAAAAACACTGTGACCGCCGCGATTCCAGGCGCAGCTGGCATGAAGAAAGCTCGTATGAGAAACAGTACAAACGACGCAGTTGCCAAATGGAATTTGAGGAAGGCATGAATGAAAGCAGGTCCCGGGAGGACTTAAGAAATATTGGAAGTCAATCCAGTTTTTCTGGTAGTATGGAAATCATTGAAGTTTCCTGAGGAAATGTTAAAATGCAAATTATAATTATTTACAAATATATAGAATACTCAAAACAGAATCACAACTTCAACCAGGAACTTAAAACTTGTTGCTTGAATGCTTTGACTGTTCATCATTTAATTCAACGTATATTTCTTATCTAATCCATATTTGTCAGGTTTTACTTAAATATTTGGAAAAATCCCAATTATCATCAGATAAATATCCAATAGTGCACTTTGCCTCCGAAGACTGAGCCAAGATCTATGGAGACTTGTGTTTTAAATTCCAGACAAGCTGGCAGAATCTGGATTTCTGTGTGTGTAGTCATAGCTACTTGTGCAAATTTCTTTGCATTTGTACATAAATGGTGTAACTATTCCTGATTTGAATTTATGTATAGGTAAGTTGCCAGTGCTGCTTAGAGCAAATACCTCAAATATAAAGCTTATACTGTAAGTAGGTATTCAGCAAATCAGATCTCAGGTCAGTCTTGATATAGACGAGATTTACAGTTTTTGGCTCAGTTTGAATTTAAATTCTATGTGGACTGCTAATTTAGCACTGTTCATTTAATTTTGATCATAAATGAGGATAATATCAAGTAGAGATGTCAATCGATCACGCAAATTCTATGCAGAGTGCATGAGTTGCAGGTGTGAAGGATGCTTGTTGGGTGTCTTCATGGAAAAGTGCTGGAAACTTGTTCAGGATGGTACAAAGTCTCTGTGCGTGGTGGAATTTATTTTGTTCAAATGTGTGATGTATGGGAAGTATCTATGGATCAAATGTTCAACCAGGTGAAATGAAATGTTGAGCACATTAAAATAAAATCTGAGATGGTACCTGTTAGAGATGTGATTTAAACAATGTCAAATTGTCAGGGAGGATGTTGGAAAGCATCTTCCATTTTCTGCTACAAACATCAAAAAATGAAAATACTCAAATCGTCAGCTTAAACTTTGTTTCTCTATTCTCAGAGTAACTTCATATACATGTACTTACTTAACCATTTGAACTCCATGCCCCGGTTTTCATACCCAACCATGGACTATAATACTGCAAAGGTTTACCCATGGACCCAGCCCAGAGTATATATGATAAGAAGTTTTTAAAATGGCCAGAGTCCAAAGGGTTAAGAGGCTGAATATAGAAAGTACTGTAGACTTGCTCTCTGGGCATCACAGTCTGCCCTTACATCACCAGGATGCTGTAAAATAAAAGCCAGAATCAATTTAACTCAATAGTTTTAAAGAATACACATCCAAAATTACATGCATTTTCTCTTCAATGGTGCCTACTAATTTCAGTTGTTTGAGTTTCAATTTTTCCTTTAACCTTTTTAAAACACTTACACAAGTAACAATTACAAAATGCCAGAAATTAGTAGAACAGGCATATCAAGCTGTTGATACTTAAGCTAATTTTTCTCAGTACATATACTTACAGGTTTATCTTGTAAATGTAGCCGGGTCTGTGATTAGTTAGCTCATTCACAATGTTCTGCAGAGTTTAGCTGTTATAAATGATTTAATCCAACTTTGCTAATTGTAAGAGTGAAATCTGGATTATTATTTCTGAACTGAAGTAAAATATTTGATACTAGGGGAAATGTGCTCAAGCTTTTTTTCTTTAAATTTTTTAAAATGTACAATGCACCAAAGTAATTCCACATCTTTAAGCATCAAATTCAAATACAAGTAATGAGTTGCAAGAAGAAATTTGCATTTCGTCTCTCAAACTAGCCAAGCATTTGATACTGAAGGTAAAATCGTGGATCATGCAAAGTAAATGAAACCTAGCAAGTTTATTTTAAAATTTTAAAACTGAAATGCATGATGCATAGGCTGCTTATTGAAACTCTGTGTTGCATTTAGCATTGGATTTTTTTCCCCTCTTTTGAGATAAGCATGATTAACTGACAAATGTGCTCTTTACACCAAAACTGAAGAGTTCTATTCCATAAACACTGTTTCTCTTCAGTGTTCACATGTATCCTGTTTCAAAAAAATGTTCTGATTATGATTTATTTATATCAGTGGTTTTCAAACATTTTCTTTTCACTCCATAGGTGCTCTGTAAGGGATTACTTAAGGTGGTATGTGAGTGAGTGGAAAGAAAGCGTTTGAAAACCACTGTTTTAATTGTACCCAATTTGATTCGTTATGTGCGCGGTTTCATAACTCCAAAGGAAATGGGCCAATGACCATTTTTTTCAAGC
Source organism: Narcine bancroftii (assembly GCF_036971445.1). Classification (NCBI taxonomy): domain Eukaryota; kingdom Metazoa; phylum Chordata; class Chondrichthyes; order Torpediniformes; family Narcinidae; genus Narcine; species Narcine bancroftii. The sequence goes on along the minus strand of NC_091479.1, from coordinate 82,639,136 downwards.
AAAATATTTCAGTAACAATTGGGTCAAGAACAGTAGTTCTCAACCTTCCCTTCCCACTCACATACCACCTGAAGCAATCCTTTACTAATCAATAGAGCACCCAAGGCAAAGGGATTACTTCAGGTGGTATGTGCATGGAAAGAAAATTTGAAAACCACTAATTATACTGACATCCACTGGACAAATTCATAAAAAAGGGAGAAAATGTCCAACTTGTGCTAATTCTTGCTGATCACAAAATTAAGAACCAAAAATTAAAAGTATAAATATTTAGTAGCAAAAAGAAATACAGTTCTTCACCTACATGCAGAAACTTTAACATTTGGAGCTACAGTTAAAATTATGCTTCAGCAAAGGTGATCTTCAATGACTGGTAGCTTAAATCCCACAATAAATATTAGCAGTATGCACAATTAGAACACTTGAATATTTTATTTACTGGTAATATTAAAATGATACTTGTAAAGCACTACAGTAGTGTTCTTTACAAATAGTGGCCTGTTAATTTCACCATTTAAAATTATTGCACATCTTGTTTTGCAAAGAAATGCAAGGCTCATATTTTAGCATATTTGGACAATTTTACAAACTAATCAATGACCTATTACAGTTTTATTGCAAATTATTTGTAATTTTCACAAAAGGAAAGCCCAATAATCGAACCTGAACCGAAAGATCTGGTAACATTCACTATTTTTTCCCCGAAACACTGCACCCCTACCAACTGGCAATATTCAAGTTCCTGAGGACTACAGTAGGTGGATATATAAACATCCAAACATATTTGATGTCTCAACAAAAAAAATGTACAGGTTAAAACAAGGTATGAGGTATATACACAAGGCACATATCAAAATAAATGTACTACAAAACAAACTTTTTAAGTTTTGAAATAATATTAATGCCATGTTCTTGTTGCATGCATTAATTTAAACATGTAATTGTGCGAAAGGGTACCATTTTTTTTTATCCAAGACTGATATCTCTCAATAATTTTGGTAATCTGCATTAATAAACTAAGGACAATCACGAACAAAACTAGCAACATTTAATAGGTGGTAATACTGGAATCCCAGGTTGTTTTTATCCATTGTCTATATTATTCTGCAATCCAGTCTATTCTGGGAGAAGAGTACATTACAATTAATCCTCAATATACCTGCAAATGCAAGATGCTTCAGCTGTTTAATATCTAAGTTGTGGATTAAGTGGTGCTTGCACAAATCCAGAGGCATTCAAAAGGGTGGAGATAGGGCTTTCATTGTCTCCTGCACTTGACATCTTTGTCAGCTCTCATGCTGAAAGGTTCAAGTCTTTCATTTTCTGGCAATAAGCTATTAAGTTTCTCCATTAATGGAACAGTTTGATCTATGCCCATCTGTATGCGGCGCAAAATGGCAGACATCTCATTAACCTTCTGTATTTGTTCAGCATATTTGGCATATCGTTTCTGTCGCTCTTGCATAACGCTGTACAAGGCTTCAACAGACAAATCCATCTACAAATTAACAAAAATATTGTAATTAAATGGAGCAATTTGCAGGAAGGAACATAGTAAACAATTTTATCAAGCTATCTCATTCAGAAGTTAAAAACATGTAATCTTTAAAAGTATTTCTCCCTCAATCACAGTAGGTCAGTTTTCTCATTCCAAAGAAGCAACCTGACCTGAGTATTTCCAGCATTTTCTGATTTTATTTTAGTTCACTTTTCCAACTAGGGGAGGACAATCCCTTTTGAATGGAAGGGTGAGTTCAGAGACTTTAGGAGGTGCGTGACATTATAATAAGTCTAAGTATTATTACCAGAAAGTTCATCAAAATGGTAAAATAAAATATATTTGCCATATTAGTTACCCCAGCAGACCCCATGATAGTCTTTAAACAATGGCCTTTCATTCAGAAAGGTGGGTCCTGTGCTGTGGGCTACTACAATGGAAGCATTTGAAAATATGCAGACACTCATTCTTACATTCTAGCTACATTTAATCTGGCATATTCAAGAAGGCAGTGCTGCCAGACAAACTGATTTTCTGGACTTTTGGATATACTTTGAATTCACTATTTTTGGATATGACCTAGCAGAGTAAATTGCAAGTTCAGGAACGAGGGCCCTGGTGTATGAAGCGTTGACCAGTATGTGCAGTTTTGGATCCTAATATGAGTAAGGGCATTTTTACAAAGGACTGTAGAGATGGTTTGATTCCTGGGATTGAAGAGAAAGACTGAGGTTATACTCTGAATTTAAAAGAATGAGATGTGATTTTGCTGAAACACAAAATTATGGCAGCATTAGACAATTAATGGCAGATACAAGGTTCCCCGTGTTTGAATAGTCCAGAACAAGGGGATCACGGTACTCTAAGAGGAAGACGTAAGCCATTTAGGTCTCAGATAAGCAGAATTTTTTTCAGTCAGAGTTATTAATTTGAGGAACTTCCTGCCACAGAAAGTTCTTTAGATCAGTTGATTAAAAATACAGTAGTCCCCCCCTTATCCGTGGAGGACATGTTCCAAAACACCCAGAAAAACCTTGTTTTTTTCCTATACATACACACCTACGATAAAGTTTAATTTATTAATTAGGCACAATAAGAGATTAACAAAAATAACTAATAATAAAATATAACAATATTAACAAAAAGTGTTACAGTTGATCAGAATACGATCTCTACTGTATTTTCAGACCTCAGGTAACTGAAACAGATAAGGAGGGACCACTGTATTCCAAAAGATGTTGGATGTGGCTTTATTGGCTAAAGGAATCAAGTAAACCAGAAATAGGATACTAAAGTCATTTGCTCTGCCTTCATGTTTCTATAACTGAAAAGATATTTGTGGATCCCACTGGTGATTCACTTCACTGTTTTGTGACCAATAGTGACTGGCTTTCAATATGGTGTGTGAACCTGGCTTGTATGTCCGATATCTTTTCCTTTAGCCATTTTTAACCACTAGCATCTCTCTAAAATGGTTTGGGGTGCTTTTATATTAAAATATTTCGAGTGGCCTAGTTCGAGTAGTTATAGACTGATGAAATGGATGTGTGAAAATTGGAAAAAAGACCAGAATGTGCTTGAAATTATTGGCTGGTCCAGTTGCAGCTAAGGCCAGTTAACTTTTCAGTTTGATTACCTTTGATCCGAAGCAGGAATAACTGGAGTTAAAAGACACTTTAAGATGCTGAGAAGGAAGTGAAGGGAAGAGTACAAAAGGTAATCTTGTTAAGAATGGAAGGCAGGAGAGAATAAATGAGTGTTATTGTCAGGTAACAGGCAGAAGTAATGAGGGACAAATGGCAAGTCTGGAAGAGATGTAATTAATTATCTGAAATAACTAGAGAGTAAACATTGAAAACGTTTGTTATCTATGTTGAAAATGCCTTGAACAGTGCAATGTGCCCAGGCAAAAATGAGGTACAGAACTAGAGGAAGCTAGCAAAAGCTTGGATGTTCTCTTCTCCTTCCTTCTTTCTCAGGACCTTAACATTGTTTCATCTTTAACTACAGTATCTCCACTGGCCACCGTGACAGAGGTGCACCAAAGAAAAGGTACAAGGACTGCCTAAAGAAATCTTTTGGTGCCTGCCCCATTGACCACCGCCAGTGGGCTGATCTCGCCTCAAACCGTGCATCTTGGCGCCTCACAGTTTGGTGGGCAGCAACCTCCTTTGAAGAAGACCGCAGAGCCCACCTCACTGACAAAAGGCAAAGGAGGAAAAACCCAACACCCAACCCCAACCTACCAATTTTCCCCTGCAACCGTGTCTGCCTGTCCCGCATCGGACTTGTCAGCCACAAACGAGCCTGCAGCTGACGTGGACATTTACCCCCTCCATAAATCTTCGTCCGCGAAGCCAAGCCAAAGAACAGTATCCTATAATGTCATCAACCTAAAGCATTATTTTTCTCACCACAGTTGCTGTCTCACCCCAACTCCCATAATCCTTCCATTTTGTTATTAATAATTTTGGCTTTAAATATTTTCCATTGTGTTAATTTTGTACAGTAAAAGATTCAAAGAATCTTCACCTTTGAAAATAGAACAATGAGGTAGACCTGCTACCATTAAATGGAGGCTTGTTGCTTTAACAACAGAAACAATGTTCATTCCAACTTTGGTGTCAGTCATGTGCACTTTCTAAAAGAGAATGTCTATAAATTATCCCAACCTTACTACATATTCTTAGCATTTCTCCCATCGTACTACAAATGAAATTCTGGCACATTTTCATTGTAATAAAAACCTTGCATAAAATAGGTCAAAGTTAGTAACAATCTTAATATATCAATTCTGCATTTCATGTGGTCATCTTATTTTGAAGTGACAGCATTCATATGCTCTTAACTTGTGACACACTATAGTGGAAATTGCACTGAGTGGCAAATCATAGTTAGGTGATTCTTTGCTTTCCTCTTCCTCACTCAATACACCACAAATAAAGAGCAACTGCACAACACTTTTTAAAATAAAAACCTTCAAGTGCACTTCTGGGACCCACAATATATAAAAAATTTCCACTGGTTGTGGAAAAGGGCTTGGCCAAATGCTATATTTTAAGGCAGGCCAAAGGAAAAGAGGTGGAGACATTAGTCAAAAATTCAAGAGGGGAAAAGAAAATCAAATGCAGTTTATGTGGCTGGTGCCCTGGGCTCCTGAAAATTTCCATTACTTAGTGTAGATGAGACTTTCTGTAATTATTTGCAGAGAAATCATAAAAATACCTATAAAGTTACAGATCTGAAACTCTATCCACTTGTAGAACAGAAATAAATGATATACGGATACTCCCCGACATTCGTCCAAGTTCCGTTCTGACTGACCTGTCGTATCTCAAAACCAAAGTCAGAAATTCACTGCATCTATTTTTATCATTTCTCCAGGGCGATGGGATCGGTGTGGGGGCTGGTGGTAGACTTTCAGGAGGAAACGGGGTGGTGGGCACCAACAGCGGGCTGCTGGGGGAGAACGGGGCAGCAGGACCAGTGCGGGAACCGACAGCGGGCCACCAGGAGAGTCTCCCGACAGCTACCAGCCCCCCAATGTTAGATGGCAGTGATACTAATCAATGGTGTATTTTTTTTCGGTTGCATGTACGGATGGTTGTAAGTCGGGGTGAGTATTAAAGATACCAGAGCCAAATGTATCAATCATACTCATTTAAAGCATATTGGAAGCAAGATTCATCTTGTGTGCATCCCAGCATAACTTAATCCACTGTCACGTTCGGGTCTTAAAGCTTTCTTCTAAACTTAGGTTCTTGTTTACGTGCTCAGGCTTTGGGACTATACAAGTCTTAAAGGAATGTGCAGAATGTTCCAGAGAACAGATGCTCTCACAGCAGCCTTCGTTAACTATTTTCTGTTGTCTGATTATCAGAAGAACTTAAATAAAAACAGAAAATGCTGGTCAGAAGGTCAAGTAGGATCTGTAGAAATAATTTAAAAATACAGATAATGTTTCAGGCCATACATCTAATATCGTCTTTTTTCCCTCATGATCTCCATTTCTGTCCTCAAGCATTTTTCCAAGATCATATTAAACATATGGTTAACTTGAAACTGAACTCAATGGAGAGTTATATGCCACACGAGTTAATAGATATTTGGCAAATCGAAAGATCTAGGGAAAGTAGTGCCGAGGTAAGAGATTAGTTATGATCTTACTGAATCCATTAGAAAGCCTAAATGACCTACTTCTGTTTATATTTTTTCACTCACTAGTTGCATTATGAAGTAGGCCATTTCAGCAGATGTCCAACTCAGTATTGATGAACTGTCACTGAAAAGAAACAGAACATTTAACCCCTCACCTCATGTTACTCATTGCAACCAACTATACTCATTCCATTTACATGCATTAGATTGAAGTATTTATCTTGATGCTCCTTAGATGTCATGAGAGTGTCACCACCTCCTCAGGCAGAATGTTCTAGATTCCAACCATCGTCTAAAAGATTCTCCCTCATATCTCCTCTGAACTGCCTACCACCCACCCCCCCTCCACCCCACCACCACCACCTTAAATCTATGACACCCTACTATGGGAATATAGTTGCACTATTTACTCTATCCCTTCACCTCAATTTTATACTTCTCTACTATGTCATCCCTTAGCCTCCTACGCACCACGGTACGGAAACCAAGTCTTCATAGAAACAAGCTCTAAACCAGGCAATATCCTGGTGAACCATTTCTGCTGAACTCCAGGGGCCCAGCAGCTGAGTTTGGTAATGGAAAATATCTGAGCAGCTGTTAGGAGGCCGAGAACTTCTGCATTCTTGTGCAGACACAAAAATTCCAAGCTTCCTGGCACTTAAGTGGGGAAATGCCGACAACTACTCTGGTTTTTCCAACAAAAGCTTGCGTCATAAACTCACCAGCAATTCAAGAAAAAATGTGATTATATACTGCCATATTATATATTCACATTCTTAGGATGTGTTCAAGTACATTATAGCAAATGAATTATGCTTGTCATCACAGTGAGCCAATAAAGTTGGGAAGACATCACAACAAGCAATGAGCCAAAAGGACAATTTATTTTCTGAAAGTAGCTTTCAACTCTTCTCCAATATCTTCCATTAAGTACTAATTGTTATCAGACACAGCTGTGACCATAGCTGGTGTAGTGGTTAGTGCAACACAGCGATTGGAACTAGGGGTCGAATCTCACACCGTCTTTAAAGAGTTTGTATGTTCTCCGTGTCTTCGTGGCTTTTCCCTGTGGCTCTGGTTTCCTCACACCATTCGAAATGTAGGTTAATTGGGTGGCACGAACTTGTGGGCCGAAATGGCCTGTAACTGTGCCATCTCCAGTAACACTCTCCACTACCAGGATCTCTCTATCTCCACCTGGGAGACAAGCTTTCCACTGACATATATTACAAACCCTCCAACTCCCACAACTACCTGGACTACACTTCCTCATAGTCTGCCCCCTGCAAGGATTCCTTCCCTTTCTCTCAATTTCTCCGTCTCTGCCGCATCTGTTCCTAACATGAGGTCTTCCAATCTAGATCTTCTGAAATGTCTGCCTTCTTCCACAAACACGGCTTCCCCTCCACTATTATCAACTCAGGCCTCACCCACATTTCCTCCACTTCCTGCTCATCTGCCCTGACCCCCTCTGCCCCAGACACAACAAACAAAGAATCCCCCTCATCCTCACCTGCCACCCTCCACATATTATCCGCTGGAATTTCCGGCACTTACTACAGTATCCCTCCATCCGACACATTTTTCCCTCTGCTCCCCTCTCGGCCTTCCGCGGGGACTGCTCCCTCCACGATTCCCTCGTGCACTCATCCCTCCTCACCCATTGAACCCCCAGCACCTTCCCCTGTAACTGCTGGAGGTGCAACTCTTGAGCACATACCTCCTCCCTCATCACAGCCTTAGGCCCCAAAGATGCCTTTCACATGAAGCAACACTTCACTTGAATATCCAGAGAACTTGTTTACTGCATCCGGTGCACCCTTTGTGGCATTCTCTACACCAAAAAGACTAATCACAGACTGGGAGATCACTTTGCTCAGCAACTCTGCTCCATTCGCAACTACAGCGATCTCCCAGTGGCCAACTACTTCAATTCCAAGTCACACTCCCACAGCCTTATGTTCTGTCCCAGCCGACTACCTGCAGATTGGATGAACAACACTTTATTTTCTGTCTGGGCACTCCCCAGCCACATGGCATAAACATTGACTTTATGGCTTTCCATGAAACCTACTCGCCTTTTCTTCCTCCTCCCCCTTTTCCTGTCCTTCCAGTTCTTTCCCCACACAGCCCTCCTCATTGCTGCTATCCCCTCCCCTCCTTTGTCCACTTATCACCTCCTGCTTTTGTCAACCCGCTTCCCCCTCCTACTCTTTTGTTCAGACACTTGCTGGCATTTTCTCATACTTTGATGAGGGGCTCAAGCCCAAAACATTCTGCACCTGTGCCTTTGCTACATAAAGGACCCTGTTGGACCTGCTGAGCTTCTCCAACATGGTGTGTTTTTACATTATCATCCAGATTGTTGATATAGATGACAAACAACAATGAACCCAGCACTGATCCCAGAGGCACATCATTAGTCACAGGCTTCCAGAGATGCAACCATATACCACCCTCTGGCTTCTCTCACAACATCAACATCCTATCAAATTTACTGCCTCATTCTGAATACCAAGTGACTGAAACTTCTTGACCAACCTTTTGTGCAGAGCTTTCTAAAGTCCGTGTGAACAACATCCACTGCCTTTCTTTCATCAACTCTCCTGGTAACCTCAAAAAAACTCGATAAGATTGGTAGACATGACCTAATATGCACAAAGGCATGTTGACAATCCCTAAACAGTCTCTGTCTAGCTGAGTAGTTATATAGTAGTATGGTAACCTGCTTAAATGACTATGGACCACTGGCACTCACATCAACTGCGATGAAGTGTTTTGAATGGCTGGTATTGAAGCAATCAGTTCCTGTCTGAGCAGCGACATGGGTCCGTTCCAATACGCCTACTGTAGCAACATATCGATGGCAGATGCTCTACTGCATTCAAAGAAGCTCTTTATCACGACAGTTTGTCATTTAACACCATCAATCCCCTCAAAACTGATCAGCAAATCAGCCTACTCTACTCACTTCAGAGCTACGACTGTGTGGCTCGGTACAACAGTAATGCCATCTACAAGTTCACTGACGATACCACGGTAGTACAAAAAGAAGCAATGAGTCAGCATACAGGAGGGAGATTGAAATCACATTCAATGTCACTAAAACCAAGGAGCTGATTGTTGACTTCAGGAAGGGAAAACTAGAGGTGTACAATCCAGTGATGATTGGAGAAATTAGAGGTGGAGAGGGTGAGAAAATTCTTTGGAGTAACCATCTTGGAGGATCTTTCCTGGATGGCATAATAAAGAAAGCACGTCAGCGCCTCTACTTCCTTTAGCATGACATCAGAAACTCAGCAAATTTCTACGGATGTGTGGTGGAAATTGTGCTGACCGGCTGCATCACAGTCTGAAATAGGGACACCAATACCCCTGAGCATAAAGTCTTCCGAAAGGTAGTGGACAGCCAAAGGGCATCACAGGCAAAACCCTCCCACTATTGAGAACATCTACAGAGAAGACTGCCGTCAGAGAGCAGCCAGCAATGATCAAGGACCCACACCACCCAGCACACGCTGGGTCCTCACTGCTATCAAAGATGCTCCAGTAAATGTCTACTCTGAATGCAGTAAAGGAAAATGCAATTTATGAGCAGTACAAGCACAAAACCAGAGCCTTACTTTCTGGAATTCAAAAATGAATGCAGTTGAAAATAAAAATCATTTCTTTCTCTAAAGACTGTAAAGAATCGTGTTTAAATGAAATAAGCTCTTTGAGAATGTCGTAGAATTTTTCTCCTACATTTATCAACTGCAAAGTCTCAAATAAGGATGTTGCAGAACCCATAACATATATACAGATGCTTTTGATATTTTTACTGGGCTATCTTCACAAATGATCAGCCTAGTGATACAACACAGGTTGCCTGACCGCTGTATGTGATGCATAGATTGGCCTTTGTACCAAATCAGCACTCATGCCTGTTCACCAGTACAAAAATCTGTTAATTGATTGCTATTCCCAAGCCTCCATTCAACTAAAATGGAAATTTGACCTGAACACTAAGAAAAAAAAATAAACTAGTTGAACAAAACACTAAAGAATCTAGTAATTGAGACAAGAGTTTCCATCTGAAAACACATTTTTAATGAAGCATCTCCTCAACATCTGGTATTGATCAGAATCTGCCTGATTCTAAATACATATTTTTGGAACAATTACGCTGTCTGTTTTACTGGTACAGCAGTAGCATGAACAATTAATTTTGGCTGCATCGAACCAGAAGACCTTGGGATTGATGGAGTAAAACACAGAAGTCTGCAGATGCTGTGTTTGTGGTAAAAACACATAATAAATGGCTCTGTCCGCTGCAATAGCGTGGACACTTTGGCTCTGTTGCCGCAATAGCATGGAACTCCCACTGACCACCCATTTCAATTCCCCATTTCATTCCTTTGCTGACATGTCTGTCCATGGACTCATGTATTGCCAGACTGAGAACATCTAGAAATTGGGGGAAAAAAAATAACTCATCTTCCATCTGGGCACCCTCTAACCCAGTGGTTTTCAAACTTTTTCTTTCTACTCACGTACCCCCTTAAGTAATCCCTATGTCAAAGGTGCTCTGTGATTAGTAAAGGATTACTTAAGGGGGTATGTGAGTGGAGTTGGGGGAAGAAAGGTTGAGAACCACTGCTCTAGACCCAATAGTTACGGAAATATTTTGCTTGAGAACAATAGTCATTGACTAATTTCCTTTGAAGTTATGAAACTGTGCACATGAGTCAATTAGGTACGATTAAAACCGTGGTTTTCAAACTTTTTTTCCAACTCTTATCATTTGCTTAAATTGTTGCATGCAGAATATCGTTGAAACACTAAAATTGCTCCAAAAAAATCTCGTTTCTGCTGCCTCCTACAATTGTATAAGTTAACCCTGAGCCACCTTTGCTCTTGGTTGATTTTATAGAAATAAGCAATCTATTTTTATGCTTCCAAAATACGGCCCACTCCTTAACTAGAGGTTATAGATGACAGTGGAAACAAGCCACAGCAGAAGATCATACCACTCAATGACACTAAAGACAACCTATACATCTCAATACAGTAGAAAACAATGCAAGAATCCACATTTACCCAGCTGTAACCTAGAAGTTTGCGTTGCAGAACATCCAACCATATTTATATTTCACAATACATCCAAAATTAACAATTCTTTTTCTCTGTGGAGGCTCTTTCAATATTCTCAGTATTTGTCCTTTGGTTGTTCTGAATCATTTAGATTTACATCCTACCATTTTGAAAAAACTGGGGACGATCAAGCACAGGTAACAAATTAGTTCTGTTTTGCAGATGTCCACAAGTCAGAAAATACACAAAATTCACTTAATATGGTAGCCTTACCTCCATAATATTGCAATAAATGGCATCAAAATCTACTTCAGCTGCCTCCTACAATTGTACAAGTCATCCCTGAGCCATCTTTGCTAAATGGATAAAACAGAGCAATAACTAAACATCAAGAAAATTGGTTCTGCTACCTAAAATGGATGAGGGGGGGGGGTGGGGGGGTGGCTTGGGAGGAGGGGAGGGGGGGAGAAAAAGTCACTGTAAATGTGTGAAAAAGAAAAAGTGTATATCATGGCTATTGTGATTTATGGTGTGAAAAATAAAAAATTAAAAAAAAAATTGGTTCTGCCACTCATAGGAACAAATGAATTTAACAATATTGTGGGAGTTTACTCATATAAAGGGGTTTCCATACAAGTCTGGTGCTCATAACCCGGAGGTAGTCCATATTCGGCAGATAAAGATTTAGTGCTGAAGTAAGCAGGCCAAAGCAAATCTCAAACTTAGCCCCCAGTTTCTCTAGTTACCTCAGCTGAACTTGGGTCAAATGAACTTCGGGAATAATCCTGTGAATCCATTCATTTGGTGTAAATACTGACAGGACAAGTATAGGATCAACAGTGACTCTCCAATAAAAACCTACAGCCTTCTACATCTCAGCTGTCTGTGTTAGACTTCCTGCGGAATACCCAAGTGGATAACAGAACAAGCAGTCTTCCAACACTGACGGAGACACCCCCAAAACAGAACTGCCCTATACAAAATAAAACTAATAATGAAAATTAAACCACACAATAAATTGACATTTATATTTCCCCCACCCTACGAAAACAATTACCATATTATTCAGCGTACAAGTCAAGTTTTGAAAACCTCAAAAAGCACTCAAAAATCAGGGGTCGACTTAAACACCAGGTACAAAAATGAGAACTTCAAATAAATAAATAAATAGAAAGACACTCAACATAGATTTGGCGTACAAGATGACCCTTGAAACACCAAAAAAAGAACCCAACCTACAACAAATTTTCAAGCTACCAGTACATTAGAAAGAAAATTTTATTGAAAGAAAACACATTTAAAATCCACTTCTATTACTTTTAACTTAAAACTTGCTTCATACTTTCATAGTTTTGCTGGAGGCTCCATGATAACAACCACCTTCCGGCAATGCCCAACAGCTCAGTAAATGCAATTTTTGGGGGGGGGAGGGAGGTCAACTTATATGCTTGATATATGATAAAACTATTAAAATGAGGACCAAACTTATCTGAAAGCTGACTTATATGCCAAAATATATGGTAGCTAATATTTAGTAATGGATTTTACCACTGAAACAGGTGTAGCTTTTAAACCTATAAGGCTTTCAAGTAGAGCTCATTATAAAGGCTTCTTCTAAGCTATAAAAATAAACTTGAACATCTAGTCTGGGACCTGCAAAATGGAAATGAGGATCTCAGCACTCAAGAGACTGAATATAATCAATTTCTGAACTGTTCCCACTCAATGTAATAGATGTTTAAATGTAGATTAGGGTCCCTGCACTTGATCTCTGCAATTATAAGAGGCAGTCGATTGGAGTTTAGCTAATTATTATTCTAGATGTTGAACGAATAACCTTTGGAAACTCAAATGCATCATGAAAAGCAGTCCTCCTTGCAATTTTCAAAATGCCTGACTCTTATCTGTGGTTGCCTGAAAGCATAACACAAATTTTAAAATTAGCCTTAACACTTCAAGCTGATCGAATACAAATAAGCAATAAAGTTTGATTTACATATTTTTAAAAATCCATAATGTTTGATAGCAATGAAAATTTAAAAAATGCATACTTTTGACCCATCTCCCAGTAACATGGATGTATGTAAATTGACATTATGGTGGAAATAAAATTCATACTCACTATATTATTATCAAACTGTCTGCATAATATTATTATATCACATCTTAGAAAAAAAACTCAAGAGAATGGCTTCCTAATTTATTCTGACTGCCAAACATCTGATATAATATTAAAAGAAACTTTTTATTCCATGATTTATCAATTCAGCTCTTTTTCTGAATAATCACTGAATAAAATTCAAATGAATTGACAGCAATTGATTCCGAAAAGAACTGATGTCATTTTATTTGGAAGAGGTTGGAAAGTGGGTAAATTTAATGAATAGTCAAAATAATGTTAAACACAATGGTTTATAACTGTATTACTCAGCAAGGTCACAGATTTCATCATTACCACAGAATTGACCAGATCTCATTTCCACATTTTGTTTCAACAATAATGATCATCAGTAGCAAATCATCTCCTCTTAGACTTTGTGCATCACTTTCTTTTTCACCAACTCTACAATTTAGCATCAATACAATGGAAGTTACATCTTGATGCATTACATACATTGCAAATCTGATTTAGAACAAGCTACTAACCAACAGTATCAACCATATGATGCTACAAACAACCATATATTGGAATTCAGTCCGAGTTACCTTAATTGTAAATGTACTTAGAGGAAACTCAGAATTCCAATACAACTGGCACTCATTATTATCCTTTTGAATAGTCCATGAATGGATCTATTTAAGTAGATCCATGGCTCAGGAAGGAAATGTAAATTAAGAAAAATGAATAAAGTAAAATATATACAGAGAAATTGAAATTCTTCCATAAATCTCTTAAATGGAGTAGGAACAAGGACAATTAATATTATCTCAAAAACTGTGATAAGAATACAAAGCTTTGAATACTATTTCCAATTTTAAGCAAATAGGTTTTCAGAATTACAGCTGGCAAAATCTGCAATCCTCACTAAAATAGATGGACGAAGTCTATTCTAAGTAAACAATTTTGCCTCTGCAAGCTGTCTCCGGTCAAGAAAAAAAAGTGAAATCACTGAGATACAGATTTGCAGTGCAGTGAGAGAAACCTCAAAATAACAGCAGGGTGAAGGGGTGGCAAGGTTGGTAGTGGGGAAGAGTCAAGAGCCGAAAGCAGCAAAGCAGTTTTGTCACAGTAGTCATTGGAGAGATTTTCCTAACTTTCAGAAAACAAAATATTCCCTCAGTGGCAATAAAGCAGTTGGACATTCAGAACATTTTGAAAAAAAGATACAGTGGATGCCCATGTGGATGCAGCGGAAGATTGCAATGGTGAATTCAAAAGAAATGTGGAATGCTATGTAAGAAAGAGTCAGGATGAATTTATTTGCCAAGAAGCTTCTTTTCAGGGCAAGGAAGAAACTGGTACAAAATGGTCTTAGAATTACCCTGCTTTTAGCAAGTTGCATGATCAGAATTGCCAAATCAATACTAAAGCATAGATAAGGAAATAGAAAGCAATATTTATTGCTACAAGGCTGATGAATGTTGTTAATGGGAAAGATTTTTTTGAGGTACGAGTATGTTACAAAAAATATAGTATTACATGGCATTACATGGATTTAGTGGAAATATTCTCAGCGCCCATGTCTGTCATATCAGTATTTCAACATCGGACAGAAGGCACAACTACCTGGCCTTATCCAAAGTGAAATCCATCCCTTTACCTCTCAATGTGCTGAGTTTAGTTTTTTATCACTTCAATCTGCACTCTCTTGCCCGATCTTATCACAGATCAAATTGGGAGGGTTTGACAATATACTCGTGTGGAAATTTTCGTGTAGTTGAATTATGATTTCTTGTTGCATATCTTTTCACAGATGTTTCAAACACTTTCAGAAATGATTGAAGGGCAGCATTGGAAATTCTGGCCACGTTGTTTAAAACAAATCATCAAAAAAAAACTGCTGCCCATTCTACTTGATTCTTACTGAGCTCAATGAAATATTAATTGAAATTTACCAATTAAAAAATCTCTTTTTGGAGACGTACTCTGAGAACAGGGCAAACAAAGTAATAGGCATGATTTTATTTGCTGACACAGAAATTACCGTAGGATGGTTAACAATGTTAGAGGCATTGCACAAATGAGTCCTTGATTTTGTTTGTAAACCCCAACTTTGCAGTCTTTTGTAGCACAGTTAGTCTAGCGGTTGGCACAGAGCTGTTACAGCGCCAGTGATCGGGACATGGCTTCAAACCCTGCGCAGTCTGTGGGGAGTTTGCATGTTCTCCCTGTGTCTGCATGGGTTTTCCCTCGGGGCCCAATTTTCCTCCAACTGTTCAAAAATGTACTGGGGATGTAGGTTAATTGGGTATAAGTTGGGTGGAATGGGCTGAAATGGCCTGTTACCATGCTTTATGTCTAAATAAATTAAAAAAACCCAAAAAATTATTTTGGTGCCCCAATTTTAAATCTCCTATGATTATATTCAATTGAAATTCCTTTTAATCCATAATATTGTGTCAGGTAGTCAGAGTAATGAAGGTATTTGGCACACTTGCCTTCAGTGGGCAGGACATTGAATGTAAGAATTAAAACCTCTTGGTGCAGCTGAACATGGTGTTGGTGACATAAGATGGAGTACTGTCTGCAGCTCTGGTTGACAATGAGTTGGAATGGGTACAGAGGACATTCATCAGGATATTGCTGGGTCTTTATTCTCTGGAAGATAGGAGGCTCTGTGGTGAGCTAAAAAGATATACACAATAATGAGGGGTATAGATAAAATGAATCCTCAGTCTTTTACTCAGGATAGACAATTGAAATTGGAAACAACGTCTCCTCCTCACTGACGATCAACACAGGTGCACCTCAAGGATGTTCTACTCATCCTATATCCATGACTGTGAGTAGGCACAATTCAAATGCTATCTACAAATTTGCCAATGACACCACGGTTGCTGACAGAGTCACAGACAGCAATGAGGAAGCCTAAAGCCTACAGATGGGAGACAAATCAGGTAGTTGAGTGGTGTCACAACAACATCCTTGCACTCAATGTTAGCAAAACCAAGGAGATAATTGTGGACTTCAGGAGGAAATCAGAAGAACACAATCCAGTCCTCATCAAGGGGTCAGCAGTGGAGGGGGTTAAGACTTCAAATTCCTGGGTGTCAACATCTCCGAGAATGTGTTCTGGAGTCTCCATGTCAGTGCAATCACAAAGAAGGCTTGTCAGCAGCTATCCTTTATAAGGCATTTGAGGAGATTCGGTATGTCACCAAAGACTACTGCAAACTTCCTCAGGTGTACCATTCCGGCTGTTTGCATCACAGTCTGGTATGGAGATACCAATGCTCAGGACAAGGAAAAACTCCAGAGGGTTGTTAACTCAGCCTGTGACACCCAGTCTTTACTCCTTTGAGGACATCTACAAGAGGCAGTGTCTTAACTATTTGGATCTGTTTTCAGAGATTACCAACAAGCTCATATGGTCTGTGACTCCTTTTTCCTCCTCCTCCATTTTGAATCTAGTCCCTTAAGTCACCACCCAGTGAAAACAATCTTACAGCTTCTATCTCATTTATTCCTTTCACAATTTTACATTTCTATAAGATCCCTCCTTATCCTTTAAACTCCAAAGAGTAGTCCCAGGTTACTCAATCTCCCCTCATAAAATAATCCCCTCATTTCCAAAATTAACCCGGTGAACCTCCTCTGCACTACCTTCAAAGCTAGTATATCCTTTCTCAAGTAAGGAGACAAGAATTGTGCATAGTACTTTAAATGTGGCCTCACCAATCCCTTGTAAAGTTGCAGTAGAACACGTCAAATTTAATCCCTCCAGCAATGTCCTATTTGCCATTTAAATTACCCGCACCTACCAACTAAGCTTTTGCAATTCATGTACAACACTTCTGGCCCCTCTGCACAACATTCTGTAATATTTTGCCATTTAAATAAGAGTTTGATTTATTATTTGTTCTTCTTAAATGGATGACCACATTTACCAATGTTGTATTCCATCTGCCAGATCTGTGGCACTCACTAAACTTAGACTATATCCTTGTGTTCAAGAATAGATTCAATGGGTTCAAAAAGAATCATGGCTGAACACATGTTATCAACAAACAGTGGTCTTTATTTACACATAGGGGAACTCAAAAAAAGGCAAACACTCATAGTCTGGAATAATACACAAATAACTACACATCGGGTGCAAATAAATCAGTGCTAAACATTCTCAACTCCTGATTGGGAATGCAAGGATTAAACACACAATGCCCATCCACCCACAGCCACAGCAGATTAATGAACAGTAAATTAATTATAACTACAAATTATATCAAACAAATCTGGTTTCCAGCATCAACCATAGTTCAGGATCTGGGATAGGCCCATTGCAGTCAGTCCTCTGGAGCCCATGTGTGACCGGCAGCCTGTTCTCCAGAGATGGTCTCAAGGCAGCAGCAAAAGAGAGAGAGTGCAAGACTTTACATGCTAGGCTTTTTTTTTGTGGGGCCTATCCATGAGGACCAATCCTTCATCAGCCTTAACTGTGGACAGATCTAACCACTGATTAGCACCTGGGGACCAATCACATGCCAGCTGCAAAGCCCAATCAGACATCAGTCTCATAGCTGGGCAGATCTACCCCTTGATTGGCAGGTGAGGTGACTGACTAGGTTCCAGCTGGAGAGGCCACATGACCATCCGCAAGCCACATTCCAACCAGGTTCCAGATGGAAAAGTCACATGTCTCTCCACAATCCTTTACAAAATTTGCTTTCCCACTCAATTTAGTGTCATCAGGACAGAAGACCTTTCCAATCATAAATGTACAATGTGAACATAAGTGAACAGTGGAGGGGCCAACACCAATTACTGTACTACTCCACTAAGCACCAATTGCCAACCAGAGAAACATTAATTTACCCTAACTCTGCCTTCTCATAGCTAACCAATCCTCCAGCCATACAAATACATTACCCCCAACTCCATGCACCCTTATCTGATGCAGAAGTATTTTGTCTGGCACCTTATCGAATTCCTTCCGGAAGTCCAAGTATACCACACCCACCTGTTCCTCTCTATCTGCTGCACTCATTATATCCTCAAAGAACTTTAGTAAACTAGTTAAACATGATTTTCCTTCCTGAATCCATGCTACTTCTTTCCAATATCTTGCTAGTTCTTCCTGAAAGGGTAGCTTCAAATATTTTCCCAGCTAAGGACACAAAACTAACTTGGCTGGCTTGTGTGTACCTTTTTGAAACAATGGCATTACATTTGCTGACTTCCAATCCACTGGGATCTGCCTCAAGTACAGAAATTTTAGTAAATTACCACACATGCATCCGCTATAACTTTTCCTTAATTTCTTTCAATAGCCTAGGAAGCATTCCATCAGGACCAGTCATTTTCAAATGCCTGCCTAAACTCACATTCTACCTTAAGTAATCCCTATGCCATCGGTGCTCTGTGATTAGTAAGGGATTACTAAAAGTGCTACGTGAGTGGGAAGGGAAGGTTGAGAACCACTGCACTCAATTGGGTCAATTGTTACTGAAACATTTTGCTTGAGAAAAATTGTCATTGGCCCATTTCCTTTGGAGTAATGAAACCATGAACATAACGAGCCAATTAGGTACAATTAAAACAGTGGTTTTCAAACCCTTTTCTTCCCACTCACATATCACCTGAAGCAATCCCTTACTAATCACAGAGCACTTATGAAATAGGGATTACTTCAGGGGGAATGTGAGTTTAGGAGGGCAGTTTGAAAACCACAGCTTCATACCCATTAGTTTACCTAGCATTACCTCTTTAAAAGGATATGGACCAAATGCAGGCAAATGGGACTAGGCCAGAATCCCAACAAGAATAGATGACTGTACTGATCTGTTAAGTGAGCAACATTCTTTCAAAAAGATTATTATATAAAAGTACCAAACAAGTACAATTGGAGCATTATGTCTATCATTTTTCAGTTAACAATTCAAATGTCTATCAGATAAGTCATAGTTAAAGGTTCAGTGAATCCCACAAGACAAACAAAGAGGTAGAAATTCATTTTCAATTTGTTCCATTGAACTCAATGTAACTGAAGTGGCAGACAGTATGCACCCATGACTCATTCAGGTATATGATGCATGCAACCGAGGCTGAACTTGTATTCTGCTGCCCCCCCCCCCCCCTCTTTGTGAGAAAATATTGATTAATAAACCTCATCAAACATTACTTTCTGCTCCAAAACTTACAATGGGGTTATGTTCCCATTAACTTCGAAAAATTCTAAGTTGGACCATCGTAAGTAGAGAAACACCTGTACTTCCAATTCTATGAAGTGAGAAACAAGAGGGAAAACAAAGGAAGGAGGCAAGGAGATACAACGTAATAAAACACTGGAAGCAGGGAGAATGAAAAAATACTACCCACGTCATTTATGACACACACTGCATGACAAATGAAATGGCTAATATTAGACATCAGAAAGTTGTGGAGGCTATCTGAGGACATGGTGGTTTTTGCCTGACTAATATGTGTTTTAATTGGAGAAGCTCTTCCTCAATTTTTAAACTTCCTAGAAATACTTATAGTTCCAGTTTAGCAGTTTTAACTTAAAATTTAGTCATGTAGTCAGGACTTTAAATGTTATGGGTAACATGGCAAAATTATGGTGCACATTGCTGGCGCTTAAGCAAACCACCCCACAAAAAATAAATTGATACATTCCCGTCACTCACGTTTCTAATGTTGGCTATTGTCTGGCACTGGTTCAATGGAATCTGTGCTATGATATCATGTGCGAGGTGAGCACAATCAGGTTGAAGAAAACTCATCGCAAGCTTGTAATGAACCTGTCTACACATTTTAGAGAATAAAATGGTGGCACGGTTAGTGTAGCAGTTAATGCAATGTTATTACAAAACTAGCGACTCGGGTTCGAATCTGGCGCTGTCTGTGTGGGTTTACTCGAGGTGCTCTGGTTTCCTCCCACCCTACAAAATTTATGGGGGTTGTGGGTTAAATGAAAAAAAAATTAAATGTAGACATACTGCATGGTAACAGGCCATTTCGTCCCACAGATCCGTGCCCCCAATTTACACCCCATTAGCCTACATCCCCAGATCGTTTTGAACAGTGGGAGAAAACCAGAACACCCAGAAAAAACCCACGCAGACGTGAGGAGAACATACAAACAAACTCCTTACAGACAGCTTGTGATTTGACTCTGGTCCCGATCACTGGTGCTGTAAAGGCATTGCGCTAACTGCTATGCCAACCATGCCACCCTAATTGGGGTATTTGGGTAGCACAGGCTCATGGGCTGGAAAGGCCTGCTACCATGCTGTATTTCTAAATTTAAAAAAATCAAAATAAACACTGAAAATGTAAGAAAGGTAAACCTAAAATATAATGCGTGAATGTATTTTATGTAAAAAATTAATAAGATCTACTTTACATTGAAGTGCACAAAATTACAATTATTTTCAACAGAATGTCATTAAAAATCCAGAGACCACATGGAAGAGAGTGAAATATTTTCAGGATGTTTTACAAGAGATCGATTCATTAATATCTGACATTTTCAAGTGGAGTGAAAAAGGAAAGTTTGCAGATGCTGTGATTATAGATAATTCCCAAAAATGCTAGAGAAATTCAGCAGGTCCTGCAGTGTCCATAGGAAGCAAAGATATATAAGCATCACTTCAGGCCTGAGCAACAAGCAGGAAGACGCCTGAATAAAAAAGCGAAGGGAGGAAGGAAGAAGGGGCAGGGGAAGGAGCACAGGCCAACAGCCAAGAGGCCATAGGTGGACATGGATAGATAGAAAAGTAGTTTGATCGGGGAAAGTAGACAGGGGGAGAGAGAGAGAGAAAAAGAGATAAGGAGTGGGGAGCTGGAAGAAAGGAGACAAAGGAATAGGAAAATAGAGGGAGGGGGAGAAAACAGAAACTGAGAAGTTGATGTTAATACCATCTGGTTGGAGGGTGCCCAGATGGAACAAGATGCAATTTCCCTTGTTTGTAATTGAGAATGCTATACTACAACACAGCCTATGGAGAAAGAGTAAATGACCGACACCAACCTCAGGGTTTTCCACATAAACCTAATGACAATTAACAGTGTGAAACATTTCATGGATTTGGAAAAATGCACTGTTAAAGCATCCCTCAAGCTAATTTGTATTACTCAATGTATTGGAAACAGCTAAAGACTGAAACATCTGCAAATATCTTTATATATTGTGTAATGCTTGGCACGCAGTTTAGATCTGCAACACAAACAAGCTTTATAGCTTTTAGGTCGTCACAGTCCCATCATTCAAAACAAAACACAATTTCCCAACTGGCACAAACAAATTGAATCAACTTCAAGCTATGCTCATTTGCAGACACAATTTTATAATTCACAGTTCAACTGGTGATACACGTCCTCAGAAAAATCTCAAAAATGCCGAAAGCACACGAAATGAAAAGCCTGATCACTCATCAAAATTAAAATTAGTCTCTCGAACTAACAGCAAATCTGGCAAGAAAGTTCACCCTCTTCTCCTTTACAATTTTGTTTTAATTTTTACCATTGCTTCCTTGTACTCCCTCTCATTTTTCTTTCTTGACTTGCTTTTCATTAACACAGAATGTTGGAGGAACTCAGCCGATCTCGCAGCATCTACAGGAGGTAAAGTTATATTACCAACATTTCAGGCCTAAGCCAGCTGTGTTCCTCCAGCATTTCTGTGTTTTGACTACAATCACAGCATTTGCAGACTTTCATGTTTCAGTTGCTTTTTATTAAATACAACTCGGCAGCGGTCTGCAGCCCACTCCGCGGGCTTACACAGCAAACAGCCGTCGAACACAACGATCGGGTAGACAGCACATGGGATGAGACACTCGCTCCCATAGGCAGCAGGAATAGTGGTCAAATCAACTAATCACGACTGCCAGCAGATCGCAAGATGTCCAATCCAAGCCCACGCATCCAGGACAGCCAATCAGCAGCCGGCCTCGCTCAAGCCACACCCCGGTAGTGACATAGCTGGCTGCCTATAAAAGGGAGAGCTGCAGCCCAATAAAGCCAGTGTCGATTACACTGGGTAGATAGCACACTGGTTAGAAAGTTTTTATATTTTATGCACCTGGGAAGCTGCAGCAAATAACACTTTCATATGTAGATGACAATAAGCTTCATTCAACCATAGCAATGGATCTCTCCGTGAAAACCCCAGGCCTTTATGCTCCTGTCTTGGCTTTGAGTTTTTTTCCTGCAAATTTCATATTCGCTCCTGAATTATGAACCTGGCAGATCTCTTTTCTTTTGCTTCTGCTTCTCCTCAGTTTTGTTTCTCTCCTCTTATTTGTTTAGCCTTCAATTTACTTCGCTTTTTTTTAATTGATTTAATTTCCTCCTTCAACTTCTTGCCTATTTTTTACATTTATTTTTTTAACTTTTATAAATTTATTCTGAACTTTCAAAAGGAATGCAAAGAGGACTCTTGAAACAGATAGCAAAGAGTTGAGAGCAAACAATGAGAAGCTGGAGAAACTCAATGGGTCAGGCAACATCTATGAGCAGAAGTGGACTTTAGCGAGGCTAAAGTAAATAAAAGGGGTTGAAATTAAGCACATGAGGTGGGGGGGGGAGACACAGAGAAGATGGGGAGGATGATAGGGAATTGGCTAGAAGGTGGAAGATAGGGAAAGGCAGCGATAGTGAGAGACCCCATGGAATTGAGTTGGGTGGTGGGAGGAAGGGAAAAGCAGGAACAGTATTAGATATAGTCGATGAAAATAGTGGAACCAGATGGATGAGGGTTACCTAAAATTAGAAAAGTAAATTTTCATGCCATTAGGTTGAAGGTTATTCAAGAAGAATATGATTTGATGTTACTCAAGTTTATGTCCGGCCTCATCTTGACAAGGAAATGAGGCCAAGGACAGATACATCCATGTGGGAATGATTGTGGAGTTGAAATGATTGGTTAGAAAAAGCTCAAACTTGGACCCACAGGCAGAGTGCAGGTGTTCACACATAACAATCACCCAACCTGCATTTGGTCTCATCAATGTCGAGGCCACACAGGGTACAATGACTGCAGTAGATTTCACTGGAAAATATGCAGGTAAAGCTCTGCCTTACTTGGACGGTCTGTTGGTGGCCCTGGATGAAGGTGAGGGAGGATATCTAGGGACAGGTATTGCACCTTCTGTGATTACATCAATAAGTGTTTAAATGGGTGGAAGCGTGGGTGGGGAGTGGACCAGGATGTCTTGGAGAGACTGGTCCCTATGAAAAGCAGATAAAGGTAGGAAAGGGGAAATGTGGCAAGTGGTGGGATCGTATTAAAGTTGGTGAAAGCATTAATATGTTGAATGTGGAGGCCCCGAGGGACTCTGCATGGCAGGAGTTGGGCGGAAGTAGGAGAAAGGTCCATGGTGTATCACTGGTCTGGGGTACATACAAGTTCAAGAGCTGATATTTGGCCTCTGCAAGGTACAGGGCAGCACACCAGCCTATAACTGCACCTCACTTGTCTGCAGGTTTATTAGTGGTGTTAATGTGGTGTGGAGACCAGCACATTTGGATAGGATGAGGTTAGAGTAGATGAGTAGGGCAGAGAACTGTAGGCAGTCAATGTCCCATTGACAATTGGAGACAAAAAGGTAAGAGCAGAGCTGGAAACAGATAAAACAAGCTGAGGATAGAAAACAAGTAACAAATTTAAAAGGAGTCACAAATTTACAAGCCAGCTTCTGCTACACTTTGATAATAATAGGAGATACTTCAGATGGCTCATACTAATTTATAAAGACTGCAAAAATACTCCTGCTAGGATATCTGACTACAACCCAGATACATTATGAAAGGATTAAACTACGCAAGTCCCTCGCTAAATTAATTGGACTACATACAAATATTTGACAATTAATTACAAATACCTGGAAACCAACATAAAAATATCCACCTATTACTTCCTGCCCTTGAAACTGTGCTCCTTCCCTTCGCGCTGCCGCTGCCGCCCCCCCACCCCCGCCATTTTGTTCAGGTATTTGCCTAATTTTTTTCATTTCTTGATGAAGGCCTCAACCCCAAAACGTTGCTTATGTATCTTTAACTTTGTGATATACAGTGTTGGACCTGGTGAATTTTTTCAGCATTTTACTTCAACCACGGTGTCTGTAAATTTTCATGTTTTACCATAAAAATATTAAATGCTGGGACAAAACATGGCACCTCTTTCAGTAAGAGCTGCCTCACTGAAATTTGTACTAGGACACATTCCTGCTTTCATCATAATTAGATTAACAATTCTCAGTATTCAGACAATATGAAAAATCGTAATGGATTCTATTTCACTTACTTTTATTTGTTAATATCCCTGGAGCAATCTAATGCAATTTGTGCCAACGGTGAAAAGGAAAAGCATCATACTTGTATCAAAACTTAAAAAGCACAGAAATTTACTTAGTTTGCCAAAATCTAAGTCAGCTCAGAGAATGCAAGAATGAAAAATATTCTGTGCTGACATTTACAAATAACAGAGGAAGCCACAGAGTGCTAGCTAATTGCATATGAATCACAATTTTACTGATGGTCACTCATCTTTGATTCTCAGTCTGTCCTCCATCTTACCTCTTTGATTCGTTTAACAAGAGCATTTTGATCAAAAGCGACTGCCTCTGCGCATTGATGCAGGTGATCCTGGTAGCGTAAACAGAGCTTCAGTACTTGGTGTGAATCTAGCTTCTCTAATTTATTGTTGCTGGTTGTCGGCTGACCACTTAATAATCCTGTGAAGCATACACAAAAAAATTGGATTAAAACTATTGCAACTGCTTAATGAGAAAACCACTCATTTAATTATTTTACAATTCATCATAAATGTTTTTGCAAGGTAAACCATTCAAATAACCATTTGTAAAACAAAAAATATATACAAGGTACCTTGAAAGTCACACATAAATTGACAACCAGAAAAATGTTTGGTATAGTGTATCCAGTTAACAAATTCTAGTGTAGAAAAACCCGTTGTTTGGAATTTAAACAACTGGCAGCCTCAAGCAACCGGCAAAAAAAAACGTGGAAAATATATAGGTTAAAATTACGGAAGACTTAAATTGACGTGCCTCGTTATTAGTTCACCATTCACACAATACAAAATCTCAAGCAACTGGAAAATTCACTTATCCAGCATTTACCAATCCCCAGAGGTGCCAGATGCCAGGGGTTTTCACTGTATCAGAGCATCAATTAAGGGCTTGGGAGACAGATACTATAGAAACTATCACAATAACCTTGGTTTATTTTCAAAGTCATATTTGGGTCATATCTTTACCTCAGGAAATGTTCAAAGTGAGAAATATTAAGCTTTTTTTTAAAAATTGATTAAAAGATAGTTTTTTCAGAGATTGTTGAAATTCATACTAGACATTATATTAGGAAATATACTTTTGGAATCATGATCACATCTCCTTAAGAATAGGATAAGCCTAGACCTTGTGGGAAAGTACTAAATTGGGGAGGGCAAAATATCAATATGTAAAACTGTGTAGAACAAAATAACCCTCAGATCTCCTTTCTCTTGCCTTAAACCTATGCTCTTTGTTTATCATAGTCCAGTGAAAATAATTTTAACTGTCCACCTAATTATGCCTCTGTTAATCTCATTTTCTCTCAGCCTTCATCATTCCACAGAAAATAAGACCAAGCTATCCAATCTCTCCCAATAAATAAAAGCACTCCAAATCCAGGCAACATTCTGGCAAATCCCTTCTGCACTCTCTCCAGCACAATCACATCCTTCCGACAGCATGAGAACCAGGACTACACCCAGTGCCCCAAGTGAGGCCAGACCAGTATTTAAAGTTTATGAAGGTCAACCCTTTTTGGGTTTCTATCAGTAGATTGTTGCAACAGATAACAGGAGTGAACTTTCCTTTAAATCCTGAGACATTTGTAAGAACATTTTGAAAGTGTCACTCGTAAATTATCGCTGTCAGATTTTCAATTAAAATTCGTTGTTAGTTTTAGTAATAGCAAAGAAATGTGTCACTGTAACATGGTAATCTGATGCAACATTCGGTAGATGGCATGCTGAGATTCAAAGCTGTATTCCATTAGAAAAAATTACGTATAATTTAAGGATTAAATATTCTTTATTTTTGCAAATTTGGGGTCTGTATGCTAAAATAATGCTATTAAAATTATGATTTTATTAATTTATTTTTCCTGATCAGTGAATTTTTCCTTGAAGGTATAATAATTTTATGATGTTTTTGAGATCCTGAGTGTCAACTGATGCAATACAAATTATTTGTAATCATTTTACAATGAAATATCATATATTTTAGTTTTGGGATTAGATGAATTTAGGGGGGAGGGTGAGTTAATAGGGGGTTTCATTTTTATTGTAGTAGTGGTTTTTTTCTTTTTATTTTAGTTTTTTTATAGTTTCAGCATATATTTGTTAACATTTTATTTTGTTACTCTGCTATATGGCTAATTCTTGATATTATATATGTTGAATAAATAAAATATTTTTAAAAAGTTTATGAAGAATTAATGTTTTGATTTACAATACTAAAAACAGAAAATGCTAGAAATATTCAGTAGCTCAGACAGGATGTGTGGAGTCAGAAACAGTTAACGTATCAAGTCAATGACCAAACAAAATTAGGAAAAGTTCGAAAAGGAACAAGCATTAAAGTATAGTGAAGGGGGAGAATGGAGACGATGCAGATACCAGCAACAGTTGCTGAAGGAAAATGGATAGGATTTGTGAATTGCAGATATAATCTGCAAGGAATGGAAATGCAAAATGAATGATAACTCAAAAGAGTGAGAAAAAGCTGCTGAAACCACAAGATACAGACCAAAGCATTTGGTGAAAATCTGAAGTAAAAGAGAATGCTGAAATACCCAGCAGGCGTCAGACAGCAGAGGAAAAATTAGTTACTCTCAGAGGTGATGATCTCAGTGGAACTGTCAAACATGTTCTTGTCCCAGTCGTTGAGATCATTGCTTTCTATGTTGCCTCTTTCCGTTCTCCCCAGTCCTTGATGTCAATTTCCACTCTACTCTAAATTTCATCATTTGACCTGTCTTGGAATCTTCTCCCTTCCAGATTTCTCTTCCTTCACCTTAAGAAGGGGTTAGTAACACACAGTATATCCATAACAAGGCCAAATATTCTCACAATTAGCTTTCTGGATCACCTCCCATCATGCCATTCTATCTGCCAGTTTCTCTGGTTTTGTTGTTTTCTTGGAATGGCAGTGGATCCAGAGAACGAGGAATGAAGTCACAGGGCTCCTCTGCGTGATCCTACTGCAGTCACAATGCCAATGGAGCTCTCCACTTTAAAAAGCCTGTTAAAGGGGCTAATGGTAATTTTGGTAACATCCTGAAACCACTGATATCTATGCCCAAGATGGCAGCACCTATGTTTGGTTGTGGACCATGAGGAGTTGAAGATTCCAGGAGCTCAGCAGAACATGGCATCAGAAGTGGGAGAACACCCTCCCCATTCTTAGAAGATGACCACGGCAGTGGACCAGCGAGGGGCTCAATGGCTGAATGACCCACAGGTTACTGGAGACTGGCTTGTCGGAACCAAGTATTGGGAACAGGATTCATGAGGGTGCCATGAGCCAGAAAGGCTCCCAAAGAGGCCTTGGGTCCTGAAAGCTTCCTGATTATATCAGAGGCAGAACAGGGAGCTCAGGATTGTCAATGGAAGCTATGCGGCTGCAGAGGCTCTGCAAGTGCTGGAAGCTGAAGGAGCTCTCTTTTGCTTCTGTTTCTCTTATTGTTGCAGGTGCTGGGCAATTGTAAATTATTGTATTTTGTGTTCTCTTGAAGGAATTGTCTTCTCTCTCACATGTCCAGATTGCATGAATTGTTGTTCCCCTTTCTTTTTTTACATCGAAAACATCTATCAGATACTGTTGGGTCCCATTTATTTAACTTTTGCGGTGTAATGTATAGTCTGTGTAACCAATTATATTGTATCATACGTAGCCTCGTATTTATTGTATTTCTCATCGTTCCAGAACATAATTTCTCCCATGTTTCCTTTTTTATCTTTATATTTAAATCTTGTTCCCATTTTTGTTTAGTTTTACCATTTGTTTCCTCATTCTCCTTTTCTGCAGTTTGATATACATATTTGTTATAAATCTTTTGATTAACTTTGTATCTGTAATCACATATTCAAGGTTACTTCCCTCTGGTAAACTCAAATTGCTTCCTAATTTATCTTTCAAGTAGGATCTCAGTTGGTAATATGCCAGCGCTGTATCTCCAGTTATATTGTACTTATCTCTCATTTGTTCAAAGGATAAGAATCTACTTCCTGAAAAACAATTTTCTATTCTTTTAATCCCTTTTTTTTCCCATTTTGAAGGAATTGTCTTCAAGGAATCTTGAACTCAGTACTACTGAGATTGCTTTCCTCAACCGTGATTGTCCCTCCACCATACCTGATAGGCCTCTTATCAGCATTTCGTCCTCACCCCGCTCCTGTCACCCAGAGCAAGGATGCTATTCCACCCCACCAGCTTCCACATTCATTGGATCATCTTCAGCAATGTCCACACCTTCAATGTGATGCTACCATCGTATAATGGGCACTCATACATGCCAAACACGATATTAGATCCACTCTCAAGGTCCAATTTGGGGTCAAACTGACATTTCTCAGCTTAAAGTCATCAGACAGACACCAGTGTTGAACCTGCTACTATCATTAATATAGCTGCTAAAATTATTCATTATCTAATATATATTGTGCACGCATGTCTGTTTGTTTGTCTGTTTTCCATGCAAATCAATAAGGACCACTCTAGAAATGTTTTTTGGTCAGTTTGCAATGACTATTTACTATAATTGTGGTAACATTTGCTGAATGTCATGACCACAATGAATTTAACCTTTAAGATCATATGAAGTTTAAAAAAAAACAATTTTGAACGTACCAGGGACACCTCAATTAGTTACTGTGCTGTGCATCAATGTGTTCAGAATAAAAATAAGTGGCCAAACCCAGTTCAATATGGGCCCAAAAAAGTGAAGCAACATTAGCAGAAACTCTTCACAAGCCTGTATAGTTAGACAAAATGGAAAGCGAGAGACAGCAGAGGAATATCAGTCTTGCCACACTGTTGATTCTTCCAGACAGGCAGCAGGAAACCGAACACTACCACTGACTTGCATTACTGTAATTGCTGTAACATTTGATGCTGAATGTCATGACCACATTGAATTTAACCTTTACAAAGAATATAAAGGTTGTATTTGAAAAAATATATATTTATGCAGAATTACCTTGAAGTTTTTTTGGGTATTTTGTTTCACCCATGACTGAGTGTTTTATTTCCTGGGCAATGCTGGGTATCCTGCTAGTAGATAATATTCCAGTGAATTTTGCTTCCTGATGCCTTAACATGCACAATACAGCACAATTCTGCAAATTTTATCTATTGCTACTGGATTTAGAGATATCTATATAGCCAAGAGTAGATAATATCTTTTCAACAGTATTTTTAGCAAACTTCAAACAAAAAATTACTGCAAGCTTTCAGTACCCAACTAACTGAATAACAAAGTGAATATGCTAATTTTGAGCAAAGGAGGAAAACAAGATTAACATTCCACCAAACAAATTCAAAGCTACAAATCATAAAACAAATGATGACATTGTGCTGTTTACGTATATTTAGACAGATGCAGATGCACAACGTTCTTTTTTGTTCATTTTCATGTATCATGCATGTCTTGTGGGACCTTAACCTTTCCCCCATCAAATGATTTGTTCATCAATATAGGGAACACAAACACCAGTCTTTTTTCATTCTTGTTAATAAAGAATATTTGTATGTGCAGACGTATTGGCATGAAAAAATCTTTCATCCAATCAGCTCTGATTTCAATTCATTTGTATTTGCTTATGCTTTCTACAGACAGAATGCCACTTTAACATTATACGTTTATTCAAATAATTTTAATTCCATCTTTTTCAAGCCAGCAAGATGGCTGCATGGCAAACAGGAATTAAATATTTATGTATAAATGGACTAAACTTACTATTGAACCAACTTTATACCTCGCATTAAACAGTGGGCATTAAAAATGTCTCTAAGTTAATACTAGATAAATGTGATCTACACCAGTACAGTATTAGCATTGGCAGGAAGCAGAAAGTCGGAATACAGGGCTCTTCAGTTTGTATACCCGGCCACAATCTGACTTGACCAGTCCATAAAACAGTCTTCTTCCATATAAGCATTACCCTACCAACATTAAGCTACACACTATCCATCTGCAAATTGCATCATTATGTGAACCAATCATGCAATCAGGTTCCCCCTTCCTCAGGCATTGTTCTTGCACATCACCTGAATGGGGAAACTCCAAGCTGAAGGAAACTTACTAGCTGCATCGCTCAAATTAATCGCTCTTCAGGCTCGGCTGAGGTTTTACAGCAACTCAAGTCATGGGGCCCACCACTCTCTGAATATTTATAACCCTTGGCATTCTTTTGCAAGGCAGACCTTGTTGGGGCTACTTCTTTTTAATGTAGTATATTAATGATTTTGATTATGGAATGAATGGCTTTGTGGCCAAATTTGCAAATGATACGTAGATACTGGTAGGTGGAGGAGCAGGAAGTGTTGAGTAAACAGGGAGGCTGCGAAAGGACTTGGACAGATTAGGAGAATGGGCAGAGAAGTCGCAAATGAAATAAAATGTCAGTAAGTGAATGGCCATGTACTTTTGTAGAAAAAAATAAACAGACATGCTATTTTTTTTCCAATGGGGAGATAATTGAAAATACACAGATGTAAATGGACCTGGGAGTCCTTGTGCAGGATAGCCTGAAGGTAAACTTTCATGTTGAGTCAGTGGTGAAGAAGGCAAATGCAATGCTGGCATTCATTCAACAGGAATGTAGGTTGAGGCTTTGTAAGGCACTGGTGAGACATCACGGACTATCACGAGCAGTTTTGATTTCTTCATTTAAGAAAGAATATGCTGATGTTGGAGAAGGTTCAGAGGAAGTTCACAAGGATAAATCTGAGAATGAAAGGGTTATCACAAGAGGAACGTCTGACAGGTAAAAGGCATGGACAGTATAGATATAGAAAGGTTCTTTCCCATGGTGAGAGAGTCTAGGACAAGAGAGTACAACTTCAAGATTGAAGCATGTATACTTAGTACAGAATTGCAGAATTTCTTAAGGCAGAGGGTGATAAACCTGTGGAATTTGTAGCCACAGGCGGTTGTGGAGGCCATTCACTGCAAACCCAAATACTGCAACTAAACCTTGTCCTACCCGGTCTTCTCTAAGAATGCTATCTCTTTCCCAGTTTCCCCACATCTGCTCCAACCACTCTCAAGCCGAGGCCTTCTATTCAACCACATCTTTTTTCAATCTTTTTAAGAAAATAACATCAAATACATAGATACATATGATATAAAGTTCAGGTAAAAGTAAATTAAAATGACAGATAGTAAACATCAAAAGATGGGAGTTGGACTGGGCATTGCAATTGATGCTGGTCCGACGTGCCGGGAAAGCTTGACCGTGGTCATCAATGCAAAGTATAGGCTGGTCCAGTATAACATTTTGCACCAGTTGTATCTAGCGCCACAGAAAATAAACTGAACAAAACCAGAAGTCTCAGACCAATGCTTCAGATATGGTGTTGCAACTGGGACGTTCGTGCAGTCATGTACCAAGGTGAGGCCCTTTTGGGTAGATCTTGGCCAAGTCATGGAGAAAATTAAAGGCAAGCGATTCCCACAGGACCCAGGTGGGAAACATAATCGACATAAGACTTACAATGAAGCTGTCCAAATTTCAAATCCAATTTGTGTTCATCACCAGGAAGTGCATTGCGGAGACTTGGAAGCCTGACTCTAGTTTTAGTATCGAACAATGGAACAAGGAAATGCAAAGCTGCATTCCCCTGGAGAAAATAACTTATAACCTGAGAAACAAATACAGTACCTTTCATAAGATCTGGCAGCCACACATGCACTACATGGCAGTGATTGGTTTCCACGTTCCTTGCTGTGGCTACCTCTCCCTCGCACTGATCCCGATCAAGGAAAGCCAGGAATGAATATCAGCCCAGAGACCGCCCACTGAGCTGCAACAATCCCTGCCTCTTGTTATTTATTTTCCTCGTGTTAAAGGTTTGTTGTTGTTGGTCGAAATTTGAGTGAGTCGTCGTTTTTTATGTGTGGGGGCAGAGGGGTTGGTAGAGACACGGGCTTGTATATATATATATATATATAGTCATAAAGAAAATGAATATATGTAATTAAAATTTTGCCGGCCTGTTGGAGATTAAAAATGTTTAAATTCCATGAGTTTTGAGTATATTTTATAGGGAGAGAAATGCTATTGATCAATGGAGTCTCCCTTCGCCCCCTCCCACATTGACATGATCTACCGGGACCATTGCCCGAAGAGGGCGCACAAAATCAGTGAACCGGTGTGGACTTGAAAGGCCAATATGGCCTGTTTCCGCTCTGTAAATGGTTATATATGGTTATAAGGTTATATTTGAATGTGAACTGCCATTGTTGGTATGACACTGTATATGGATGTACAAGCTTGTGTGAAAATATAAATAAAATATTCAAAAAAGAACAACAGTAAACAAGATACATATGATCCATGTTGTTGATAAAAAAAGGAAGAAAGAAAAACATATATCTAATGTAATTTCTATTATCCAAGTGATTTAAATCAAAGCCAGGAGTCATCTACAAATTTCAATACTAATAGTTCGAAAAATGAAGGAAAAAAATGATTTTTTTTAACAAAATGCAAAAATAATTGATCTATAAATTTTGAAAATAATTGAAAAAAGAACCCCCAAAAGATATTTTTAAAACTCATTTTAGTGGTTGAGCACCTAATTTGAGAGAGAGAGAGAGAG
Organism: Narcine bancroftii; assembly: GCF_036971445.1. NCBI lineage: Eukaryota > Metazoa > Chordata > Chondrichthyes > Torpediniformes > Narcinidae > Narcine > Narcine bancroftii. Next base: position 82,606,411 of record NC_091479.1, on the reverse strand, counting down.
AGAGAGAGAGAGAGAGAAAGAGAAAGAGAAAGAGAAAGAGAAAGAGAAAGAGAAAGAGAAAGAGAAAGAGAGAGAGAAAGAGAGAAAGAGAGAGAGAGAGAGAGAGAGAGAGAGAGAGGGATGCATTAATAAGATTAATAATCTGCAGACAATTGCTCAAAAGAGGCAAGTTGTGGGGGGTGGGGTGAGGCACTAACATAGGTACCGTATATACTTGAGTAATAATCGATCCTGTTTAAACGTCAACCACCCTACTTTTGGCCTCAGCTGCCTGCCCACTCGAATTCACAACCGTGGATCCTCACCCGAGCACCTGCCCATCCGAACTTCCAACCATGAATCCTCAACGCGGAACTCCCCCGTCTGAGCTACCGACATCCCGACCATGAATTTACCACCCAGTCCCAGCCATCCAAGCTCCCGATGCCTTGAACAACACAGGTACTTGTAGATCAAAAGTTTCACCCATGTAAAAGTTGATGCCCCCCTTTTTTACCCCAAAATGTGGTCCAAAAAATTCAATGATTACACGAGAATAAAACATAGAACACATACCCCTTTCCCTCCTCCCACTCACTCTAAAGCTAATTCAAAGGCTGAAATCAAATACAACACAGCAGCCATCAAGGCCAGCTCTTGTAAGAGGTTGGCCAACATTGCCATTGGCACGATTTTCAATGAACCCCACCCCCCCAGGCTTTATCGACCCCCTTTCAATCCTCTGGCATTTATCAACCCCTTGGATGGTCCCATCAACCACTCTGGAGACCCCTACTCTAACAGATCGACAAAAAAGAGAAATAGTAGCTTCATAAAAGTTTTCCAGCAGTTGTCCATAAGTTAGATTTAGTAAAAACCAAATCCAAATAAGGTGTCAATAAATAAGAAAAGGATTTATAAAACTCTGCTGGGAAACCATCCAGACTAGAACTTTTGCCAGACTGTAAAGAGTTAATAGCCATCGCTCTCTCCTGCAGTGAGATAGGCTGCTCCAATTTAACTCTACAGTCTGCAGAGACTGAAGGGATTGTTAGTTTGTCTAAAAAATTCCATATTGAAGATTGACCTTGAGCAAGATCAGAACTATATAATTTAGTTAAAAAAAATGATAAAAAGCATCATTTATTTCAACATGATCACTAGTGATTTTTACCGTCAGCTATGCGGATCTCAGCAATAAGCTGTTTAGAAATCTGTTTTTTAATTTGGCTTGCTAGTAGCTTACCAACCTTATCCCCATGGACATAATATTTAGATTGAGCTTGTATAGGGTAAGTAAGTAAAAAATCAAATCTAGTTTTTTTTTAAGTTCAACCCCCTTTCTAAACAGCTCAAGGTTTCAGGGCTGTAGCATATTGTTGATCAATGTTTTATTTTAGCAGCCAAATCATCTCTCTCAGAGCTTGCCTTCCTTCTAAGATTAGCCATGTAGGAGATAATTTAACCTCTAATAAAAGCCTTAAAGGCATCCCAGTCTATTAAGTCAGAAACCTCTGAAGAGGTATTTTCATTAAAAAAAAAAGACAATTTGATCTTGTATAAAAGAATTAATATGCACAGCTGACTCATTTAAACTAGTGGTTTTGTGAGACAAACGGTCAAGAATTGGATCAAGCCAACAAGTTAAGTCACTGGCTATAAGTCTGGTAATAAAGAACCTTCAAAACATTGTGGATCATCTGTATTCAGAACATAGATATTAACAAAGACATAAAACTTGTAATATAATTTACCAGATAAAATAACAAATCAACCACTGGTGTTGTATTGAATGACATCTAAAATAAGACCATAAGACTTCGGACCAGAATTCAGCCATTCAGCTCATCAAGCATGCTCTGCCATTCAAATCATGGATGATGTATTTTTCCTTTCCACCCCAATCTCCTGTCTTCTCCCCCTAACATTTGATATATGCTTACTAATTAAAAATCCATCAACCTCTGCTTTAAATATACCCAATGACTTGGCCTCTACAGCCCATAGAGTCTGCTCCACCATTTAATCATGGGATGATCCATTTTTAGATGATCTCATCTCTGTTCTGAAGAGATACCCTTTCATTCTGAGGCTGTGGCCTCTGTTCTCAGACTCTACCACCACTGTAAACATCTTCACATCCAATACAGTCTCTCTGAGCCTTTCAATATTCTGCATGTTTTGATGAGGTTCTCCTCATTTTTTCAAACTCCAGCAAGCTCATCGTATGTTAACCTTCTCAGCCCCAGGATCATTCTTGTAAACCTCCTATGGACCCTCTCACTACCAGTACATCTTCCTTAGATATAGATTCCAAAACTGCTTGCAATACTCCAACTGTGCTCTGACCAATGCATTGCCAACCTCAACATTACACATTTTCCTTCATCTTCTCAGCCTCTTGAAATCAATGCCATTCCCTTCCTTACTAGCGATTTAACCTTCAAGTTAACCTTTAGGAAACCTACATTTGGACTCCGAAGTCTCTTTGGATCTCCACTTTCTGAATTCTCTCCCCATTTAGATAATAGTCAACTTCTTTATTCCTTCTACCTAAGTGTACAACCCCTATGAACTTTTGTGGGCTGTATTCCATCTGCAACTTTTTTTTGCTTATTCGCCCAACCTATCCAAGCTCCTCTGCAGAACTCCATTTTCTTAATGCCTATTAAAATGTAATTAAACTTAAGTGTGCTGAACTTGTTTTATAGCAGAAATAGAGAACAAAGAAAATCTCAAGGAAATTAACACTAAATCTGAAACGGTATCTCATGAAACCAGTTAATGAAGAAAATAGTCACACTGAGCGACAAACCTCCAGAAGTGACTAAGCTAGAAGTGGAGAGTACGATCTAAATTATAAGGACCAAATCTTTTTGGAATCTGAATGACATCAGGAAATACTCCCATCAAAAACATGCAAGTAATATGCATCACTGCTCCACAAATTAAAAAGTCAATTATTAATCTGAAATCTAAGATACCAAACTTTCATTAACAGAAGGTGACAAATAATGCGAGTTGAGGCATACACTGAAGTTAGATCATGATGACCTGTTATTTCATAACAGGCTTGAGGGACTGACCTCCGCTCGTGTTCCAACATTCCTTTAAAGGACAGCTTCAATTTATCTGATCGGGGAGAGACTGTAATCTGCTTGGTGGATAGTTCTGTCAAGAATTGTTCTTAAACTTCAGGGGAAAGATTCTAACCTTAACCCTATGGATACAAAAGGTTGAGAGTGATGGGACTAGCATGGGAACACAAAGGGCCATTGTTTCTATCCTGTAAAAATATCACTTCATCTGCCAAGGTGAAGAGAGCCATTATGTCTGTAGGGAGTCTGCTGGAGCTGCAGCACCTTGGGAACAAGGTATTTTTGTGAAGACATGCACTTCCAACCAGAAACATGGTCACTATAGCTTGGTGATTCAATGTCATACACTGCCACGGCTCAGAATCTTTGCCACCTTGTATTAATAAGAGTTGGCTCCCTTAGATTTCAAATTAATAATTGACCAATTGGTGTTTCTGGAGGAATATTCCATACTCAATGCACCTTTATGATTTGAAAGATTTCCTGTGACCTGATCACATCCACTAAATGTGACCAAGCCACAAGCGCAGTTAAGACCAGGGTGAAATGCAACAGAGGACTCGGGGGCAGAGGGTAGCTCTCACAGCTACTAACTCCTGACTTCACTTTCACTCAACGTGCTGAGCACCAGGTCAAGGAAGGAACAGGAAATAAAAACAGAGCTACAGACTGCATGGATGAGGCCTGTTCATGAACACCAGCAAGCCTAATCCAGAAACTGCAGAGGAGATTGAAAGAAACCCAGAGCTGGGGTGGATAGAATATTCAGAGGATGGAAAAACTTGTAAGAGTATCCAACATCCATAGCAGTAAGGGATGATTGGATCCCATAGAATAATTGTGACAATTCTGAAGAGGAGCAAGGAGGCCAGCAGAAGGGGAAACAAAGAAAGAGATAAAAGTGAAACTGCCCCAGTGGCCACCGATTTCAATTTCCCATCCCATCCCCTTGCCGACATGTCTGTCCATGGGCTCATGCACTGCCAGATTGAGACCACATGCAAAATGGAGGAACAACATCTCATCTTCCAAATGGGCACTCTCCAATCGGTTGGCAAAAATATCGACTTCTATGGCTTTCATTTATTCCCCCCAACTTCTTCCCCATTTCCTTCCCCCAGCTCTGTCTCTCCTTTTTCTTGTCTCCTTTCACACAGACATAATAAATTCTCACCTCTCCCCTTATCATATCCAATTAATACCTTTTGATGGTCTAGATTCCTCCCCCAGCCAGCATTGTCTGAATTCTGAGATTTCTTGTTCTTGGTTCATTCTGCTTATTCCTTGAAGGGCTCAGGCCCAAAACATCAGCAATATATCTTTGTCAAATCCTATGGATGCTGAAAAGACCAGCCAAGTTCCTCCAGCATTTACTACAATCACAGTGTCTGCAGACTTTCATGTTTCACTAGAGGTGAAACCAAATGCACAATGGCAAACAAAAAAAAAGACATACAGGAACTAAAATGCTGGTAGCAACAGTGCTGGACATCCCACTCCAGGATACCAAAACCAGTTTAAAAATCACTTCAACATCCTTCTCTGATCACTACTGGCTGCTAGTCATTTCCAGCATACACCGGTTATAGAACAACCAGAGGATTGGCACAGGGACACAACTAACGACCCCAGTGAACAGAGAGAAATTTGGCAGCTCATGTCAGACAATGGAGATATGTTTCTGTGATTCCCTAATGCGCTGGTGCAGAATGTTAAGAGAAAATTACAGACAGACACGTCAATTCCAGGAGAAAATGCAGAATCTACTCTTGCTGTGGTTGATGTTCAGCAGAAGCTCTATAGGGTGAAGATGCAACATGCCCCAATCACAAGCCACAGAAGCCAGCACTGAACGCAACAATGTCAGTTAACGAGCTTTTTCAATTTATTTCCAGAACTGGCCAGTTCCAATGAAAGGACATCAATCTGTGGCATTAACTCAGTTTTTCCCTGTCTTTACAGATGCTGCTCGACACTCTGAGCACTTCATTTTATTTCAAATTTCCAGCAAATACCATAATCTGTACCCCAAAATACCAGCACTATTTTATTTCTCTCTGCCCTCATTCATCTCCCTTATTTTACATTTCCTTGCACTTGCATTTCAAATCTTCACCACTCTCTCTCAGCCAGCACCACCACCATTTGCATCATTCCACCCCTTTGTGCCATCATGGACGTCTCCTTTATTTGCTCCATCTCTTTACAACTTGAAAGATGTTTATTTCCCACATTCCCTCGGTCTGATGAATGATGGTCAACCCGAAACTATTTCTCTCTTCACAAAAACTACCTGGTCCCCTGAATATTTCCAGCACTTCACATTTTTTCTTAAATTGAAGAATTACAAGCTGTTGAAACATGAAGTTGAAAATTTGCATGGAATAACAAGTTCTATTTTTTGAATTTTGTATTTGAAATGTTATTAACTTTCTCCCACTGGTCAAAGTAGATAAGAGGAAAATTCCAATGTGGTTAGATAAACCTGATCCAATCATTATATTGAGTCAAAACATCAGTACTGTTTATTAACTGCAGAGCATCAACAATTAGTATGTAGAAAGGGTTCTTCACACCCTGAGATAAGCACTGCTACCTCACACCATGTGGCGTCTGCATGTTCTCTCGGTGTCCGAGTGCTCCAATTTTATTTTTCATTGCAAACTAGGTCGTTTAATTTGCTGGAGTAGATTGTGCCAAGTGTCGAGGTGCTGGGGGTTTGGGAAAAGGGATGTGTAAGGAAAATTGGATTCTTGGTGGTTGTCCCAGAGGGCCAAAGATCTCATTCCCATGCTGTGTGACTAAACTTCAGGTACTTCAGCTACTGAAATAGGCCTTCTGTTAGAACAGCAAACCATCCAAAACATTCTTCCCTCTACTGGAGCAGAGAAGAATAAAAATGTAACAGGTGGGGAGTTTGAAAGTAAAACTGCAAATCATTCACATCTGCAATTATGGAGATTACATCTCAAAAGAGTGTACTTGATGTTGAAGATATTACATCATGTGATTCAAAACGACATGAAATACAGTTAATTTCTTTCAGATAAGAAATTAACATGTAGATTTTCTCCAACCGCATCTCTTTGAAAGTATTTCATTTTAATAAGTAGCAGTGCTTAATTTTTCAACAAAATCTGTGTTTGAAGATTTTGTCCAGAGGTCCACATTTCTTCAAGCAGCAATTGGATACATACTTTGTTTCAAAGTAACCAACAATCTTTCAGTGCAGTTATGCTATTAGTTTCAAAATACAAGCCAAGCCGGATTCCAGAAGGTAGCTGTGCAAAACATTCCACTCAGACTCTCCACTCCACTCTTTTATTGCATTGACAATTTGGCATTGTGAGGTGCTCAAAAAAAGTGTTGGACTTTCTGATGGTTTCACAAATTTACATAAAATTCATTTTAAAAAATTCAAAGTTTGCACTTCCCTGAACCTAGGAAACTTCAGCCCCTTTTACACTTGCATCCCACTAAATCAGCCGTTCAATGTCCTGGAATAGCAATGGTATTTTTGCTGTTTACACTTGACCACTCTTAACTGTTCACACTTGTAAGGAGACATCCCCAGAGTTAGGACTGTTTTACCTTCTACCGATGACGTCATGATGCATCGAACGATGGTGGATTTGCCCTAAATCCTGATCAATGTAATATGATCTTATATTTGAAGGAAATGAATCATAACTAATTATAACAGAATTAAGCTTTATGTATAGCACAGTATGAGCCCTTCAGCCCGTTACTGTGCTGACCTACATAAACCTATATAAGGGATCTTGAGAAAGTGCTAGCAATAAAGAGCAACAGTGGACAATTTTTAAACAGTGTGGGAAAGTTGGTAGCGCTATCACGCACAATTTATAAAGACCATGGGAAAAAGCGATGCCGGACCTGCCCTCCCAGAATTCCATGCAGCAGAGAAAGGGCTGTATGCATGGGTTTCTCTGCCGCACAGAATTCTAGGAGTTCAGGTTTGCCATCGGTTTTCCCCCCACGGTCTTTACAAATTGTGCGCAATAGCGCTACCAGCTTTCCCATGCTGCTAATAAATTGTCTGCTATTGCTAGCACTTTACTCTCTCCCCCCCCGACCCCGCACTGCGACTTTCCCACGATAAAGTTTATACCTTTATTTTAATCTCTTCTTCCTTCATGTACCTGCACTCATGTAAAAACTTAGGTCATTTGTGTCATAGAATGCAATTGCTCATTCTACACTTGCCTGATTGCAACACCAGCATCTGCTGATGCTGGGGATTGCATTAGGGTCGAGGCAGTCTGTCACGCTGGCTTTGAGACGATTTTCATTCCCCTTTTAGGCCGATTGGCCATTAATTCCTGGGACCACTTGGAAGTGTGAAAGGGGCTTTTGTTAAGGCAACGTGTTAACTCAGCATGTTAGCTAGTTTTCACCCTCCACATCCTATCTTTAAGGAATCAATTGCCAGGAGCAATGATCATCTCAAGTCATTCGGCTGGGACCATGGGGCTGCTGGTCGGACTGCTGCTTCTCAGCTTTAAGGACCTAGGTTCAATCCTGAACTCTGGTGCTGTCCTCGTGGAGTTTGCCTGCGCAATCTATGACTGCATAGGATTCCCTCAGGTGCCCTAGTTTCCTCCATCATCTGAAAGATGTATGGGCTGCTCGGTTAATAGATTACAGACATTTAAATTTTATTGATATTATAGTTTAGAGCACAAAAAAATATGAAAATCAAAATGAAAAGATTACAAATACATACTGGTAATTATTAAATGCAAACAAAGGCACAATTTTAGAATCACAAAGCCAAAATAGCCTTGATTTAAGTGAGGAAACATGACAATAAATCAAAAAAACATACATTTACTTCAATTGCTACTAATGCCATACATTCAGGAAAATTTTTATATCTGGATTTTTGTGGCCACAGTTAATTTCTATACCCCAATTTGCAATCGGAACTGTTTATGCAAAATTCATCTTATCCTCCCACCAGTGGCAGCATTGCATTGTCCAGCTCCTTAACTCGCAGAAAATAAAAAGTCCCATGCTGCAAACTCCATTTTGGTCTATTCCACCTGGTCTAGATTTTGCCGTCAAATCATGTGACATAAACAAACAACAGAATATATGATGTTCTAAGTCATGGCTGAATTCTACATGCAACCTGCTCTATTTACCATCCTCCTAATCTGGTTCTTGCAATGAAACAGACTTGACACCTTACAGACAAAAATAAAAATCAGGTACATAAAAAAATTCTGTTAGTTCTATAAACCACCCCACTTGATTTCCTGTTTTTGTCACTTTTTTTTAATCCATTTTCAATATTAATATTTCTTATGGCCAAATTTTCAATAGTAATTGCCAAAGTAACCCCATTATTCAGATTGTGCAATCTATCATACTATTCTCAAAACACTTGCTGAATTTTTTTCCACATTGTTCTCCCCACCCAACTCTTAGAAGCTGAAATTTATAATATTCAAAATAACGTACAGGAAAAAGCAATCACATATCCTCAGTAACAATTAAATATGCAAATTAAATTGCTCTTTGATCACTTTAATCCTTTCATTAATTTTCACTCAAAGGTTTTAAAACTTTCCAAAATTCTGGACTCGAAGGATATTTTGTAGTTTTGAGCTAAATTTGTGTTGTCTTAATGATGCCGAAATTGTTGTCAAACAGCATGCATCATTCCCATTCTCAGATATTTTGAAAGAATAATTAAGAATAGTTTTCTTTTAATTTTCATTCAAAATTCTCTGAATAAATTAATACCGAGAAGAAAAGAACCTCTGACATTGCTCCAAACTTTCTTCCACTCATCTTAAAAGATGTCCTCTGGTATTGGCCACTGCTGCCCTGGGGAAATCGTACGGGCTGTCCACCCTATCTATACCCCTCATCAATTAATACACTTCTAACAAGTTGCCTCTCATCCTCCATTACTCCAAACAGCAAAACTCACTCAATCATTCCTCATAAGACGGTCTCCAATTCAGGGAGCATTCTGGTAAATCTTCTTTGCACCTTACGCATGCTTACTACAGTAAGGTGACCAAAACTGAACATAACAATCCAAATATGGTCTAACCAGAGTTTTATAGATATTACATCACAGCTCCTGAACTCAATCCCCCAACTAATGAAAGCCTTCTTAATCACCCTATCAACTTGCGTGGCTACTTCGAGGGATCTATGGTTTTGACTCAAGAACCCTCTCCGTTCCATCACAATTCTAAAACACCATTGAACTCCATCTGCTACTTCTCCATCCAAATCTGCATCCAGTCTATATCCCGTTGTAACCTACAACAATCTAATACACTATTCACAACACTTCCAGTCTTCGTGTTATTTTCTTAAGTCTTGAAACCAGCTTTTAAGATTATTCTTGTTTTGTTCATAGATAATTGATATTAATATGATGGCTTACACATATTAGAAATTAGAATTTCTGTCGAAACAGCTTGAGAGAGGGAGACAGAAATAAAAAGAGAGAGAGAAATTCTATTTTTTCTGAAGAACTTTTCAACTTGAAAGCAAAGGAGTTGAGAGAATTGAAGGACTTTCATCACACTGGTTTGGACTGTTTCAGTCTTAAATCCTAGAGATTAAAGTGCAATGCAAAGAACTTTTGCCACATTTAATCCCTTAAACGCACAATTTGAACAATATCCAATTCCACACGAAACTTTCATTAGTGTTAGCAGGTGCCAACATCCCATTAGAAAGTGTTACTGAGTTCACTCAAAACATGTTGGCTGTGGGGTTGGGTGAACAAGTGAAGCCTCACACAGTTCTTGGTGTGTCACACCATCAATCCAGCTGGTTCAACACCAGTGATCCTTCATAACATTCATTTCAGAATTCTCACTGTATGATTCTGTCTGTAAAGTGTTATTTAGCTGGCTGTGTGCCAAAAATCACATTTTTAACAAGGTCCTACTATACAGCTTGAGCACCTTCAACTTCTAAAAATGTGACTGAGTAAGATCTCTGATGATGTTTGTTGGTTTCAACATTTATATTTTTTTCAAAAAAAATCAGTGGAAAGTCAATATAACCACATTATTTTTACAACTGAGAAAAAGCTCAAGAGCTCCTTCTACAGATTGTGATAATATACAACTTCTTACTGTGGCATCGAACCAAGAGCCTGTTGCTAAACTGCCAAAGCCTGTGACTTTATTAACCAGAACATAGTTCAATGTGTTATTACAACAAGGGTGATAATGAACTAAATGATAGGAATTATGACTGTCATTTTTTCCTCCAGGTTGTTTTAGTTTTGTTTCACGTTGTAGCTGATCGCTACAAAGAAACACACACACGGTGTGGCAGGTTAAGCTCACTCCTTTATTAGGGCTGGAAAGGCTGCTTTTACACTGTTCAAGTTCCCGCCGTTTTTTTTGCTGATTGACTGAGTTCAGCCCTATGAATAACAATAGCAGGCGGGAACATCCTTGCATATGAATGCCCTTCTTCCCCAGCCTGTTTCTGCTGAGTTAGCTGGGCAGACCAACACCATTTTAGGGCTGTTGGTCTGATGCTGCCCCAGCTTCTACCCCTGCCAGTTCATTGTCCTGGGAGTCGCTTTAGCGATCTCTGTCTGTGTCTGCTGTTGCGTGATGTGCCGGCCCGATCTCTCCAATCGTGGGCCGCCACAACATATTACTTTTATTCCAGGGATGTTTCAATCACTGATCTGGCAAACTGGAAACTATTTTAAATTCCACTACATCCATTTGGAAATTTAAAATACATTAAATGACTTATGCAGGTATTTTTAAAATAAATGGCAAAAATGAAACCACTGGATTACCTAAAAGTCAAATCTAGTTCACTAATGTTCTTTATAGAAACTAGTCTTTAGTTTATTTGATTCACTCCACCTGTCAAGAAATGACTGACAATACAAAGGGTCCAAACAATTTATCAATAATCTGCTCCTACAGTCAATTTAAATGGCTGCAAGAGGGCATTAAATATTTGGGGATAAAAAAGGATAAGGATTTATGCAATTTATATAAATTCAATTATCTCCCATTGCTCTGGAAGATTAAAGAGAAGCTTGGTAGATGGAGGACCCTGCCCATAACTTTGGTGGGCAGGGTTAATTGTATTAAAATTAGAGTGATGCCAAGACTACAGTATCTATTTCAGTCCTTGTCCATTCCATTGCCCCAGGACTTCTTTAAGGTGCTCAGCAGATGTGTCAGAAAGTTCCTGTGGAATGGTAAGGTGGCTAGAACTTCCACAGAATAGTTGATTTGGGATTATAAATTGGGAGGCCTGAAATTGCCAGATTTAAAAAAAATACTATTGGGCAGCCCAGTCAAGGTTTATCGCTTCACTCGTTGAGGGAGGTGGTACCCCCTCCTGGGCACAAATTGGACTATACATGGTAGGAGAAAAGATAGCAGGAGAGTTTCTATCTAAATGGGTCATCAAATTGATATCAGGGAAAACAGATAACCCTGTATTAAAACACAATTCAGACATAACGTAAAAAAAAATCAATATCTTAGATTAAAGGTGGGGATATCTCCTTAAATGTTCTTGACCCAGAACAAATTAATACCCATGACTCTGGATAATAAGATCTTGGACACCTGGTGCTGAAGGGGATCAGGTATATTGAGGATTGTTATGAGCAAGGGCAGCTCGTGTTGTTTGAATGGCTGAGGGATAAATATGATTTTCCTAATAAAACCTTCTTCTGTATCTTCAGCTAAGATCTTTCTTGGGATAATTTGGGGACGTCTATGGCCCTACCCGTGTGCAGTGACATGGAGATTTGAATTGGAAAAGGGAATATGCATTAGTTTATCTGTGCAATTCCAAAGTGAGGGCCTGAAGCCGGGCTTACACAGGTTGAAGGGAAGGTGGGAATCAGACTTGGGCACAACAATCCACGAGTGGTGCTGATCAGATCTGTGTCTGGACAGCATGAAAGCAGTTATTAATGCCAGGTACAGGTTGGTACAATACAAGTTCCTACATCAACTTACCTCACACCACAAAAATTACATAAATCTAAACCAAAAATCTCAGAAATGTGGTTTAAGTGTGGTGTGGAGATTGGAAACTTTATCCATTCAACCTGGCTGTGTACAAAAGTGAGATCTTGGGACACATTCTGAAAAAAATTACAAAGGTGGATTTTCCACAGGATTCAGAATTGTACCTTCTGGGAAACATTAACGGCATGAGTTTTAAATATTAGTCCATATACCAAATTCAGTTTGTGATGGTCGTCTTGTTGGTAGCCAGGAAATGTATAACAGTCACGTGGAAGTCTGAATCCCAACTAAATATTACACGATGGAATACAGAAATGCAGAGTTGTACTCGCTGGAGAAAATTACATTCAATTTGAGGAAGAAATATGGCACAATCGCTATATTACAGAATAAGTTAATACAATTATGTTATAAAATATGTTATGGGGTAAGGTTAGATGTGGGGGTTTAGATATTAGTTTACATTCTACAAGAGACATCTCATTTAAAATGCAAGAGCTATGGTATTGACTTGACAGAAACCATGAAGGGTGCCTGTGAAAACTTCACAAGTAGGTTTGATTGTTCTGATGTTACAGAATTGAAATGGACTATTGTCTTTAAAGGAACAGCATGTTTGAACTGATATCCAGGTTCAGAAATTAATCTTTTATTTATAAATTGGTGCCAGCGATTCAAATTTCTGATTGAAGTCTGCTGTTCTAAGCGGCGTCATGTGGTTTTGCAAACAGAGAGAGAAAAACATGCCATTCTGTTGGGTGTGTGAAGACACACACACACACAAAGTCAGTTTACTGCAGCAGTTGGTGATGAAGTCTGAAAGTTTGCAGACCTGCTGCAAGACCCCATTTCTAGATAGCTTCTGAGTTCTGAGTTCAGCCTATTATAAATCTCTGTAGTCAATTCCAGAGACCTTGGCCGGTTATTGTGTTTCTCCAGAAATAGGGGAAAAAGAACTCTTTGCGGTAACCTGGAAGAGGTTTTTTTTAGAAAAACTCATGAGGGGGCACGTTTCTTCAGCAAGGTACTGAAGTGGCTGATTAAAGAAGATCAGTTTGTATGTGTCCAACAAACAATGAACAATTTAAGTTAAAGCACCAGAGCCTGGTGAAGATCATAAATATTAAATTCTGTGTACAGTATGGAAAATTGTCTGATACCAGTGAACTTGGAGAAGTGAAAAGTGCATGTTTGGACAGTGAAACAAAGAATTTTCCTGAACATATACACATTACATACACGTGCGCTTGGAAAGGAGATTAAAGTAAATAGTAATAAGTTAAATATTGATCTTATTAAGTATGAGAAAAATTAAAAACATTTTTGTTCAAGTGACCATTGCCTTGGTGAATTTCTATTGCTGCTGGTGTTTGGAGTCCTCTGGGTTTCTGGGTTCATAACAGCTAAGGTGTGACAACCCTATCTGTAGCATATGGGTGTGTAGATGTAATTCTACCCCTTTTAGATAAAGTGAATACAACAACCAGTGGAATGCTTGAGATCAGTGAAGTGGGTCGTGGCGCAGGCAACCTGCTCTTGTATTTTGTTCCTTAAACTTTTATTTTAGGTTTCTTTGGGTTCTTCTCAAGTTCCCTTAAAGGATTTTGACTTTAACGATGTTGAGTTCTTTGCATTTGTTTAATTTCTATAATGTTTTTCTTTTTTGTATTAGGGTACAGGAGGAGGGGATAGGGGAAGCGATAAAATAGACTCTGTATGATTTACACTACTATTGGAAAAAATGTATTGTTTATTTGGATTTATATGAGTCTTCGAAAATCTTCTGCTCAGTTTAAGTTTTGCCAAGATCACTCATTTTCAGATATCAATACAATCCTTGACAAAATGTGGTCAAAAAAGTTGAGTTCCACTGATGATATGAGAAAGAGTGAATGCAGCATTACAGGGCTACATAAAATCAATAGGAATCATAAAGAAAACTTTCCATGGCTAGTCCAATGCAAAAGATGCTCATGGTTCTTAATCATCTAAGCTCCATGAAAACGTTGCACAATTTCCTTGGTTTAATGGCCTTACACAACTTCAGCAGTGTGAATGTTTGCTGATGTTTGGACAATCTTCAATTACATTCACAACTACCCAAAAAATGAAGTAGATAGACCCTACTCCTAATGCCTGTCAGTATTCAGACCTGGGCTGATAAGAAGGAAGTAATATTCATGTCACATAAGTTCAAGATTATTGTCACATCTGTAAAGGTATAGTGAGAAAAGGGCAAGTAATTACCACATCTCCAATAAGATTCAGCCTAACTACCCATCTTTTAATATTTTGTTTATGGATGGTTATGCTAAACTCAATAAAATTATTTTAAAAAAAGATTAGTACCCCACCCCCACCACGTGAATCATCACTCCCTCCATCATTAATGCATCATGTACCATCCTTAAAATGCTCTACTGTTGTTCACCAAGGTCATTTTGATAGAATCTTCCATATCCCATTTTTTTTAAAAACTCCAAACGCTGTAGAACCTGCTGAGTTTTTCCAGCATCCGGTTTTTATTTCAGACCCTTTGACATTTACTGCCAAGTACAGGAAAAGCAAATTCACAGACACAAATTCTTCATCCTTCACAAATAAAAACCCTACCCTAAGATGAAAAAGTAGGTCATGGAAACATCTATTCCCTCCCTTTGGACTATGCAGAGATATTTTACAGAACTGTTGAACTAACTGGGCACACCTATCTCCTTGGAACAGGATGAACCTAGTGACAAAGAAGTCAATTAGGGTCCTAGATATTGTAGCAAAATGTTTTTATTCTTTAGTCTTAAAAATAGGAATTCAAATCCAATATTTCATTCGTCTTCCTAATTCATTGCTGCACTGTAAATTAAATGTTAATGATTTACATGCAAGGACACCATTGATTCGTCTTTTAATCTCTACTTTAAAAAATGTCTACTTTTCAGTTTTGTTCAAAACAAAAGTGGATTGCACATCCAATTTGCACTCAAAGTACTGAAAAAAAAGTATGCAAGTATTACCTTTGAGCAGAGGTTGGAACGTAGGAATTTCATGCAATTTGATAACATCTGGATCATTCCATGTGGTTCTAGCAGGGGGATGTGTTCCTGTAGCAACAACTACGATGTCGTCCATTTTAGCTCTTTGTTTTGCTGGGGAATTTGTTGCTGAATAAGAAATAAAAATGAAACAGATCTTATCATTTGTTCATAAAAATTATACACAATTGCTAGAGCAGCCAATTACAAGAGGCAACTAACGAATATACGAAAATAACAAAATGCTGTTCTCCGTGATAGGTTCTCAAAGCTGCATACCTTTAGCATCGAGTCCACGCTGCTGAAGATCCAGCTGCGCTGGATGGGTCACGTCTCCAGAATGGAGGACCATCGCCTTCCCAAGATTCTGTTATATGGCGAGCTCTCCACTGGCCACCGTGACAGAGGTGCACCAAAGAAAAGGTACAAGGACTGCCTAAAGAAATCTCTTGGTGCCTGCCACATTGACCACCGTCAGTGGGCTGATAACGCCTCAAACCGTGCATCTTGGCGCCTCACAGTTTGGCGGGCAGCAACCTCCTTTGAAGAAGACCGCAGAGCCCACCTCACGAACAAAAGGCAAAGGAGGAAAAACCCAACACCCAACCCCAACCAACCAATTTTCCCTTGCAACCGCTGCAATCGTGTCTGCCTGTCCCGCATCGGACTTGTCAGCCACAAACGAGCCTACAGCTGACGTGGACTTTTTACCCCCTCCATAAATCTTCGTCCGCGAAGCCAAGCCAAAGATACCTTTAGCATTACAGGTGCAATCTCTGCAAGGATGGGAGCCAGTGAGAGACTGCCCTCACAAGATCTGAGTGATCAACATAGGCTGATAGAGAGCAGTGCCATAAAAGGCATGCAGGTTGTGCAAGAACCAGGCACCTCTGGCAGAACATTGGTCAGTGAAGTCTTTGTCTAGAAACTATTCGAGCACAATTTTTAAATGTGCGCTCTTCGGGAAGTAGACCTTTTTCCTAGATTATGAAGTTTGGACAGATCAAGTGTTTAAATTGAGGGTGATGGTGATCACAATCCCCAGCAACAAATCAGCCGTAGCTTTTGTGCAAGGGGATGATCAAATTTATCACAAATTACAGATCTCTTGAGGATCAAGAATGCCATTTGAGAGCTTTTCTTTAAATACCAATTTCATTGTAAAGAGGGTTAAGAAAACCTTGTTTTGGTGTGTGTAAGAACAGCTTTGCTCCAGTCCAGTAAGAGTGAAAATCCCCTCAAAGATTAATTTTTTATATTGGCCTCATTGATGTGGGAGGTTTTGCAAGAGGAAAAAAAAATACAGGGCAAAAAGAAACATCAGAAAGTTTGGAGTCAAATTTCCAAAAGGCATCAAGAAACCTGGGAATAAATATAATATTGCTTCACTTTGAGGCAACTGCAGAGCACCACTTTAGCAGTTGTGCAAATAAATGAATGCCAAAAGCTTTTCATGATAATAATGCATATATTCACTAAGCATTTTAACAAAGAAAATGGAGTAAATTAGAGTAAAATGAAGTAAATCTGATAAGAAAACAAATTAAGAACCAAAAATGTCCATTCCTACCAAACTTCGCCATTCTCTCCACTCTTTGGATGAAGAGATTTCTCTTCAATGCCCTAATATATTAGTTAGTGACTAACTAACTAACTAATGTTGGCTTCCTCCTGATCTTCCTCAAAAATATAGCATGATCGAGGAGTCACGTGATGGAGTAGTGGCCGGACGGTGAACTCCAGCCCTCTCCAGAAAAGTCGGGAAAAACAAAGGAAAACACAAAGGCACAGAAATAAAAGTTACAGAAAAGTGAGTATAAAGGTGGAAAGAAGATGGCGACAAAAAAAGAAAAATCGAAAGCAACGGTAAGAAGAGAGGAAGAGAAGACAAAGGAGGAAAAAGGTGAAGGCCTTACCTGTCCGAAGAGGCCCGCTGCGGAGAGAGAAACCCGCTCCCTCAGGTCGGTAAATAATGGACTACAAAAATGGCTCGCTGAGCCGAGTAAAAGTGCGCAACCGCGCATGCACGACTCCTTGCGCATGCGCGATGCGAATGAAAAAAAACACACCGATGGGAGGGGGGACCAGCTGGGGAGTCGATCTCCACAGCCGGCAACGACAGCTGCAGAACACCTGCAGCAAGAAGAGACCACAGAAGACAATAGAAACAAGAAAGAAGAGAAGGAAAGGGCAACAAAGAAACAACAGATGGCCAACCCAGAGGAAGAAGAAGAGGAAGAGGAAGAGTACAGTGAAATAGAAGAAGAAAAGAAAGGCAAGATAAAGGAGGTACTTTCTCTTATTAAAGGATACATGGAGTCATTTAAAGAATGGCAAACACAGGAATTTAATGATTTAAGAAAAAGAATAAACAACACAGAAGAGAAAATGAATAAAATAGAGATGACCTTAACAGAAATGGGAAAGAAAACGGACAAGATGGAAGAGCGGGCAGTAGCAGCAGAAATGGAGGTAGAAGACTTAAAAAAGAAATTGGAGGAATCTAATAAAAAAACTAAAGAGACACAAGAACTACTAGCTCAAAAAATAGATACAATGGAAAATTATAACAGAAGAAATAACATAAAGATAGTGGGCCTTAAGGAAGATGAAGAAGGCAAGAATATGAGGGAGTTTATAAAAGAGTGGATCCCTAAGACCCTAGGATGTCCAGAACTACAGCAAGAAATGGAAATAGAAAGGGCACATAGAGTATTGGCCTCTAAACCACAACCACAACAAAAACCAAGATCTATTGTAGTAAAATTCCTAAGATATACTACAAGAGAAAAGGTACTGGAGAAGACAATGGAAAAAGTAAGAGAGGGCAACAAACCACTGAAGTATAAAGGGCAAAAAATCTTCATTTATCCAGATATAAGTTTTGAACTCCTAAAGAAGAGAAAAGAGTTCAATACAGCAAAGGCAATTTTATGGAAGAAAGGGTATAAATTTATACTAAAGCATCCAGCGGTATTGAAAATATTTATTCCAGGACAACAAAACAGACTATTCTCGGATCCAGAAGAAGCACGAAAATTTGCAGAACAATTACAAAAATAGACTGAGGGAGGAAGACGGGTAATGAGAGTAAAAATGATCACGACTGATATGTATGCGGGTAAAGAGGTATAAGAGTGAATAGAGACAATGTGCATACGTGAATGTATCTGTACTTAGAGGAAAATATAGATAGTATAGACAAGAATTAATAAGGGAAGGTAATGGAATAGAGAGAATAAGGAGGGAATTAAAAGAGTGACCTTTGTGACATATGAAAAGTGAAATCTTTTCTGGGGGGGGCGGGGTGGGGGGAAATAGCGGTCACTGCAAAATCAGTTGACGCTTGCGAGTGGATTCGCAAATCCAAAGGGAGAGGGGAGATGTGGTTGTCCGACAAGGGATAAAGGACAACTCAGGAGGGGAAGGGGAGATTGGGGATAAATAAGATAGAAATAGGAGAATAAGGAAAATGTTGGATGTTGTAGGAATGTTGTCTTATAAAGAGTTGAAAATAAGAAAACAGAAATGGAAAAGGAGGAAAGGTAATGATGGAAAAACGGAAAGAGAAGATAAACAAAATATAAAAGGGCTACGCTGAACTATATGACTTTAAATATTAATGGAATACATAACCAAATTAAAAGGAAGAAACTACTAAATTTAAATGAATAAATGTATTCCATTAGAAAAAATAACATATAGGTTAAGAAATAATATTGAAATATTCGAACAAGTATGGGAGCCTTACATTAAATACAATAGCGAAAACCTACCGGGGACAAACATTACCTAAGTTGATGGAAGGAGAAGGAAAGAAAAGAATGGACTCAGTAGAATTTCTGGTGTATTTTTGTTGAATGACAACATTGTCTGACTGGCTTAATGCAACCTAGATTGTATACCTAAAATGGATGAGAGGGGGGGGTGGGGGGGTGGCTTGGGAGGAAGGAGGGGGGGGGAGAAAAAGTCACTGTATATGTGTGAAAAAGAAATAGTGTATATCACGGCTAATGTGATTTATGGTGTGAAAAATAAAAAATTTTAAAAAATAAAAGAAAAAGCATGATCTCTGCCTCCCCACCATCAAAACCTCTTCATTTTAAAAGCTTCCGTTCAATCATTCCTCATTTTCATTCAAGAGTAAAGTGATTGTTTCCAGATATGTATCGTCTGTATTTCTGGTAGCATTCTTGTAAATTTTCCAAGCATCCTCTCAAGTGTCTGTGCATCCTTTTTATAATGTGGCATCCAGAACTGTATGAAATACTTTATGAAAGGGCTAATTAAAGGTAGGTTTAACACAGCTTGCTCACTTTTCAACTCCATTCCACTGAAATTAAATCCCCAGTGCTTGGTCTGCTTCCTAATACCTTTACCAACCTGTGATAACTGGCCCATTTTTATTAATCCCTTGCTTTACTACATCACCTTGACTTGAAACTTCATAGTAATCTTTTGTGCCAATAATTCTGGTAACTTGTTGCATTTCTCTAGGTGACCACGTTACAGAGAAGTGGGGGGTGGAATTACGTTCTCATAAAGCTGTATCTCTATTTTGCCCCACGTGAAGCTGTGAATATGTGCATGCATCAAGAAATGCAAGCAAAACAGAAACAACTTTTGTATTTATTAACTTTTTCTCCCCCCACATAAAAATCCACGAGAGTGAGTTTTATTCTCTTTCTCAAATTTTGGGGTTATATTTTTTAAATTCTGCAATGGCAAATTACTATTATCAAAAAGGCTGTAACATCACAATGTGAAATTGAGTTCACTGATTTCATTAATGTACATTGTGAACAGCAGTGGTCCAAACACTGAACCTTATGGATCACTGCAGCTCATCTTCTTCCACTACAAAGAGTAACCCATTACCCACACTCTCTGCTGTTCTAAAGTCAGCTAGTAATCTATTCCACAATATCCCTAAATACACTCTCAGACCTTGTTCATCAGTCAAATGTAGAAGGGAGGCACAGTTAGCGTAGTGGTTAGCACAAGGCTATTATAGCACAGGGACCTGAATTCGAAGCCAGCACTCTGTTAGGAGTTTGTATGTTATCTCTATCTCTATGTAGGTTTCCTCTGGGTGTATCAGTTTCATCCACCCTTCAAAAATGTAAGGCAATTGTAGGTTAATTGGTATATTTAGGGAGCACAGGCTCGTGGGCCAGAATGGCCTGTTACTATGTTGCATGTTTAATTTTTTTTTTAAATGGCTGTAGAAAATCTCATCTACTGCAATACAATCGCCTGTCCGAACATCACTTCAAAAAATTCATCGAGAACACAGAACAGTACAGCATAGGGAAAGGCCCTTCAGTCCTCACTGTCCGTGAAAAACTATACAAATTAAACTAAATCTCTGCTGCCTGCAAATGATCCATTGCCCCACATTCATTGCATAATCGTGTCTATCTAGAATCCTCAAAAACCATCACATCTGTTTCCACCACTAACCCTGCTAGTTTATTCCTGGCACCTACCATTCTGTACATAAATAAAAATAGCCCGCAAGTCTCCTTAAACTTTCCCCTTATCATTTTAAATGCAGGCTCTCTAGTATTTAACATTATTACCTTAGGATAAAGATTGTCTTCTCTGTCAAAGCCACTCAGTATGTCCAACCTCTTCCTACATTTCATATCCTCCAATCCAGACAGCAACCTTGTAAATCACTTATGTATCCTTTCCAAAGCATACGTAAACATTCTGTAATGGAGCAATCAGAATTGCACACAATACTCCAAATGCATCCTAACCCCAGTTTTATATAGCTGCAACATGATTTCCTTACTCTTACTCAATGCCTCCACCGATGAAGGGAAGCACGCAAACCTGTGTGGTCACTGTGTGGGTACCCCAGATCCCTCTGCATTCCAATGTCCTTTTGAAACCCCTGCTATACAATGATCCTCTTATCAGTGAGTGCTCTTTGATTTTTGCCCTTAAGTAGGAATGCATTACTTTTATTCTCAATGTAGATCTGTCTGTTTTATGGTTCATAGGGCCTGTTCCATGCTCTTAGTTCATAGCTGTATTACAGTTACCACCTATCAGCCCAATAGACAATAACTGCAATAATAAATTTGAAGGAATAGGCCACTGTTTCAAAGGCAAATGATCAGATTGGATTTCAACTGCATATTCCTGTCTTACCACAATAATCTTTCACCACCTCTCCCTCCCCGCAACTTTACTGTCAAGCATCTCTCTACCAATGCATTGAAATAGTAAAAATCTATTGGTTAACAGGATTCCAGAGAAAAGATATGCAGAGAAGTAATTTTGCTTCCTAAATGGATGGACCCTGATTTTTAAACATCTACTCTGATAAGTACAAGAGCTTGAGGGGATTTAACAATCAAGCTCCCTCTTTCTCTTTTAAAAACCAATGGATACAAGCCTGGCCCATCTAACTTTTAATTACAAGTTAACCTTTCCATTCCAGTTATGAGCATTGTTAATTTTCTCTGAAAAAGTGAGGCACATCGGAGTAATGTAGCACGTCAGCACCTCTACTAGCACTTCCTTAAATAAGGAGTCAAAGTTCAAAGTTTAGATTTATTGTCAGAATACATACACATCATAAAACAACTCTTTCCTGAGGGCCAGACAGAATTTCTACTTATCAGTCATGTAAATTGTACTCAAGAAAAAGGTACAGATGCAAAATAGAGAAGTGTAAACAAAGAAATAAATATAAACAAACTGACGGTATAAACAAATGTCCTTAAATAAGTTTGTTGTTTTAGGAAACTGACGGTAGAGGGGTAGAAACTGTTCCTGAACCTGATAGTGTGAGTCTTGTGGCACCAATACCTCTTTCTTGCAGCAGCAAGAACAGAGTATGTCCTCGGTGGTGTGGATCCTTGATGATTGTTGCTGCTCTTTGCGGCAGCATTCCATGTAAATTTTCTCGAAGGTGGGGAGAGTTTTGTCTGGGATATACTGGGCTGCATACACTACCTTTTGCAAAGCTTTCCACCCAGCTGGTCAGCACACTTTCCACTACTCATTTGTGGAAGATTACCAAGATTTCCAATGTGATACAGAACCTCCGCAAACTTCTGAAATAGAGGGGCTGACATGCTACATTACTCTGATATGCGCCTCACCAATGAACCATGTAACTGGAGCATAACCTTCTTATTTTTGTATTCCATTGCTCTAGCAATAGACAAGGACATTCCATTAGCCTTATTAATTAATTACTTGCTGGCAAACTTGCCTCTTGTTAATTCACTGCCATTAAACCAAAATTAATGTTTAACAGTTACATACCTGACGCATGACATTCAGGCTGTTTATGATCGTGATATGTACTCTGTTCAGCTCCCATGGTATTAAAATCTAGTCCCGAAGAACCACAGCACTGCACAAACAAACATTTAGTTTTAGATGATTAGGAGGCAATGAAGACAGAAACAATCTATTGCTTTACCCCAGCACATCTGATACCTCAAAGAAAATGGCAACAATATCCCACTAAATCTAAATAATAAAGTGTGTTTAATTCTTCACTCTAACGACACTCCAAATTTAGGATATGGTTTTGAATCGACCACACTTCCGTTCCAATTTTTCAAATCTGAGTGGACATAAAATGAATACACATTCTATAACCTCAGATAGATCAAAGGTTGAGTGCAAATGTTACACTTTTATTAAGTTTGAAATCTTTTCAAATTGCATCATAATTTACGATAAGTAACGGAACTAGAAGTACAAAGCAAAAACTTTTAAAATTGAGGGGTTGATCTTAAATTAAATTTAGAATAACTTAATATACACTGTGAGCTTGGAAATATTCTTTCTGATTTTCTCGTCCATGGAAGTTGCTGTTCACTTGCACTTTGTATTTCTTTGATAAATATTTTCCCACAGATGCTAGAAATCTGAAATAAAACCAGAAAACCTCAGTTACATCTCACAAGATTTCATATTCTCCTCCCTTTTCCTTTTCAGAATTGAGAAGCGATCACTCCCTTTGCAACTCTTGACCTTCTTGATCTCCAGGTGCAGCGAACAGTGCAAAATTTAAAAATGTTAAAGGTGATGCCACTAAAAATTCACCTCTAGCCAAGAGGAATATTGATAGATATTACCAAAGAATAAGTGAAACAGTTTTTTCAAAAATGCATTACAATAATGTGTACCAAAGGATTTAACAGTAGAAGGTGCAACACGAGCATTCAAATACAGTGTTGGAAATTGTATGGTCATGCACTTTGGTAGAAGAAATAGATGGGCAGACAATTATTTAAATGGGGAGAAAATTCAAAATTCCAAGGTGCAAAGGGACTTAGGAGTCCTTGTACAGGATACACTAAAGGTTGACCTCTAGGTTGAGTCAGTGGTGAAGGAGGTGAATGCAATGTTAGCATTCATATCTACAGGAATATCATACAAGAGCAAGGATGTAATGTTGAGGATCTATAAAGCACATGTGTGACCTCACGAGGAGTAATGTGTACAGTTTTGGGTGCCTTATTTGAGAAAAGATGTGCTGGCTTTGGAGAGGGTTCAGAGAAGATTTACTGGAATGATACCAGGAATGAAAGGGTTAGCATATGAGGAACGACTGTTGGCTCTTGGACACTACACTTCAGAGTAAAGAAGAATGAGGGGGACCTTATAGAGGCATTTTGAATGCTGAAAAACCTGGACAGAGTAGATATGGCAAGGATGTTTCCCATGTTGGGGAATTTTCAGACAAGAGAGCATAACTTCAGGATAAAAAGGCATCAATTTAAAACAGAGATGCGGAAAAATGTCTTTAGTCAGAGAATTGTGAGTCTGTGGAACTTGTTGCCACAGGTAGCGATGGAAGCAAAGTCATTATGTGCATTTAAGGTGGAGACTGACAGTTATCTGATTAGTAAGGGCAACAAGGGTTACAAGGATTAAACCGGGGAGTAGGACTGAGTGGGTGGATAGATCAGCTCATGATTAAAATGGCAGGACAGACTTGATGAGTCAATGGGTCTACTTCTGCTCCTACATCTTGTGATCTCATGAAAAGTACTATCAGAATATACCAATGTTAGATTAAAATCAGTATAGTAGAGATTAATATACAAGAGAAAACAAATCAACGCACAAAATAAGGAAACACAAAAAAATGCAGATCAGATTCTGGAACCTTGGGAAACAAAGAGAAGCAGGATTCATGGAGAGAAAAGCTCCATCAATGTTTCAGGTTGGCATGCTTTGTCAAGACAGTATCGAATCCTGATAACCAGTCCCAACCCAAAACGTGACCTGACCATTTCTCCTCATGGATGCAGCCTGCCCAGTCAAGTCCCTCCTGCTTCTCTTTGTTCACACAAAGTAGGTAATTCCTGTCCACATGGATTTCTGAAGGGCTGATTTCCTTTGACTAACTTGATGGCACCTTTAAGAGTGAATGAAAAATATTGAAGTAGATAGATGGATGAGGTTATATTGATGTTTAGAAAGAATGTAACATTGCCCTGTGTAAGAAATATGATGAGAAAGCTTATTTGCTATTGATAAAGAGGTAGAAAGAAAATGAATACACATGCTCACTAATTTAATTATGTATCATAAAAAGACAAAC
The DNA here is from genome assembly GCF_036971445.1 of Narcine bancroftii. Lineage (NCBI taxonomy): Eukaryota > Metazoa > Chordata > Chondrichthyes > Torpediniformes > Narcinidae > Narcine > Narcine bancroftii. Next base: position 82,581,699 of record NC_091479.1, on the reverse strand, counting down.
AACAGATTAGCCTAGAGTTTTCATAGGTCAGAGTTTTATTTTTCTGGCAAAATAAAAAGATGATCAATGACTTACCAAGGAAAGCACTCAGTTTGTTAATTTTTTCCTGATATCACAGCTTAGTTTTATCATGTTCTTTCAAATAAGAACTGAAAGTCACATTAACCTTGTACTACAGCTTGGGTTAAATGCTTTACAGTTTCTGTCATTGGTCAAGTATTTCAAACTTGCTATAAGATAGTCTCTGCCTTCAGCATAACAAAGTACTTTTCAGCAATGCTAATTTGCATTAAGTCATTTAATATTGCAAATGGAAAAAATTGTCCAGCTGGGTTACATCCTACACTTCAAGAAAAATTATTTTAGTTGCCTCTTCGCCTAAATATTCTCGGCCAGATTTAGTCATTGAGTATTGGTACTTCAGATGTACCTGTATTAGCTTTGTTAACTAAACAAATGCAAACAATTTTATTAATTTGTTTCATTATAAGTTCAAGCAAAAAAAATTACTCATTCAAAAATGACAACTTATATTGTAAGCCTGCTTATAAACCAAACTATAATTTCTATTCACTGTCTTTTATTGGATTGAATTGTGCTTGCTCGTATCCTCCCACCATTATGCCTCAGCCCGTATGAACTTTTGGGTTCACAAGTCAAAATGTTTTTCAGGCTTCATGTCCACACCATCCTTCATAATTAGCAACCTGGGCCCAAGAACCTGAGGTCTAGGCCCAAGTCAAATTGATGGTCTCTTGATAGCACCCTGGTGTCAAAGGCACTTTAACCATTTTTAAACATCTCCAATAATCAGAGACACTTAAAGATATTTAAAAATAAAAGCTACTTTAAAAATGGAAGAATATTCCATTTATTTTTTTTTACATTCTAAATGTTAAAATTCAGCAAAGGAGAAAATAAATGCCTTTATCTGTAATCATCTAAATTCATATTGGTGAATCCACTGAACCAAGCCATGAAAGACCCCAACAATGAAGACGCTGTTTACATCCGGTACCGCACGGATGGCAGTCTCTTCAATCTGAGGCGCCTGCAAGCTCACACCAAGACACAAGAGAAACTTGTCCGTGAACTACTCTTTGCAGACGATGCCGCTTTAGTTGCCCATTCAGAGCCAGCTCTTCAGCGCTTGACGTCCTGCTTTGCGGAAACTGCCAAAATGTTTGGCCTGGAAGTCAGCCTGAAGAAAACTGAGGTCCTCCATCAGCCAGCTCCCCACCATGATTACCAGCCCCCCCACATCTCCATCGGGCACACAAAACTCAAAACGGTCAACCAGTTTACCTATCTCGGCTGCACCATTTCATCAGATGCAAGGATCGACAATGAGATAGACAACAGACTCGCCAAGGCAAATAGCGCCTTTGGAAGACTACACAAAAGAGTCTGGAAAAACAACCAACTGAAAAACCTCACAAAGATAAGCGTATACAGAGCCGTTGTCATACCCACACTCCTGTTCGGCTCCGAATCATGGGTCCTCTACCGGCACCACCTACGGCTCCTAGAACGCTTCCACCAGCGTTGTCTCCGCTCCATCCTCAACATCCATTGGAGCGCTTACATCCCTAACGTCGAAGTACTCGAGATGGCAGAGATCGACAGCATCGAGTCCACGCTGCTGAAGATCCAGCTGCGCTGGATGGGTCACGTCTCCAGAATGGAGGACCATCGCCTTCCCAAGATCGTGTTATATGGCGAGCTCTCCACTGGCCACCGTGACAGAGGTGCACCAAAGAAAAGGTACAAGGACTGCCTAAAGAAATCTCTTGGTGCCTGCCACATTGACCACCGCCAGTGGGCTGATATCGCCTCAAACCGTGCATCTTGGCGCCTCACAGTTTGGCGGGCAGCAACCTCCTTTGAAGAAGACTGCAGAGCCTACCTCACTGACAAAAGGCAAAGGAGGAAAAACCCAACACCCAACCCCAACCCACCAATTTTCCCCTGCAACCGCTGCAATCGTGTCTGCCTGTCCCGCATCGGACTTGTCAGCCACAAACGAGCCTGCAGCTGACGTGGACTTTTTACCCCTTCCATAAATCTTCGTCCGCGAAGCCAAGCCAAAGAAGAGGAGGTTGAGTTGCAGGTATTACCTTATTCTGGCATAATATTGAGGATCAGATTCAAAGCACATCAGATCTTAAGCAGAGCCTGCCCAGTTCAGGCAGTACTGTTGCAGTGAATTCAATGGAGAAGTATGGCTGAATATTTTTAAATCTTCTTTTAGAGTCTGAGATTATTTAAATGCTGTTTTCTTTATTAATTTTAGTCATACAGTAAAAATGAGAAATGTCTAATATTGGAATAACTGAACATTGCTTTGACAGGGGAAACAGCTTAGTTAGCCAAGCTTCCGGCAACAGTTTCATAATTTGGGCTTGTTGTATCCACCACGTGGTAGGACTTGTAAGTATATCATGGCAAAGGACCTCACCATTGAGTTGTGGCCAGCTTCTTTCATCGGAGTTAGAGGAAAGTTGAGAGGGAATTAAGTCATCAGATCAGTGATGAGAGCAGGTACTTTGCGACTGACCGCAGAATCTCAGCTATTTGGTTGGAGGTCATATCTGATCGCCCAGATTAGAAACACTCACAACCTATTGACATGGGACAAATATAAAGTGCTTGTTATTTTGTATTATTTCTCAAAGAGTATTTAGTAATCAAATTAAATGATGAGCTGTTTTACATTCAAAAAAAGTTTAATGTTTCCTTGTGGCTTTACTCATTAATGTTTAAAGAGTCCATTTTCTGAAAGATGGCGATGATACGATTTTGAATTTATCAATTCAAAGGGCACATTTCCACAGCAATAAACACTAGTGGTTCATTCAATGCTGGAATGTCAGGGATGCAGCATCTCCACACAGAAAGAAGGACTGACATTAACCCCTTTTCCACTGGCATTCCAGTTATTTGGCTGTGCAGTGTCCCAGGATAAGAAGCCCTTTGTGCCGTTTCCACTGGGACACCCTTAGCTGGGGCAAAACTCATTCCTGGGGACGGAGTGTTCTAACCAACTAGAAACAGGTGACTTTCTACTGTCCCATTTCCACTGGTTTTATCAGCACACCAGCATCTGCTGACGCCGGGGATATAAGTAGGGGTTGAGGTGGTTAATCCCAGCATGAAATTGTCATTTTACGCCAGCATGCTATGGTTTTTTTTTTTTTTACACTGGTCCCTGTCCCAGTTAATTCCTGGGACAAGGTGCCAGTGGAAAAAGGGCTAGTGAATCCAAAAGGCATCTATGACAAGACACCAATTAATGCACATGTTCACATTGATGTTTGCTGGGCAACCTCAATTAAATTACATCTTTTAAAATGGATGGTATGCACAGCTAACTTCATAATAAGCTCACCTCAAAATCAAATGGTCAAGTTTCACTCCAGAATACATGCAACGAACACTTCCATACAGTAGTGAGACAGGATGACAATCTCCTTTCAGATGGGACGTTGTCTTTAGTCTGTCCACCAGACAAATGCAAGATGTTCTGGCACTAAATTATGTAAGGAATTCTCTACAACATCTAGCATTTAGTTTTAGACAGTGCCTTCAGCAGGAATCAGATCCCAAGATGCATGGTAGACTCAGAACCGAAGGAGGCTACTAGAGCACTTCAAAAGGATGGCCACTAATAACAAAAACAATATTATTAATTTTGTGATTATTTTTGGTATTTAGTAATTGTATTAGATATGTCAAATTTGAAGTTTGCTACTTTTAATGTTCAGGGATTAAACAACCCGATCAAGCATAAGAGAGTTTTGGCATATATCAAAAAGATGACAATTGATATTCCTTTTTTACAGGAGACACATTTGAATGAAAAAGAAAGTATGAAATTGAAGAGGGACTGGGTTGGACATGTTTTTTTTTTCTTCACTTAACTCTAAAACTAAGGGAGTAGCAATTTTAATATATAAAAATTTAATCTTTTGAATTACAATCAATGGAAATGAATGCAGGACTTGTAAGTATATCATGGCAAAGGACCTCACCATTGAGTTGTTGCCAGCTTCTTTCATCGGAGTTAGAGGAAAGTTGAGAGGGAATTAAGTCATCAGATCAGTGATGAGAGCAGGTACTTTGCGACTGACCGCAGAATCTCAGCTATTTGGTTGCTAATTATGGAGGATGGTGTGGACATGAAGCCTGAAAAACATTTTGACTTGTGAACCCAAAAGTTCATACGGGCTGAGGCATAATGGTGGGAGGATACGAGCAAGCACAATTCAATCCAATAAAAGACAGTGAATAGAAATTATAGTTTGGTTTATAAGCAGGCTTACAACATAAGTTGTCATTTTTGAATTGTAAGATTTTTAATGAATTTTGGACTCTACTTAACATTTATGTACCGAATGTGAATGATGAAGCATTTATTTCAGATGCATTTTTGCTTCTGGGACAAGCTAATGAAAATTTTTTGGTTGGAGGAGATTTCAACTGTGTTTTGGAACCTTTATTAGATAAATTTCCAAAAAATGTTAAAAAATCCAAAATGGCAATTCAAATTCGAGCTTTGATGAAAGATCTTAATTTAGTGGACATTTGGCGACGTCTCAACCCAACAGAGAAGGATTTCTCTTTTTATTCATTTAGACATGAATCCTTTTCTATAATTGATTATTTTTTTAGTATCGGCACATTTACAAGGGAAAATACAGCAAGCAGAATATAAAACTAGGGTAATTTTAGATCATTCCTTGTTGTATTTTACTTATGAGAGTTCGGAAAAAATTCGTGCAGCTTATCGTTGGAGATTCAATACGATGTTGTTTTAAAAATCTGGAATTTATTGAATTTTTTTAATAATCAATTTTTTCTTGGAAGAGAATGTTAATTCCGTTCAGAGTAAAATTATATTGTGGGATGCTATGAAAGCTTACTTGAGAGGTCAAATAATTAGTTAAACCTCTTAGGTTAAAAATAATTATTTGACCGAGAGACTTGAATTAGAGAAACAGATTGATAAATTAGAAAAGGAATTTCAGAGAGATGTGACAGAAAATCAGAAAATAGAGTTGTCTAGATTGAAATTGAAATACAATACATTGCAATCTTATCAATTTGAATGCTTGATTAATAGATCTAAACAATGGTATTATGAATGGGGTGAGAAAGTGCATAAGGTACTTGCATGGCAGTTAAAGAAAGAACAGGTATCAAGGGTTATTAATGCAGTTAGACAAAATTCGACTGTTACTTACAAACCTCATGAGATTAATGATGAGTTTTACTCATTTTATAAGAAACTATATACTTCTGAGGAAAAACAGGAGAATGGATCGATTGATTCCTTTTTATTGATGTTGAAACTACCGGTATTAGAAGAAGACACATTGGAGCTGGAGGCTCCTTTTACTGATTTAGAAATTAAATTGGCTATTTTGGAAATGCCAAATGGAAAATCACCTGGTGATGACAGGTTTTCAGTTGAATTTTATAAGGTATTTTATGATGATTTATCTACAGTGTTTGGAGATGTGTTACGACAGATTAATGAGCATTATGATCTACCTGAATCATGCTCAAGTGCCTTAATTACTGTAATTCCTAAGAAGGATAGAGATCCGTTGAAGGTGTCTTCATATAGACCAATTTCTTTGTTAAATGTAGACTATAAAATAATAGCTAAAGTATTAGCAAATCGATTGGTTAAATTTTTACCCAAGTTGATCAAACAGGTTTCATAAAGAATAGATATGCTTCAGATAATATTCTTCGAGTGATTAGTTTGATTAACAAATATCGACAATGTCCTGACCATCCGATGGTGATATCTCTCGATGCAGAAAAGGCCTTTGATAGAGTTGAGTGGACCTTTTTATTTAAAGTTTTAGAGAAATTTAAGTTTGGTCCTTCTTTTATTGGTTGGATTAAAGCTTTATATAATAAACCAATAGCCAGGATATTGACAAATGGTCAGATCTCAGAACCTTTTAAATTAACTCATTCAACTCGACAAGGTTGTCCTTTGTCTCCAGCTTTGTTTGCATTAGTAATTGAACCTTTAGCACAGCTGATACGACAAAATACACAGATACAAGGTATGAGAGTTTTAGATGAGGAGTATAAAATTAATCTATTTGCTGACGATGTACTGGTGTATTTAACAAACCCAGCTCAGTCACTTTTACACTTGAAGGAGTGTTTAACACAATATGGATCTTTGTCTGGATATAAAGTTAATTGGGAAAAAAGTGAAATTTTACTGATAGGTGAAGGAGATTATTCAGTTTATAAAAATATTATTAATTTGAAGTGGACTGATCGAATTAAATATTTGGATATAAATGTGGATGTTGATCTTTATATAAATTAAATTACGTACTGTTAATGAAAAAGATCAAAGCTGATTTGATTAAGTGGAAGGATCTTCCTATAAATTTAATTGGAAGAATAAATACAATTAAAATGAATATCTTTTCACGTATACAATATTTGTTTCAGTCAATTCCATGTTTATTTAATAAGAGTTTTTTCCGAGATTTAAATAAAATGTTTAGGGAATTTTTATGGAAGGGTAAATTTCTGAGAGTAGCTTTGAATAAATTAACTTGGAAATATGCATTAGGAGGATTACGTTTACCACATTTTCAAAATTATTATGAGGCAGCTCAATTTAAATTTATTAGTTCTTTAATGGATTTGGAACGGCCCCCTAGTTGGGCTAAAATTGAAATGGTGAATATTTTCAAATTTGAAATACATCAATTTTTGTTTTGGTGGAATTTAAATTTATTACAACAATATAATGTGCATATACTAAAGCATTTAATGAAGTTATGGATGAGGAAAAATAGAATGATAATTTCTAAGGGTAAATTATTGACTTTAACACCGTTATATAATAATCAACTTATTCCTTTTTCAATGTATAATCAATATTTATTACATTGGAAATCTAAAGGTATAAAAAATTTGGGGGATTGTTTTAAAGAAGGTAAATTTTTATCCTTTAATCAAATGAGGGAAGATTTTGGTATTAATGAGAATTCTTTATTTGTTTATTATCAACTTCGATCTTTAGTAAAACAAATATTTGGTAGAGATATGATTTTACCTAAATTGACTAAATTTGAATCTTTTCTTGTGATTGTACCAAAGAAGGGATATATTTCATTGATGTACCAAATATTACAAGAAAGAAAAAAAGGGATGGGATAGATCTAAGATTAAATGGGAAAAGGATATTAATCTTATTTTTTCTGAGGATGACTGGTTAGATATCTGTCATGATAGTGTTACTAGATTGATAAATGTTTGTTATGCAATGGTTAATTACAATTTTTTTTTACATCAATTGTATTTAACACCTGAAAAGTTAAAAATATATGGTTTTAGGGAATCAGACTCTTGTTTTAGATGTGGTAATTTGGTTGGAACTTTTTTTCATGCTGTTTGGTTATGTTATGTTTCTTTTTGGAAAGCAATTCAATGATTTTTGGAACATTTGTATAAGATTAAAATACTTTTAGACCCGGCAATATTTTTGTTGGGTAAGTGAAGCCTTTGAAAGATTTGGGATTAGATAAATTTCAGATTGCTTTTGTATATTTAGCTTTATCTGTAGCAAAAAAAATGTACAGCAAGTACATGGAAAAATGCTAATGTGATTGATATTAATAGATGGCATAATGAGATGAAAACTTGTTTCGTAATGGAAAAAATCATGTATGTTTTACATGATAATTATTCTTTTTTTCTTAATAAGTGATCTTTATATTCAGAATATTTACATTTAAATTTACTTTGATTAGATTTTAGTAAATATATTTTAGTTTTTTTTTCTTTTTGGCTCTCTTAAAGAGAGCTGGCTGAGTGGGGGAGGGGGTGATCTTTTTTTATAATTTTTTTTATTGTTCACAATATGTACTTTTTTTTTACTGTATGTAATAACCTTGTTGAACGAATAAAAAAGTTGTGAAAAAAAGGTTGGCCACAGAACAATTGCTTAATTAGTACACGAACAATTGCTTAATTAGTTCAGAACAATTGCTTAATTAGTACATTCTGTCTAATGCCTTAGACAGAAAAGGACACCTTGGCCTTCCATGTTCACACCAGTTCTACCAGCTGCATCATAAAGGAAGGCTACAGAGAAAAGGAGCAGAAAAGACAAGAATTTAAGATGAGAGTTGACCTACAAGTTAGATCAACAACCACACAGAACAGTACAATGAAATATTGAGTGAGCCAATATTTATATTAAACATGAATTATAGGCCAGTCAAACCACATAGGAATTATTCTCAAAATGACAAAAACACATTAAGGCTTATCAGTAATTTGGCTAAAGCATATAATACTGAAAGTTGGAATGGGCGGAAGATGATCAGAAGAGGGCCACATTATCTCAGGCTGAAACTGCAGAGTGCCAGGTTTAGCCAGCTACTTGGATACTGTAATCGGAGCTGAACTTGTAGGGGATCAAACTTGATACAAGAGTTAATTGTGGCCATCCCTCAAGGTCAAAGATGATGGACTTCGTTCCACTTTCCACAGAGCGAAGACAGCTGTGCATGTATTTGTTTAACATGTACATAATTTACCCTCCAAGAAGCACGCGATACTTCACACGTCAACCAACTAGTTCCAAAGATAATGGAAACTGATGATTGGAGATTCAACTGCATTCACAGCCACTGAGATTGAAGTAACTTCTTCCGCCTGTTCCGTTGTTGAGGTTTTAGTTGAATTGTTTTTTGTCAGGGACCTCACCCTCAACCTTACCAACATGGGTGGACCATAGGTCCAGACAGCACAGCACTCAGGACAACACAAGCTACTCCACCACAAGGTGACAATCCACAAAGAAGGAACCTTACCGCCATGGGTGGCCCTACCAGGAGCAGAGCTCCAGACAGCAGAGCTCTCAGGACCATAGCACCAGACAGCAGAGCTCTCAGGACCATAGCTCCAGACAGCAGAGCTCTCAGGACCATAGCTCCAGACAGCAGAGCTCTCAGGACCATAGCTCCAGACAGCAGAGCTCTCAGGACCATAGCTCCAGACAGCATAGCTCTCAGGACCATAGCTCCAGACAGCATAGCTCTCAGGACCACACAAGCATCTCCACCGCGACAAGGAGACAATCCACAGAGAAGGGACCTAACCCTCGACCTTACCGCCATGGATAGCCCTACCAGGGCCACAGCTCCAGACAGCCATCGCTCTCAGGGCCACAGCTCCAGACAGCCATCGCTCTCAGGGCCACAGCACCAGACAGCCATCGCTCTCAGGGCCACAGCTCCAGACAGCCATCGCTCTCAGGGCCACAGCTCCAGACAGCCATCGCTCTCAGGGCCACAGCTCCAGACAGCCATCGCTCTCAGGGCCACAGCTCCAGACAGCCATCGCTCTCAGGGCCACAGCTCCAGACAGCCATCGCTCCCAGGGCCACAGCTCCAGACAGCCATCAGTCTCAGGACCCACACAAGCTTCTCCACCACGACAAGGTGACAATCCACAGAGAAGGGACCTCACCCTCGACCTTACCGCCATGGGTGGTCCTACCAGAGCCATAGCTCCAGACAGCCATCGCTCCCAGGGCCACAGCTCCAGACAGCCATCGGTCTCAGGACCCACACAAGCTTCTCCACCACGACAAGGTGACAATCCACAGGGAAGCGTTAATATCGAACAACTAATGACAGCAGAGGAAAACAGATTGTGGAAAGGCAAAAATCGCTCATCTCGATGCACACAGGGTGTGTAAATACAGGTAGACAAATGCTTTTCCGAAGTGGACCTCTCAGAGCGACAATCCAAAGATGCAACAAGACACAAACTGTTCAATAGCACGAAATGACTCGTTATCTGACATCGGTCTTTAAACAATTAAATCCACCATGGCCCGTTTCTCCTGGACCACCAATACTGAACCAGCCCATTGACAAACAGCGTGCAGGGCTTTGCTTTTGGTTGTGTTTCACGACTGGATGCACGGTTTTTTTTAAAAAACCCACCTACATTTTTACTTCGAGCTGGGAACGGTGTCAGGGAGCACAGGAGAATAAAAAAAGGTCTCTCGTTGGAGGGATCTGGCCACGCTTCCGCCACGTCCTTCCCAGGAAAGCCTTTTAAACCCGCTCAGGTGCCCGCGCCCCTCGCAGCCTCCTGCAGGCCGCCAGGTTCGCAGCGCGCGCTGGCCGGGCGGGGCTTCTGAACGCGCAACGGTGATTGGAGCAGGCCCCGGCGTCCGGCCCTTACACTTCCGGTTGACATTCGACCCCCGAGGACAAAATGGCTCCAGGCAGAGGCGACGATTAGTTGAGCTCGCATCAGGTGGAGATTTTTTTTTAATTGTACGTTGCGGCTGTCAGGCCACGTCGCCCCCTCTTCTCGGATCTGCTTCGAGGCGCCCGACCACGGTTGCCCCGCCTTTAAACCCTCTCCCGACCACCCCTTTAAATACTTATCCTCTACCGCTTTCATTTTTAGGCTGTGTGGGTGTGGGGGGATTGTTCACATTAGCAGGGCCTTTCATGAATGCATCAGGTTCACCCTCTAACGTACCAGCAGAAACAACACCATTGTGCAACCTCCACCCTCTCTCCAGGCAACATCCTAGTAAATTACTCCGTGTCCGAATTTTATACAATGCTGCCAAGTAGCTCTGACATAAGATATGCTAGTTTAAAAATTAATTACAAGTTCAGCGTTATAAATGGAGTGGTACTCGTTTTCAGCTTTCAATCCCGAATTACTATGAATTTTTCATACGGCTATGGTTTAAATTCTCCCAACACTTTTTTAAGTGTACGAGTATTAAAAAGTGTTTGCTTCATTGTAATGATAAATTGTATACTGGTGAACCTTTAAAAATGAAGTAAACATACCAACATTGGAGAGACGGCGGTCTTTCCGGCGCTCGAGTGCATTCAAAGCTCCCACTGTGAGCCAAGGGAAAGCTAAGCACATTGGCCCTGACTCGCACCTCCCTTGGGAAAAAGGCCCAATGGATTTGAATCCAGAGAATAAAGATCAACACCCGGCTCCATAAATAACTACAAAAGCTGGTCATTAAAAGGACATCATCTGAAAAACCTCTCCCAAGAACGTTTTTTTAAATTTCACAAGAAACAAATTAAATTGACCATCTTAAAATCAGATACAGCAACATTTCTTGCCCACACTTTTGAAATCTACCAGTTCAGTAATACGTTCCTCTTTTTTAAAACTATTGGCTTGGTTTTCATTTCCCTTTATTCTGAAAGTATTTTTAAGTACTTTGGAAATATTTTGTCACATTAAAAATAAACTGCATTTGATCTAATTGTGGCCTCTTTAAATAATGATTGAACCCTGCTCTCACTGAAGGCCAGGTGAAAATTTGAGTTTGCATCGGAGACCATGGTGCACTATTTTCTCTGCTTTGACACAGTAGTCACTTTTGAAGTCATATTTATTATCTCTCTTCCCCCCCCCCCCCCCTTTCAGTACTCAAAGGCTGGTGATAATTAAGGAGTTTTGCAGGATCATCTGTGGATAGTTAAGACATCTACATAAGCCCTTGTGTCCCCCATTTGCACTAATCCTAGTTTCTCCACTCCCATTCTCACCATCTCTGCCATTTTCTACCACTCAATTACACAAATGGGTGATTTACTGTGTCCAATTGACCATCTATTGAAAAAGTTTCTAACAAACACCAAAATGTTGGAGGAACTCAGCTGGTCTTTTTCAGCATCTGTAGGAGACAAAGATACATTGCCGACATTTTGGGCCTGAGCCCTTCTTCAACGGGAATTTTGTTTTCAATCAGAAAAGGCTGAAGCAAGATATATCAGAAAGTTTCAGAATTCAAACAATAGGGAAGGAATCCTGACCAACAAAAGGTGTTAATTGGATGTAAGAGACTAGGTAGAATTTATCATGTCTGTGTGAAAGGAGACATGGGGATGGAGAGATGATGGGAAAAGAAGGGGTGGGTTTTCTTTTTTAAACGAAAGCTAAAGAAGTTGATATTAATGCCATCTGGTTGGAGGGTGCTCAGTTGGAAGATGAAGTATTGTTCCTCCAATTTACAAGTGGTCTCGGTCTGGCAATAAATGAGATAATGGACAGACATGTTGGCAATGGATAGAGAATTGAAATGGCTGGCCACTGGGAGATTCATGCTATTGTGGCAGACAGTAGAGGTACTCAACAAAACGATCTCCCAGTCTGTGTCCAGTCTCTCTGATGTAGAGGCGACCACAGTGGAAACACTGAATGTAGGAGATGACCCTTGCAGATTCACAAGCAAAATGTTGCTTCACTTGGAAGAACCATTTGGGGCCCAAACGGTGCTGAGGGAGGAGGTGTGGGTACAAGTGAAGCATTTCCTGGAGTTACAGGGGTAGGTCCCAAGGGGACGATTGGTGGGGAGGAAGCAGTTCCTGCAAAAGACAGAGAGGGAGATTGTGTCTGGTGGTGGGATCACATAGTAGGTGGCAGAAAAGGTGGAGGAGGATGTGTGGATGCAGAGGCTGGTGGGATGGTAGGTGGAAAGGGAGAGTGTTACTAGAGATGGACAAAGTGAATTTGAGGTCAGGGTGGAAGTTGGCAGCAAAGTGGGTGAAATTAACAAGCTCATTATTGGGTACATAAGGCAGCACCAAAGTAATCATCGATGTAATGGAGGAAGAGTTGAGGGGCCTTATCTGTGTAGGTTTGTAGCATTGATTGCTCCACTTAGCCAACGAAAAGGCAGACATAGCTTGGCCCATGCAGGTACCCATGGCTACCATTTTAACCTGGAGAAGGTGTGATGAGTCGGACGGGAAATTATTGAGGGTGAGAACAAGTTCTGCCAGCTGGAGGAGGGTGGTGTGGAGGGGGACTGGTTGGTTCTGTTGTCCAGTAGGAATTTAAGGGCTTTGAGACCTTCAATATGGGGAATGGAGGTGCATAGGAATTCCATATACATGGTAAATATGAGGCAATTGAATTATTTCAACTTGATCGCCCAACAACTCCCACAGCTACCTCAACTACACCTCTTCTCGCCTTTCCCCCATAAGGATTCCATTCCATTCTCTCAATTCCTCTCTCATCTGCATTCAGAATGAGGACTTGCATGCCAGATTATCAGAGAATTCCTCCTTCTAACAACATGGCTTTCCTTCTACCACCATAAACTCAGCACTCACATCACATGGATATCCTCCATTAGCCGCACATTTTCCCGGGTCCCCTCGGCCCCACAAGCAACAAGAACAGGATTCCTCTTATCCTGAGCGCAAGAGATGCTCCATTTGCGCCCACACCTCCTCCCTCAGCACCATTCAGGGACTCAGACCTTCCAAGTGAAGCAACATTTCACTTGTGAATCTGCAGGGGTTCTCTACTGCAGTGCTGCTCAACCTTTTTCTTTCCACTCACATACCACTTTAAGTATTCCTTATACCATAGGTGTTCTGTGATTCGTAAAGGATTGCTTAAGGTGGTATGTAGGTGGAAAGAAAAAGTTGGATACGTATATGGATGGGAAAGAAATGGAGGGTTACAGGTTGAGTGTAGGCGAGTGGGGTTAGGTGGGAGAAAGTGTTTGGCATGGATTAGAAGAGCCAAGTTGGCCTGTTTCTATCTGTAATTGTTATATGGTTATGAGAAAGATCAGAAAACAAATCCCACCTGAAATTAGTGAGATGGAATGAGCAATTTGGCTGGGGAGCACACCTAAATTTATATCTAAGATGTACAACACTGCAGAGACATCAGGGAGAAATGTGGTTAAATGCGGACATTCCGGACACAGCATTGCAGCCCAAGGGCTGGAACATCTGCCAATCAAGTGTCACCCATTCTACCTGCCGAGGGAGTTCACCACCGTCATCCTGATCACAGTGTACATTCCGCCCCAGGCTAACCTTCCCTGTAACTCAGTTCCTGGAGTCTGGCCAACATCCTCGTAAATCTTCAATCTTATTGATATCTTTCCTGCAAAACTGCAAACAATACTCCAAATCTGGGCTTAAAATGTCTTACACAACTTTACTATAACACCCCAACTCCTATTCTCAATGTTTTGATTTATGAAGGTCAATATGCCAAAAGCTCTCTTTGCAACCCAATCTACCTGTGACACCATTTTTAGGGAATTATGTATATGTACTCCCAAATTCCTCTATTCTACCACACTCCTCAGTGCCCTAACATTTACCATGCATGTCCTACCTTGGTTTGTCCCTCCAAATGCAACACTTCACACGCCTGCATTAAATTCCATCTGCCATTTTTCCAGCTGGTCCAGATCCCTTTGCAAGCTTTGAAGGCCTTCCTTATGTCCACACCTCCAATTTTTGTGTCATCTGCAAACTCGTTGATCCAATTTACCATATTATCATCAAGATCATTGGTATAATTAACAACAATAGTCTCACCACTGATCCTTGAGACACAGGCCTTCAATTGAAGAAGCAATCATCCACTTCCACTCTCTGGCTTCTGTCTAGCCAACGTTAAATTCAGTTCACTACTTCCATGAATACCTAGCATCTGAACCTTCCTGACTAACCTTCCATGTGAGACTTTGACAAAGGCCTTACTAAAGTCCATGCAGCCAACATTCACAGCCTTTCCTTCATTAACTTTCTTGGCAATCTCCTCAAAAAACATAAGATTGGTTAAACACAACCAGCACCAAGCCATGTTGACTATCCTGAATCAGTCCCTGGCTAGCTAAAAATCAACCCTGCTTTGGGGACAATGACCAGTTACCCTCAAGTACAAGGTGCTTTTGGATGTAAATGTTGTCACATCCCAAAAGAGAAACTGCTCCATAGATGTCAGAGTCCCGAAAGAACAAATGGTGGGCAGTAACAGTTCCAGTGATACGGGGCAGGATGAGTATTATCATTCGCTCACTCATACCCATAGATTAAAACAATCTATGCCCTAAACATGCAGTCATTTCTCCCCCACCCTCAGATTTACAGCCAAGAATACAGAGGTGAGGAAATGTTTCAAAGATGTTCTCAAAGTTTCCTTGGGCAAGAGTAAAATCTCCGATTCATGACAATCCCCAGCCTATGACTACTCAAAGTGAAGGACCATTTCCAAAGGCTCCAACAAACCTCAGCCCTTTACCGCAACATAGTAAAATCCAGCAAAAACAGGTCAAGTGCACTGACTCCATCTCACCCACTCCCCCCAACCCACCTATCAGTCACTTTGGCCTCATCAGCTCACGAGAGCAAGAGATTCCCATTTAACATCGCCACCTTGACAATATATAACCACATTGGATCAAGGATGTTCTTAAAGTCTCCTTGAAAAAATACAAAGTCTTCACTGATTCATGGGAATCCCTGGGCCATGACCACTCAAAATGGAGGATCATTTCCAAGAATCTGGAGTCCCTTCATCATATGCACACTGTAGTCCAGCAAAAGCAATAAAAGCACTGCCTTGGCCAACCCCCACCTTGCCCCTGCACAATAGACACTGCAGATGTCTCTTTGGCCTCATTACCCATCACAGAGAGAACTAGAGTAGACGCAAGTCATCAACCACAGTGAGGGCTGCCTCACTGGACTATTCTTCCTTGATACAATCTTGAAGCAGCTGATTGTTCACAACTATTCTTCAAGATCTGTTACATTAGTGATATCAATGAGAGCCATCTAAAAGCTGAATAAATTCTGTGCAAACCTATTTACATTTTTAAAATTTTATTGATTTACAGCATGGTAGAAGCCAATTCCAGCCATTTAAAATCAATGTTGCTCAATTACACCCAAATTAAACCACAACCCTGTACATTTTAGATGTTACATTAAAATGTTAGATTGTTTTACCATTATTTCCAAAAGTGATTAATGGCAGTTTTAAAGTGTGTGATAACTGATTTTTTTTAAAAACCGGGTTGACAACCAGCTTTTTCTTCACCATTGTTTAGAGTTCATTAAGCTAATATAAAAACCATAACTCAAGAAATACAATTCATAAATAAAAATGCCAGGCAATACTTTCAAGCTATTTAAAACAAAATCTTTTTAATTCATTAAAGTGTGCATACTTATTTAAAATATGCACTTAAATTTCTCTGCTTCCCATGTGTTATGATACCAGATGGATTGTAGAATCACTTCCACTGTACAACAGCTGTGCTAATTTTACAGTTGTTTCTCCCACAAAAATACAGGATACAAGAGAAATGGAGAAATGCTGTTGAAAGCCACATTTTATGCTTACTTCCTGCCACAACATACAGGACTGCGAGTGACCCTATTAAATTAGTTCTCAATCCTGCATATATTTAAAGTATATGAACAGTCAGTTTTATTTTAAATGTGCCAAAGAATGTTTTCTTTTAGCCACTTTTGTTTACAATCATTCTATAACCTCAACATGTTCTATAGACTTGAGTTGCAATAAGCAAACCAATGAAAAATTGAACTGCTTGAAAACAGATGATGCATTGGAGTTTATAAAAGGTTGAGATCCTTCTCTTGTACACTTGTTTGTAATCCTTGAGAGAATCAAGCTGAGAAAGAGTGGCAAGGTTAGCATTGTGGTTAGGACAATGCTATTTCAGTGCCATCGACTAGGGTTCGAATCTGGCACTGTTTGTACATTCTCCCCATGACTCCATGAGTTTCTTCTGGGTGCTCATTTTCCTCCCACCCTTCAAAACATATGGGGTTGGACGTCAATTGGGTGGCACAGGGTTGTGGGCCAGAAGGGTCTGTTAGTGTGCTAAATATCTAAAAAAAAATTTTAATTAAAAATTTTTGTGTTGGAAAGATTCACACTGCTTCTAGAGCCCAAAAGGGTGAGGGTGCTCAATGATGGTAAATGCTTTCAATACTGTTGGGTAATAAGCTTGTACCTCAAACATCACATCTAGCTCCAACCCATCAGTTACATTCACATTAGGCCTGAAGATGTAGTTAAAGTGAATTTCTACTTAAATAATCATTAAAACTCTTCAAATGTTCTCAAATGTAAATAATCAGATTATTTTCATCCTTTAAAAACACTGGAAGAACTCAGCAGGTCATGCAGTGTCCATAGAGGTAAATGTTTTGGGCCTGAGCACAAATTCCTGATTTTCGTCACTGATGGGAATGAATTATCATACTTGTTTTTTCAGCTAACTTCTCTAATTACACAGGCAACTATTTGAACCAAACTGTTAAGCCATTAAAGAAATATACACAGTAAAACCCCTGTTATCTGGGATGCAAGCAAATGGCAGCCTCAAGCAACTGACAAACAAAAGAGAAAATAAATTTAAAAAATTAAAATAAAAAACAATAAATGAAGGTAAAAACTACATGTTTTAAATTGTAAATGTTCTCTCAAGTAACACAAGCCTTTGGTGAAGATGCAAGCAAATATTCCTGGGTCGTGCTTTGCTCATAGCAAAAATAAAGTTGTGTGAAATAGCAATGGCGTCACCCAGGGTGAAAAACTGATTGATGCCAGTTGCTGTTGGGGTGACTCTCTTAATGTATCTCCTTATCCTTGTTTAGTAAGAGTCGCCCTGGTCAGTCTTTATCTATAAACTTGGGAGAGAGGGAGTTACTTTTAGGTGGCAGATCCAATGATGGTTTAAATGTTTTCAAAGAATGTAACTAAAAATAAAATGCTTTAAGGCAGCGGTGGTCAATCTTTTAATTTAGACATACAGGCCATTTTGACCCACGAGTCCATGCCGCCAAATTAATCTACACCCCCGGTGCTTTAAGGTTTCACTGACTTACCACCTATGTGACTTACAGCCATTCGTACTCAAGACCAACATTTTATTTTAAAAAAATTTAAAAAGTATGCTTTTATGATGAAAGTAAGGGGCTATCTATGGAAAAAAAAACACCCATGGCAGGGGTGGTCAGTCTCTTGCAAAAGTTGTATTTAACAAAGGATAAACACAGACACCGTACATTTCTGACATGCATCCATTTCGAGTTACGACCGGTCGGTCAGAACATGGACACAAGTTGAAGAATACTTGTATGTATTCATGCAAGTGAAGTTTGTTTGGTGATAGTACTTTTGTCTTTTAAGCTGTTTATTCTTAATGCAGATGTATTAGTTAGGCCTTGTAAGAACAAGTCTCAAACAACTGGAAAATACACTTATCCTCATAGGTGCCAGATACCAGGGATTTTACAATATAATGTGCTTGTCATCCTTGAATCAAAGTGAACTTCGAAGATTTGATCAAAATTAAGAGACCACATTTGACTGCTTTTGTGATGGAAAACACAAGTTGGTAGCAATTATGTACTCCTTAAAGGAATCTTTCCTAGATTTCATCAAGTCACAAATTTGAATAAAGTACAATTTTCAATACAACCCCACTCCAATTTGAAGTTGTAATAATTAGATAAAAATATTTTCAAACAGCAAATAAGATCGAAAACACTTCAATTGAACTGTAATGTTGAGCATTTACTCACCTCTATTCTAAGATTCTTGCAATTTCTCAAAATGCATCCAACAGGTTTACATTCCCCCCAAAAAATGTACTTAAATTCACGGAAAACTTTGACTGAAGTGAATTATTGCCACAACCAAATAACCCTGTGAAAAATCCACTATATTTTTATTTTTGATTTTTATTGTAATCAGTAAAATAACAAAAGATGAAATATCTTCAATTAAATACACTTACTAAAATGGTTTCTCCCAGAAACCAAATTCCAAATTGTCACAATTCCAAGGGGCCATGCTGTGGAAGATACAATAGAACAGCTGGATTGTTGCATGGATACAATCAAGAGGCTGATAAATTAATACCAGAGGGCAAAGCTTAAGCAGAGGGTCTAATTACCATCTTGTTACAACCCCAGAGCACATGCCAATAAAATGTATAAATGAGAGATTTTAAAAAGCAGACCATTTCCTGTCTTACAGGTTGTTCCTGTAATTGCTCCCAGTTTCTACAAATAGTTGGTAAATGCAAAATAAATTGTACTGGAACTAAACAAGGAAAGTGGTGGTGTTTCATCACCTGTTATATGGCCTGGAAGTCAGCCTGAAGAAAACTGAGGTCCTCCATCAGCCAGCTCCCCACCATGACTACCAGCCCCCCCACATCTCCATCGGGCACACAAAACTCAAAACGGTCAACCAGTTTACCTATCTCGGCTGCACCATTTCATCAGATGCAAGGATCGACAATGAGATAGACAACAGACTCGCCAAGGCAAATAGCGCCTTTGGAAGACTACACAAAAGAGTCTGGAAAAACAACCAACTGAAAAACCTCACAAAGATAAGCGTATACAGAGCCGTTGTCATACCCACACTCCTGTTCGGCTCCGAATCATGGGTCCTCTACCGGCACCACCTACGGCTCCTAGAACGCTTCCACCAGCGTTGTCTCCGCTCCATCCTCAACATCCATTGGAGCGCTCACACCCCTAACGTCGAGGTACTCGAGATGGCAGAGGTCGACAGCATCGAGTCCACGCTGCTGAAGATCCAGCTGCGCTGGATGGGTCACGTCTCCAGAATGGAGGACCATCGCCTTCCCAAGATCGTATTATATGGCGAGCTCTCCACTGGCCACCGTGACAGAGGTGCACCAAAGAAAAGGTACAAGGACTGCCTAAAGAAATCTCTTGGTGCCTGCCACATTGACCACCGCCAGTGGGCTGATAACGCCTCAAACCGTGCATCTTGGCGCCTCACAGTTTGGTGGGCAGCAGCCTCCTTTGAAGAAGACCGCAGAGCCCACCTCACTGACAAAAGGCAAAGGAGGAAAAACCCAACACCCAACCCCAACCAACCAATTTTCCCTTGCAACCGCTGCAATCGTGTCTGCCTGTCCCGCATCGGACTGGTCAGCCACAAACGAGCCTGCAGCTGACGTGGACTTTTTACCCCCTCCATAAATCTTCGTCCGCGAAGCCAAGCCAAAGAAAGATATGTTCACTGTATGATACTAAATCAAAAAGTTTTACAAATCTTGAAATTTAAATAAATTACATTAGCATATGCAGTGTTTTGGGCCCACTCCTTTTTTAAGAAAACTATTTCCAGTTTGAACAGAATGCCCTTTGTTGTACAGTACTAAATGGTTCTAGCAATACACAATGTTTTACTCATGTTATTTAAATCCTCCATGTTTAAGGGTACAAGGTAGGTTTGTATGAATATTGAATTAGGACACTGACTCTGGTTTCACCTTTTTTTGTACTAAAAACATTGCCAAAGTACAAATAATTTTCTAGATACCCTATCTAGAATCAAATCAGAAACATGCTATTGATCGAATGGATATACTCTGATATTTATTCTCCACAGAAGCCTCTCCTCTTCTTTGGCTTGGCTTCGCGGACGAAGATTTATGGAGGGGTAAATGTCCACGTCAGCTGCAGGCTCGTTGGTGGCTGACAAGTCCGACGCGGGCCAGGCAGACACGGTTGCAGCGGTTGCAAGGGAAAATTGGTGGGTTGGGGTTGGGTGTGCAGTGATCAGGGTTCGAATCCCGTGCTGTAAGGAGTTTGTACATCACCCCCCATGAATGAGTGTGTTTTCCCTGGGGCTCTGGTTTCTTCCCACCATTCAAAACATACTGGGAATGTCAGTCAATCGGGTGCAACTGGGCAGCATGGGCTTGTGGGCCAAAAGGGCCCGTTACCGTGCTGTATGTATATAATCTTAACATTATGCTCTTTAACGCTGATTTTGCTGACAGACAATATGATCAAATTCAGTCAGGAAATTTAAATTTAACTGAATATACTTTGTCTAAATATTAAAATTCAAATCGTTAATGCAAAAGCAATGGAAGGCTGGAAAAAAAACCATTATTTTATACTGCAGTTTTTTAAGGCAATAGATCACATCTCTGGAGAGGAGTGAAATCTAATAGTGTGTGGACATCGAATGGTTTTTACTCTTCATTCTTTCTGTACTTGCACTGATGAACTAAAAAATGATTTACTGTTTTGAGTTCAATGCTAGGGTATTAAATGTGAAATTGAACACACAAATGTAACGCACATTCCCAAAGAACTGTAGACAACTGCAGCAAAATGAGTCATTCCGTTTCAGGTTTTCAGCAGGGGCCTTTCTTGCCATTAAACTTAAAGTTGCAGAGAAACTTTTGTTTAAAGACCATCTCTACCAGTTATTCCTTCTGACAAGATATTCTAGAAACCACATCCTGATAAAGATAATCGTTCAAACATTTAAGTTTGGTTTTCTTTGTACTGAAGCTGTCAACTTGCTGAGCATGCCCAATATTTTTGATTTTATTCAATCCATAACAACTCACTTTATATTCCCCACTTTCATTCTAAGTTGATAGCATTTTGTCAGGTTAGAAATATGATCAAAAACCACAATTAAACTCCTTACCATCAAAGCTCCAAGTCATAACTTAAAATTTCAAGTTTTGCACTGGGATTGTCTGACTATACATGCTACAATATTTATCAATTTTAATAAATCTGTAAATTAGTCATTTGGGCAATAGGTAAGAAGCAATCTTGCATGTTGCATGTCCGTGTTGAAAAGTTATTTCAACTTCACAATTCCCATTTACAGCAACTGAATCCACTAGATGCAGCTGAAGCTTTAGTGTTTTCTATTCAAATACTGTTACATTCTGTACAAATGGCTCACCACACTGGTTTAATGTAATGCACATCACATTACCATCAGAGCCCCACTGTTGTTTTAACTCAAGAAATGTTTATGTGCATATTCAAGAACGATGTAGCCTTGAAATAACAATGGCATTCAATTTTTCCAATCCAACTCCATAGCCATATGGAAAAAAAAGTTTAAGTAAAACATCTCAAGGTTTGAAATCAACAAGATTCTGCATTTTCATCCGTCCCTTTGGCACAAATAATTAAATGATGCAGTGCTCCAACATTTTGCTCCTTTTTGGCATTTCACCAGAAAAAAAATTGCACAAATTTCATTTGCTTTTATTATAAAAATCAATTTTTCATTTGTTACAACTTGATAAGAACAGAAAAGACTTTGTACAAGGTGTTTTTTTTTAAAAAATCAGCTCACACTTAAAGCACATTTTACATAGAGGATGTTATTAGGCAAATGGATAGGACTGACCAAATGTTGGTCATTAATATAAATACATCCTTGCAAAGCATTGTATGACTGGGGTGTTGGGTGAGAGGAGAAAAGCTTAGGATATCACAATACAACTGCCCCCTCTAAGTGACAGCAGGAGGAACAAAATGAATTCAGCAGCACCAGATCCTTCACTTCCAAACAAGTTTTTTTTCCTAAACACACCACCAGAGGATGCTTTTTGTAATAAAATATGGCACACAGAATTCTACCATCACTCAGAAGTACACCTGGGAAAATGAACCAGGATTCCTGACACAGAGTATACAGCAGACAGTTTCAACATTGTCATGTACAATTTGACCAATGCATGCTTTGATCAAAGTATTTTGTGGAAAATGTTACCTAAATTAAATAACTGAATTCCAGAAATATATAAAGAGCTCCAAATAATTACTTAAGATCCAATCGACATGTCAGTCAATAGGGACCTTCAAAAAGTATTCAGTCTTTGCTATGCAATTTTCGAAACACAATACAGTCGAAAAGCTGATTTTGTATTTTGCACAGTACCTTAATTCATGGTGGAAAATTTACATTTAAGACACGGAAAAATAAACTTATCTGACCTATTAAAAAAATCTGAGATTGTCATTACCCTTGTACTAATGTTTTATAGAAAAATAAAATGAGGCATAAAGTGTAATAATAAAACTATACATGAAAGTACTGTAGGGATATATGGACAGGCTTTACAGAAACTCTAATACAAGGTAATTTTATAGCTTATAAATAGGGTATCTACACAATATGTGGTATAAAAATACACTCAGAACATTTGTGGGCACTGAAGTTAAAAGCTCATTGAGAAATTTAAAAGGTATCAGGGCATGCTTTGTATCCTTGTTCAATTTTTTTTTAAATCACAGGTCTCTTTCACCATTTGTCCACTTTTTACTTTAGAATCATGTTTTTCACTACAATGAATCAGGAAAGATGATTTCCACTCCACCCCAAATTATCCCTCTGCGGACAGGGTGAGAAACAACATCAGTGCACATGGCACACATCAACTTCGAAAGCTGGAGGTTAGGTGATTGGATTCACTGTGAAATTCACACCACATTGGTGCTGGTGTGAAAAGAATCTCAGTTCATGAGTATACAAGGAACTCTCGTTCAACTGAAGCAGCTTTGCACAAACACACAAAAACAGTCCCCATGCCAGCTCTCCACAAATTACTCAATTTGAATTCTGGTCACATAGTTGAGCGGCTGTTATACTCCTGGTATAAACTGAAGTCTGTCAGCATTTGTTGATTCTCTTTAGGCAGTGGAGATGCAAACCATCCAGTGTCTTGTTAATCCATATGCTAGTTTTCTTTCATCTCTTAGGTACAGTTGCTTCCCTGGGTTAAGGCATTCTTGTTTTGCGGAAAAAGATTTTTTTTCATTTGTACAAATTTTACATTTTATGGCACAACCAGTAGGTGCTGTTAGAAAATATAAATACCCTCTCTATTGTACAATTGTTTGAAACTCATTCCCTTCCCTCCCCAATTATTTTCTCTGTACAATCCACATTGTGTCTTTAGTATTTCTTTTACCTAGTCTGTTCATATTAACAATTATTTACAATAGGGAAAAGAGGTGGTTTGTGCTCAGGAAGAATCTGTACATGGAGAAGGAGGGGGTGGATAAAGATGGTGCGAATAACTCCTTTCGGTGTAAGGAGATGGTGGGCAGCTTTCATAGTTCTCCTCAGCAGACAAATACTGGCTCCGTGGAGTCGGAGGTGGAGGGAAAGGCTCTGAGTCATAGTTCAAATCGCTGTAACATTTTGTTGGAACAATTCTCCTTCCAGGGGTGTAGTCACTGTCACACACATCAGTACTGCAAGGTGTGGTGGGCGGAGCAAAATTCCGATATGCATATGGCCTGTAGCTGTAGACAGGGAAGTACATAACATCAGTATTCATAGAATAAAACTACCGGTAGTTTTCATTTGGGTTACAATTCTTTGGATATTGGGAAAAAATGTTAATTAATTCAGCCACACATTAAAGCGGTTCTTTGAAAACTTGGGGTAAAAACATGAAAGGATAAACACCTGCAATTTTTTACCAAGTAAAAATGAAACTTTCAAGGGTATTGTGACCCAAAAAAAATGAAAAATGCAAAAACACCAATTTCTGAAGATGACCGTATTTCTATTATAGCTGAGTAAATCTGATAGTTTATCTCTAAAAATACATAGAATTAAGAGAAGTTACACAAGTTCTAAATAAGTATTGGCACCAAGAGATTTAAAAATACCTACATGAATGTCCAGCTCCCCATTCATCACTCTCTCCAAAGGTAATGGTTTGATTTCTGTTATTCTCACCAATCTGATCTACAAAACTGGTCCCACGATCAGACAAAAGTCTTTGTCATATTAGTTGAGATGATATATAGTAAATATCAAAACTGTGATGTATTTGATCAAAAGGGTAATCATATTTCCTTCAAGCTTCCAGAAACTTTACATTGGAAGTGGAAGCTAAAGGAAAACAATTACATTCTAAAGAAGGAAAAAAAAAGTCCTTTTCATCTCTTTCTGACCGTACTTTGTAGTGTTAAGTGCCTTCAGTAAAACCATCTCTGTGTTCTCCATTTACCTGTATGATCTATGAATCGAAGGGCTGTTTGACGAGTAACCAAATTCCATCGTATAATGTGAACGTTCAGTAGCTGGTGAAGGTGGAGGATTCAACATCTATTGTAAGGGTGGGGGAGAAAATCAATAAATAACAGTCAATATGGATGCACGGTGGATACATACCTCAAGAATTGTGGCTCTGGACACATAGCTATTTCCACTTGCATTACCCTAATAATGAAACCAAACAGCACATAAACAATCTAATTCAGCCAACCTTATCCATGTTTACTGGGGTGCTAACGTTAGGCCTGGATCCCTCTACTCCCTTCCTATCCAACTATTGCCAAAATGCCTTTTAATTGCATCTGTCTCTACTATTGCCTCTGGCAACTCATTCCAGATTGCTATCACCCTCTGTGGAGGAAAAACTTACCTTTCATATTGTCTTTAGATTTTTTCTTTCTCACCCAGGCCCTCTGGATTTCCCCAACCTAGGAAAAAGATGCTATCTACCCTATCAATGCCCCTCAATTTAATAAATCTTTGCAAGGTCACCCCTCAGCCTCTAATATTCCAGTGAAAATACATGCCATTTGAGAGTCATGATCTCCCCTTCATGAACATGCTAATTTCTCCTAATTAATCCCTCCCTTTCCAAACGATCATAAATTCTGTCCATTGGCATCTTCTCCAACAACCTTTCACTAATGATACAAGTTCACTAGCCTATAGTTGACTGGTTTATCCACTGCCTTTTGAACAAGGATCAACATTAGTTATCCTTCAGTTTTTTTAGTACCTCACCTGTTGCTATATTATCCAGAGGAGTATCTTGGTATTTAAAATTTTTGAGAAAGGGGTGTGGCCAGAAGGGGGATTAGTGGGGCAGGTAAGGAGATGCAGAGAGAGATTTAATATGTAGACAAGTTAGGGGTTTGCCACTGACCAGCATGTACTGCAAAATGCTTGTGAACAAATGTCAAGATTGAATGAGTATCACAGCAACAGCCTGACCTCCGCTGGAGAGTTGACATGGTTTTTGGAGTGTTGCTGGCATCAGTTTCCAGAAAATAGACACCACAGTTAGAGGGAAAAAAACTGAAAAAAAAACACCCTAAATTCTTTGTGCAACCTGGGAATGTAAGCGCATATTCTGGAAACAACATGGCGTTCAGGTACAGGAATATGAAGATTTAAAAATACATTCAAACGACTTTTAATGTAGAGGAAAAAAATCTAGTTGAAAACAAAGCTGTCGACTTACAGGAGGGAAGAATGCGCCTTTTGTACTTGAGGAGCTGCTTGATGAGGCCCCTGTAACATGAGCTCTGTCATACAGAGGCCCACTGCTTCCACCCATAATGCTCAGGGAACTCATCACAGACTTGCCACGGGTCATTCCTACAATTTAAAAAAAATAACTGAATTACATCAGATGATACTCAAATATTTGTACAATTCATTTTCACACAGACACCAGATTTCATAACCAATTCCTTATTATACTGAGTACTATGTAATTATTTTCACAAGACAGAGGAGCAGAAGTAGGCCAAGTGAGTCTGCACCGCCATCCATCACAAGTTGATCCATCCTCCCACCCCGCCCTGTAACCCTTGATGCCCTGACCTCTCAATCTCTGAATACCTGTCAATCTCAACATTTTAATTTGTAGGTAAAATGGACAAATTAGTCAGTCATTCCCTACATCTTTCCCCTTCCCCCCAATTATCAGCATGACCTGAGCGAGAACCGTTTTAGAAGATTTAGGTCCGAAAACATTTTCTGATCAGATTTTATTTCTTTTTTTTTTAAAAAAAAGGTAACTCTTGCATCCTTAAACATGAGTGGCCTTGCTTTCTGCTAAAACTATACTGCCCTTTTTGAGCTAATATCACAATTATATGCACTCCTCAAATGGTGATCTCTTGCAGATCCCTAGTTTACTTCATTCCACAGCTCTGGCCACAACTCAGTTACGGGATTTTTTTCAAGACGTCTCCACCTCCCACCTGTCAAGACTTAAATCTTAATTTAATTGACTAACATTGCTAATATATTTATCTATGCCATTTTTATCCTAATAATGATATGCTTAGAAGGTACTGGATATTTTAATGAGCTATTGTTATGTGATACCAGATGATACTATGATTACATGATGTACCATATAATTAGCTTTCAAACAGTCAACAAGACACAACAGCCAAATAAGGGATAAACAGTGTGACC
This sequence comes from Narcine bancroftii, assembly GCF_036971445.1. NCBI lineage: Eukaryota > Metazoa > Chordata > Chondrichthyes > Torpediniformes > Narcinidae > Narcine > Narcine bancroftii. The sequence goes on along the minus strand of NC_091479.1, from coordinate 82,554,798 downwards.
CCAATACAGCAATAGAAAAATACAAGGAATTCAATAATAAAGTTCTTAAACAGATACATGTCAAGTCAGGTTTATTGTCATCTGACTGTACAAGTACAACCTGACAGAACAGCATTCTCCAGTCCTTGGTGCAAAAACATGCAGATATACAACCAGACAAATAATACATTTGCAGGACAAGTATTATATCTATAAAAATAAATAAATATGGTTTTGTACAAATCACAGAATCGGATGGTTAGTGAGAGCATTCTCACTGCCCGTGGGAAGAAGCTGCTCCTCAGCCTGGTGATGTTGGCTCTGATCCTCCTGTATCTCTTTCCCGATGGGAGCAGCTGAAAGATGCTGTGTGTGGGTGGAAAAGTCCTCAATAATTTTGCACGCTTTCAGACAATGATCTTGGTAGAAGAAATTGATGGTGAGTAGGGAGATTCCAATGATCCTCTCTGCCACTCTTATGGTCCAATGAATTGACCGCTGTTCCATTTCTCTGCAGCAACCATACCACACTGTGATGCAGCTGGCCAGGACGTTTTCAATTGAGCTCCTATAGAAGGTTGACATAATGATGGCCGGTAGCTTTGCCTGCTTCAGTCATTCCTGGTCCTCCCAAAGTCCAGTCATCTCCTTTGTCTTGTCCACCTAGAGACTCCAGTTGTTACTCTTGCACCATTTCACAAGATTTTCCACCTCTTCTCTGTAGTCCGACTCATCGTTGCAGCTGATGAGGCCAACTACTGTTGTGTCGTCTGCAAATTCAATGACACTGTTGGAGCTGGATCTGGTGTTGCCGTCGTGGGTCAGTAGCGTGAACAGGAGTGTGGTAGATAAAAATTATTCACAAGCTAATAAAACAAGTGTAACTGGATATACCATCAAGTGGTCATTTGTGCGAGGTGGGTGGGGAATCAGAAGTGAAGAGGGTGAATAAATTCAAGTTCTTAGGAGTCATTATCTCAGAGGATCTTTCCTGGACCTACACATTAATGGCATTGTGGAGGGGAAAAAAAAAGCACATCAGTGCCTCTATGTCCTCACGAGTGGTGGAGGTTTGTATGACACCAGAAACTGGCAAATTTCTACAGAAGTGTGGAGAGTGTGCTGACCGACTGCATCATAGTCTGGTCTGGGGACACCAATCCCCCTGAAGCATAAAGCCCTCCAAAAAGTAGTGCACGCAGCCCAGAACATCACAGGCAAAACCCTCCCCACTATCAAGAACATCTAGAGGGAACGCTGGTGACAGAGAGCAACAGCAATCATCAAGGATTCACATCACTCAGCACATGCTCTGTTCTCGCTGCTGCCATCAGGAAAGAGATATTGGAGCCACAAGGCTCATATCACCAGGTTTAGGAACAGGTGCTATCCCTCCACCATCAGACTCAACAACAAACACAATCAGGGTCTCATTTAAGGATGCTTACTTGTGCATTTTATTGATTTTTAAAAAAAATTCTCTCTGTACTACAGTTTGTTTACATTCATTATCAGTTTACAGTTATTTGTTTGCATGTATACACTTTGTAGAGTTTTTTTTGCTCTACCAATAATTTTGCCTCGCCCACAGGAAAAAGAATCTCAGGGTTGTATATGATGTCATGTACTCTGACAATAAATCTGAAAAGTAAATGTTGCAAACCCACAATGATAATGAGGAATCTTTACCTTGCAATGATCCTGGAAGAGAGTTGGTATGTGGTACATAGCCCAATGGTACCGAAGCAGATCCGCGGACAACAAAATCATTTGTCATAGTTTCTCCGTCACCCTTCATTCTTGGGCATAGAACACGTTGACAGATGAAGTATATAGCTCCAATCACAAAGACAGAGAGGATCACACCTATAATTGAACCAATAGTGTTTGTAGGTTGAGGGGTCGGCTCTTCGGTGGGATCTGTAAGAAATTTTAAAAAGTGGATGAAGGATTTACTTAGTCAAACAACCAAGGTGGTAAATTTGTTACATCAGATTGCAAATATATTATTAATAAATTAAAAACATCGGTGCTTTGCTTCTTGCCACAGCACCATTTTGTAGAAAAATACATGATAATTCATTGCGTTACAAAAGTGTGAAGCAAATGAGATCTACAGGGAAATCTGTCCTATGGACTAAAATTTCACTGCACTACTGCGCTCCAAACTTTATTAATTCAGCACAAGTTAGAAACAAACTGAAAAGTTGTTTAACAAAGTAGGTCAAAAATTTCCCATGCTTTTAAGCATTCAGGTAAATAATGCAATGGGGACTATGAAGCAGAGCACAACAAAAATCTATCATGGGAAACTCACTCTGCACTTTCAGCAATGTAATGAAACAAAATTTAAAAGCAGCTTTTATCCTTGTTCCCCTCTCCTACTTCTAAACATTCACTCTCAATCACTCTCCAGCTGATAAATTTTAATGTCCAAATTGAGCTCACTGAAATAGATTTTTTTTCTCTACCTCAGCCCCATTGCCTCCCCTGCCCCCCCTCCCCCACCCCCACCCCGGGTCCTTATTTCTTACAGCTTTACTATAATCCATCAAATCTTTTTAATCAATTGCTCCAACAACAAAAAAATCTTACAATTGCCAAAGGAATAGGTTAGTCATGAGTTTTCTGTAAAATAATCCTTCAGCAATACAAGTTTCAGATTATTTAATCTGTGCCCTATTATCTTCAGTGCTAGAGGTTGAATCCAACCTGCATTTGTAAAGATGTCAAACTTAGCTTTGAATTGCTTGCAAAATCTCAGCCTTTCTCAAAAAGTAAACTGTAGCCCAAAAATTACTCCAGAACGAAAGGCAATAAAGAACTTCATCTGAAATTGGAGAGGAGGTAAAAAAAAATTGTCTACTTATTAAAGAAAATTGATCTGCCATTCTCGTTTTCATAAAAACACACCTTTTTTTAAAAGGACTCATACTTTGCACGTTATTTATTATTGAGTATCTGTTTTCTGCATTGCACCGTTTATTTGCCTGGGCTCCTTGTTTATATGTCTTTCTTTTGCACATTTCACACATTGCTTCTATTTTTAAATTTTTTTTTCCCCACACGAGGAACCAAACTGACCAAAATACACACAAACATTTCCCTCTTGAATATACACAGTGTCATTTTCTCCCCTTAAAAACACACATTTGTATCCTAATAGAACACAAGCAAGTTCTACAAATATATATATATATATATATTTTAGTTAAAGCTTACAACAGGCATCTTCATCTGAACTGTCGGCACAATCACGACCATGATCACATCTTTTGTGTTTGGCAACGCACTGGCCATTGGCACATCGAAACTGATCCATAGGGCACAACACTGAGGGCAAGAGCAGGAAAAAAAAATTTTTAATGTGAAGAGCAGGAGTAATGGAGTTTGGTAAATGGCTTCTCCAATTTAAAGAGTTAATTTTGCATTTTTTTCCTCCAAATATGCTGCAATTACTACCAAAATGCAACTTTGCCAGTTATGCAGTTTGCCAATGGATACCAGCATTATCAATATAATTCTCACCACCTTCCAGAGGTTAGTCATGGGCAAGATCTAGTGAGCCATATCTGGGAACTACAAGAATGAAAACTTCTTGAGCCTTGGAATTTGATGACCACTGCATCAACACTCAAGCTTCCAACACAAAGGCAAGAGGGGCATTCTGATTAAGGAAAGGGCGCACAACATCCATCATATCAGTAGAAGCAAAAATACAAGTATCCAATCCTCTGCATGCAAAAGGAAACAAAAGTCAACATGAATGATCCTTGGTATAACGTTACATTGAGAAGCCAGGCCTAAACACCAAGGGAATTCCACACGTTTTCAATAGAATAATTAGCCTTTAAAGAAAACACGTGGTGAAGCATGCCTTTTGATTTTTCCCTCAACACCTACTTGGACTCCTATGTTGTTACCCTTCCTTCCTTCCTCATTAAAAGGGCTATATTCATTAGTAGAAAGATGCTGTCCCTCCCACTAATACACAATGGTTGCTCGATATGACTTTGGGAATAAAATAGAATATTAACAAATCTTCTAGAATAATGGTATTGTAACCTATGAATAGACCACTACTGATAATTTAAAAAATAAGGTAACCAATTTTTTAGCTGCTCCACTACTGAAATTAATCTTATTTCTTTATGGGGTTCTTTTCTCAATTATTTTCAAGATTTGTAAGTAACTATTTTCTGGTTTATGATCCCATTGGTTACCTTATTTTTTTAATTATCAGTAGTGGTCTATTCATGTTAAGCCAATAGCCTCTGTAGGGTGGGGTTAGATAAGTAGAATAGTAGTTTAGTGGGTTTTTCCCCCCCACTTCTTTTTAATGTAACATAGGTTACAATACCATTATTCTAGAAGATTTGTTAATATTCTATTTTATTCTCATGTACCTGTGAAACATTTATATGATGAAAGTAATAAAAATATTGGAGAACACCTACTTGAATTATCTCTACCTTCTCCTCAAACACCCAACTGTCCACCAATCTCCTATTTCCTTCCCTCCACCCACTCTGAAGGCACCATGTCCTAGAAATCCAGGTGTTAACAGGCAAGCTGTTGAGGTGTTCGTAGCTTAATGAAGAAATTGTATAAAGGTGCAAATGGTGTATCATTTGGTCTTCTTCCCAACTGATCCTCTTTTGCTCTGCTGGCTTCAATTTTGAAGTGCACCTCTCTTTTCTGCCACATGGCGGCGTCACACACTGCCCAACAACATTCCTTCATGCATTTCAATTTTCCATTTCCCTTTGAGTTCCACCACCATCATTACCATGATTCCCTAACACTGATTATCGGGAACACGCATCCCACTTGCACATTACACTTTCACCAATTTTTCCTCTGCCTTCTGATATTCTTTTTTTTTCCCACCATGTCTTCTCAACAATACAGCAAATGTAAAGGATGCACACCTTCCAAAATATCACTCAGTCCAAGTAATGAATTGATTCATAAATCTTCCTCAATGGTTGGCCTGTTAAAACAATAGTCAAGTCCTAGAAACCAGAAATGGCTTAAGCAGACTACTGTCTTCTCAATGTCTGCACTCTGCAAGGGGTTTCTTTCCAATTGTTAGTGACCAACTTTCTTGAAATTATAAGAAGCATGAAGTGTGAGCAAGATCACTCTAACCTGCAGTGTTCTTCATTGATAAAAGGTCGATGTATTACATGGCTGCCAAACTGTAACCCTGTAAGCACCATTCTTCCAATCAGTAAGTATTATTATAAATTTATTGTTAAATTGTTACAAAGACACAATCAAATACCTTCACATTTCTCTTCATCAGACTTGTCTTGGCAGTTGGACTCTCCATTGCATCTGAAAACAATGTCAATACACTGGCCACTGGTGCACTGGAACTGACTGTCTGAGCATATAGGACAATGCCGCTCATCACTCTGATCGTCACATTCTGGATATCCATCGCAGCGCCAAGCCAGGGGGATACAATCAACATCACCAGTGGTACAGGTGAAGTGGTCAGGTGCACACGTCGGGGGCTCTGTAACATACACACAGAGTTGATGGCCAACTTGACAGGTGATGGGAAAAGAAAAATCAAATGGCACACAAATTCTTCTCGCGTCGCCGTCAAATAACAAAACAGTTCAACATCAAAATCAAGTTGGCAACTTTGGATAAAATGGCAATAATTCAGATAATAAGCAAAATACAGGCCAATATCCTGGCACTCAAATGTTGCATGCAGTTTTGAAGGGCCACCAATGGGGAATGGGTGGGTCACGATCAAATTGCACATACCACCACAGGACAACTCATCTTGAAGCAGCACGAGGTGAACTGGGCATGAGCAGCGTGCAGTACCATCACCCTTCACAATACAAATGTGGGAACAGCCACCATTGTCTTGAGCACATGGATGTTCTGCTGTGTAATGGCACAAAATAGTTACAGGTCAGCTTGCATCAAAATGAGCAAACTATTAACAAAGTTATCAATTCAAGCACCCCATTAAAAAGTAATCAGGTAATTTGCTTCTGTGATGTTAATCGACAAATAATCACTCAATAATTCATCTATTTTCTTCATAATAATCCCAAGGGATCTATTGAATTTAATTTTTTTTAAACAACACAGAAGAAGACCCTTCCTTGTCCATGAAACCTGTGCCGTCCAATCACTACCATCACTGTACGTTTTGGAATGGGAGGACACTGGAGCACCTGGAGAAAACCCACACAGAAACAGGATAGTGCAAGATTTGAACCCAGGTCGCTGGTGCTGTCATAGCATTGTGTTAATCACTACAAACTGTACTGCCCATTAACTTGGTCTATGTCAGTAATGTACTAAAATACGTCTGGAGGTTTTGCTAAGATCTCTGGAGTAAGAATTGAACCCTACACCAATTGACTGAAATGGGCAACTCGCAATCAGCAATGCCTGGCCATTGCAGTTAATGGCCAGATGAATCTTTTGTACTACATGCAAAAGTTGCAAAGACATTTAATTTTCATTCTTGTATTTTGTTTTGAAAACAATTAACAATCAGTACTAGTATCTACATTATATTAAAAAAAATGCTACATGGGCTCATAACATGCCTTAAAAGAAAATATTTTTTTTGAGTAAAAATATTTTGAGTAAAATAGTTAGAGACTAATGAATCCTACTGAAATAGGATTTATCTGAATTTATTCTTGAACCATTTTTTTTACTTCGTAATCGAAACTGATGAAGGCTTCATTTGCATTCTGGCCCTCATTGCTCACCGGGGTACAATAACTATGAGCAGTCATTTTTCTCTGCATATTGGGTGCGGAATGATAGCTACAGAAAAGTAGTACGAGTGTTACAAGTCTATGGAGTAATTATCCACAATCAGACTCCAATAAAATACTGCTTTAAACTCCTGCGATTTACATAATGAAGGCAAAACTGATATTTCTGGGTGTTCCCAATTTATTCCCTTTTCAGTGGATTTCTGTTTGGCATTGGAACAAGGATTAATAGAGTTTTGGGCAAAGGAGACCCAGCTTTGATATGATCATACCAAATTCCTGCAGATCAAGTTCTTTCACAGCATGAATGTCACTGAGTTGAGCAATACGAGCTTGAATCTTGGTTCGACTGTTGCCATTTATCTTCTCAATCCTCTCTATCATCTGCTGCTGTCTGTCAATCCAGTACAAGTGGTTACCAAATATAGTCAACCCCACAGGTTGAAGTATGTTGGCATCTTCCAAAACAACTCTATTTGCACCTAAAAAAATTCATAAGTATAATTTTTATAACGTGTTATTCCAACAACACACCAGTGATAAATGCCAAGCTTGGTAAATTCAGATATGGCTACTCAGAATAAAAGATACAAAGGAAAGCGTGGTGTTGACCATATGATCTCAACATGCTGATTTCCACATTTTTAAAAAATATATATTTTCTGTTAACTGCAAAGCCAAATGTAGAATATGCAAGTATTTTTACCTTTGCTGAAGAACTTGTACAATGTTAAAATGCTGCATAATTCTGGAAATAGCTTGGAACATTTTGTCACATTAGATGCATGGAAGTAATGAGGGGAGATCTAATGGGAAGGCCTTTGGTTACTGAATGATGACGAATGTTTGTTAAATTAATGTGTGCAGTACAGTTAGCTACATTGAAAAATTATTGTATTTATTATGAATGCAAAAATTGGAATCACTGTAACCACATGTGCCTAACCAGCAATTTCCACTTTATGCATTTCTACTTCAGCTCTGCAAATTAACATTAAATCCACAATTCAGCAGAGATTATGTCCACACATTAAACTAAGGGAAAGATCAAACTAACAAGGCAAAGTTTAGCAGCAACATTTTATTTATTCCTCAAATTCTCAAGAGACAAAATCTTGTAAGCAGTATTACATCCCCACATCATTTATCACTTCAGTCTGAACTGCCAGGAACCTGTTGTGTTTATCCATTATCAGATAGAGTCCAAGTTAAATATCTGGAATTATTTGCACTTCAAAACATAATCTAAAGCTTACCCTCAGTCCATAAGTAAAAATACAAAGCTCGGAAAAATCAGCAGGTCACACAGTGTACTTTAAATAAAAACATTTTAGGCTTGAGCCCTTTCCATCAAGGAAAGGCAGGTTGGCACCCAAACACCTTGAAACTGGGGTCAAGCTCAAAACATTGGTTATCGACCTTTAACTTTGCTATACAAAGTACACTGTGTGGGCTGCTGAGTTTTCCCTGCTTTGTGTTTTTTACTTCAATCATGGAGTCTGCAGACTTTCATGTTTTACCCCAATCCATAAGCAACTGTGACAAATAAAGTGAAGTGTTGCATCACATGATGTAGCGCAATGCTTAAGTTTTTTGGTATTACAACACTCATATGATCAAAAGGACAGGGATGACACTGTTGCATGCAGTGCAGGTGAAAGGGAAAAGGATGCTTGAAGAAACTGAGGTTAGGTCGGGGTGGGGGTTGGGTAACAAAAAAAAAACATCTCAAATAATCATCCGTATTATCTGGTTTCAAGAACACTAGTATCTTTCATTTAGAAAGACTCCTCTTTTGCAATAACAGTAAATGTAATATTTTGAGTACAGGTGCTCCTCAACTTACATTGGGGTTACGTTCCAGCAAACCCTCCGCAAGTTGAAAAGGAATGCCACACCTACTATTTTTTTATAATTAAATTTTGAATAGCTTTATTCAACCCTGAAAAAAATATTAACAAACACAGCTGAAAGCACACTGGGCATGAAGAATGTTTGAAGCATTGAACTAAAATTAATTGCTGGATGGTGTGGATGCTAAAAGTGACAGGCTCCTCAATTTCACTCTCTTCTGATGGTGCCATCACCCAGCATCGCGAGAGAGTAGCGAACCACATATTGAAAGCGTGGGAACAGATCAGAATTCAAAATTGAAAGTACAGATTCAAAACATTGTAACTTTGGAAAATATTAAGTCAGACCATCGCAAGTAGGTCCCTGTTCCAGCTCTCAGAGCCTTTGATTGAGAACTATCAATGATGGAGTGTGTCTGTAGGGGTGTGAAATGGCTCTGGATTAAATCTCTAGAGACTCCAGTCCATTCCCAACTCTACTACTGACCATGTGGAGCTGTACTTTGTGGATGGCCTTGGTCCTCTGGTTTCCATAGTTTCCATAGTTGGGGCGGAGATGGGCATTTCTGAAAGTGAGACTAGAGGATGGGGTGCTGCCATCTTGATGCCAGGGTCCAGAATGTGTGAATGGATACTGGACATTGAGAGGGGAGGGAGGCAGCTGGAGGTCATGGTCCGTACCTGTACCAATGACACAAGTAAGAAGGGAAATCTAGTCTGGGAGTTAGGTAGGAAGTTAAACAGCAAGAATTCCAGGAATACAATCTTAGGATTACTACCCATGCCACATGCAAGAAACAAAGGCAGTGCTGTTTTGTTCATGGCTAAGAAGCTGAGGCAGGAGGAAGGGAATCAAATATTTGGATTATTGGCCTTTCTTCCAGGGCAAGTGGGACAAGCAGGTTACACCTGAATTTCAGGGGAATTAATATTCTTGCAGGGATGTTCGCTGGTGCTAATTGGGAGGATTTAAATGAGAGCGGTGGGGGTTGGTAAGCGAATGAGGAAGAGTTGAGAGAATGGCAGATGCTGAGCAAGCAACTCTGAAGGGAAGGACAGGAAGAGGCACGTGAATAGTCACAGTGAGACTTATGGGCTGAAGAATATCACACACTTGAGGACATGTTTTTAAAGTGAGGGGGAGGGAGACGTACAGGGGCAAATACTTTACTGTAGCAAGTGCCTGAAAAAGGCTTCCAGGAGCATTGGTGGAAACAGATATACCAGTAGCATTTAAAAGGCTTATAGATAAACAGATGAATATCAATAAGATGGAAGAATATCTATCAGGTGCAAGCAGAAGAGCTTTAGTTTGACTTGGACATTATATTCCTGCTCTATGTACAGCACTTTTCTTATTCCCCCCTCACCCCCATCCCTTCCCACAGGCATTCCCAAAAATTGTTTCTCTCTACCTGACAAGTCACCACTCTCAATGCGTCGGAGATCAGAGTCAGCCCAAAATAGTTTGCCGAGCTTGTTGTCAATAGCAAGTGTGACCGGTTTACTTAGGCCACTAAAAAATAGAACTTCCCGCTCTGTACCATCCAATGCAGCACGCTCTATTCTTGGTGATCGATCTTGAAGATTGGTGAAGTACATGTACCTGAGAGATTGTTTTTGATGTGGTGTTGGGGAGGGAAAAAGACATAATTTAGTATTATACTCCCCAGAAGTATTCCCTCATAAAAATTACATTTATAAATGTCAAAAGTCAAATTGAAGTTTTACCCCCTCTCTGGATTCACGATAATTGCTCTTGGTCTATCTTGTTCTCCATCCAGAACCACACCGATTGGTTTCCCATCCAGCCGCGTAACATTTATAACATTGGTTGCCTCACAGGTCCAATAGATGTAACGGCTGTAGATGTCAATACTTAGGTCATAAGCCTGTATATCTATGTTTTGGTTGGGGAGTGCACTGGTCACAACTGTAAAACTCTGCAACAGAGAAAGGAACAAAAATAACAGATTGATCATTACCTTAATCAGATTCTTCTTAAAAAAAAATACTACTAATTCATTTATTTAATAAAAAAAATTAGTTGCTGTATAAATTAACACTTCATATTGGAGGAATGAATTTCACAAATAAGAGTTGGATTTGTTATATATTTTGCTCAGGTTTTTGGACTGGGTTGTCCATTTTATGTTTTAAAAAGATCAACATGCATGAAAATACCTCTTGCTTCGTCATAAAATTTTAGTGGGCAGAATCAGAAAGCCTCTGAACAAGTGCACATCACCACTGAGAAGTATTGCTGTTTGAGCTCCATTTTTATACAAACCTGACTTCCATCTTCCTGTGCTCGCCGTATAACATTTTGACGAGAATCAATCCAGTAAAGATGTTTATCGACAGGATCATAATCAATAGCCCTGACATTTTTCAGACTGTGAATGGGAAGAATTATATCTGGGCTCTGTTGTTCATCGATAACCATTCGGTTTATTGCATTCTTTTGGCTGAAGAGCAAAAATGAAGTTGGAGCTGCAAAATAATCTTAGTACGTTAGCCTGGATTGGCCAGAGTACACTTTCAAAAGCGAGACAAGAAAAAAAAACTATAAAAATGCTTTCTTCACACAATGAAACAGGTTTCTTACGAGCATAATTTTCAGGATGTAGTTTTAAATACTATTTTCACAAAAGATAAAATTAAATCATACATGAAAACAAGATTTTCAATGGAAACTCGTGACTTTCTAGCACACAATTTCCAACTTAAAATTGCAGAATATGAAATATATTTAAGCTATGCTTGTGCAATTTTTTATAAACAAATGAAATTGCCTAATTTATGAATAAATTTCCTTAATCTCCTAAAGAATCTACATATCTGTGAATTTGCCCTCATCTCACAGATAGTGTGACCCAGCATATGGCTTTCAATAACTTAAGTGTCCATGCATCCTCCTCCCACTGATCTAGTATTGCTGTCTAGAATCCTGCTTTAGCACCCTTTAAACATTGTTCTAAAGTACATCAATTAACCCCAAAATTTAATCATACAATATTATAATCCTTACGGCTGCAAGTCTTGTTGTCCACGTTCAAGTAGTAGTGAGCTGGGCAGCCACATACATAATCAATAGCTGGCATGGCCAAACACAAATGGGAACAGTGCCCATTGCTTGAAGCACACTCATTCCATCCTCCTTGCCTTGAAGAATGAAATACCAGGATGTCCATGACATAATCCAAGTGTCCTTGAATAATGGTGCGATTTTGGCCACTAGTTTTGTTGGCTCGCTCAATACTACGGCGACTCCAGTCTGTCCAATAAATGTAGTCTTGGTATTGAGTTAAGCCAAATGGATGAGGTAAGTCATCTGCAATAACTTCACGATCCAGTCCTGCAAAATAAGAAGTAAAACATGACATTCTGCAAACACCATGGTTGAAGTAAAAGCACAGCAGGTCAAACAGTGTACCATACTTCTTCTTTCTTTGGCTTGGCTTCGCGGACGAAGATTTATGGAGGGGGTAAATGTCCACGTCAGCTGCAGGCTCGTTTGTGGCTGACAAGTCCGATGCGGGACAGGCAGACACGGTTGCAGCGGTTGCAGGGGAAAATTGGTTGGTTGGGGTTGGGTGTTGGGTTTTTCCTCCTTTGTCTTTTGTCAGTGAGGTGGGCTCTGCGGTCTTCTTCAAAGGAGGTTGCTGCCCGCCGAACTGTGAGGCGCCAAGATGCACGGTTTGAGGCGCTATCAGCCCACTGGCGGTGGTCAATGTGGCAGGCACCAAGAGATTTCTTTAGGCAGTCCTTGTACCTTTTCTTTGGTGCACCTCTGTCACGGTGGCCAGTGGAGAGCTCGCCATATAACACGATCTTGGGAAGGCGATGGTCCTCCATTCTGGAGACGTGACCCACCCAGCGCAGCTGGATCTTCAGCAGCGTGGACTCGATGCTGTCGACCTCTGCCATCTCGAGTACTTCGACGTTAGGGATGAAAGCGCTCCAATGAATGTTGAGGATGGAGCGGAGACAACGCTGGTGGAAGCGTTCTAGGAGCCGTAGGTGATGCCGGTAGAGGACCCATGATTCGGAGCCGAACAGGAGTGTGGGTATGACAACGGCTCTGTATACGCTCATCTTTGTGAGGTTTTTCAGTTGGTTGTTTTTCCAGACTCTTTTGTGTAGTCTTCCAAAGGCGCTATTTGCCTTGGCGAGTCTGTTGTCTATCTCATTGTCGATCCTTACATCTGATGAAATGGTGCAGCCGAGATAGGTAAACTGGTTGACCGTTTTGAGTTTTGTGTGCCCGATGGAGATGTGGGGGGGCTGGTAGTCATGGTGGGGAGCTGGCTGATGGAGGACCTCAGTTTTCTTCAGGCTGACTTCCAGGCCAAACATTTTGGCAGTTTCCGCAAAACAGAACGTCAAGCGCTGAAGAGCTGGCTCTGAATGGGCAACTAAAGCGGCATCGTCTGCAAAGAGTAGTTCATGGACAAGTTTCTCTTGTGTCTTGCTGTGAGCTTGCAGGCGCCTCAGATTGAAGAGACTGCCATCCGTGCGGTACCGGATGTAAACAGCGTCTTCATTGTTGAGGTCTTTCATGGCTTGGTTCAGCATCATGCTGAAGAAGATTGAAAACTTTATATTGCACAGATAAAGATACATACCCAATGTTTCAGGCTTGAGTCCTTCATCAAAGGGCTCAGCAGTTATCACTGATTTGAAAACAAAAAGCTCAACAAACCTTTTAATGTGTGACAGCTGATATTGAAATCTTGCCTATTAAACAAACCATTGTATACATGAAGTATACTCAGGTAGTATACAAAATCTTGGAAAGAGCATTTAAAATATTTTCCACTTAATCACTCCCAATTTGTCAATAAAAGGTAGAGAACAAAACCATAGTTGAATTCAAGACTAATAACCTGTTCCTCAAAACGTAAATATTGCAAACTCACCCAACATATTGGAGGATTCAATTAAACTTGTATCCAGGTCTGTCCAGTATAGTCTTCGTTCTGCATAATCAATGGTTAGTCCATTCGCTCGACCAACATTTGGCACCAATGTGATACGGCCTGTTCCATCCATAGCAGCTCGATCAATCTTTGGCTTGCCACCCCATTCAGTCCAATACATGAAGCTAATAAAGTAATTACCCATTAAAGTTGCAGTCATAAGGATAATCTGGCAAATGTTTTTCTACACAAATATTGCATACATATAGAACTATGTGGGACATAATGTCTGTCATGGAGAGATACATGGGTAAATATTGAAGGATCTGAGATGCTACCCATTGTTCCATTGCAAATTTTAAAATAGCCAGGTGCTTTTGGAAGAAAAAAAGATTCTAGATGTAACTATTGATTCATGCTTGCATATTTTTATTTCCTTTCCAAGAACAGAGCATTTGCAAAGGTTTGGGAGCATTTAACTATTACAATCTGATTAAATACAAGCTACTTCAGTAAGGGATGATTTAATTACAAAAATCACAATAGTTATTGTATCTAATAAGGCAACTTTGTATGTAAACTGAGTATTGGATGTATACAAATTGCACTTAAACTCTTTTACTATAAAACCACAAATGTTTAAAAAAGTAGTGGTTGTTTTAAAAAGGATCATCTATTGATTCCAGTTTCAAAAGATGCATTTTCTGCTCAAATTAATGCTTCAAGGTACACTGACAAACCTGTCTTGAACATGTTAGGCCAATAGTTAATCGAGTGTTTTGAAGTTAAGCCTTCTTTAGGAAAACTCAATTTTACTTAAAATTATCTTACCCTTCAGCAGGGTCCAAAGCCAAAGCCCTGGGGCTATCTAGGTCCTTCCACACTAATACTTGTCTGTGCTGTCCATCAAGTCTGGCAACTTCTATTCGATTGGTTCCTGTATCAGCCCAGTACAGGTTCTTTCCCAGCCAATCCACTGCCATTCCTTCAGGGTAATCAAGTCCAAACTCCACAACGTGCTCCAAAGCACTTCCATTCATGAAAGCTCTGCTAATGGTCTGCAAGTCAAGAGAGGTGTACCATATATTTGTCCACACAAAAGAATGCGAAAGATAATGACAATGGCTATGACACAATCATATATATTGTTTCATCTTCAAATTTACCTGATAAATGTAAATGTGGATGACTAGAATTCCTAACTGGTGGAGCAGCAAGATTGCAACAACCATTTTGTGAGCTGGTCTCTTCCACTGCAAACCTCTGGTTCACCAAGTCCCAAGGTTTTGGTAAAAATCATCTTTTCTAACACAGGATGTGTGCCATCTGCACTTCGTCCAAGCAAGGGTTCAATGGGCTCAGCAGCTGTACATGTGATGATTTCACTAAAGGGACAAGCTAAAAAAAAAAAAAATTGGAGCTCAACGTTCATAGGTGATTGTGCTGGGAAGTGGAGACTGAGGTGGGGACAGAGAAGGCAAAAGAAAAAAAAAATAGTATGCCAGTGTATTGGAAGGGTGAAGCTTGCAGGGGTGTGATATGAAGACTGCATCTTCCCTTGGGTGCCCAGTGATAGTTATTCTTAGGATCAAGTCTGATTCCACAATGATACTGCAACAATAAAAGCAGAGAAAGCCATCCTCCTGAAGAGAAAAAAAAATCATGTCATGGGCTCATGCAAAGAATACCCACAAATTTATGGAAAGATGAGAAGTGAAGGAACTGTTGTTGTTGGTGGGGGTGCAGAACTTTGAATTGTATAATACTGGGGGGGAAAAAGTTTACGCAGTAGGATTTCTGAGTATGTCTTTTTAAAACATTTATATGCATTCAAGGTGAAAGCAACACATGGCGATGCTGTTTGATTTGATTCTTCCAACCTTTAAAATCATTTTGATTTGCACACTGAATTATTTAATATGTACCACACTGAAGTATATCAAAGTATTCCTGGTTTTCCCTCCAAGCTGGTCACACTGATGAAAGAACTGTACATCTTTAAATGAAAACTGTTACTGGGCCTCCATATTTTACCAAATGAGATCTTTAAACAAAAAGGGTATATCCTCCCCCTCCCCCCCCCCCACCCATTTGAAGACATTTTCTGAAAAATATGTACCAATATTCAAGTGCATAATTCACTCAGTTTTCAGTCCCTTAGTGGAACAGTTATTTTTATATTTCAGCTGCAATTATCATTGCAGCACCATCCTGCGGGAGCCCATTAGCTCTGGCAGCTCAGAGATACCAGAGAAGCAGCAGTGGCAACAAGACTTCATACCTTCAGGCTAATATCTGTCCAGTAAATCCGGTTGTCAGTCACATCGAAATCCAGAGCAGAGGCTTCCTTTACCCCAGTTAGTGGAATAGCCACATTGTTATTGTTTGTTTCGAGTGAAATCCTTCTGATGTCTGCTCTCCGTGAGAAAAGGAGGAAAGCTTCTGGTACTATGCAGGTTTTCATGTCTCTGATGAGCTCCAAGCCTATCGGGCAGGCACATCGCACACCCTGAGGCTTGAACAAGCACAAATGACTGCACCCGCCATTATCTTCTGCACATGGGTTGGTACCTGAAAACATATTAATCTCAGCCTAGTTTGCATGCAACAGGATATTAAATCAGGTACATCAAAAAGAGCCTTTCAATAAATATTCAAGAATAACGAGTTTTAACAGCGGCAGAGTCCCTATTATCTGATACAAATCCCCTACGGTCTTCCTAAATCATTAAACTTTTAATACAAGTGTGAATTTTGTACAACTGTTAAAGTTTCATCCTACAAATATAACATTGTGGATGGAACTTACACAGAAAATTCAGAGAAAATATCAATTTGCTTGAAGAAGTGCTTTGCACAATAGATTCTCTCTGGGGGGCTAAGGAGGGGGGTGGGGGGGGGGGGAACCAACTGGGTTTTCCTTTCAGGTTAAAAAAAAATAATTTTGCTTATTTACTGTTGCTTTTCTCCAGAACAATCAAATCAGAATTACCCCAAATATTTCCATAAATAACCCAAGACATGAAATTGGAAAAACAAATCAGTTATTTTCTCCTTAGTTTATTTAATTCTACAAACTACATGAATACACTTGTTAAACATGCCACTTATATTTGCTTGAAAACTAAGTATTTGAAAAACTTCTGAGAAAATGGTGAGTTGGCTATTTACCCAAGATACGATGAACATTTGTGGCCTTCAAACCCATCAAATCAGGTAGTTGGTCAATGATAATCTCTCTCTCTGCAGATGTTTTGTGAACTCGTTCAATACTACGACGTTGCCAGTCCGTCCAATAAATGTAGTCTCCCAAAAGAGTAAAACCAAAGATGTGTGGTAACTTATCTTCCACAAGGACTCTTCTACCAGTGCCATCACAGTTCATTACCTGTTTTGTACAAAAAAAAGAAATAAATGATCAGAATAGGTCTCAAGAATTTTAGCCTCACTTATTGGAATTTGGTTCCTCCTTCTATTTGCCTCTTTGGAGGAGAGCATATTTGCCAATGAATACTAGCAAGTTGGCGAGAGATTCCATTGCAATCGATGAGACAATATTTTAAAGCTTCTAAAATCCAACGCATTAAGTATCTCCTGAAAGATATTCTAACTTAAGGGCATGCTGGTTTCTACATTACTTCATAGGGATATCTTCTGAAGTATTATGTATAAAAGGTCTCATGAAGCACAAAATATTGCACACAAAAAGACAATTTCCAATGAGCTTTTTATATTAAATAATTTACTGCTGGAACCTGCAAAAAGTTCCCATATTCTTCTTATTCCTTCATAATTCTACAGCTCTGCAATGAACCACGCAATACTTGCATCATTTTTTGGGCTCAAGTGATGTGAAAACCAATTCTTCCAATGCAGAGTTAATGTAATTGTGAAATCAGCAACTTAATTGTTGTTACATTATTAACCCATCCTGTGCACTTGGGTTACATTTTCCACCTGGGTTTATGTATTCACTGCTGGCAAATGATCCAAATAATGTATTAATACTCATCAAAAGCTGACAATTGAATATCACAACATTTAATTCATTCAAAAATGTCCAATAATTTTCATTTTTAATAAACTTAAATGAAATCAGCTGAAGTGAATTATTATTTACTCTTGTTTACTCAATTTTTGTTATGTACCCAAAACTTCTTCCTTGGCAACAACTCTGTTCTGTGGGAGTTCCGTCAAGTTAATATGGAACAAAACTGAGCTAACTGTATCAAACAAAAATCTATTTAGTGTATTCCTGACAGCCATGTTCTCACATACATTTCATCAGTACTGCTGTATTTTGTGCCAGGTGGAGTGGCCAAGTTTCCTAGTCTTGTGTCTTGGCCCATTGGATACAAGGTGTTCACCAGCAAACATGTCAAGGGTCCTCCCAAGAACTGCGCACAGGAGTCTGGAGTTTACACACATTTCGGAATTCTAAACGCAGCAAATCGAAATGGATCGGTTGGGTGGTGAAGGGTTTGTAATTGACATTTTTCACCCTCATCGTCTTTCGAAACCAAACTCGGTTCCAGTTTTTGGTGCCACTTCTACTCAATTGACATTGCATGTAGGATACTTACAGAGCCCAATAGTATTGCAGAACAAGGCTATCTCAATCCTTACACCAGAAACCAAGAAATAGGTTTCAGCTCAGAACATTTGTCACTGTTGCCTAGTTATAGAAATGAGACACAAGATGAACAAGCACAAAATATACCATCAGGAAGGAATATTCTTCCACTTCCACTGCTTTCTGAGCTCCATGACCACAAACAGGCTTTAATCCAAGTCACAGTCAGGCCAACACATGTTACCCATTTTACATTCTTTAATTTCACTTTACTAGGGTCTTGGATTGCTGCATAGTAATGATTATCTCCAATAATTACCAACTCCCATTTGATCACATTTTTTGGAGACGTATTTATGTTATTTGAAAGAATGCAAAACCCAAGAGAGCCCAATTCTGAACATAGTATTTAAAATGGGCTTCTTTTCATTTAGAAATTAAACATCCAAGGCAGAGCATGCATTTAGTTATTTTCCCCTGACTAAACTAAATTACAGACAGCACAATTTAATGGTCTGTTACTGTTTCAAACTGCTGCAGGCAAGTTTAATTCTTCAGGGAGTTTTCCACCTCTGCTAATTACATGTTCTTTCGAAAACCAATGAAAGTGAGTGACCTGCTATTAAAATTATATTAGTTTAAAAAGTTTAAGTCGAGATTGCATTTAGGAAGTGCAACAGCTTTTTGAGCACTCTTTCCATTTTGTGCTACATGGGAAAACAGCACAAGGTTGACTTTTGCCTTCTGGCCTCCTCAGAACAAATCTGAATTCATGTCAATTCTTGTCATTTTTAAAAGAACTTGATGATCCAACATTTCCTTTTCTTTCAAACCACCGTGTGGAATTGATTTCACATTCTGAGGCCATCATCGTCTTAAACCACAGCAAGAACAGCAAACAGCTGTGACTTTACCACAAGCACCACCTTACTAGACATACTTTAGCAATACTGCAACCATAATGCAGACACAATAATAGCAAAGGCCATGCCTGAACCTTCAGTCTGTAAATATCTGAAAATGATTTCCTTCTGGTTTTAAATAAACATACAATTAAAATAAGAATAAAGCAAAAATAAGTTAAAACAAAATAAAAATATACAAGCTCCTTTTCAGAAACAAAATTATTTCAGTAAGCCTGGTTTAATTATCCAATGAAAATAATCCTACAAGTTACTGAGCTGAATGAACTGTAAAAATTGGAATGCGTTAATTTCATTTTAATCAAATTTTAATTTTGGAATTGATCATGGTTCATTTTGTAGAAATACTATGTTTGTTTAACAGAACAGAAGTTAAATTGAAAAATAATTAATCTAGTGCAAAATTAATACGAATGACAGAAAAAATGAAGGCAGCACAATTTTTAAATAATAAACACAATGGACACAAGTGCCCCACTTCTTTGATATATTGCTGGAGATGAAAACTTCAGGTGAAGATTAATGTCGAGCTGAAATAAAAAGTTCACAGCATTTGTGGCACTAAACTAAGAGCCAGAAGTGTGAAGGAAGCAAAAAGTGGCAATGCAAACAAGTAATTACAAATAAATGAAAAGAGCTTGAATACGAAGAAAGATGGGGTAGACTGGGACTTTATTAATTGGAGTGTAGAAGGTTAAGAGGGGATTTGATAGAGGTATTTAAAATTATGAAGGGAATAGATAGAGTAGATGTGAATAGGCTCTTTCCCCTGAGGGTAGGGGAGATTGGAACGAGGGGTCATGTTAATGGTTAGGGGGAACAACTTTAGAAGTAATACAAGGGAAGTTTCTTCACTCAGAGAGTGGAGGCTGAGTGGAATGACCTTCCGGTTGCAGTAGGGTCAATTCTGTCATTTAGGAGGAGATTAGATGAGTACACAGATGAGAGGGGGTTGGAGGGTTATGGGCAGGGAGTGGGTAGGTGGAACGGGTTGGAGTTTCACATAGATCGGTGTGGACTAGAAGGGCCGATGTGGCCTGTTTCCGTACTATAAATTGATATATTTGTAGTTATTTGGATTAGAAGATATGCTATTTAGTTTAGTGACAGTGGAAGAATAATATATCCAAGGAAACCATGGCTCGTACCATCAGAATTAGCAGTTTGTTGATGAAGAGGAAGATTGGGTTTTGCTTTCATGTCCCAAAACCGATTCTTCCAAGATCTTCCCGAAGTGCAGGCAACATTTGGTCTTCTGTGCCTATTGCAATTCTCATCCTTAAACTTCTCTGTCTTCTCTATCTTTATTTCCACAAAATAGTCTATTAACCTTTTTTCATGAAATGATTTAGTCTCAATCCCCTACCATGTCTCATCTGCATGCTGTACCTTATTAGCATAAACTTCAAACAAACAATAGATTCTACATTTGCAGCTGACATCCAATCCTAATCCTCCAATTCTAAATGATCAGTCTTGCTCGACATTCAGTACAGAAGGGCCAGAAAGTTCCTTCAGCCAGCCATTAGAATGATTGAAGCTTTGATGCACACTTGGCCCAGGGTTGAGCTATGGACCACACTTCAACAACATTACAAAGCAACCTTCTTTCACCTCTATAACATCACCTGACTCCAGCCCTGTCTCAGCTCATCTACTGGACTCCACTGAAAGCTATGATGAATTATTGCCGTGTTATTTTTGTTTAAATCTGTGTGTAATCTTCAGTTCATGGTCAAAGCTGATGCACTGGTTAGGTCCAATTTAAACAAATGCAGGGAAAAAGAGTATAGTAATGGTTTGGTGAACCTCGTGTCATGAAAGGAGCTTGCTCATTGATGATGTTTTGTTAAACAAGCCTCATGATCATAGAGTTAATAAGCCCTGAAGGCACACTATCAACAAAGACACTCAGACTGGAATCGATTACAGAACTGGTCCAATGGGAGAGGCATTTTTTCCTATTTTAATATGATTTGCACTTGAAACATTTTATTGAAATCATAAATGTATCAGTATTCACAATTAATCTTACAAAACATTGGAAAAATGCTAATAGTGTAGTGGGCCGAATGACCGCA
Source organism: Narcine bancroftii (assembly GCF_036971445.1). Lineage (NCBI taxonomy): Eukaryota > Metazoa > Chordata > Chondrichthyes > Torpediniformes > Narcinidae > Narcine > Narcine bancroftii. The sequence continues at coordinate 82,533,703 of NC_091479.1, read as the reverse complement.
CAGATGGACGGGCCGAATCGCCCTAACAGTTGGCCATCCCAAGATGGCACGGGCCCTCCTTCTCTATTAAGAACCCAGCAGTTAACGCCATGTGCGAGCTAAGGGAACCCCCCTCCCCCCCGCTTTTGTGTGGAGCACCGCCGGCCGACGAGTGATGCAGCGACATGCTGACATCACTTCCAGAAGCCGGCGCAAACAGCACTGGAAGTGGGCGTTCCCCACAGGGGCAACGCGGCAAAATCAAAGTTTTTGGTTCACCCTCGTACTGTGTGGATGTCTCTTCATTTCATAGCACAGAGTAATATTAACTGGCAATACCAGACTTGCAGTAAATCTAAAATACAACATTCAATAATCCATTCTTTTTCTTCTTTCCCACTATTTCCACCCTCCCCACATAATCCAAGGCTACTACATCTCAATAACAATGCACCAACTCCTTACTTGCTCTTTGGTAAATCAAGAAAATGGTCATGCTTCATCTGAATTTTCTGGATTCAGTAGGGAATCACTGCTTAATCTGACCCTGACCTTGCTTTTTAAACATGGGCAGGAATCGGCCAAGAAGTTTGCTTGGGATGAACACAGCTTCCACAGGCCTTTTGGGTAGAGAATGCAATGATTTACCACCCACTGAATCAACAAATTTCACCTCATCTCAGTCCTGAACTGCCTTCCCCTTATTCTCATGAGCCTTAGCTGGACCTATAGCCTTCTCACTTAAGAAAATCCTCCTCCTTCATCTGGCAGTCAAGCCACTTACAAGTTTCTAGGAGGTCTATTCTCTTTTTTTTTTAAAACTCAAGAATGTAAAATTAGTCTATGGGAGCAAGCAGCATATCTGCCTTCCCTGGTGCCCAACCAGTGAATCTTTGCTACACTTTAATTTAAACAATGAATTATGGTAATGGGCTCTTTCAGCCCACGAGCCCATGCCACCAAAATATACCCAATTGACCTACAACCAGAGTATGTGGGAGGAAATCCACGCAGACATGGGGAGAATGTACAGACTTCTTACAGACAGTGCGGGATTCGAACCCCGGTCCCGGTCACTGGTGCTAGAACAGTGTTGCACTAACCAATGCTGTAAATGTACTCCCCACTTCCTCCATAGCAAGTACACCCACCTTGGATAAGGAGATCAAAATTGAAGACCCCAAATGCAGATTTATTGTCAGTGTACATACATGACATCAAATACAACCCTGAGATTCTTTTACCTGTGGGCAGGGCAGGGCAGAATTACCAGTTTTGGAAGTGCAAAACTGTTCATGACGTACACATAAACAAATAAAGAAATGTAAACAAACTGACTGTGCAATAGAGAGTTTTCCCTCTCCCAAAAGAGTGCAAGAGTCCTCAAATGAGTCCCTGATTGAGAGTGTTGTTGAGGAGTCTAATGGTGGAGAGGTAGCAGCTATTCCTGAACTTTTTTTGATGGCAGCAGCGAGAACAGAGCATGTGCTGGGTGGTGTGGATCCTTGATAATTGCGGCTGCACTCCAACAGCAAAGATCTCTATAGATGTTCTAGATAGTGGGGATAGTTTTATTTGTGATGTCCTGGGCTGTGTCCACCATCTTTTGCAGGTTTTAATGCTCAAGGGTATTGGTATCCCCATACCAGATCGTGATGCACTTTTCACCACACATCTGTAGAAACTTGACAGGTTTTCCAATATCATGCTAAATCTCTGCCAACTCCTGAGGAAGTAGAAACACTGACATGGTTTCTTCTTGATACCCTAAGCATGTTGGGTCCATGAAATATCCCCCGTGATAACGACTCCGAAGAACTTAAATTTTCTCACCCTCTCCACCTCTAATCCCCAAATGATCACTGGATCATACACCTTGGGTTTTCTCTCCCTGAAATCAACAATCAGCTCCTTGGTTTTGAGTAACATTGAGTGTGAAATTGTCGTTGCACCATTTGGCCAAGTTTTCAATATCCCTCCTATATGTTGACTCATTGTCCCTTTTATACAACCCACTACTGTGATATCATCGGCAAATTTGTAAATGGTATTGCTGTCATACTGAGCCACACAGTCATAGGTGTAAAGTGAGTAGAGCAGGTTGCTAAGTACACAGCTCTGTGGTGCTCCAGTACTGATGGAGATCATGGAGATGTTTTTAATCAATCCTTGCTGATTGAGGTCTGGAGGTGAAGAAATCTGGGATCTAATTACATGGTGGGGTGTTGAAGTCTTGAGTTTGCTGAACAATTTTGAGGGGATGATGGTGTTGAATGACAAACTGTAGTTTGATAAAGAGCATCCTGATCTATGTATCTTTGCTGTCCAGCTGTTCCAGGGCTTTGTGTAGAGCCAGTGAGATGGCATCCACTGTAGACCTGTTGCTATGATAGGCGAACTAGAACAGATTCATGATGGTGTTCAGACAGGAGCTGATATGCTTCAACACCAGCCTTTCAAAATACTTCATTGTTGATGTGAGTGCCACTGGTCGATAGTCATTAAGGCAGGTTACCACACTCTTCACAGGTATAATTGATGTCTCTTTGAAACAGGCGAGTACCATGCCCCACAGGAGTGAAATGTTGAAGATATCCATGAAAATGTTGTTAAGATGGTCAGCACAGATTTTTAATTCTCTGGACTGGATGCTTTCTTTGGATTCACACTCCTGAAGGAAGCCTGTATGTCACCCTCATTGTTGATGTGAGTGCCACTGGTCGATAGTCCAGGAAAGGACATGGACAGGAAAGGATCATCAGGGAACATGGGGGTGCTCAATGGTCATTCATTCTTGTCCTTGTGGTCGAATCAGGTATAGAAGGCATGGAGTTCATCTGGAAGTAAAGCTTTGCTGTCTCGCACTACACCAGATTTGGTTTTGTTGAAGGTTATGTCATTTAGGCCCTGCCACAGATGACTGGTATCCTTGTGTACTCATTTAATCAAACCCTCTTGTAATAAAGGCTCACATAACATTTTTCCAAATCACTCACTGCACTTGGATGTTGACCTCTAATAATCTGTGCATAAGTACACCTCAGTTGCTTTTTACATTGACACTACTCCTTGATGAATGAACAGGAAGTAGAACAATTAAACATTAAATCTGAGAGCAAAGAAATTCTGGAGGCACCCAGCAGGTCCAATAGCATCCATGGGTAGGAATGTTCAGTCAACGATTTGGGTTTGACCCCTTTATCAAGATCAAGGTTGAATAGGTGCAATTACAAACATAAAAGGGAAAGAAACTGGAGAGACCTCCTAGAGGATGAGGTGTGAGAGAGAGAGATAGGAGAAACCATTAGGAAGGGGAATGGGGAAAGAAAAGTTAGTGAGAGAAAAAATAAGAATAAGTAAAGGAGTGGGTAAAGAGATGTGAATAGGGGAATCAAATGGGGAAGGGGTGGGGGATTAACCTAAAATTAGAAAAATAAACGTTTGTGCCGTTATGTTTAAGGCTATCCAGTTAAAACTGTGGGAGTGGAGAAAGTAATCTATCCATACAGATGCAGTTCATGAAACATCTACAGGCAATAACAGCCATGTTCCCCTCAATTTTTTTTCAAAGTACTTGTATAAACTTTTGGAAAACTTTTAACTCTTTAGATTAGGAATACTAAATCAGTTTATACTGCAAGTCCAGCATGAGATCACCAGGGATTTACTGCAAGATCGCTGCTACACTTTTTACTCAAAGCTAATGACTCTATTTTCTGGTTATTTTAAGAAGTTCATTTAACAAACGAGCCTCTGATGGGATTACAATGTATTCAAACAGAAGCCATTTTCTATAACATTTACCATAATACAAGAATCAAAGATTTGAAATTCACAAGAGTAATTTCTTGTAAATTTCATAAATATAGGTATGCAAAATTAAGACATTTCAAACAATTTTTCTCTGAAAACCCATAAATGCAGTTCATCAAATTTGAATATGAAGGGTTGTCCAAAATGTATTTACAACACCACTAAAAGTCACTACATGCAATAAAAAAGTTTAATGATCAGCATACTTGAATGCAAATAATTGCTACAGTTTTTACATTTTCCCTATAATTGGGGGGGGAGAGAGAGAGACACACACACAGACAAAATAAAAATCAAACCGAATGACGTAAACCTTGCATAATTTGTCTGCCAACTGGATCAGTTACCAATTCAGTAATCCTAAACCATAGCACAAACAGCCCAACGTTATTAACCTACTTACACACCACACAAACAATTGACAATGGGATGAGGTCTCATTTCTGAGCATGTCACAGCTTGTTTTGAAGAACGGTATGTATAAAGATCATACATCCATTAACAGCTTGGATATAATAGAATCCCAACCTAGCATTTAATCTCTAGCAAAAAGGATGTAAACATCTCGAGATGGATGCAAAGTTTGGATTCCACACTTGTGCCAGTTAAATAAAGTACATTGTACTTATTGTAATTCTGGATTAACAATTACAACTGTCATTCAAACCAAGTTATGATTACACGAGTGGCTCTTTAAGAAGAATGGAAAAATTAATTTAAAAGCCACAAGCAGTATTGAGATGAGGTTTGAAAGACACCAAAAGCAGCCATGTTTCCATGCTAAAGTGAAAATGAACAAAGGATCAAACTGAAATGTGATCCTACTTGGGTTTAAACAACTTGTTTCACACTCATGTTTGACATGAAACAAACTTAAAACAGCAACAAAAGATCATTTGAATTTGGATATAAATCAATTTAGCATCCCAAGAAAATGCAAAGCAGAAAAAAATGACTGCAATAAAAGCAATTTTAAAAATAAGGGCTTTTTTAAAAAAAATCAAAGTTAAAAATTAAGGTTTACATTACATTTCCTGATCCTGATATGGATAGTTTATATGATGAATATACAGAATTGTTGCCTTTTAAATTGCAGTTCGCTGTTTAAGAAACAAATGAAAAAAAAAATGCCCAGTTATTTTACACAAGCCTCACTCCATCCCCCACCCCTTCACAAATACATTCTACTGGAACATCATAATTTTAAAATACATTGCATCTGGGCAAACGCTCCCTGGGCAAAATATCGAACAGTTTTTTAACTGCCTGAGCTATAAATCACCTACCCAGGTCAATTTGTATTCAACTCAGTATCCAGTAAAGTCAAGGTTACAACCTTTGAATCTTCACTGCTTGCCTAAATGAAGGCCTTGTGTTTCATTATTCCCCACAGTAGGCAGTACAAGCTGCCACTCACCAATAGAAATTTTCCCAGTCTAGACAGCTGAAAACTACCCTTTTAGTTCAACTTTGTAATCTGTCATCAGAGCAAAGTGCAGCCTCACAATGTCAGGATTAGGATTAAAATGAAGCATTCTCCGGATATCGGTTCTCAATGCCCATCTGATTTGCAAACACAAGACACCCTCCAATTCTCTGACTTTGGGCAGCTCTTTATCAAGCAAATTATTGTGTGAACTGATGCAATTCCTTACTGAATACAAAAAGACTCCAGCCTCAGACTTTGTTTTACTGAAAGAAATCCAAACCATGACACACAAGACAAATGCCTGCAACAGTTCAAAGAAAGCTGACAACCCAAGATGGGTGACACAGTTTCTCTAACTGAAAACACAGAAGAGCCATAAATCCTTTACCACTACTCCAGAGGAAGTTTAAAATTTGTTGGGAATCATTGCTCCACATGCAGGAAACAAACAGCAAATAGAATTAGCACATTGAGAATTAATATTGGGCAGTCAACCTCACCTCATCTTACAAATTGATGAATTTTGGGAGAAAGCTAGAATCACCAATTAGAAAAAGTATTAACTATTAAAATGAGACTACTTGTTCATAGTTAGTTCTATCATTCTTTTGCTTTAACCATCTTTTCTGGGCTCTCTGTAGCTCCTTGAGCATCATTTAAAAAAAGTCCAGTCTCAACTCCTCTCTCTCCCCTCAGACAATTTTGTTGAAGCAGTCAACACTCCAAGAAAATAAAATTTCAGCACAAAATATCAAAATTAGTTTTCAACACAAGCACACTCCTTGAGTGTGGGCAATTCATACAAACGCTTGAGGAATGCAACATTGTCATGCTAAATTACACGACGCAGATGTGTAAATGGCCATTTAATTTCCACATTTTTCAGCAATGTTTAAAAATCTGGCCAACTCCCCAAAATAATTTTTTCTTTCATCTTCTACCCACGTCAAACCATTTTAGGTCCTGCTCTTTCATTGATCATTCCTGGAACGAAATTTGCTAATACCAACTGGATAGCCAAAATAAGAATTCAGTGATTACTTCGGTAATATTGAATAGTAAGTCCACTTGCCCTCATCAGTCTTCGCCAGCACTGGTGCTTCGTTCCAGATCCTCACACCTTTACTCATCTAAAATGTAATGTTCACCTTTTAATCCCTTCTCCATTTGTGTTTGCATAGCATACTATTAAATAAGTCAATAGCCTCTGTCCCAGTGTTTCTCACATTTTTGTCATTCATTGGGGAGGGAAAAAGTGTTTGAATTCCTGCTAGATTTCTTAGCAATTTGTTTATATTGATGGTCACTTCCTCCACTCTATCAAAACACTATTTTAAAAGACCATTTTAGGTTAATCCTCAGCCTTGTTTACTCAAAAGTATTTTCGTCTGTTCATATACAAACTCTTGCATTCTATATCACCTCCAGTGCCTCCAATATCCTTTCCATTTTGAGAGCAGTCAAAGAAAGATTCAATAGTTTAGCTCAACTTCATGACTTTTTATTTGTGTTGCTCCAGAATTAAGACCACAAGACCTTGTTTTATTTTGAATACATGCGAGTTGCTGAACGGTGGCACAATTCAGAGTATTTGTGCAGAGGTAGATATGAGTGGACTGGATGTGGAGTGATTGGGGAGTCAACAATCTCATCATTCATCAAAGTTGAAGTTCTTGAAACCTCCAATTTTCATGTGTCAACAGTTTCTTCCTGCAATGCAAAGCTTCTGAAGAATTTGACAATACATTCACTGGCACACATCAGGGCTGTGCACTCAGCCCACTCCTGTTCATGCTACTGACCCACGACTGCATCACCAGATCCAGCTCCAACAGTGTCATCAAGTTTGCAGATGACATAGCAGTCATTGGCCTCAACAACAAAAAACGATGAGTCGGACTACCGAGAAGAGGTGGAAAATCTCATGAAATGGTGCAAGAATAACAACCTGACAAAAGAGATCATCGTGGACATCAGGAGGACCAGGAATGACCATCCTCCACTGCACAAATCACTCTAGTAGAGATAGTGGGGAGCACCAAGTTCCTTGGAGTTCACTTAACTAATGACCTGTTATGGACACTCAACATCTCACTTGTCTAGAAGGTGTAACAGCACCTCGTGAGGAGACTGAAGTGGGCGAGGCTACTGGCCACAACTATGTCAACCTTTTATAGGAGCTCTTTCAAGAGCATCGTGTCCGGCTGCATTACAGTGTGGTCCGTCTAGTGCAGAGAAATGGATCAATCCACAGGACCCTAAGAGTAACAGAGAGGATCATTGGAGTCTCCCCCCCCAATCGACGTGATCTACCAGGATCGTTGTCTGAAGATGGCGGCAAAATCATTGAGGACCCCTTCCACCTGCACACAGCATCTTTCAGCTGCTCCCATCAAGGAAGAGATACAGGAGCATCAGATCTAGCACCACCAGGCTGAGGAACAGCTTCTTCCCAAGGGCAGAGATAATACTGAACAACCAAAGGAACTGTTCATACTAACCATCAGAGACTCTCATTTGTACAAAAGAATATTTATTTATATAGATAAAATACTTGTTCTGCATATGTATTATTTGCCTGTGTATTATGAATGCCTGGTTGTGAGGACTGAAGAACATGGTTTCGTTGGGTTATACTTATGCAATCAGATGACAATAAACTTGACAAAATTAAATTACCTACAAAATAAGGCTGCCTTATCCATAGAAAGTCAAATATCTGATTGCTCTAATATCAATGAGTTTTTAATTATATTAGTTAAAAACAGAAATTGCTTCAAAATAGGTCTGGTAGTTATTTCTCCAGCAATTACATCCAATAGCCTGAAGAAAACTGAGGTCCTCCATCAGCCAGCTCCCCACCATGAATATCAGCCCCCCCCCCCCCACCACATTTCCATCGGGCACACAAAACTCAAAACGGTCAACCAGTTTACCTATTTCGGCTGCAAGGATCAACAACGAGATAGACAACAGACTCGCCAAGGCAAATAGCGCCTTTGGAAGACTACACAAAAGAGTCTGGAAAAACAACCAACTGAAAAACCTCACAAAGATTAGCGTATACAGAGCTGTTGTCATACCCACACTCCTGTTCAGCTCCGAATCATGGGTCCTCTACCGGCATCACCTACGGCTCCTAGAACGCTTCCACCAGCGTTGTCTCCGCTCCATCCTCAACATTCATTGCAGCGACTTCATCCCTAACATCAAAGTGCTCGAGATGGCAGAGGCCGACAGCATCGAATCCACGCCGCTGAAGATCCAACTGCGCTGGGCAGGTCACGTCTCCAGAATGGAGGTCCATCGCCTTCCCAAGATCGTGTTATATGGCGAGCTCGCCACTGGCCACCGTGACAGAGGTGCACCAAAGAAGAGGTACAAGGACTGCCTAAAGAAATCTCTTGGTGCCTGCCACATTGACCACCACCAGTGGGCTGATATCGTCTCAAACCGTGCATCTTGGCGCCTCACAGTTCGGAAGGCAGCAACCTCCTTTGAAGAAGACCGCAGAGCCCACCTCACTGACAAAAGACAAAGGAGGAAAAACCCAACACCCAACCCCAACCAACCAATTTTCCCCTGCAACCGCTGCAACCGTGTCTGCCTGTCCCGCATCGGACTTGTCAGCCACAAACGAGCCTGCAGCTGACGTGGACATTACCCCTCCATAAATCTTCGTCCGCGAAGCCAAGCCAAAGAGAAGACATCCAATAGAAAAACATTCTTGAACAGCAATCTAGTTTAAAAGCTGTGGAACTATATTTTATAGCAATCCCTTTGACACTATTCAAGGTTTTGACTTTATGTTTAAAACCAGAGAATAAACACCATTAACTAGTTCTACTTTAACAGTAAGTACCAGCAAGTAATAATGGGTTTCGAAAGTAGGAAAACTGACACATTCCAAGTTCAAGTATTTAAAACGTTGCTTATGGCAAATGCACCCAAATATATTTACTTAAAGAAAACTGAAGCTTTTATTCTCGATGAAAGATGTCAACAGCCCCAATCATATCCCAAATTATCTGTAGCAACCAACTGTGAATAGTGACAAACCAGTCTGGCAAGTCACAGGCTCCTTTTCCCACTGTATGCTGCCAGATAAACTGGGAACAAAAGCATCCTGCTGCACCTCCTGCTGATCTCCATTAACCCATACTGCTGCTTATCATCTCCTCTGGGGCGCCAATACCTACCACAGCCTCCACCCGCACCGTGCTTCTTAATGAATGTGTCAGTGCTGATGTAAACAGGCTGCATCTAGGCACTAGAACTGGTTACCAAGAAAATCAAAAAAAGGTCAGTGCTTGGGGAATCTGCGTTCACAGATGTGTGCAGATTTTCACCAACCAGTCTTAAAGTGGATTACACCTGAAAACCACTCAGCATCATCAGTTATTGATTTTTTAATGTTAAATTCTCTTCTCTATCAAAAAAAATTCTTGACAATCTTCAGATATTTTAAACCATTATAATTTTTTGAGTAGGCCAAGAAACCTTTATAAAATGCTGAGTACTATCTGGCAAGGCTTGGTCTCTGCCCATGCGCAGTTTCAGACATATTGTAGGCAAAATGCCAAGTTTTAGTGAAGAAAGGAAAAAATGGGGAAACAGAACAAGAAATTTCTTGAAATTCTTGCACATCTGAATGTCAGGGCAAGATATTTTGCTCCTGTGCAAAGTATAATGTTCCATTAAATGGAAAGACCATTATGTTTGGAAAAGAAACACCTTAACATCTGTGCAGAGGAAATTAATTCAGGTCAGCTATTGTTGCTCCAACAGAATAATTCAGTGAATAAATCAGGACAATCCAGTAAAAAAGAGGAAGAAATAAACTTATTTCCCCAAAATCTTTTGTGAAAATTGTGGTTTTTAGACTGCAGGCATGTAACGGCACAATCAGGAATTTTGAGTCAATTCCTGCACCACGATTTATCTGCAGGACCCCTACAACTTTTTCGAGGAAGCCTGCAGTGTTAATCGTTCTGGAAAAAGTCGTCGACAGTCATCCACTCGACTGCACGTCCAACCCCCAGGAGGGACTGCTGCACTCAGGTACTTGCAGTCTAAAAAGGCGCCCAGTGTGAATGACCACACTGGCAGTAATTTGAGTTAATTTTTTTTATATAAGCAATGTTCCCAACATTGCAGACTAAAAACCATAACTTAAATTGTAACAAAGCTTAGAGACAAGAAAAAAAGAGAATAGTCAAATTTCAAAACATTGAATGTCTCCTTTGCAGCTATTTGAAAAATCTTCACGAGACTCTATCTCACCTTTTCTTACTCTCATTTGATGATGTGTCCATTAATCTCAAAGCCAAAAGATTGGGCCCACCATTACCCATGATGTCTGTCCTGCGAAGGTACTCCCAGAATGCTGCTGAACCAGCATCAATGAAGAAGACAGAGGGTTTTTCAAGTCAGGATCATTTGTGGCAAGCCTACAAATGTTGTTCCCAGACACCTGATGCCCTGAGCAAGCAAATAGCCTTACACTGCATTTTCACCATGCTGGCCCTTCATTTAGATATGTCGGGCCTGCTGCCAGCATGCCCATCCAAATGCAACATTAAGCCAAAGTTGAGTCCTTGGTTTGATAACAATGGCAGTGCAAGACATGTGTCAAGCCACAATGTTCTAGGCTGTGGTGCGAACATTTGTGCAGCTGATGGTAGCTAACAGAACCTCATTTATTCCCAATTCCAAGCTGATATAGCACATTTGTAACAACACACAATATGGCAGACAATGTCCTCCGTGCAAGGACAGGAGATTTTGTTTCTGAACACTCTGTTGAGTGCTCACTTTCACCAGTGATGTCTGGTTAGATGCTGAGGATGAGGTCAAGCCTATTTAACCCTCCTGTTAGCTCATTCACAACCCGTAGAGACCATCTGGCAGGACTCAACCAGCTCAGTGATGATGTAAACACACCACTTTTCAGAGTCCCCTGCCCATATTACATTTTGAGAGGTTTTTGGAACCATAGAACATTAATGTACCAAAAGAAGAGGCTCCTTCAGCCCTTCTAGTCTGTGCTGAACCATTTTTTATGCTAAGTCCCAATGACCTGCATCCACTCCATAAACTTTCATACCTCTACCATCCATGTATCTGTCCAAATTCTTCTTAAATGTTAAAATTGAGCCTGCATTCACCACTTCAGCTGGGAGCTCATTCCAAAGTCCCATCACTCTCTGTGTGAAGTTGTTCCCCCTAAACTTTTCCACTTTCACCCTTAACTCATGTCCTCTGGTTTGTATCTTATCTATCCTCAGTGGAAAAAGCCTACCTACATTTATTCTGTCCACACCCATCATAATTTTCAATACCTCGATCAAATATCCCCTCATTCTTCTATACTTCAGAGAATAAAAGTTCTAAACTAACTTTTCCCTATAGCTCAGTTCCCAGTTCCTGAAGTCCAGGCAACATCTGAGTAAATCTTCTCTGCACTCTTTCTATCTTAATGATATCTGTTCTGTAGTTAGGTGACCAAAACTGCACACAATATGGCCTCACCAATGCCTTATACAACTTTACCATAACGTCTCAATTCCTATACTCAATACTTTGATTTACGAAGGCCAATGTGCCAAAAGTTCTTTTCAATCCTCTGCCACTTTCAGTGAATTACGTATCTGTATTCCCAGATCCCTCTGTTCTACCGTACTCCTCGGTGTCCTACCATTTACCATGAATGTCTTTGTTCATCCAAAATGCAACACCTCACACTTGTCTGCATTAAATTCCATATGCCATTTTTCAGACCATTTTTCCAACTGTTCCAAATCCCTCTGCAAGCTTTGAAAACCTTCTTCGCTGTCCATAAAACCTTCGATCTTAGTGTCATCTGCAAACTTGCTGATCCAATTGACAACATTATTATTATTAGAGGCCATGGGAAAGACGCACCAGCAATTTATAGCGAGTGTGGAAATATTGTAGCGAGTATGAGAATATAATAGCAGCAAGGAAAGAATGGTCACAATTTATAACAGGCACGGGAAATTTTTATCTTGAGAATATCTCTTTACACTGAATGCAATGGTGTTCCTATAAACAGTACATCCAGCCAGGCACTGCATCCTATCAATAGAAGTTAACAAATTGGATTGTAACACGAGTTTAACCTGCCAATTTGGCAGATTATCTACCCACGTACAGGCAGATTGATGCGTAGAATTTTTTAAAACTGCTTGGGTCGGCAAACAACCTCGGAGGTAAATGTCTACCCGGGTACACATGCCATGTAGCTGCTGCTTGTCTATTTGTAAGCGATCAATGGCTGCCAGAGTAGAAAATGATGTGAACGCTTGCATGCAATAACCATCTGTTCCAGCAGTGTGGGTGATTATGGTTAAGAAGGATGGCCATTGCTCCTGCCCCAACTCCGCTCTCCACTGGGCCACTCCACTCCCGAGAGCCCACTCCCTTCCCCGCAAGCCTGACAGCATTTGCCCGCTGCCTTGACTCCACTTTCCTAACCTGGCCTCAACTACGCCCCCTCGCCCCATTCCCCCACCACTTACCCTTTGGAGGCCAACAAAGGAAACAGGATTTCCTGCGGAGCCTCCGGTGACGCAGTGAGCGCCACCGATGGGGCAGGTATGCCCTTAAATTGCCTGATCGCCTTTCAACCGGGCAATTTAGGGTCCAGTATGTAAAGCGCTGCAGGGGCCCACTACACGGGTAGGATACACAGGTCCCGAGCAGCATCAGTTTATAAACGCCTAATTTTAATTGCCCAAACCGGTCCCTGATATTAACATATCAAGTGCCTCTGATTGGAGACAATATAAGAATTAAAAATCCCTACTCAACTACTCTGAAGCTCATCTTGATCATTTAATTGATTCCTCTCCAAAGCTTGTTAATGTGTTGTAGCAGGATATCATCTATATAAATGGGCGATTGACACCTCTGGTGGAAATTGATTGGGTGTTAATTGCGAGAGATTAACTGTGGCAGATAGTGATGTGCTTTTGTCTCCATGTCCTATTTAAATGCAAATTGAATTTGCCAGTCAGAATTTAGAATACTACACCCGCGCGGTATATGAAATATTTTTACACAATTTATGATTTTCTGCACATTATATGCGTGTATGTTATACAAGTGAAAATATGGTACCATGCACAAAGCCATGTTGACTAAACCTAAACAGTCCCTGGCTACTCAAATACTTGTATATCTGATCTCTTACAACACTTCTGATAATTTACCTACTATTGGCGTCAGGCTAACCAGTCTATAATTTCCATGGAGCCTTTTTTTTTAAATAAAAAAATGGAACAACATGGGCTACTCTCCAATCCTCTTGCACCACACTTGTGGCTAAGGACATTATAAATTTTTCTGCGAGATCCCCTGCAATTTCTACATTAGCCTCCCTCAAGGTCAGAGGGAATATCTGGTCTCGCCCTGGAGATTTATCCACCCTTATTTCATTGTATCTTCCAAATATTGTACAACATGGATGAATACTGATTTATTAGCTGTGCGAGAATGGTAGCTGGTGACAAACAAGTTTCACTACATGAGTTTATCCAATGAGACAAGACAGAGGTTTGTCATATCAGACACAGAAAAGATAGGCACCCATAGCCATTTTACCAGAGTAGGAGAATGCAAAACTAGAGGGCATAGATGCATGGGGAAGATTTAACCCTTTGGAGTCTTGCCATTTTTAACCTTTCACAACATATACTCTGGATCAGGTCCATGGGTAAACTACAGTATGAACACCAGTACAAGCCAGCCGGTGGTTGGGTATGAAACCAGTCCCAGGAAACAGGGACACAGAGTAAATGCACTTGTTGATAGTCCCTAAAAGCAGGGACACGGAGTCCAAAGGGTTAAAAGGCGCCCCTTCTTCACACAGAGGATGGCGAGGATATGTAATGTACTGCCAGATGAAGTGGTAGAAACCAGGACAACAGTAAGATTCAAAAGATATTTAGATAAGAACATGGATAGAAACGGTTTGGACGGGTAGTGGCAGAATGCAGGCAAATGGGAAGCAGGATAAGTTTGGCTGAAAGGCCTGTTGCCATGCTGTACAACCATGATTATATTGGGGCAATCTAGAAAATTGTCTATAAGGTAGGATTCTGTGAGTATCACTGTAATAGAGTATTCTCAAGAAGCATATTATAATACAGAAGCAATCTTCCTGGTTGATGGGTAACAATCAACCAAGTTAATGGGGTTAAATTAGCGCTCTATGTCCAGATACAAGGGACTTTCAGGAGGCCAATTGGCCCACTTGTTCAGCCACATATTTTGGAAAAATACAGCTGTGGGAAGGTCACGTGAATGTGCAGGTGGCGCCTGCAAGGCAAGTTTGGTAACCCTCCTCTGAGAGGAATAATTCCCGCAGCAGTGGCCTCCCTAGCCATCCGAATGCAGCCGCCTAAAAGCAGCTGCATTCGGATGACAGTCAGCGGGCCAGTGCCTGACAGCACCCCTCCCAACCCCCGCGCTGTCGGGTGGCCGGTGCGGGCTGTAAGCGCTGGGACATCCCCACACTGATCCTGCTGCCCCGCTCTCTCCACACTCACGAAATCAGTGCTCATTCTGTTGGGAAGCCGCCGCAGGCTGTCCCCACACCGTCGTGACTGATTTCGGGAGTGGGAAGAAGGGGGCTGGCTGAATCAATGCACCACCTTGTTCCCCGCCGGCCACTCCAGCCCGGGACGTCCCCGCTCCAGCCCAGGACGTCCCCGCACTGGCTGTCCCAGCTGACAGTCAGCCATCCTTAATTGACAGCCCAAGGGACAGGAGCCGGAATGCGCTCAGATGCGCATCCCGGCGCAGCTGTCCTTTCAGGTGGCCAGTGCTGCGCTTTCAACGCTGCCACCTGAACTGCAATTTAAAGGGATGCTTCTGCTTCTTCAGCTGCATTCTTAGCGGAGAATGCACCTGCAAAAGTCTACACTGACACGACCAGTAGTGGACCTATGCATTGGCATCAATTCAAGGTAGTTTCTGCAATTGCCTTTTGATTAACTGTATCACTAATGACTAACTGTCACTGCTGTCAAAGATTTGACATTGATCAATCAGCATGATTGATATTTATAAACAAATCAATGCTGTTCTTTCTTTCTCTTTCCACACAATTAAAAATAACCCAATTTCCATAAGCAAGTAGATTCAGAAACACTTGCAGAAGGTGGTCATGTATAAAGAGAAAAAAGATTTTAACCTTTTCGATTCTTGACCAGACACACATATTTCTTGCTAAAAGATGCACATAAAGTCAGTTGAGTTAATACGATCAAGAGGGCATTAATTTTGTAATATTGTGAGAAAAAAACTAAATTCTCTCCTTACTAATGAGCATTATATACATAATCATATAAAGTCAACATTGCAATTTTTTTTAATTGCTTATTTTATCAGTTGCACCGGCAGCTAAAGATTCTGGGCAATGTCTGTTTGTGGAAACAATTCAAAATGAAAAATTAAGAGACAAATCCATTGTCTGACTGGTAATATTTTAGGAGACTGGGCGCTATTTGCCTTGGCGAGTCTGTTGTCTATCTCTTTGTCGATCCTTGCATCCGATGAAATGGTGCAGCCGAGATAGGTAAACTGGTTGACCGTTTTGAGTTTTGTGTGCCCGATGGAGATGTGGGGGGGCTGGTGGTCATGGTGGGGAGCTGGCTGATGGAGGACCTCAGTTTTCTTCAGGCTGACTTCCAGGCCAAACATTTTGGCAGTTTCCGCAAAACAGGACGTCAAGCGCTGAAGAGCTGGCTCTGAATGGGCAACTAAAGCGGCATCGTCTGCAAAGAGTAGTTCACGGACAAGTTGCTCTTGTGTCTTGGTGTGAGCTTGCAGGCGCCTCAGATTGAAGAGACTGCCATCCGTGCGGTACCGGATGTAAACACCATTTTCATTGTTGAGGTCTTTATTGGCTTGTTTCAGCATCAATGCTGAAGAAGATAGTAAAGAGGGTTGGTGCGAGGACGCAGCCTTGCTTCATGCCGTTGTCAATGGAGAAGGGTTCGGAGAGCTCATTGTTGTATCTGACCCGACCTTGTTGGTTTTCGTGCAGTTGGATAACCATGTTGAAGAACTTTGGGGGGCATCCGAGGCACTCTAGTATTTGCCAAAGCCTTTTCCTGCTCACGGTGTCAAAGGCTTTGGTGAGGTCAACAAAGGTGATGTAGAGTCCTTTGTTTTGTTCTCTGCACTTTTCTTGGAGCTGCCTGACCATGTCAGTAGTTCCTCTGTTTGCGCGAAAGCCACACTGTGATTCTGGGAGGACATTTTGGAAGACTACACAAAAGAGTCTGGAAAAACAACCACCTGAAGAAACACACAAAGATCAGCGTGTACAGAGCCGTTGTCATACCCACGCTCCTGTTCGGCTCCGAATCATGGGTCCTCTACCGGCATCACCTATGGCTCCTAAAACGCTTCCATCAGCCCTGTCTCCGCTCCATCCTCAACATTCATTGGAATGACTTCATAACCAACATCGAACTACTCGAGCTGGCAGAGTCCGCAAGCATCAAATCCATGCTGCTGAAGACCCAACTGCGCTGGGTGGGTCACGTCTCCAGAATGGAGGACCATCGCCTTCCCAAGATCGTGTTCTATGGCGAGCTCTCCACTGGCCACCAACACAGAGGTGCACCAAAGAAGAGGTACAAGGACTGCTTAAAGAAATCTCTTGGTGCCTGCCACATTGACCACCGCCAGTGGCCTGATATCGCCTCCAACCGTGCATCTTGGCGCCTCACAGTTCAGCGGGCAGCAACCTCCTTTGAAGAAGACCGCAGAGACCACCTCACTGACAAAAGACAAAGGAGGAAAAACCCAACACCCAACCCCAACCCATCAATTTTCCCTTGCAACTGCTGCAACCGTGTCTGCCTGTCCCACATCAGACTTGTCAGTCACCAACGAGCCTGCAGCAGACGTGGACATACCCCTCCATAAATCTTCATCTGCAAAGCCAAGCCAAAGAAAAGAAAGAAAGGAGACTGGGCCAAGGAAAACAACTGCACTGAGTTGGAAGCTATTTTTATTTGACTTTGAAATAAACTGTCACCTATATTTTTAAAATTCCATTCTGTTATTTCAACTACTGTTAATGTAATGTCATTTTATGAACAGATGTATAAATATTCCATTGTAATTAGCACAGTAAATGATCATTAAAATTGCAAAGAAGTTGCAATTTATTTGCCATATTATGGAACAGGAACATTTTAGTTTTACTATTGATTGGTGTAAAATTCAGGATAGAGTTAAATGAAGGCAAAAGACAGTCATTAAGATAAGTGGTTGTCAAACAGAGTGAACAAAAAAAAAACATTTCAAAAACAAGCTATAAATCAGAACAATGGCTAGGTTGTTCACAGATAAACAAAACGATAATTTTGAAATTGAAACAATGTAACAAGATGAAGACAGATTATCTTCATGAAAAATATTTGATCTAAACATGTACGATTTTCTAAAATGGCCTGATTGATGCAATTCAAAATTATACATCGCCATGAAAATACAAGAATCATGACTCAAATTTTCAGCACATTTTAATTTAAATACTAACCTCAATCTTATCGGTTTTAGCATCTCCCCAGTACATTTTCCTTTCTTGATAATCCAGGGCTAAACCATTTGGCCAACCTAATGAGGTGTTAACAAGAATAACCCTATCCAATCCATCCAAAGCAGCACGTTCGATCTTTGGATTCTCACCCCAGTCTGTCCAATACATGTACCTAGTTGGGGAACAAAAATATTACAAATTGAACATCATTCACTTGCACTTATAAAACAATATACACCAACACAACTTTTAGATTTTGAGAGGGAAACAAAATTCTATTAAAAGGTACATGCAGAGAATAAATTAATTGCTGTGCTCGTTTATTACTTCACACAAGGACTAGAGCTCTAAAGCTCAAAAGTATGAAATCACTCCCTTTTCAGCCTACGATGTCCTACTGGGGTTTACTGCCTTTCCCATAAAACAACATGAGCATATGGGATAAAATTGTTTTGTAATATTAGAACGTTCTCATCTCCAGCAGGCATTTTTATTCCTCAAGAATGAAAAATTAAGAACCCTTCACTATTTTCTCCAGTTAAGATCATTCCTGAGGGAAAAATGGGGCCCCACAATGACCCCACCTGAAGGAAACAAGGTGGAAGGGTTACTTCAATTGGGAGGCGCTCCCAAATTTACATCCAGAATATATTTTGTGCTTCAAAAAGAGGGCCCCAAACCAGGCCTACAAAGATTGATAGAGAGGTGGGAGTCAGACTTGGGAATAACGATTGATGAAGAGTGTTGGTCAGATTTATGGAAGTGTAACATCGGTGATCAACACAAGACTAAGAGTGGTACAATACAATTTCTTACTGCAATTATACATCACCACAAAAATTACAAAAGGAAAACCAAGGATATTGGAAATGTGCTTGAGGTGTGGGTTAGAAGTTGGTACTTTTATACACTCCACATTGATCTGTGCGAAGTGAGACCCTTTTGGCTTGAATTATCTAACATATTAACTACGATTATGGGAGTAGACTTCCCGCTGCACCTGGAGTTGTATTTATTGGGAAACTTGGAGGGCATGGGGAGAAGATTAACAAATTTCCAAATTAAGTTTGTAGATATTGCCCTGTCAGTAGCAAAAAAATGTATTGCGATCACTTGGAAGTCCTACTCCCCCTGCTCATCACTTGATGGTCCACAGAAATGCATAACTATGTGCCCATGAGAAGATAACATAATTTAAGAAATAAATACAACATTTTTGCCAAAATATGGCAACCTTATCTAGAGTACTTCAGTTCCCAGTTATAATGACAGCTCACAGGTCGAAAAATCTGTTAAAACAGCAGTGAAGCACCTCAAAGAGTGGAAGTAGATTAGAAATACTGGCAGCACACTGAATTTTTCTTTTCGTTCCTTTACTATTTTTTTGTCTTTTTAGTTGTTTTGTTTTTCTTTTGATGTTTGGGGATAGGGAAGGGAATTACAAGTAAATTGACATTTAATCTGAAACTCAGAAGTAATTTATACTAAGAATGTGCAAACATCTTTAAAATATTTTTCAAAAGTGATACTGTGCTTTGAAAAATGAAAAATAACATTTTCCAAAAAAAACAAAAAAAAAAGAAAATAATTTAATGCACTGAATCAATTCCAACAAATCAAATTTGACAAAATAAAGTTCCATAATACATGCAAGAAATTTTCCATGAACTCTTACCCAGACATTGGATCAAGTACAATTGCTCTTGGTTCATCAAGATCCTCTGAAATCAGAATTTTGCGCATTGTACCATTCAACCTGGTTACTTCAATACGGTCAGTGCCAGTATCGGTCCAGTAAAGGTTTCTTGCTACCCAATCAACTGCAATGCCATCAGGATGGTTGATTTGGGAGGTCACCACAAACTGACTTCCAGAGCCATCTAGGTAAGACCTCCTGATAGCACGTACTTCATCATCTGTCCAGTATATATATTCTTCTACTGGATCGTAGTCTATTGCGATTGCATGACGGATGTCATCCAGCTGTAAGATGACATCTGTAAAATCAGGAGTGTCCAATGATATCCGCCTCAAGTCTGTTCGTCGAGCCAATAGCAATAACTCAGATGCACCTTGAAAATAAATGAATTCTCTTTAAAAAAAAAGAAAAAGCTTTTGACAACATTTTTCTATATGTGACCCCTTGATTGTCTTTATAATATTTGCTCTACAGGCCAGCTTGAATAGAAACTTCATGGTATTTAGCAGGGAAAAAGCAAAACCACACTATTCAATTACCAGAGGTATACTTAAAAACTCTCCCTTCTCAAGCTGCTAATTTCATTTGCTGATAAGAAAAATCTTTTTTGGTATAAAGAGCTTAAAAAATTCTGTCAGTGAGGCGATTTGGTTTGTGCAGCTGTGTGTGATGAACAGGGTAGCACTATTCAGACTCAAATTTTACTCTGTTTACAACACTTTTACTGCTATGATTGATGACAAAAGCAGCAAGTGATGGGCTAAAAACCCATTAAATGCAGACAAGCCTTGACTCTGTGGAGCATCAATGTGACACAAAATAATTTACAACTACCTAATCAATGTCACCTAATAGCAGTAGAAGCATGAGAAATTCTTTTTTTCCTTGTTTTAGTGCAGAACTGAGTTAGCATATTTCAGTTCTGCTCTGAAACATGACTTCATTCTAGCGGTAGGTCACCAGTGTTTTGAAAAGGGAATTGCAAGCTGAACGTAACAATTCTGCAAAAACCTATGAGTAAGACAGGCACAGATGCAATAATATGCTCAGTTTGTAGATCACAGTAGAATACTTTGTGAAGCAATTTTTATTCCACAGAAAATATTGGCAGTATTGCTATTAAAAAAAAAAAAATCGCATTGCAAATTTCTTGGGCTTGATGAAGAATATACTTCTGATAATGTTATCTCTGAAATGAGTCTTTAATTTTCATGCTGATTAATGGATTCTCCATTACAGACACAATTTGGCATCATTACCACAATAATCCTTGTTCCTGGGAAAACGCCAAATGGTGCTGTCATTATAGCAAGCTGTGCGATTGGATATGGGCTTTATCGAGGGATAATTCAATGGCAGCACTTAGCAGAGTTCTACTAACCTACAAAAGGACTGCAAGTGACAGGGTAATGTTAACAACATACACTGCAGTGAATCATTTAAACTGAAAACAAGTGCTTTCTTTTTCCCTCCCTGAATTTCCATGGTTATTTCTAGAAGAAATAAAAATGCTCAGTAACAGGTACATGAACTTCATAGTAAAACAGAATGCTGGAGAAACTCAGCAGGTCAAACAGTGTACTTTATATGGCATAGGTAAAGACATATAACCAACATTGCGGGCTTGAGCCCCTCAAAGTAGGAACAAAATTTTCCCCCACATTTTGTTCAGGCACCTGCCTACATTTTGCTTACACCTTGAAGGGCTCAAGCCTGAAATGTCGGTTATGTATCTTTGCTGTATGAAGTACACTGTTCGACCTGCTTTGTTTCTCCAGCATTGTGTCTTCACTTCAGTCACGGGCCTGCAGACTTTCATATTTTACCTCGTGTACATAAGAGCAGGGTCAGCATTCAACGTTGAAAGGTTCGGCTGGTGACAACAGTGTCCTAAAGCAACTTCTATACCATCTCATGCTCAACAGCAATCTATTTCCTCATTTATTTTAATTTTTTTATTAAATGTCTTCAAGTGCAGAATATGTAAAAGTTAGTTCTTATTGGATTTTATTTTATTGTTGAAATAAATGTGCAAAAGTAATGCTATTTGTGCTCATATATCAGTAACACATGAAACATTCGTAAAGCAGGTCTCTTTTTTGGAAAAAAACTACTTTTGCATACCCACAAAACTTCCACTGCTGCATGGTTCTATTTATTTGCCTTCGGTTAATTTTCAGTCCTTCACAGATGGAATGTAAATAGCATGCTCTCACATATCATTAGTTCATGTCAGTCTCTATTAGTGATATCTCAACCAGGCAGCCAAGGCATGCACAACGCATGACCAAACATGCATTCTCATTTAATACAAGAACGTAGGGGGAAAAAAAGAAACAGTTCAGGTGCAGATGAACGAAGAATTGTTCTTGCGCATGTCACAGGGTCAATAAACAAAGGGAACCTTTCTCCTTGCACTGGTCAGAATACCAGAGAAGGAGAATGCTCTGGTTGTAAATCCTGACCGCTGAAAGCTGCAAATTCCCATTTTTTGCTATGATATGCCCAGGGTCAGTTTACCTCATCTTCCACTGCAAAGATCATAAGAGAGGTCAACACCACAGAAACAGGCCCTTCAGCCCATCACACCCAATACATTTTCCCATTTGCCTAGAATTTGGGCCATATCCTTCAGTGTTTTACCTGTTTAAGCACTACCCTGAATGTCTCCAAATTGTATCTGATTTCAGTACCTCCTTTGGCTGTGTTCTAGATATCAACCGCAAAGTGTAAAAAAAATACTTACCCTTGTAGTCTGCTGCAAAACATGACCAGCCTCTTCAATTTCTTCATACAACTCAAGTCCTCTATTTCAGCCAAGAATCTCTTCAACACTCTCTCCAGTGCAATCATATCATTCTTATAGTGACATGGCCAGAACTGCACACAATACCCACTAGTGCTTTATAAAGTTCAACCAATGTCTCAACTCCTCCATTCTATGCCATGGAAGATTCACCATACTACTTGGACTTTGGTGGTGGTGGGGGAGGGAGGGGTGGGGGCTTGAATTGTGTTGAAATGTTGGATAGTTAAAGCAAATGAGCTTCATTGGTGAATTTATAGAGGTATATTACAAGGGGTATTGATAAAGTGAATGCACATCTTTTTCCTTGGATACCAAACTTGATCAGTATGGACAAGATCAAACTGCCCCTCTTCCCCCCACAAAAAAATACCTCACATTCCACCTTAAGCAATCCCTATGCCATAAGTGCTCTGTGATTAGTAAGGTATTACTTAAGGTGGTATGTGAGTGGAAAGAAAAAGTTTGAAAACCACTGTTTTGATTGTACCCTAATTGACTCGTTATGTGCATGCTTTCATAACTCCAAAGGAAATGGGCCAATGACAATTTTCCCCAATCAAAATATTTCAGTAACAATTGGGTCTAGATCAGTGGTTCTCAACCTTCCCTTTCCACCCACATATCACCTTAAGCAATCGCTTACCAATCACAGAGCATCTATGGCATAAAGTGCTGAAGGTGGAACACGAGTTTAGGGGGATAGTTTGAAAACCACTGAACTAGATGGACTGAAGAGTCTGTTCCATGCTGACTATAACCTATGAAGGCAAAGATACCACTTGCTTTCTTCACCACTCCATGTATCGGTGTTGCCCCCATTCAGGGAACTATGGACTTGAACCACTAGGTCTCTCTGTTCACTAACATTCCTTAGTGTCTTAACATTCACTGTGGATGTCGTACTCCTATGTGACTTCCCAAAATGGATCACCATACACTGGTCAGGATTAAACTCCATCTGATCTTTATATCTTTACTTGCTATGGACGCTGTGAGACCTGATGAGTTCCTCCGGCATTTCTGTGTTTTTACTACAATCACAATGTCTGCAGACTTTTGAGTTTCACTTTGTTTAGCTATAGCCTTAAACAACCTTCCTCATTAT
The DNA here is from genome assembly GCF_036971445.1 of Narcine bancroftii. NCBI lineage: Eukaryota > Metazoa > Chordata > Chondrichthyes > Torpediniformes > Narcinidae > Narcine > Narcine bancroftii. Next base: position 82,510,286 of record NC_091479.1, on the reverse strand, counting down.
CCACAACACTAATTTTTAGTCATTTCTCAAAAGGTCCCAATCATTCCTTCTACATTCATATCAAGGTATAAACCATATACAGCGAAGGATCCCCGTGGTACACCACTGGTCTCGGACTAGATAGACATCCTTCCACGCTGCCTCCCATCACCATCAATTTTGGCTATTATGAGCCAGCTCATCTTCAATTCTCTACGCCTTAATCTTCTGGATTTATCTACCATGCAGGACCATGTCAAGTGCCTTAAAGCATATACAGACATCCATCATCCTTTATTTATCAAGTTTCTTTGTTGCAACATGAACATAGAACAGTGTGGAGCAGCAACAGGTTCTTCACTACCCGTCGTGCCAGTGCTGAACATTATGTCCAAATCAAACTAAAACTCTGCTGCTTGCAACTCACAGGTATTCCTCCATCCCTTTCATGTTCATTCAACTGTCAAGAAGCTTCTTAAATAAATGCTACTTGTGTATCTGCTTCCACCACTACTCCTGGCTGCCCATTCCAGTCACCTGCAACTCCATGGAAAATAAGTTCCCTGCACATCTCCTTTAAACTTGTTCCCTTTCTCATTATTCACATTGTGTTGTATTTGCCCGGGGGGAAAAATACCAAAAGCCCACCCGATCAATACTTCTCACGATTTTATACACTTCTATCAGCTCACCCCTCAGCCTCCAACATTCCAGAGAAAACAACTTGTGTTTGTCTCATATCCTCCAAATTAGGCAATATCCTGGTAAGCCTTTCTATATCCTTTGCAATGCAGCCACATCCTTTCAGCAATGGGCAACGAGAATTCCATACAGTTCTCCAAGTGCGAGTTAACTAGTTTCATATAGCAGCAACGACTTCCTTTTTTTTAATACTCCGAGACTCCACCCAATGAAGCCGAGCATACCACATGCCTTCTTTAACACCCTATCTACTTGTGTGGCCACTTTCAATGAGCTATGGGCCTGGACCCCCAGATCAATACTTTTAAGAGCTTTGTTTATTAACTGAATAGATTCCCCTGACATTTGACCTCCCAAAATGCAACACCTCACACCTATCCAGATTAAAGCCCAATTGCTAATTTTCTGCAACTGATCTAAATCCTGTTGTGTCCTTTGATAACCCTCTATACTTTGCAGATGATACAAAGATTGGGGTTGTTTGTGTAAACATACTAACCCACCTATCCAAGTTTTCATTCAAGTCATTTATATCACAAATAACAGTGGTCCAGCACATTCCTGTGGAGCAACGCCAGTCTCAGGCCTTTCGCCAGAATATCAGCCTTCACCACAACCCTCTTCTCTGTCAACCAGCCAATTTCATATCCAAACTATGGATCCCATACATCTGCATCTTCTGAATCAGTCTACCCTGAGGCATCTTGTCAAATTCCTCACTAAAGCCCCTACACTCACCTTCCCAAAAAACTCAAACTGGTAAGACACGAAATCCCATCACAAAGCCATGCTGATGGTTCTAATCTGACCGCAACTTGCTAAGTTTGCATATATTCCTTCCTGAAATGTACAACATTAATTACTCTCCAGTGCTCTGGGACTTCCCCTGTCACTGATGAAGATGCAAAGATCTTTGTCAATCTCTTCACTTACCTCTTTCAATAACTGGGGATATGTTCCATCAGGACCAGGTTACTTGTTCATTTTAATGTTCTTCAAATAACCCAACATCACTCTCTTGATCTCGCCCACTTCTGACACCAAACATAAATTCTCGCCTTCGTCCTGCAGTGGTGCTAGCCTCTTCCTAGTCATTATCTTTTTACCATCTGTCTGATTGCAGCTACCCAAACCTGACATTTGCTTTTTCTTCTTGATCAAGTTCATGATCCCTCTTATCAATCAATGTTCTCTTTCCTTACCATCCCTCTCCTTCTTTCACACTGGAACATACTTTTACTGGACTTCAAATAGCTGGTCCTTAAACAACTGCCACACATCAGTTGTGGGCCTGGCCAATTGCAGCTGCTTCAAATCAACTCTTCCCCCCACCCCCCCACCCACCCGGCTCCTGTCAAATTATGTGATAATTTGCCCTTCTCAAAAGGGTAGTCCTTTTCTACAAAATCCAAGCTTATCCTTGCCCATAACCATCTTGAAAGGAAGAGTGATCACTAATCCCAAAATGCTCCACTACGGAAACTTCGATCAGCTGGCCACTCATATTTCCCAGTGCAAGGTATAATGGCAAAAGAATGCTTAAAAACAGAGGTTCAGTTTGGTGCAATCTCTATAAAATATGAACATTGCCTTCAGCAGCAAGGACACAGCCGTTTAAACTTCATCAAAACCACTCAATTGTCATAACTATTCAACCCAAGATCAGAACAAGCAAATATTTCATCAATGAACTCTAATTTGCTGCATTTATATTCTGGTAGAATAAATCTTGATTTAAATATTTAAGAAAACCCTTGACTGTGATCCAAAAATCCAATGTGTCCCCCATTTTTTTTTTAATACCAGTATACACACACACACCCCCCAACATACCATCCTTGCACTTTGTTCCATCTCCTAGCAGCTGGACTCCTGTTGGGCAAGCACACTGAAAAAATGGTTTGATTGGAGACATCAGACACAAGTGGGAACATCCACCATTATTGCTTCCACAGGGATTTGATGCTGATTGGACAAGCAAAATTTGCTAATGTTAGTACATTTTACATCAACTGTTCACTAAAGCAGTTTTTATTGCTGAAACATCATGAACCAATTGTACCCCAAGTTTGAAATACATTTTAAGATTGTACACAGACAAAGACTGGTTACAGTAACATAGTGGATGGGTTACAGAATATGTATCCACAGACCGGAACTAACGAAAATGATTACGAGGTCGGATCCGGCTAGGTGTGCCATCTTCAGCGTTCGAGAGACTGCAAAGTCTGAAGCAAAATACAATCAGCTGGAGGAACTCATCCGACTGAACAACATCAGTGGGAGAAAAATATGGTTGACGTTTTGGCTCAAAATCCTTGATCAAGATTCAGTCGCAATTGTTTTTGCTTCAAATCTATGGATTTCCAGTCATATAACCATTTATGGAGCGGAAACAGGCCACGTTGGCCTTTCGAGTCCACACCGGTTCACTGATTTTGTGCGCCCTCTTCATTGATTTCTTGTACTACCTGGCATAAGGCCTACAGTTCTTTGAGAGAGTTGGCTGCTTTCTCCAAAAAATTCATTCCTCAAGCTGGCACAATTTCTATTATCTGGTATCTTTTTAAAAATCCTGAAAAAGCAGATAAAATTAGACCAAATTGGGACTAATATGGTTATGGTTATAATTATTATGAAATCAACCACACCTATTAAAACTGTGCACAAGAGATCCTCCACCTCAATGAACATGTAATAGAATGCACAGTACAAACATGATGCAACTCAAATCAACACCTGACAGGTAACTAAGTTAAAGAGCAACAGGAAATCCAAAACTTCAAGTCCTAAATTTACTTCCCCACTCCCCCCATCGATATGTTGCGAAGAACCATAAATTTTGCCAAAGTGAAATCATTTCCTCATGTATTGTTGTGAATCTTTGATGTTCATAACCAAGAATGAAAGGATCTATATACATTCAGAAGACTATTTCCAGTTCGTGAAACTAATTTTTTTTTAAAAACTTGAGCAGAACACATCAACATCAATCACAAAACAAAGCCTCCCTCAAAAAAACCTGAAATGCTTATAAATTAATTGAAAAATTATTAAATGCAAATATTAATTTTGCTTCAAACATTTGAAGAATTGTTAAAAGCTTTAGGAGAGCAGGATATGTTTTTAATGTAATTTCTCTGCACATGTTCTGGACCAGGGAATATTTATCAACTATATTTATTGGGAAGCTGAGGGTTTGAGGGAGCTTTTGGCAGAGATCACAATGAAATGAAGGCATAGATTTTGGTAGCATGAGAATAGGTTCCAGAAACTAGTTTGGGGCACAGCACTTTATGCCCAGTTTCTGCAGCTAAACAGCACTGGAGCATGAGGCTACAAACAGAAAATAGGGAATCAGCCACAAAACAGTTATCAAGCTGGAGGGGAAAGGGAGATTGGTGGCCTTCACATGAGAGGAGCTGTGGAATGCAGGATCTCTAAACATTGCATTGGCTGTTTTGAATTTCTATCCATACATCGGACTGTCTGCCTCAACAAAAGTCATTGCTCCATTTGCCAAATTTAATGAGAATAAATCATATTTAGAACTCTCAAATTTCCAAATGACTTGACTGCCAAATTTTCAACACAGGTGAGCAGCCGTTCATTTCTAAAATCAACATTTTTTTTTAAAAAAAACTTAAATGCAAGCACAAATATATTTAAATAAATTCACAGAATAAAAACAGCACGATGATTACAAATGCAATCAGAGTTTTCTCATCGCTTACTCTCACTACACAATGGTTATTGCGACACAAACTTTACAGTCAGCTATAACATAATTAACAATTCTGACAAGAACAGTGACTACATTGTAAAACCATTATTTGTGGCAGAGCGCTTTGAGACATCCATAAGATCAAGAAATGTACTTTAAGAATGAAAGCCTTTCATTCTCAAGCTAAGAGCACGCTAATCCAGAGGCAAGATAACATGGAATCCAGAGAAAGCTGGCCAACTGGATACAAAATTGACTTGGTGATAAGAGTTTGAAGGTGGAGGCCTGTGACCAGTGGTGTACTGTAGGAATCATTGCTGAGTCCCGATCTTTGACGTCATTATTAACAAGTTGATTGACAATGTACATGGCAAGATTTATAAGTTACAGAATAGTAAAATGACAACATAATCAACTGGGAAAGCGGCAAAGGAATGGAAAATGGAACTTGGATAAGTTTGAATGCTGTATTTTGGCAAAATTAAATGGGGCACAGGTAAACAAGGCGGTGAAGGCTGCACCTGGCACACGTGCCTTCATCAGGGCGTGAGTACTAGATATCTGTACAAGATTTTTGTGAGACCTCACTTGGAGTACTGTGTGCAGATCTGGTCACCAAACTGTGGGAAGGATGACATTTAGCTGGAAAGGATACAGAGAAGATACTAGAGGGCTTGAGTTACGAAGGAGAGTCTCTAAAGGCTAGATTTTTTTTTAACTGGAACACAGGAGATTGAGTGGTGGTCATATTGAGATTCATAAAATTATGAAGGGGCATAGATAATTATCACACTTTACTCCCTCCCACTCCCCTCCCCAGAGTAGTGAAGTCTAAGGAGGGAGGGAGAGAGAAAAGATTTAAAGGGGACCCAAGGGGCAGTTTTCTACAGAGGATGGGGGGTGGGGGGGGTACTCGGAACAAGCTGTGTTGAACAGCCAGGTATATGGACAGGAATAGTTTAGAGGGATATGGGCCAAGCACAGGCAAATGGGACTAGCTCAGGAAGTCAATGTGTACAGCACTGATGAGTGAGACTATGATTTGGTTCTGTGGTCTATGATTTGACAACTCTGAAAGCTCGAAGACAATTATCCACAAATATATCCAGATACTGAAGTCATTTTAATTATAGATGCAATAAAAAAATGAACAGGACCTACATGGAGAATTGTTGTACCACAAACCCTTAAATGCAATAAAGTCTAATTATTGAGTAAATGTGCAGATGGATCAAGAATAGGACTGAATTGCTTGGCATAGTTATATTGTGGGTTGAAATTACTCAATTTAAAGCTGTCAGAAATTATCAACTTGCACCATTTTATATTTCCCGATTGAGAAATGACTAGATACATACCATGGGGCTGTCTCTGTTGATTAAAGACATGAATATCCATGGGGGAGAAAATATTGCTGTGCACCTCCCGCCGATACTCTCCACTGTACTTATTGCATGCGTGAATAGAATGCGTATTCCAGTCTGTCCAATATAAAGTGTCTCCAAACAGGGTTAAAGCGAATGGATGGGGAAGGGAGCCTTCAACCACCACTTGCCTGACAAGATAAAATACAAGCATCATCATGGGTTTTTAAATGAAAATATATTAAGAAATCTACAAACCAGTGCTGGTCAAATACATCCTTTGCATAACAGCTTTCAGAAGTTCCACACTGCAATTAAGCATCTAGCAACTTCAAAAGAATAAAGATAAAAATGGTTAAAATAGATTATTCAACTACCAAGTTAAAAGCCTTTTCCACAGCTGCATGTCCTCGTATACAGATGTGCGTTTTAGATGAAAGAAAAGCTGTTTTTCAGTTTGTAGCCCAATACGGTACCTCTGAACGTCAGGGAACTTGTTCTAGTGGAATTGCTGATCAAATATTGAGTTCAGTCGAATGATGGGGTGATTTCTTTCATAAAAATACTAATAATGCAAACATACTTATGCAATGTCAAAGAGTGGTGAAGTACCAGTTACAATGCAGCAAGAATGAATTTCAATGCATATATACGTTCTACAATGTAGATTACAATATACTCAATTATCATACAAGTTATCTGCTCAGGTGGTCAGAAGATTAACCCAACATCAGACCCTAAAGCATGAGCAAACAAGTTTTTAAATGAGGAAAAAGCCAAGAATTACACACTGATAAATAAATATACACTGATACGGCCAATTCATTTCATAAAAGTTGTTTTCTATAATAGTTCATGCTCTTTTGTGTCAGCTTATGCTGCATTTTAATTCATGGTAGCAGCTCCTCAAAGTCATGACACCCCAAATTCCAGCAGCTTTTAAAAATATCTATTTTAAACAAGGTTCGATCTATCCAATTATGCAGCAAAAAAGGATGACCACTCCCTACTCTTCCAGAATACATTTAAATCGCATAAATGATCTTCCATTCTCATTCACCACACAGTGAAATCGGGTTTTGCATGATGGTGCAATTTTGTTTAAAGCACCCAACAATATACAGTACCTTTCCCCCCTATCCAAACTTCAGTTAACTGAAAAGTTCAATTATCTAGACTTTTTTTTCCCCAGCAGCGACATGATGTCACAAGTTGAATTTTTTTTTTAACCTGACACCATTCTGAATCCAATGGCAAAAAGGTCTGCAGCTAGCACTGTCGAGATCATTGACAAGGAAAGGAAGAAGCGTTTATATTTGTCTATGGAGCAGAAAGTCAAGCAGCTGGAAAAACTGGACACTGGTGTCAGCATGAAACGTCTAACGGAAGAGTCTGGACTTGGAACGACCACAATCTATGACCTGAAGAAACAGAAGGATAAACTGTTGGAAGTTCTATTCTGAAAGCGACAAACAGAAGTTAATGAAAGATTTTAAAAAAGATGGCATAAAGGTAAAAGTGAAGAACACAACTGTGTATCTTATCCTATTTGTAAGCAGATTTGTTTTTAGGTAAGAATTAAATCTTATTTCAAACCTGAAAAACCTCTGATGATGCTACTGGGATACTTAAAGTCATTGTTTGGTGATCAGAAAAATCCAGTTAACTGAAAAATATCCGGTCCCAAGCTTTTCAGATAAGGGGAAAAGTACTGTACAATTCAACTCTTAATTACAAATGTTAAACAGAGTCAGAAACAAACTATTTTACAGTGCAACAGAGGAAAAAGTTTTCCCCTCAAAATAAAGTTCCATGAAATGCATCAGAATTTTTTCTGAAAGCACAACACTGCACAAAAATTCTGAACATTAAAATTTGCAGCTTCCATTCACACTCAATTTCTGGACGTAAAAAAGGTCACCAAAATAAACTTTCCAACTGGGTGAAGTGCAGGACAGATTTCACATTAGTTATTACCCACAGAGCAAGGTCAACATCACAAGAACTACCAATATCCTTTGGAGTGGAGAATAAATTTCTTGTCTCACCAGTATTGTCTACACCCCACAAATAAATTAATAATGGAGGAGAATTAGCTTTCAAATAGATTAAGATAAATTTAAACAGTGACTTTTAATCTGGTACATGAGGAAAAAATAATTTGCAAATGTCAAATTATAGATTTTTGCAACCTGATGAAGAATTAGTTGACTGAAAGATAAACTGTGGAAAGGATATTTTCTATGATTATAATATGTACTACTGTCTACTGCTGGGGACCAACATTGGTTTCATACAGCATGTATAATCTAGTTTGTGCTGAATGCCAACAAATAAAATGACTGATGAGATTAAATCATTTGTACATGAGCCACCAAGGCCAAATTTTACTAGTTTCAATTTTTTTTGTTAAGTGGACAACAAAACTATTTCCAACTGGAAAGAGAATTAAATTCCAGGTTTTAAAAAATATACTTCAATTTGGTTTGTTCAATCCTCAAACAAGTATTTAATCTCGGAGCAGTCTCTTTTCCAGAATGTTTGGAAATTGCCATTGTCATATTGTTATCAGTAGAATTACTTTTTTTGAAAACCAAAATACCAATGTGCCCTACAATTTGGTAGATAACAAATATAAAAATAGAGTGGAAAAGCCCAATCAAAAACAGTTAGTCAATTTCCTTCCTAAAAAGTGAACAGGCAGTGTAATGATAGTGTGCTAGTGATCCTCCTGACCACTAGAGAGAGTCAGGGACTAGTTTGTTGCAGCTTCAGTTGGATTCAAGATGGATGCCTCCACAGAATCCTGAGTTAGTTCTATAGGTAATAAAGTAGTTGTTTTAAAAGAACCAGTTTCTTTATTAAAATAAACAAAACATCAGACAGTTCAATATGCAAAATTGACAGCAGTCATTTTAAAAGGAATATTGAGCCTCAATGATGATCACCAAGAGCTTAGATACTGATGGCAGACTTCTTTGCTTTAATCATTAAAAAAAATGGCAAATTTTGTTTTACTAAATTTATGATTTACAAAATGAAAAAATTGGTTGATTGAGAATGATGCTTCTGGTTTTGAGTCCATCAGTCCTGCCTACAATCATTTGGGGAACAGTGTTCAGGTGTAATTAATCCCCAAGGCCTCATCGGAGATTGCAACTCCCATCCCATCAGCTCCCATACCTGGCACTATTAAAGTCTTGGATTTGCTCTTTGAATTTTCCTTCTGTGCAGTCAGTCTCCTTTAGAGGGCCAGGTAAAATGTTCATCTTCATTATTCCAAACCTACCAGATTCCAAAGCTCCAAGTCTGTAAAATGGTCAGACTGATAATGAAGCATCTGCCCTATTTATTGCAAGAATAGCAAGAAAGGAGTTCATTTAAGGAAGAAAGTGGCGGGAGTAAGAGAGGGATGATGAGAGGGCAGAAGAGATAGATGTTGTTAATTGATGTTGATAGAATTAAAAGCAAATAAGATTAATTTTGCTTCGAAGAAAAATGGTTACATGAACCTGTTTTTGTAATTTCAAAATGGCACTGATTAAATGAACAGCATAGCACCAATGATAGTGTTACAACCTGGAAAATTGGTCAGGCTGGTAAGGTAATAGACAGACCCCACTTTGACCCTCAAGGACCTAGATTCAAGCCAGACCACTGGTACTATCTGCAAGGTTTACATCTTTTTCCTGTGAGCAGATTCTCCAGTTTACTGCTACATCCCAACAAAATGCTAGACAGTTAATTAGCAATTGTATTTTCTCCATTATGTAGATGCAACAAAGTATCAAGGGAAAGTTGATGAGCATGTGAAAAAGAAAAGTAGAGGAGAGGAAGAACAGGTATGATAGGATTGTTCTGCTTGGAGCCAGGATGGGTCTCATGGAGAAACTGTTTCATATTGAGGTTACAAGGAAGCAGAAAGACTCCAGCCAACTAGACTGTTTATTCTCCACTTGCTGGTCAACTTCCCCCTACATCCTAACCTTTCAATCCATTTACTTTATTTCTCTTGTTCTTTTCTAGCTTCCTTTTGAAAGTGTCCAAGTTTTAATTCAACATCTTCCAACAAAGATAGATTTCACATTCTAATGTGTTTTTTTTCTATATTATTTCTTCCCCATGGATTTAATGATACCCATTTTCTATTTACAATGCTAGGTTTGGTGTTTCCACTCAGGGAGAGAAACCCTCCACTTCACCTGCCTATTCTGAACTTTTCTCAATAAAATCTCCAAACTGCTTTACTTTAAAAAAAATTTTTTTTTTTTAAATTTTTCACACTATGATCCATACTAATGAAAATACACACAAACATTTCCCTCTTGAATATACACAGTGTCATTTTCTCCCCTTTTTCCCCCTCCCTTCCCCCCCTCCTTCACCCACCCTCCACCCACCCACTCAACGTTCAACCTATATGATACATTAAACCCATTAAACAATGTCATCACACAATGAAAATAAACAAGAAATTTGTGTCATCTACTTTTACATACTGGGTCAGCTCATTTCGTCTTCTTCTCCTTCTGTCATTTTAGGCGGTGGAGGTCTGCGGTAGGACTTCTCTATTGTGTTCCATGTACGGTTCCCAAATTTGTTCAAATACTGTGATGTTATTTCTTAAATTATATGTTATTTTTTCCAATGGAATACATTTATTAGTTTCTATGTACCATTGCAGTATTCTCAGGCTATCTTCTAATTTCCAGGTTGACATAATGCATTTTTTGCTACAGCTAAGGTTATCGTAATAAATCATTTTTGTGCTCCATCCAAATCGAGTCCAAGTTCTTTACTTCTTACATTACTTAGAAGAAAGATCTCTGGATTTTTTGGTATGTTGCTTTTTGTGATTTTATTCAATACCTTTTCCACTTTCTCACATGCCCAAATTCCATGAACTGTTGTTCCCGTTTTCTTCTTACAGTGAAAACATCTATCTGATACTGTTGGGTCCCATTTATTTAACTTTTGGGGCATGGTGTATAGCCTGTGTAACCAATTATATTGTATCATGCGTAACCTTGTGTTTATTGTATTTCTCATAGTTCCGGAGGATAGCTTTTCCCATGTTTCATTCTTTATCTTTTATGTTTAGATCTTGTTCCCATTTTTGTTTGGGTTTACAGCTTGTTTCCTTGTTCTCTTTCTCTTGATGTACATGTTTGTTATAAATCTTTTAATTATCATTGTGTCTGTAATCACATATTCAAAATACCTATTTCAATCGTTACCAATTTACCTAACAGATAAATTCTTCAAGGAGCTAAAGAAAATAATAAGGAAATTCTTATGGAAAGGGGGGAAACCGAGGATAGCACTAGATAAATTAAGAGAATGGTACAATGGGGGTTACAGCTACCAAACTTTAAGAATTATTATAGAGCAGCACAATTAAGATACCTATCAGATTTTTATCAAACAAGGGAAAAATCAGATTGAACCAGATTAGAGCTAGATAAAATAGGGGAGCAGGTACCTGAACATATACTATATAAGTGGGATGAAAAGCTGGTACAACAGGAATTCACCAGTACTGCACCATCTGCTCAACATTTGGAAGAAGATTCACGTAGAAAGGAATAAAACAAATTATCAACTACCAAAATTAATATTGACGCAAAATCAACTAATCCCTTTCACAATAGATAACGTTTCCTTTAGAGAATGGGAGAGAAAAGGGATCAAAAGAATAGAAAATTGTTTTTCGGGAATTAAATTATTATCTTTTGAACAAATGAAGGACAAATATGGTATAACTCACGGTACAATGTTTGCATACCACCAACTGAAAACCTACTTGAAGGACAAATTGGGAAGCAGACTGAGGTTACCAAACTGTTTTTCTTGATGGCTGAAATCTTGCCATTTTGATTTCCCCCCCCCTACTTGTTTTTTGCTTCTTTGATGTAATGTACAGAACAGTCCACTGCACCCTGAGCAGCATTTAAAAACTTTTCATATTTAGATAAATATTTGATTGCTTTGGTTACCTATTATACTTCTAATCATTTCCCTTGGACCTGTTCCTTTACCTACTGGTAGTTGCAAGTTATTTTTTCTAATCCAAGTCATCACCTTAATTTACCGATACACTCTACACAAATTCATTCATCACTGCTGTCCAATTTACAGGTTTTCTCAGGTAATCTAGTGCATTTTTGCTCAATGTAACAATATTCTCAAATAAATTTAATCCTTGAAATAAGGAACAAACTATGGCCATTTTGTTAATTGCTGCAGTTCACAAAGATTCACATTCCTGTGTTGCACAGATCTATTCTAACTGCTCACAGTTTTGATGGATACACTACAGTGACATTTGGCAAAATAATTCTGAACGAAATGGCAAAAAAAATAAACCAGTGAGGCATATTCCCTGGATAACTCACCACTCTGCTTATTAACAGATGCTCCTCTTGGAAAGTGCAGAAAATCTGCTTGTATCAACCCACATCCTCACTTATTAATAAGGGCCATTACTTCATGGAATGAACCAAAATATAATTGATAAGATGCCTGAACCAAACCACATAATTTGCTTCTTGCATTGATCACAGGAGACCATTGTGAATTTGACTCGTACGGTCTTGACATGTCATAGAAAGATTGCACTTCAGTAAGAAAAAACCTCTTTACAACTGGACACAAGATTGCATATTGATTTCTCTTAGTTATATTGATTTGAACCGACGGAAGGCTTGTTTCTTCTCTGGACAGGACGGCTTTGTAAGGTGAGCCTGGTGGGCAGCTCGCTTCTTTGCCAGCAGCTCCTGGATTTCCTGGCTGTTTTCGTTGAACCAGTCCTTGTTTTTCCTGGAGGAGAAGCCCAGTACCTCTTCAGTGGATTTCAGTATGGTAGTCTTCAACTGATCCCAGAGGGTTTCAGGGGACGGGTCCGTGAGGCGGATTGCATCGTCGAGCTTTGCTTTGAGGTTTGCCTGGAAGTTTCCTCTCGCTTCATCTGACTGCAGGTTTCCAACATTGAACCTCTTTCTGGGGGCTTTATTGTTCCTGGGCTTTGGCTTGAAGTGAAGGTTGAGCTTGCAGCGAACCAGCCGGTGGTCAGTGTGGCATTCCGCGCTGGGCATGACCCTGGTGTGGAGCACATCTCGTTTGTCACTTTCTCGCACCAGGATGTAGTCCAGGAGGTGCCAGTGTTTGGATTGGGGATGCATCCAGGTAGTCCCTCTGCTGAAAAAGGGTGTTTGTAATGACAAGCCGCTGTTCTGCGCAGAGCTCCAACAGGAGGCGCCCACTGTCGTTGCACTTGCTGACGCTGTGCTTGCCCAGGATTCCTGGCCAGGTTTCTGAGTCTTTGCCGACGCGAGCGTTGAAGCCGCCAAGGATGACAACCTTGTCGGCTGTAGGGGTGCGTTGGATGAGTCGCCTTCCGTCGCGCATGCAGCCATCTTCAGCGCAAACTCCGGAAGATCCAAAATGAGTGGTGGACTAGCCTCGCCCAGCGAACCCAGCTCAGCGCGGACAGTGGCGACTTCAGGGGTTTCTACGAGGCTCTAAAGGCTGTGTACGGCCCCTCACCCCAAGTCTAAAGCCCGCTGCGCAGCTCAGACGGCAAAGTCCTCCTCAGCGACAAGATCTCCATCCTCAACTGACGGTCAGAACACTTCCAATCTCTTTTCAGTGCCAACCGCTCAGTCCAAGATTCTGCCCTGCTCCAGCTCAACAGCCCCTAAGGCTAGAGCTGGATGAGGTCCTCACCCAGGATGAGACATATAAGGCAATCGAACAACTGAAAAGTGGCAAAGCAGCAGGTATGGATGGAATCCCCCCAGAGGTCTGGAAGGCTGGCGGCAAAACTCTGCATGTCAAACTGCATGAGTTTTTCAAGCTTTGTTGGGACCAAGGAAAACTGCCTCAGGACCTTCGTGATGCCACCATCATCACCCTGTACAAAAAAAAAACGAGAAACAGACTGCTCAAACTACAGGGGAATCACGTTGCTCTCCATTGCAGGCAAAATCTTCGCTAGGATTCTCCTAAATAGAATAATACCTAGTGTCGCCGAGAATGTTCTCCCAGCATCACAGTGCGGCTTTCGCGCAAACAGAGGAACTACTGACATGGTCTTTGCCCTCAGACAGCTCCAAGAAAAGTGCAGAGAACAAAACAAAGGACTCTACATCACCTTTGTTGACCTCACCAAAGCCTTCGACACCTTGAGCAGGAAAGGGCTTTGGCAAATACTAGAGCGCCTCGGATGCCCCCCAATGTTCCTCAATGTGGTTATCCAACTGCACGAAAACCAACAAGGTCGGGTTGGATACAGCAATGAGCTCTCTGAACCCTTCTCCATTAACAATGGCGTGAAGCAAGGCTGTGTTCTCGCACCAACCCCCTTTTCAATCTTCTTCAGCATGTTGCTGAACCAAGCCATGAAAGACATCGACAATGAAGACGCTGTTTACATCCGGTACCGCACGGATGGCAGTCTCTTCAATCTGAGGCGCCTGCAAGCTCACACCAAGACACAAGAGAAACTTGTCCGTGAACTACTCTTTGCAGACGATGCCACTTTAGTTGTCCATTCAGAGCCAGCTCTTCAGCGCTTGACGTTCTGTTTTGCGGAAACTGCCAAAATGTTTGGCCTGGAAGTCAGCCTGAAGAAAACTGAGGTCCTCCATCAGCCAGCTCCCCACCATGACTACCAGCCCCCCCCCACATCTCCATCGGGCACACAAAACTCAAAACGGTCAACCAGTTTACCTATCTCGGCTGCACCATTTCATCAGATGCAAGGATCGACAACGAGATAGACAACAGACTCGCCAAGGCAAATCGCGCCTTTGGAAGACTACACAAAAGAGTCTGGAAAAATAACCAACTGAAAAACCTCACAAAGATTAGAGTATACAGAGCCATTGTCATACCCACACTCCTGTTCGGCTCCGAATCATGGGTCCTCTACCGGCATCACCTACGGCTCCTAGAACGCTTCCACCAGCGTTGTCTCCGCTCCATCCTCAACATTCATTGGAGCGCTTTCATCCCTAACGTCGAAGTACTCGAGATGGCAGAGGTCGACAGCATCGAGTCCACGCTGCTGAAGATCCAGCTGCGCTGGGTTGGTCACGTCTCCAGAATGGAGGAACATCGCCTTCCCAAGATCGTGTAATATGGCGAGCTCTCCACTGGCCACCGTGACAGAGGTGCACCAAAGAAAAGGTACAAGGACTGCCTAAAGAAATCTCTTGGTGCCTGCCACATTGACCACCGCCAGTGGGCTGATATCGCCTCAAACCATGCATCTTGGCGCCTCACAGTTGGGCGGGCAGCAACCTCCTTTGTAGAAGACCGCAGAGCCCACCTCACTGACAAAAGGCAAAGGAGGAAAAACCCAACACCCAACCCCCAACCAACCAATTTTCCCCTGCAACCGTGTCTGCCTGTCCCGCATCGGACTTGTCAGCCACAAACGAGCCTGCAGCTGACGTGGACATTTACCCCCCTCCATAAATCTTCGTCCGCGAAGCCAAGCCAAAGAAAAAAAATTGATTTGAACCAAAAATATGGCAAAAAATGGAGAAAGGAAAATTTATAAAACTAATGTAAACACACCATTTTATTAATAAATCAATGAAACAATTAAAGCTGATGGGTAGATTAGTGAAAGGAAAAATCTAAAGAATATCAAACATACTTAACTGGTTACGTAGCATTCAATAAATACAAGATTTACTCGAACATCATACAGCAAAGTTGCCACAGTATTGCTATTCAATATTGCCCCAATTCTCTTCACAATATGGAAACAAGGCTTCAGCCCTTCCTCCAGCAACACAAGAAAACATTGTTGAAGGTGTAGTCTTCACAAACTGCATTAGTCAAGTATTTTGCTGATGTCAGGCAAATAAATTGAACCAAACTTCACCAGCTCATTTTAATGCTTTTAAATTGATAGTTTCTTTAGCCAAGAGTGCCACGCTGTTACAACGCCAGCAACTGGGGTTCGAATCTGGCACTGTGTCAGGAGTTTGTACGTTTTCCCAATGTCTATGCGGATTTCTTCCAGGTGCTCTGGTTTCCTCCCACTGTTTAAAAACATACCGGGGTCGTAAGTGAATTGGGTATAATTATATTGTATCGGACTTGTGGGCCGAAAGGGCCTTCTACCATGTTGTATGTCTGTATCTAAATTGAGAATTCAGAGTATTTGGGAGAACTATGATTACAGGAGTGAAACTCAGAGGTAAAATTTAAAAATATGAAATTGCTTTAATAAATGCTTAAACAAATGCAAATCGTTATGGTTAGATTTTAGTTGCAGCAAGCTGAATGGTGCCTTTCCATAAATACTGTGACAGCATCAAAACAGTAGTTAAATTAAAAATTAGATTTTAGACTTAACAATGATGTATTTCTTTCCATTTCAAGTGGCTGGTTCCATGTCTATCTGCAGTCTAAATTTAAATTTTAAATTTAGACATACAGCATAGTTACAGGCCCTTTTGGCCCATGAGCACATGCCACCCAAATACACCCCAATTAACCTACACCCCCAGAACATTTTGAACAGTGGGAGGAAACCCACACAGGCAATGGGAGAACATACAAGCTCCTTACAGAGAGCACCGGATAGCACCGTAAGAGCATTGCACTAACCACACTGCCCTTATTTTCACAGCCCAGAAGTTTCCTCATTATTATCAGTTTTATTGTGAGTTCCAATATCATTTGGTCGGTGCCAATGCAGCACATTTTCCATGTCAAATGGACAAGGAATACTCTTACAAAGTGGAACAGAGGACTTCAGTCAGTCATCACAAAAACAGCCCACTCCGCATGTAAAAAGATTAAATTACGATGTTACTAAAACTGCACACGTGAATGTGCTTTAGAAAATTGCTGAAATTAAGACAAATGCAGCAAATGTTGAAGACTAGTTCCAACATGGAGTGTCTGGTTTGTACCTTAGAAATGGTTCCAATCAAATCCAGATGTGGATATGCATTTAGCTCATCATCGGCACAGCACGGTAGAATTGTATTAAACCCCTCTGCACAAATCACCAAGCCTAACACTGAGAAAAAAGTAAAGCCATATTTGCAGGTTGGAATGTTTCTTTTAAAAATTTGACAGGGGGAAGAATCCATTTTGAAATGCAAATATGATAAAGAATTTCCATTAAAAATCTGCATGGAAACTGACTCTGCATCTCCTCAATGCAAAAAAAATCATGTGCAATTAATTTTGACCCAGATTTAAGCTGTGCTTGAATTCATATTTAATACTAAACCTAATCCTCAACCGATGGTCAGAACACTTCCAATCTCCTTTCAGTACCAACCGCTCAGTCCAAGATTCCGCCCTGCTCCAGCTCCCTCAACAGCCCCTAAGGCTAGAGCTGGATGAGGTTCCCACCCTGGATGAGACATATAAGGCAATCGAACAACTGAAAAGTGGCAAAGCAGCAGGTATGGATGGAATCCCCCCAGAAGTCTGGAAGGCTGGCGGCAAAACTCTGCATGCCAAACTGCATGAGTTTTTCAAGCTTTGTTGGGACCAAGGTAAACTGCCTCAGGATCTTCGTGATGCCACCATCATCACCCTGTACAAAAACAAAGGCGAGAAATCAGACTGCTCAAACTACAGGGGAATCACGTTGCTCTCCATTGCAGGCAAAATCTTCGCTAGGATTCTACTAAATAGAATAATACCTAGTGTCGCTGAGAATATTCTCCCAGAATCACAGTGCGGCTTTCGCGCAAACAGAGGAACCACTGACATGGTCTTTGCCCTCAGACAGCTCCAAGAAAAGTGCAGAGAACAAAACAAAGGACTCTACATCACCTTTGTTGACCTCACCAAAGCCTTCGACACCGTGAGCAGGAAAGGGCTTTGGCAAATACTAGAGCGCATCGGATGTCCCCCAAAGTTCCTCAACATGATTATCCAACTGCACGAAAACCAACAAGGTCGGGTCAGATACAGCAATGAGCTCTCTGAACCCTTCTCCATTAACAATGGCGTGAAGCAAGGCTGTGTTCTCGCACCAACCCTCTTTTCAATCTTCTTCAGCATGATGCTGAACATGCCATGAAAGACCCCAACAATGAAGACGCTGTTTACATCCGGTACCGCACGGATGGCAGTCTCTTCAATCTGAGGCGCCTGCAAGCTCACACCAAGACACAAGAGAAACTTGTCCGTGAACTACTCTTTGCAGATGATGCCGCTTTAGTTGCCCATTCAGAGCCAGCTCTTCAGCGCTTGACGTCCTGCTTTGCGGAAACTGCCAAAATGTTTGGCCTGGAAGTCAGCCTGAAGAAAACTGAGGTCCTCCATCAGCCAGCTCCCCACCATGACTACCAGCCCCCCCACATCTCCATCGGGCACACAAAACTCAAAACGGTCAACCAGTTTACCTATCTCGGCTGCACCATTTCATCAGATGCAAGGATCGACAATGAGATAGACAACAGACTCGCCAAGGCAAATAGCGCCTTTGGAAGACTACACAAAAGAGTCTGGAAAAACAACCAACTGAAAAACCTCACAAAGATAAGCGTATACAGAGCCGTTGTCATACCCACACTCCTGTTCGGCTCCGAATCATGGGTCCTCTACCGGCACCACCTACGGCTCCTAGAACGCTTCCACCAGCGTTGTCTCCGCTCCATCCTCAACATCCATTGGAGCGCTCACACCCCTAACGTCGAGGTACTCGAGATGGCAGAGGTCGACAGCATCGAGTCCACGCTGCTGAAGATCCAGCTGCGCTGGATGGGTCACGTCTCCAGAATGGAGGACCATCGCCTTCCCAAGATCGTATTATATGGCGAGCTCTCCACTGGCCACCGTGACAGAGGTGCACCAAAGAAAAGGTACAAGGACTGCCTAAAGAAATCTCTTGGTGCCTGCCACATTGACCACCGCCAGTGGGCTGATAACGCCTCAAACCGTGCATCTTGGCGCCTCACAGTTTGGCGGGCAGCAGCCTCCTTTGAAGAAGACCGCAGAGCCCACCTCACTGACAAAAGGCAAAGGAGGAAAAACCCAACACCCAACCCCAACCAACCAATTTTCCCTTGCAACCGCTGCAATCGTGTCTGCCTGTCCCGCATCGGACTGGTCAGCCACAAACGAGCCTGCAGCTGACGTGGACTTTTTTACCCCCTCCATAAATCTTCGTCCGCGAAGCCAAGCCAAAGAAAAAAGAAAGAAACAAAACTCCAAACATCCTCACTCACCAACCACAGTTCTGCCTCAAATGCAAACACAACTAATAGAAATTTATACCTATTCTAAATGTTAGTAAATTTGCAGGAAGAGAAGCCAACACTCCAACACTATTTTCACTCACATCTGTCCTTCATACACCCATCTTTGGTGAACCTAAAGTCAAAGGGAAAACACTTCAGTTGTAAGATTTGTACCTCATACAAACCAAATGGGAGTGGTTGTCAGAAGTTCATCCAGCTCTAGGAGATCACTGTTGGAGCCCCTCAGGCAGTGTCCCAATTGCAGCCACCTGACCTCTCAAAACAATGGTATTTGCACCTGCTTCATACACTAGCTACCAGGACCATGGTTCAAATCCCGTACTGTCTGTCAAGAGTTTGTACTTCTCCTCAAGCCTATGTGGGTTTACTCTGAGTGATCCAGTTTTCTCCCACCATTCAAAATGTGCTGAGGTGTAATTGGGCAGCATGGGCTCATGAGCCGAAAGGGCCTTTTACCCAATATGCTAAAAATGTAGAATCCCCCTTATCCTCACCTACCACCCTCTGCATCTAGAACTTAGAGAGACTAGGCACAGATTGGGAGATTGCTTCACTGAGCACCTTTGCTCCATCTGCACCAGTGAGAGAGACCTCCCAGTAGTCAACCATTTCAATTCTGTGTCATATTTCCACACTCACATGTCTGACCATGACCCCAAGTACTGTCCCACCAAAACCAGCCGTAAATTGGAAGAACAACACCTGATTTTCCGTCTGGGCACTCACCAGCCAGATGGGATTAACATCAACTTTTCTAGTTTCTGCTAACCTGCTCTCCTCTTCCTCTTGTGATAAAGGACAACCTTGTCTGCTTGATCTTGTTAATTTAAATGGCATAGACACTTGTCCATTAGTTACTATGTTAGCTTTCGGACTATTATTTAATGCTCTAATCCAATTTAAAAAATTCAATCCAAATCCAAACTTCTCTAAAACCTTAAACAAAATATCCCAATCTAATCCATATCCTCCCTCCCTTCCCTCTGTATTCACCTAGTCACCCTTCCTCCCCTTGATCGCTGCTGTCCCCTCCCTTCCTCCACCAATCACCTCATGCCTTTGCAACCCCCCCCAATTCTTTTGTTCAGACACCCACCATCATTTTTCCAATCCTTGATGAATGGCTCAAGCCCAAAGTGACTCCTATGTATTTTTACCTTTGCTATATAAAGAGTTTCTCAAGCAATGTGCTTCTACTTCAAACACAGTGTCTACAGGTATTCATGTTTTACCTCCATTATATACCAGTAAGGCATACAGTTACTCTCCCTGCCTCCCCTCACCCTGAAGCCAATGGAAAAAAAAATGAGCGGGCAGCCTGCTGGTTTAAAGCAAATACATTAATTACGAGAGGCATATTTAAAAACTCTAAATATTATGGAAAGCTTCATTTTATAGCTTCTTCATACAGATTAGTCAGTCAATAGAAGATCTCTATAGCACAATAGATTGAAATCTTCCCTATACAGTCTCAAAAATGAAGCGTTTTAATCTATTAACTTTTACAATTAGTTATCATGTTTCTCTATTTGCAATGATTATTACATTTGGAAGTACATCACTGGCTGTCTAGCATTGAGAGATGTATTGTGAAAGATTCTAGGCAAATTTTTCTTTGCTTTATGTCTGGACATTTATGCAGAAATGTTTAACTAGTTTTAGGCTAATCAGATTGCACTGGATATTTTCAAAGGCAGTTATCACTGGATGATCCTTTTCACATAAATTGTGAAAGCACTGCAATTACCTTGCTCAATAATGAAGATTACAGAATACAGAAAACATTTTGAAAGTGCTATTATCTGTTTTTATAAATTATGGTAATAAGACATAACATGCAACTTTATGGAATCATTATTGTTGTAGTATAAACTAAACAAAGCCATTTATTTTCATTGCTTAACCAAGCTCTTAAATTTTAGAATACATGATCCGTATTGAACATTCACCACACTACAATTGAGGTCACAACCTTCTAAGTTTTATTTGACAACTTTTTAAAATTCTTAAAGAATTTATTTCTGTCACTTTCCTTTACCATCTACCTCTCCCAAACCAAAGTAGAAATTGCTTGTCAATCTAAAGATGAATGAGACACTCCTTCAGGAATTCTTTCCCAGTGAATCTATGGAATTTGCTGCCCATTGAAGGAAGTGGAGGCTACCTCAGTAAATACCATATATTTAAGGCAAGGTTGGACTTTTTTTTAAACATAGTTGGGGAATTAAGGGAATGGGAAAAAGGCAGATAGGTGGAGATGAGCCGCTCACCAGATCAGCCATGATCTCTTTGAATGACTGGGAAGGCCTGATGGGCCAAACGGCCTCCAGCTGCAACTTCTCATGTTCTTATAGGTGTCCATTCAACTCAAGCCTTCAATTTGATTGCACCAATTTGAATTACAACTCGCACTGACTGCTTTTTGTTCTTTACCTGCTTCTTGTATCTTGTGTGGCTGGAAGAATCTATTAGTGTCTATACATTATACTTTTATATGACAATAAGTTCTTATACTTCATGAACCCAATTTTCTATGAATCCTCTCAAAATGGCTGAGGTTGAATTTTTAAGATTACATTCTTGTAGAACCATAGTAAACAAATTTCCATTAACACATCATTTTAAATATCTCAAATGGATCATTCTTTGAATCCTTCCAAATTCAAGAGAATACACGTTTGTGTCCTACAATCAATCATAATTCAACTTTTCAGGGCCAGATATTAAACTGATCCAAATGCTCACATGAAAGATGGTTTTAAAAACAAATGCCAGAGAACCTTTGAACATTACAGCACAGACAGGGCTCTTTGGCCCTTCTAGTCTGTGCCAAACCATTTATTTGGCCTAGTGTCACTGACCTACACCCAATCCATAGTCCTCCATATCTCTCCCATCCACTTACCTCTACAAATTCTTGTCAAATGTTGAAATTGAGCCCGTATTCACCTCCGATGGCAGCTCGTTCTACACTTTGTGTGAAGAAGTTCTCCATCATGTTCCCCTAAACATTTTCCCTTTCACTCTTAACCCATGTCCTCTGGCTTGTAGCTCACCTACCCTCAGTGGAAAAAGCCTGATTACATTTATTCTGTAAATCCACATCATTTTAAATCCCCCTATCAAATCTCCCCTCATTTTTCTACACTCCAAGAATAAAGTCCGAACCTGTTTAACCTTTCCCTGTAACTCAGTTCCTGAAGTCCGGGAAATATCCTGGTAAATCTTCTCTGCACTCTTTCTATCTATTGTTATCTTTCCTGTAGTTAGATGACCAAAACTGCACACAAATATTCCAAATTTGACCTCATCAAGTTGTCTTATACAACTTTACCATAACATCCCAACTCCTGTACTCAATACTTTGATTTATCAAGGCCAATATGCCTAAAAGCTCTCTTTACAACCCTATCCACCTGTGATTCCACTTTCAGGGAATTAGGTATTTGTATTCCCATCTCTCTCTGTTCAACTGCACCCCTCAGTGCCATAACATTTATGGTGAATGTCTTTTCTTGGTTGTCCTAAAATGCAACATCTCACACTTATCTGCATTAAATTCCATCTGCCATTTTGCAGCTCATTTTTCTAGCTGGTCCAAATCCCTCTGCAAGCCTTGCAAACCTTCCTCACTATCTCCAATGCCTCCAAACTTGTTATCTGCAAGCTTGCTGATCCAATTCACCATATCACCCAGATCATTAATATAGATGATAAACAACAATAGTCCCAGAACCGATCCCTGAGGCACACACCACTAATCATTGAACTACGGTCTGTGAAGCAATCATTCACAACTACTCCCTGGCTTCACCCATCCAGCCATTGTTGAATCCAGTTCACTACTTCACCGTGAATACCTAGTGCCTGAACTTTCCTGACTAACCTCCCGAGTGGGACCTTGTCAAAGACCTTACTAAAGTTCACGTAGACACCATTCACTGCCTTCCCTTCAACTTTCCTGGCAATCTCCTCGTAAAACCTATGATTGGTTTAAACACAACCTACCACACATAAAGCCATGAAGACTATTCCTAATCAGTTCCTGGTTATCCAAATAATTGTATATTCGATCTCTTGGAACACCTTGCAATAATTTACCTTTAACACCATCATCCCTTCAAAACTGATCAGCAAACTACGAGACCTGGGACTCGACACCGCACTGTGTAATTGCATCATGGATTTTCTCACCTCCAGATCACAGTGAAGATTGGCAAGAACATCTCCTCCATATCCATCAGTACCAGAGCACCACAGGGCTGCATTCTTAGCGCCCTACTCTACTCACATTACACTGACTACTGTGTGGCTTGGTACGACAATAACATCATCTACTAATTTGCCGACAATACCACTGTAGTGGGTTGTATAAATTCTTTATACAACTCATCGTGATGAGTCAGCAAACAGGAGGGAGATTGGAAACTTAGCTAAATGATGCACCAACAACAGCCTTGTACTCAATATCACCAAAATGAAGGAGCTGACTGTTGTCTTCAGGAAAGGAAAGCCAGAGGTTTGCAATCCAGTGATCATTGAAGGATCAGAGGTGGAGAGGGTGAGAAAATATAAGTTCTTGGGAGTCACCATCTTAGAGCATCTTTCCTGGATTCAATACACTAAAGGCATCATGAAGAGAGCACGTCAGCACCTCTATTTCCTCAGGAGTTTGCGGAGGTTTGGTATTTCACCAGAAAGTATGCTGACTGGCTGCATCATGGTCTGGTATAGAAACACCAATACACCTGACTGTAAAGCCCTCCAAAAGGTATTGGACACAGCCCAGGACATGACAGGCAAAACCCTCCCCACTATCAAGAATGTCTATAAGGAACACTGCCGTTGGAGAGCAGCAGCAATCATCAAGGATCCACTTCACCCAGCACATGCTTTGTTCTCAATGCTACCATCAGGAAAGAGGTTTTGGTGCCACAAGACTCGCCCCATCAGATTCCGGAACAGCTGCTATATCCCTCCATCAGACTAAACGACCAACTCAATCAGAGACTCAAGGATTCTTACTGTATTGATTTTTTTATTCTCTCCGCATTGAACAGTTTGTTTACATTAATTATCTGCTTACAGTTCTTTACTTGATTACATGAATACACTGTGTAGTTTTTTTTTGCACCACCAATAAGTCGTAATTCTGCTCACTCGCATTAAAAAAAATAATTTCTGGATTGTATGCGATGTAATGTCTGTACTCTGAAAATAAATCTGAAATTTACTGACGTCAAGCTCACTGGCCTACAGTTTCCAGGGTTACATTTGGAGACATGTTTAAACAATGGAACAACAAGCTACCCTCCAATCCTCCATCACCACATCTTTGGCCAAGAACATTTCAAATATTTTTGCTGGAGCCCCTGCAATTCCTACACTACCCTCCCTCAAGGACAGAGGGAATATCTTGTCAGGCACTGGAGATTTATCCACTCTTAATTGCTTTAAGACAGCAAGCACTTCCTCCTCTTTAATCTTTTTAGGTTCCATGACCTCAACTGCTTGTTTTCTTTACTTCCCATGACTCCGTGCCAGTTTTCTGAATGAATACTGATAATAGAGGAAAAAAAACACAAAATCTTCCCCATCTCTTTTGGCTCCATACAAAGCTGAGGACTCTGATCTTAAAGGGGGGCAATTTTTTCCCTTACTATCCTATTGCTTTTAATATACCTGTAGAAGCCCTTTGGATTTTCCTTCACATTGCCAAAGCAAACTCTGGTCTTCTTTTAATCTTCCTGATTTCTTTCTTGCATTTTTTTTTAACTCTCAAGTATCTCATTTGCTCTATGTTGTCTGTACCTGCTATTCATCTCTATCTTCTTCCCTAATACCCCTCGAAAACCAAGGTTCCCAATGCATTTCAACCTTGTCTTTAATTCTAACAGGAACATACAAATTCGGTACCCTCAAAATGTCACCTTTGAAGGTCTTCCACACACACACACATTGCACATCCTTGCCTGAAAACAACTTATCCCATATACACATCCTCGATCAGGGGTAGCCAACCTTTTAATTTTTAATTTAGACATACAGCACAGTAACAGGCCATTTTTCCCCATGAATACGTACCAGGGTGTAGATTAATTGGGTGACACGGACATGTAGGCCGAAATGGCCTGTTACCGTGTTGTATGCCTAAATTAAAAATAAAAAATTAAAAGGTTGGCCACCCCTGTCCTAGATCCTATTTCATTTCCTCAAAATTGGCCTTTCTCCAATATATAATCTCAACCCAAGGCCCAGACCTATTCTCCACAATTAACTTGAAACTAATGGCATTATAATCACTGGACCCAAAATGCCTCCCTACACATACTTTTGTCACTGTCCTGTCTCATACTCTAATAGGAGATCCAGTATTGCACTCTCTCTCTCCAGTTGGTACCTCTAAATGTTGATTTAGAAAACATTCCTGAACACATTTGACAAACTCCAAGCCATCCAACCCTTTTATAGTACAGGAGTCCCAGTCAGTATGTGGAAAATTAAAACCTTATACTCCCTGGAGCTGTCTGCCATCTCTCAGCAGATTTGCTCCTCCAATTCTTGTTAACTATAATACAACCCCATTAATGTGGTCATTCCTTTCCCGTTCTTCAGCTCCACCCATATTGCCTCAGTAGACAAGCCCTCAGTCTGTTCTGTCTGAGCACAGCTGTGATATTTTCCCTGATGAGCAATGCCACTCCTTCCCCTTTCATACCCCAACTCCCCGTTCTATCACGTCTAAAGCAGTAGAAGCCTGGAACAATGAGCGGCCAGTCCTACCCCTCCTGCAATCAAGTTTCATTAAAAGCCAGAATGTCATAATTCCACCTGCCAATCCACGCTCTAAGCTCATCTGCCTTTTCTATAATACTCTTTGCACTGAAATAGATGCACTGGAGAACATTTCCACCGTTGACTTTTAAAGGCGCATCTAATTTTCACACTATCTTTTCTTGTTACGATCTACACACAAAATAAAGCAGACAGTGTTTAATTTTAAAACACTAATTTAATTGCTAACTCAATCTATAGTCTTAACTTTTAAACCATCCTTAACACTAAATGGTGGGGGGGACAGGGGCAGGTGTGGGAGTGGGGCAGGAGGGCGAGGGTGGTGTGTGGGGGGGGGGGGGATTTGTGTGTGTGTGTCTGTCTGTCTGTCCCAAACCGTGACAGTTCAGGCTAAAATCTCCCAAGTTACTTCAAAGTTCAGCCTTTCGACTTCAGTTGAAGCACTGGCCTTTCAAATTTGATGCCCAGAATTAATGATGAACTGATGAATGGAGTTCTGGCTACTACAGGCTCACAAATTCTCCTTGCGTTGCCTTTGAAGAAATGTCCATCCACATGAGCTGCGGTCATAACACTCTTGGTTGTTTTGTAGGGAAGACTCAAATTGGGCGGCCTCCATGAAGCTTCCGAGACCCTGGCACCAGTCTCTCCAAGTGATGTTTACTATTAGTCACAATCAAAATGAATCACTTTGCTTCCCAAAAAGTCCCTCCTGGCACAGGTCAATCTACCAAAATGGTCCAGTCATTCAGAGAGCATGCTTTGCTCTGAATTTTAAAAAATGGCTGGCTACAAGAGCTGCTTCAAAAAGTTGCTTTCTCTTCAGCATTCAGAATGGTTCTCCCTTGCAAAATCACAATGTCTTCGCAAATGTATCGAATCTGGAGCAGACTGTAACAAGCCCTCCCTTATATCTTCCAACGTATCGAATTGTCATTGGTCTGTGACTTGTGATGTTGCTTGTTTGAAATATTAAATGTTAACTATGACCATTCAGTGTCTCCTGTCTATACTCTTACATTTTACTAAAATGGGAGCTTGTAATACACTCCTCTATCTGCTCTGGCACTCTAGTTTTAACCCACTGGAGCAGCACTAGCAAACCTTCCTGCAAGGATATTAGTCCAGTTCAGATGCAAACTGTCTGTCACAACAAGTCCCTTCTTTGGAAGGGAGCCCATTGATCCTGAAACCCTCCCTCTTGCACCATGTCTTTAGCCACGAGCAAAGCTGCATTATCCTCCAATCTCTAACCTCACTAGCACGCGTCATGGGGAGCAATCCTGAGATCACAACCTGAGATGCCAATATTGTCGCTCTTTAGTAATATTGTAAAATATTTCTAACAAATTCATCACAACATTCACTTGATGTTATAAAGCAGTGTAAATTTCACTCATTTGATGAGGTTCATTTGGATAGAGAGCTTGAACATTAAATAGACTGGATCCACCAGGCATGCACAAAATTATGCAATAGAGTGGCCCTGCCTCAAACCACAAGAATGCACCCTGTCAGCAAGACTTTTGGATGCCAAACAAAACTATATTAAATTTAGCCACAAATCATTTTGGGGGCAAAAAAAAACTCTAATTTTCCTGAATCTTCCGCCAAATTACACAGCTGCCAAGATGGTGGAAAACATGCTCCAGAATACTGAATGAGCTTTTAAATGGAAATAAATCTTAGATTGAATGAACTAGTTAAAATCATGCAATACCATATTGAACGATGACTTTAGATTCACTAATCACTAGAGAACAGGTTCACCTAAAACAGATACCAATGTATTCACAAAGTAAGCGAGTTATTCAGAAATGCACCCTGTCAAGTTTACAAAGAAAAGCAAATTGTGCTCACAACCTCATTTAAAAACGTGTCATTATTCTTTTGTAAAATATCACCAGATCAGGAAAATTAACTCTTTATTTATTAAAAAAAGGAACATTCCTTCAAACAATTAGTTATCTTCTTCACTGAAGGTTATTAAAAAATTAACCAAATTCCAGTAACAGAATATTGTATTATGTGCAAAGGAATGTCTCACCAACATTTTTAATTTGTTTCAACGAATATCTCGCTTCCAATACTTTTTCTTCAATACTTCAAGTAAAAAGTTTGCTTTAAGCCAAAAGAAATGGATTAAATGGAAGACCCCAACTAATGTGCTAAGGGTTTTTTTTTAGTAATTTACGCATAACAGCTCCAATGACTCAACAACAACAACAACTTTTTAAGTAATCACAGATCATTTTTCTCTTTCAGAAAACACTTACCGGAAACTTCCATCAAAGTTTGATCTGTGAATGAAGCTCAGTTTAGCATCTGCCCAGTATAATTTTTCTTCTTCATAATCCAAAGTCAGCCCATTGGGCCAGTAGATATTGTTGTCAATTATAATTGCTCTCTTTAAACCATCCATTCCAGCTCGTTCTATTTTTGGCACTTCACCCCAATCTGTCCAGTACATGTACCTAAAATTTAAAAAAAATAATCATTTCTGGATTTAAAAATCAACTTTAACACAGGAAAGGTTTACCATAAGAATTAAATCAGTGAATAATTTAAAGATGGATTTCTCAAGACAAATTGAGCCTTTTTTTTTCTATTTAGAAAGGAAGACGCTGAAAACACACAATAGACTGCAGATGTAATGATCAGATCAGCCATGATCTTATTGAATGGCGGACCAGGCTTGACAGGCGGATGGCCGACTCCTGCTCCTATTTCTTATGTTCTTATGGAGCAACACCAATCTGCTGGGGGAACTCAGCAGTTCAGGCAGCATCAGTGGGAGGACAAAAAAAAACAGTTGTGGGCCTAGCCCCTTCATTAGGACAGTGCGTGGAGTAAAAAGAGTTGATAAAATGAGGAAAGGACTGAGGCCTGGTGGAATGGTGGGCAAAGGAGAGCTGAAGGATGATGGACAAAAGCAGAGCGAGAGAAACAAAGAAAGGAGATAGAGGAAGATGAGCCATACCAGGCAGGGTGGACGATAGGTAGAAATAAAGTCAGCCAGTGTTGGAATCTGGTAAGGTGACAATAATGGTATAACTAGAGAGCAGGGGGGTGAGAGGGGAAAAAATCCAAAAGGGGGATATAGGAATGAGAAATGAACCATTGAGGGTTAATTGGGCCACACCGTTTCATGGGTCAAGATGGCCTGTTAGTTAGTGTGCTGAATGTCTGCATTTAAAAAAATAAAGTTTGCAAAAAGAGAGAGGGGACACAATATTTGAAAATGGAAAATTCCATGTTCATATCATTGAGCTGTAGACTTTCCCAAGTGGAACATGAGGTTGTTGTTGTGTTGAACCCCACTCAGAGAAGGATAGATAGGTCGATGAGGAACTGGGAAGGGAGGTGGAAAAGGCAATGAAACTGGGAGCTTGGGATGGCTATTCTGGACAAACTAGATACTCTATGAAACTGTCCCCAAAGGGCAGCACGGTTGGTGTAGCGGTTAGCGCAACACTTTTACAGTACCAGCAATCGGCACTTGGGTTCAAATTCCATGATGTCTGTAAGGAGTTTGTACGTTCTCCCCATGACTGTGTGGGTTTGCCTTGGGGGCTCCGGTTTTCTCCCACTGTTCAAAACATACTGGAGTATAGGTAAATTGGGTATAAATTGAGCGACATGGACTTGTGGGCAGAAATGGCCTGTTACCATGCTGTAAATCAGGAGGCCATGTGTAGGACCCAACACAGAAAAGGAGGTTGGAATAGGTGCACGTGAATGTTTGCCTTGTGAAGAAAAACTGTTTCAGTCCCTGGTTGATGGTGAGGGAGGAGGTTTGAGAGCAAGCATAGCACCTCCTGTAGGTGCAAGTGAAAGTTCAGGGGGTTAAAGAGAGTTGGATTAGGGAGGAATGAGAACAAAGAAGGATTCCTGTGGAAGGCAGAAAGGAGTGGATAAAAGCAGATGTGGCTGTTGTTTTGTGTAGTTTCATCTGCCAGAAATGAGAAGGATGACGTACTGAATGCAAAGGATGGTGGAGTAAAAGGCGAATACACAAGGGACCTTATCCCTGTTCAATTGAGGAATGGGAGGGGAGCTGAGAGCAGAAAAAGGAAGAAAGAGATGGCATCTTTGGAGGAGACAAAATGGGGGGGGAGGGGGGGAGGGAGGTAGACA
This sequence comes from Narcine bancroftii, assembly GCF_036971445.1. Taxonomy (NCBI): domain Eukaryota; kingdom Metazoa; phylum Chordata; class Chondrichthyes; order Torpediniformes; family Narcinidae; genus Narcine; species Narcine bancroftii. The sequence continues at coordinate 82,480,338 of NC_091479.1, read as the reverse complement.
TAGTCTTGAAAGCTGTGGGAGTTAGTGGGTTCATAGTAAATGTCAGTTTATAGCTTGTCTCCTGAGATGGAGAGAGAGATACAAAAAGGATAGAAGTGTCAGAAATGGTCCACGTGAATTTTTGAGTGGGATAGTGAGGTTTTTTTTCTTCTTTTCGCTAAGTTGATAAAATTGACACGTTCTGCAAGGGTCAAGAGCCTGGTCTTTTCAGGACTTTGTTTTGAATAAATTGATCGTGTTAATACAATGAAATTAGACATTTTAATTTTATTGTCAATATATATATATATATATATATATATATATATATTATATACACGTCTCTTTGGCTTGGCTTCGCGGACGAAGATTTATGGAGGGGGTAAATGTCCACATCAGCTGCAGGCTCGTTCGTGGCTGACAAGTCCGATGCGGGGCAGGCAGACACGGTTGCAGCGGTTGCAGGGGAAAATTTGTTGGTTGGGGTTGGGGACATTGCAATCGTGAAATGGCTGATTCTTCCCCTATCCCCAAAGAATTAAACTGATAGAATACAACAATAATGTTTCAAACATTTTTGTTTTATGATCAAACAGGGAAACAGGAATTGAATCCATCACATCTTCACTTTGCACACTGCAAATGTCACGTTTTTAAAATTAAATAACAAGGATGGAGTAATTCCCAATAAATCAATTACATTTAATGTCTAATTTGAAGACTTAACACTTGGACACTGTTAAAAAGAACAGTTCCATAAAATCTTCTTCAACCCTGAAGTACTATCAGTCTTTTGTGTCAGGTATGCAAACCATGTGACACACCTATCACAGCCAAATAGGTTTAATTAAAGCACCAAAAGTGAGACTTTCCAAGTCAATTTTTGACAAATTATTTGTTTTGTAAAAAACCTTATTGAAATGTAACCCCTTTTCTATTTTATCTTTGTTCCTTTCTACAATAATACTCAGTCAAACTGAATTATAATTACCTCCACAAAAATACTGTCCCACAGACGGTGCTTCCTCCTGCCCAGCTTCATATCCCAGAAATCTAGAAATACACCCTTCCGCTACAGTATATACTAGCGAAAAGATTTATCTGAAATACAAGTTGGGAATTCTGCTATCTGTTGCATTCACACTGATTGTATCCCTGTTAGAGTAATTGAAATCTCCCCGAGTGCTTCGACAGTTCTGAGATTTACTTATAAATTTGCCTTTTTAACATGACTGCCCATTTTATTTCTTTAGATCAATTCACATGGTCTCACTTAAAAGTCCTTTTAAAACATCACAGTCTCCTAACAGTTTGATTCTTTTTTTTTTTTTTTTTTTTTTTTTTTTTTTTTTTTTTTAACAGTTTGATTCTTTTGAAAAACTATTGTCAACCATCCCTTGATTGAAAACACTAATCAGGAACATCAAGCTTTCATTCCTGCCTCTCATTGCCAGATTTTCCTAATAGCTCATCACATCATACTTCCATGTGTCTATCAATGCCCTTGATTCATCTGATTTATTAAGGAAAGTTACTTTCTAAAATATTTTCTGCATGCAATGCAATAACGTTTTCTTTTATCAGTCCCTGTTTTAGCACTTTTTTTAAAAAAGCAAACATTTGTAGTTTATTTCATTTTCAAATAGTTTTGATTGCTTCTGGTTATTACCAAAGATCGACAGCTAAAGCACAAGGTAAAGCTTGAGGCGTAGGCTTTGCCAACTGTTGAATATTTCCACAGGGAATTTTTGTTTAGGATTTGTCATGAATACACCAACTGACCTAATTACATCACACAGCTTTCAACCAGCAGGTTCAGGTTGCAGATCAAAACCAGGTTAAGCATGGGGTGAGTGTGGGTGGTGGATCCTATTTTGCAAAATCTGAGCTAAAATTTCATGTCCTTGACCTTTGAATTCTATTCAAAGGTCACTGGTCTAAATGTTAGCTCTGCTTCTATACTCAGCTATGCTGCTTGACCAAAGAATTTTAGTTTTATTGCAAATTCCCAATAGCCACAATATTTTCTACTTTACCACACATTTTGATGTTTTATTACACAATTATTTTGAATTCAAACCAGAAAATGCTGCTATCCAAAGTAAACAAATTAAAAAAGAGTTTTGCTTCAGCAATTAGGGTCAACACCAAAGAGTATGCACGAGAATGTGGTTCAGTGGCCAGTAATAGAGTATTTCAATTCAGTCCAAAGAAAAATCAGCACGTGAATATATGCATGTTAAAGCAATCGACTTATCAACACCGACAATTTTTAAGAAAGATGACGAAACCAGGTGGATCACAGAAATCAGGAACTACATACATGTTTTATTCCCAAACACCAACTTAGCACAGAGCTATTCTTAAATAAAAATGTTTCTTCCCAATATCATCACCATTGATAGATGAGTAACCCTGTTTACTCCAGCTCGAATCCTCCCCCACTCTCATTAAATATGAAAACAGAAGCATCAGAAATCATAATTTAAAACCCATGGGGTCACACAACATTTACTGCTTCTGCCTCAGCTCCAGTGACCAAAGCTCACAAACCAAACTTGTGCTGTTCGTATGGTCTGCTTATGCAACGGCAACTATTTTGAACTTCCCCAAAATGTGCTGGTAGGCTAGATGGCTACTGTAACTAAGCGCAAAAGAATCAAAGTGACATTACTAGACATAATTGAGAGAGAATGAATTGCAGGGAAACAAAAATAAGAGGCAATAGGTGCTGGAGTAGGCTATTCAGCCCGTCAAGCCAGCCCCACCATTAATTTAGATTATGACTGATTTTCCACTATCAGTGCCCATCCCTGCCTTCTCCCCATAACCCTCAATTCCCCTGTCCACAAAAACCTTGTCTAACTCCCTCTTGAACTTATCCAGAGAACCCGCCTTTACCACCCTCTGCAGGAGAGCATTCCACAGACCAACAACTCTGGGTAAAAAAAATTCTCATCTCTGTCCTAAAGGGCGTTCCCTGTATTCTTAAACTATGGCCTCTAGCCCTAGTCTCCCCCAACATCTGGAACATGTAATCAGTTATCATGTCCATTCCCTTAATAATCTTATATATCTCAATCATATCTCCCCTCATCCTTCTAAATTCTAACGTATTCAAGCCCAGTTTATCCAACCTTTTGGCATACATCAATCCTGCCATCCTGGGAACTAGAATTCATATTCAGTGGACTTTACAGAAACTATGGAGAATGCTATGCACATTTTGCAAAGGTGCTAATTGAAATGACATCATAAAATGAATAGACCATTGTTTTGGACTGGAGACACTGGCTGTTTGCAAGTATCTTTAGTGTTCACAGAAAGGACACTCCTGGGTTTTGTTTACCTAAACAGATTGGAGCAGAAGGATAACTACTGTGCTTTGCTGAAGAAGGTGGGTGTTTTGTGGCAAGTGAGTCACATGGGCTTTCTAGCAGTCTCAGTTGGGGGGGGGGAAAGAGAGAGAGAGGTGAAACAAGCTCTCTCAGCTAGTGTGTGTGGCACTGAAAGCAGCTGAACAGTGCAAGCCAGAAAGCTTGTTGAAAGTGAAGTAAAGCTCCAGAGCGGAGGATGGCTGGAAGTGCTATCTGTCTGTGGTTTCTCTTGGAATAAGTGGAACAGAAAGGAACTCTGTAGTAGACTGAAAGAAAGAGGTTATCATCTGGAGATCCCAGAAGGGGCAAGTTTCATCAGCAAGGCACTGATGGGGGTACCTCAGTTGTGGAAAACCTGGAACAACAAATCTCTGTACAAACCTCCAAAGAACCTTCCTGAATGGTAAACATTTACCTTTCGAGCACCATAGCCTTGTAAACTTTATACATGTTAAATTCTCCGCACAGTACAAGAATTGCCTGCAACCAGTGAACTTGGAAGAATGAGAAGTGAGATTGAACTGTGAACCAAAGAACTTTTCTTACATTTATACACACATCACATACACATGAATTAGAAGGGGTTAAGTTGGGTTTAGTTAAGTTAATAGAGATAAGTTAAAGTTTGATTCTGTTTTCGTGTTTAAAGATAATTAAAAGCAACTTTTGTTGAAGTAACCATTTGTCGTGGTGAATATCTATCGCTGCTGGGTTTTGGGGTCCACTGGGCTCGTGAAGCACAAAATTCCTTTGTCATCATTGGGTTAGAGTGCCCATGTCTTCGACGCAAGTGGTGAAGCTAGCAACATCATTTAGAGTTAACTTTCGATTGGGGGAAAAAAAATGTCAGGCCTTGTAAATGTTGCAGAGCATACAAAAGATTTAATTGAAGTGCAGAGACTGAAGCACTCTCTGTAAAAAGCAAATAAAGTTTACTTTTATATATAATTTAAGCAGACACAAGCCTGTGTGTTAAATCCAATAGTTTCCTTTTCTGAGTAGATTTCTTGTGATCAGAGAGCATTCCCCACTTCACAAGTTCCCACAACAGAAAAAAGCATTCAAGAGAAACAGATGGGCAACCACATTAAATGGTTTTGAACAAATAATACAAAGAAAGTGAGGAAGTATCTTCCCGCCTCCCTCATTAAAAGGGAGCTATTGTGGAAACTTCTCCTGAACAACTTTCTATTAACAGATCATTTACAAAATGTTTGATACTGGAAAGTATGCACTTTGATTATTGCAATTAATCACCGATTATTAGCATAACGTTGTTGATCCAAGTTTATACTGTCAACTGATGTTTACTTAAATATACAGCAAAAACACCAGATCAGGAAAACTCTAAATTAGAAATATTTGGGTTCCGGTTACCATCATCCCACTCCCCCAAATCATTCCACAACTTGATATAGTTTTTCTTGCATCAGCTTTCAATTAGAAGTTACCCTGCCTCCCAACCCACTCTCAGTTACACTGCAAATGTTTCCATTTATTCAAAAACTTCTCAAAAGCCCACAAAGGAACATGCCTTCACTACTTCTTCATACACAACCACATCCCAAGTTTTTAGAAAATCCTCCTTTTTATTTTGTACCCGTGACCTCTAGTCATTGAATTTCCTATGAATACCAACAACCCTCCCATTACTCAGTCCGCCCAGACCCACAAGTGCACCATGAATAGTAGTGGCTATAGTGGCAGCAGCTTCAGATCAAGGCAGAGGTGACTACATCAGAACAGGTAGGTTATTCTTGACCATTTCTCTCTCTTTATGTCCTTTCCTGTTTAGCAAGATGACACCAGAGTCATCTTTGAAAGGCATCACAAGAGAGCTTTTCATTGCATCTCCATGTGCATAAGCAATAATAAATGTCTCACTACCCAGACCCATCAATTTATAAAATTGGCAAATTACTCCTCATTGGAAGACAATCCCACCCTTTCAGTCTATACTTGGGAAACAGTTCCTCAATGCAGCAACAATTCTCATAAATCTTTTCTGTACTCTTGAATGCATTCAACTTCTTACAATAAGATGACTAGCAATACTTCATTAAGCCAAGGCCACTGTGTCGAAAGGTTCAGCGTCAACAACTTCTCTAGAAATCAAGCTTTTGTAATCTACAGATAAAACTTCAGCTTCTTATAAACCACTTCCTCAACTTGCCCTGCCACAATGACATACACCACTACTGTCTGGTCCCTCTGCTCCTCCACTCCTCTTTTCAGGCTGCATCTTACATTGTATTTGCCTCTCATCTTTGTTCCTATCCAAATACATGATCTCACACTTCATCTGCTATGCATCACCCATTCCATTAGCCTACTTAAACAGTGCTGCAGCTCATTGATATTATTGTCGCAATAATTCACAAAATGAAAAGTTTTGCATCAACTGCAAATTTTAAAATTCCAAAGATGCCTTTTTCAACTATTCACCTTCCTCCAGTCTGAAAAACAACACAGAGAAGTTCGAGAGACTTAAAAGATCCGGCAGCATCCATGGCTCAATGTTTCTAGTTGGGATTTTCATCAATTATTCAGACCTCTACACAGTTGTTATTATCCATATTTATGTCCATGTTCTGATGGAGTAAAATAATGTGGCAACCAAGAAGCAATTAAAGTCAGATCTATATTCAAGGAAAGCAAAGGAAAATGGAGGCTCAGGGCAAGCTCAAGGAATACCCTCTGTCATCTCCCATATGGGGATGTTGCAGTCAATAGAACTCAATATTGAATTCTACAGCATTAAATAACTTGCTCTTTTTATTTGTACCAGCACTGGCCATTTTTTTAATGTCAGAAAATTTTCCTTTGCTCTCCCCTCACTTTCTCTACCTAGTACCTAGTATTAACTGGTTTCAGTTTTATCAGTTTCGTTGAAAGACTCAGGACCTGAAACATTAACTGTTGCACCTTCCACAGATGCTCCTGAGCTGGGATTTTCCAGCATTTTCTGCTTTTATTTCCTATTTCCAGAATCTGCAATGTGCTAAAAAATTAATTAAACATGCTGGATTGCCTTAATCTTTTTTCCTCCAGGTGACTATTAGTCTTCATGTAATGCAGTCTTGCTTTAAAGATACCTTTCCTTTTCCAGAAACATACACTGATCTACAGTCAACAATCAAAACAAGGTTTAATCAAGCTTGTGCAAAAATTCACATAAAGTAAAATTTTCAAATCAATACCATTTCATTAGTCTTTCAGTGCATTATTCAGGATTCAAAGCCAAAATTAACACTTCTGAATCCCTCCACCCCCCCCCCCGCCCCCCCCAAGTTACGCAAATCAAGTGTGAGGGAATGCAACAGCTGAAGCTCACTTGGATGTAGTGGTCTATAAATTTAATCAGGCAAAACCTTGAGGCATTGTAGAGTTTCAATAATGGATCATCAACAGTCAATATGAATGACAAGCTGTCACTATTGGGAAAGCAAAGCTAGCCCTGTTACTGTACACCAGAAACGCAAATTGACATGGGCAGCCTCAGGGGATGTGAGTAATTCAAATTCACATTGTGGTCATTAATTTTTTGCAAAAATACAAGAAAGTACATAGTTTTTTTTTGCTGTCCAATAATTCAGTCTTAAAGGAAAATGTGGGAATGAAGACTTGTGACCGACAAACACATGTTTGCATGATCTTGAGTCAAAAGTGCCCAAGGGCTTACCAGCATCAGCCATGACATATCCCAAACCCAAAGGCAATAGATTCCCACTGTGTATTTCAATAGATTCAGACGATCCTTGTCTTGACCATTACATTCCTTACCAACAGTAGAATTCTCTACTTTTCTCTCCAGTCAAGTTTATAATATTTTAATATTTCCACTATCAGCATAGAAAATGTGTTTCCCCTATCTCATTCACAGATGTGATCATGATACCGCTCCATTTCTTTGCATTCTGAAATAAGAAAATGTTATTTGGAATGGAATTCCAATAGTAATTTAATTTGGTCAATGTTTGAATTTTCAATGACTGAAATTAAGAGTCAAAAATCCTCGACTTCCTCATCAAAAGACCACAGAATCAGAAATATCTACTCTTCACTGACAATCAAGGATGCCAAGGCACACAATCATGGGTGTAGACTGAGGAGAGCAGTGGACATTGAAGACATCTACAAGAGGCAGTGTCTCATGAAAAGAAGACTATCCTCACCATCTCACTGCTACCATCAGAAAGGAAGTACAGGAGCCTGAAGAGGTATACCCAACAGTTCTCCTCGCTGCCATCAAATTTCTGTATGGACAATGAACCGCCGGACCTCATTTTCTCTTCTTTAAAGACCAATTTTTTTTTATATATATAAAAGTAATTTATTAGCAATACTTGCCACCTATGATGCTGGCACCAAAACAACAAATTTCTTGACAATATACTGAATTCTGATCCTGAAAAAAAATATTCACACCAAATTGAAGCTTAAATAATTTTTGAAAATTCACAAACTATCTTTTTAAAACATGAAATGCTTATTCAGCCTAAATTCACAATACATTTGGATGGGTCATTATTCTGATTAATTCATTTCTCTTTGTATGTGAAAGTGAACATTTTGACCTTGTGGTATAGGAAAGGAAACTTCCCTATGAAATAATTTTAATTGACTTAACTGATCCAAATCATCCATTGATCATTTTAATTTGACATAAAAAAATTTAATCAATAGTGACTTGAATGCTCAGCTTCTAGAAAAAAAATACATTTCAGAACTATTATTTTCTCAGATGAAAGGATGACAATAATGTGATTTAAGATTTTACACAGGAAAAGAAAAGTGCCTTGATTTAAAAGCAATTCACACATGAGAAAGATTCAAAAATAATTAGAATATTCAGAAGAGAAATTTCAATGAAGGTACAAGTAAATGCCATAAATAGGAGATGGGTTGGTGTGCATAGGAATGAGTGACCTTGAAATGTTAACATTAAATGCAAAACTAAAGTTATTTTGAAGTTAATCCTCATGAAAAGCAATGCATAAAAAACCTTGGTCTCTTCAAATAACATCAATAACTTAGTTACACAATTGTGTTTGCATGAGGGCAAAATGAATTTTGACATTGATGAGTACAAAAGAATGCATTAAACTTGAAAATCACTTTTCAAGGTCATCATTAACCAATATACAGCTTGAGGTTTTAAAAAAACCATCTTACTTATTCAATTCTCAATTCCCACAATCTCATTAATTTTGTTGGAATAAAAGGGCAAACAAGCTGCAAGTTGGCAAAATTTATTTGAAAAATATTTCAGTAAATACTCAAACATTCAATTAATTTAACTGCAATTCAGTATGCTTGATAACTTGGGAGTCATTTACCATCTTGAATTTCTTCTTCTACTTCGTCCCATAGGAGAACATCATTTTCTGATTTATAATCTTCGACAGGCTTGAGGCAATTTCATACAATGAAGAATGACAGTATAGGATGCACATCCAGAGAATACATAAATGACCCTTTATTCACAAGACAATGGTATTGAACATTTATTTTTCAAGTATGGGTTCATCAAATAAGGTTAGAATCAGGTTTACTACTGCATTTTTCTCTCCTTACTAATTGCATTATTTTTCTTTCTTTTCTATCTCTATTGGGTTGTTATTTGGGGAGGGGGTTGGTGGTGTTTTTCTTTTTAGGGTTTTATAAAACCATCATGTAAAATGGATTGACATGATTACATTATATATTTTTTATTTTGACATGAAAATATGTATGGAAAATTTAAATAAAATATTCATAAATTTGGGTTCATCGGGTCGTCAATACCTATATTTGTGCCATCAAATTTCACTCCTTTGTAAATATAATAATTTTACATTCATATAATAAAACTTCATCATATTTAAAGACAAAGTTTACAATGCCCTGGAAAAAAAATATTGCAAAGAATTCCATGATAGATAATACTCAGAAAAATTAAACTCTCCAAATCATACAGAATTCTTAAGGGGATTCTCATGGTAGATGCTAAGATGATATTACCCAGAACCAGAGGCGAGTCTCAGAAAGAAGGGATCATCATACAAAACAGATGAGAGATTTTTCACCCCCCTCCCAAAGGCAATGAGGACTCCGAGCATATTCAAATAAAGAGTTCGACGGCTGTTGAGGTCTGAAATTTCTGTTAGAAATTGGCACCAAGGTAAAATAAGTCATAATATTACCAAATACCAACAGAGCCAGAAGGGACCAAAAGACCTATTGATGTTATTCCTAATGGCTAAAAAATTGCAACATGTACGATGTTATCAAATTAGCCACAATGTGACCAGTAGTTCTAGCTCATAATACATCTTATTTTGTTTAAAGTAACAATACAACTAGATAGATTAGTAAAGAAGATATATAGTACACTTCCCCTTACTGGTCAGGGCATAAGTTGGCAAATCATCTTGCAGCTGTACAGAACTTTGGTTAAGCTGCATTTAGAGAATTGTGTGCAGTTCTGGTTGCTGTACTGCAGGAAGGATATAGGGGCTCCAGAGTGGATGCAAAAAAAAATCAAGGATTAGAGAGTACAAGTTAGAAGGAAAAGTTGGACAAACTTGGATTGTTTTCACTGGCGCATCAGAGGGCAAGTGGCAACCTGAAAGAAGTACATAAAACTATGAGAGTCAAAGATCGGGTAGATGGTAGATCAGAGTAGTTCCCCCTCCTCTCTCAAGTGGAAATGTCTAATAGAAAAGTGCAGGGACATAGTGAGAGAATAAAAGTATAAAGGAGATTTGCAAGCCAATTTTTTTCCCCCAGCAAAAGCAGAAACACACTGCTAGGGGAATTGATGGAATCAGTTATACATGCATCTGAATTATGGACCACATGAAAGCAGATGGAATTAGTTTAAAATGGCATCATGGTTGGCTCAGACATTGTGCACCAATGACCTATTCCTGTCCTGTACTGTTTCATGTTCTCTAATCAATTTGTACAACTTAATTCTGTGAGCACAAGTTACTCCACAATGCTATAATCTATAATGTCAAGAAAATTAAAACTAGTTCTTCTGAAAAACACAAACTTAACCTTTCTACTGTATAACTATCTTCATCAGGTTGGTTATGTATCTTTATGCTATATAAAGTACAGTTTGACCTGCTGAGTTTCACCAGCATTGTATTTTTACTTCATCTCCAACCCACCAAGCATCTTCACTGATGCAAAATTTTCTTTTACTGAGTGGTAAAATTATACTGTTAATCTCCTCTCACGATAATGATCGAGCTCCTCATGAGTATGGACGCACCACACTCACATTTTATCCTATCCAGAAACTTTAACTCAAGCAGTTATCGCAAGAATTTTTGGTATGGAAAGGTAGCAAACCAAAAATTTCAATGCCCCTTTGGAATATTACCGATATTGACCATTCTACAAGAGCAACAAATTGGTTTGATGAGAGGATGGGTACATTAGTGTCTGGTCGCAGCTACTGAGATAGTGGTATACCGTACGTGCACCAAGAGAAAGGTTTCTGAAAAATGTTCCACAAGTGTGAAACCTTGACTGCAACAGTACATTGGGGATGTGGAAAAAGTAGGCCACATCTGAACAAAGCATTGCTCTCCTCGACATGACAGAAATCACTCAAGAGTTTGAGCACCATTTGGGAATCAGAGCATCAAAATCATTTTCTCGGCAGTTCCAAGCCAAGTGGTTTTGATTAAATATGGAGAAAAAATTATAAGCATTACCAATGGTGATATTTTTGGCTCCAATTATGACTTTTGTTATAAAGAATCAAGCACAAAAAAAATCATGCTTTCCTTCTTAGCTACTGAAAGTAAGATGCTTCCCAAAGGCAGACAGACCCAAAGGCAATCACCAAAAGCACACATGTTCTGCAGAAGCCAACTGGGGTTCATTTTGCCAGGAACAATTTGACAAGCTATTATGTGGAATTCCAGAGCAAGGATATATGCAGCTGAAAAACATCAAGCCAAAGAGACTCCACATCAACATGGTGTGCATTAGTTCAACATCTTGCTGCCATTTTTTTTCTTTTTGAGTGCAAAAGATTTTTCTTAGCCATTTCTGGCAAACCTTGAAACAATTTATAACTTTTTTTTTAAAACAGAAAGAATATGCCAATATAATCTGGCCCATGTTGTTCTGAATAAATGTCACATTCCATCCTGTTTGAAAACAGCAACAGATTGAAAAATGTTCTTCTGAGCCTCTGACATGAGCTGTCACCCTGGCTCTGTCAGCCCAAAGGTCAGCCTCCAACACAAATCTCCACCCAATTCCAAAACTGTGGCTTCCCCTCTATCTTTCTTTCTTTCCTTTGGCTTGGCTTGGCGGACGAAGATTTATGGAGGGGCAATGTCCACGTCAGCTGCAGGCTCGTTGGTGGCTGACAAGTCTGACGTGGGACAGGCAGGCACGGTTGCGGGGGAAAATTGGTGGGTCACAATCAACCCAGCCCTCATCTGAAGACTTCTGTGTTTCACTCTCTTCTGGAAGCCAATTTCAATTTACCAGCTGGCCATCCCAAATGTCCTTTATCAAAAGGGACTTCAAAAACCGTTAAAACAGAATTGCAGAACACCAAAAGTTGTGGGATTTTTAAAAAAAAACCACACCCGCTGCGCTCCAGGAAATCATTGTCATTTTCCCCGAAACTCAAGCTGTAAAAAGGTTGGAGCGGAAATGAGGGTGCAATTCCCGTTCCGATATTTTACCTCCAGGACTCCTAGTAAATTTCCCAGAATGCCCAGTCTAAAGTTAATTCCAGGCATTCCGTGAACAATGGGTTAACGAACAGCATGCATCGATGATGCATGTTCAGCCTCTTTAATTACTGCACTTCTGGTATGCTACCTAAACTCGCGTAATGAAACAGAGGTGGAGTTTTGGTCATTCGTGTATGAACAGCCAATGCTGAGACCTCCAACATTCTTCAAACCAGTAAAAATCACACACACAAACTCTATCTAAAAATTACAAATGCAAAGCAATTCTATTTCACAATTGGAACTGGGCAATCAAGTTCAACAGTTGAAGGGCAATCAAGGTCAGGTGACTCAAACATCACTATAAAAGTGAGGAACTGTGTAGCAGAATGATCATCAAGGGAGTGGAAGGCTTTGGCTCAAGGGGCAGAGAAAGAGGCTGAGTAGGTGGTGCAAGAGTTGAAGTAAGAAAAGGCCATCCTATTTGAGGAACATAAAGGATTCAGCGGTTAGGCACAGTCAAGGGCAAGTCTTGTATATCATATTTTTTTTCCCACTAGTCATTGAGAATAGCAGCCAACACAGGGGAATACTCCTCCTGCAGAGTGCAGGTTGTCAGGGAAGACCGCAATGTCCCGGATGACTTCATCTGCAAGAAGTGCATCCAGCTGAAGCTCCTGACAAAATGAGTTAAAGAGCTGGAGTTGGATGAATTCCAGATCATTCGGGAGGCAGAGGGGGTGGTAGACAGGAGTTACAGGGACACTATCACACATTGGAGGCAGTTAGATGAGTGACAGTCAGGAGAAGGAAAGGGCTGTTTTCCTCAATAACAAGTATTCCATTTTAGATACTGTTGGGAGGGAAACTACCTACCAAGGAGGGACAAGCCACCTGATCAAGTCTCTGGCACGGTCTGGTCCTATGGCTAAGAAGGAACGGAAGGAGAAGAGGAGAGTTGTAGTGATAGTGGGTACCAGAGGGGTAACAGCAAGTAGTTCTGTGGAAGAGATCAAGTATCCTCAATGGTATGCTTCCTCCCTGGTGCCAGGGTCCAGCATTTCTCAGATTGAGTTAATGACATTCTCAGGAGGGAGAGTGAGCAGATAAATGTGGTCCACGTAGGGACCAATGACATGGGTAGGAAGGTGAGGAGGTCCTGTAAGGAGAGTCCAGGGAGTTGGTGCTAAGTTGAAGGACAGGACTCCAGGGTTGTGAACTTAGGATTGTTATCCACGCCACATGCTAGTGAGGTTAGAAATAGGAGGATAATGCAACTTAACACATGGCTAAGGTCATGGTGCAGGAGGGGGGGCTTCAGGTTTCTGAATTATTAGGCTCTCTTCCAGGGAAGGTGAAACAGGCTCCAATGGGACAGTGTGCATCTGAACTGGAGGGGGACTTTCATCCTTGCGGGTAATAGTGTTGCTCCAGGGCGGGGGGGGGGGGGGGGGGGGGAGGTTAAATTAGATTTACAAGGGGATGGAAACCAGAGTGCCAGAGAAGATAAAGAAGTGGATGAAGGAAAAGATTATGTGAAAATTTTATGTACCATTAGAAGGCGATGGGTTGTATGTAGTGGAAATTTTCTAAAGTGCATCTATTTCAATGCAAGGAGTATTGTAGAAAAGGCAAATTAGCTTACAGCGTGGATTGGCAAGTGATTTTATGACTGTGGCCATTAGTGAAACTTGGGTACAGGAGGGGCAGGACTGGCAGCTCAATGTTCTGGGTTTCCGTTGCTTTAGATGTGATAGAATGGGGGGGATGAAAGGAGGAGGAGTGGCATTGCTCATCAGGGAAAATATCACAGCTGTGCTTAGGCAGGACAGACCAGAGGGCTCATCTACTGAGGCTATATGGATGGAGCTGAGGAACGAAAAGGTATGACTGAACTCATGGGGTTGTATTATAGGCTGCCCAATAGTCGATGAGAATTGGAGAAGTAAATCTGTAGAGAGATAGCAGACAGCTGAAAGAAACACAAAGTTGTGATGGTAGGAGATTTTAAACTTTTCATATATTGACTGGGACTCCCATACTGTAAAAGGGCTGGATGGTTTGGAGTTTGTCAAATGTGTTCAGGAAAGTTTTCTAAATCAATATATGGAGTTACCAACTAGAAAGTGCAATACTAGATCTCCTAGTAGGGAACGAGACAGGACAGGTGACAGAAGTATGTGTAGGTTGGCATTTTGGTTCAGTGATCATAATAACCTTGGTTATTAATTATAGAGAAGGATAGGTCTGGGCCTCAGGTTGATATTCTAAATTAGAATAAGGCCAATTTTGAGTAAATGAGAAGGAATCAAGAATGCATGGATTGGGATAGGTGGTTTTCCAGCAAGGATGTGCGATGTAAGTGGGAGACCTTCAAAGGTGAAAAAATTTTGAGAGTACAGAGTTTATATGTTCCTGTCATGATTAAAGGCAAGGTTAGCAGGCACAGGGAACCTTGGGTTTTCGAGGGATACTGGGGACTGGTTTGGAAAAGAGAGGTGTATAACAGAGTCTAAGCAACATGGAGCAAATGAGGTTCTGGAGTATAAAAAAATGCTAGAAAAACCTTAAGAAATAAATCAGGAAGCCTAAAAAACACGAGTTTGCTTTGGCAGACGACGTGAAAGAAAATACTCAGGGTTTACAGGTATGAAGAGCAAAAGGTTAGCAAGGGTCAAAATTGGTCCCCTTGAAGATCAGAGTGGTCAGCTTTATATGGAGCCAAAAGAGATGGGGGAAGATCAAAAAAGTCTCTCCCCCCCCCGCATCAGTATTCATTCAGGAAATGGGCACAGCATTGTGGAAAGGAAAGAAATCAAGCAGTGGGGTCATGGAACCTATACAGATTAAAGATGAGGAGAGGTTTGCTGTCTTAAAGCAAATAAGGGTGGATAAATCCCCAGGGCTTGACAAGATGTTCCCTTTGTCCTTGAGGGAGGCTAGTGTAAAATTTGCAGGAACTCTGGCAGAATTTTTGATTTAAAAAATGTTCTTAGCCATGGATGTGGTGCAGAAGGATTGAAGGGTAGCTCACGTTGTTCCGTTGTTTAAAAAAGGCTCCAAAAGTAACCATGGAAGTTATAGGCTGGTGAGCCTGACATCAGTACTAGGCAAATTATTGGAGGGTATTCTAAGAGATCGGATATACAATTATTTGGAATGCCAGGGACTAATTATGGATAGTCAACATGGCTTTGTGTGTGTGGTAGGTCATGTTCAACTAACCTTAGAGTTTTGAGGTTACCAGGAAAGTTGATGAAGGAAAGGCTGTGGATTTTAGTAAGGCCTTTGACAAGGTCCCATAAGGGAGGTTAGTCAGGAAGGTTCAGATGCCTCGTATTCATGGTGAAGTTATAAAGTGGATTCGACAATGGCTGGATGATAGAAGGCAGAGAGTGGTGGATGGATGATTGCTTCCCAGACTGGAGGCCTGTGACTAGTGGTGTGCCACAGGGATCAGTGCTGAGACCATTGTGAGGACATATGTGAGGTGTTACTGTTTGGAAGGACAAACCAAGAAAGGACATTCATGGTAAATGGTCAGGCACTGAGAAGTGCAGGAGAACAGAGGGACCTGGGAATACAGATACATAATCCCCTGAAAGCGACTTCAGAGGTGGATAGCATTGTAAAGAGCTTTTGGCACATTGGGCTTCATAAATTAAAGTAAAGAGTATAGGAGTTGAAATGTTATGGTAAAGTTGTACAAGACATTGATGAAGCCAAATTTGGAGTAATGTGTGCAGTTTTGGTCACCTAACTGCAGAAAATATATCAATAAGATACAATGAGTGCAGAGAAGATTTACTAGGATGTTGTCCAGACTTCAGGAACTGGGTTACAGAGAAAGGTTAAACAGGTTAGGACTTTATTGCCTTGAGCAGAGAAGAATGGAGGGAGATTTGATAGAGGTATTTAAAAATTATTAAAGGAAGGTGAAAGAGTGACCTTGACGAGCAGAGAACTAAGCGAAGAACACAGCGGCCAACAATTCAACGATGCCCTATATTTGCAACAACTGTGGCAGAGCCTGGCATTCCAGGATCAGCCTCCATTGTCGATGCTACTAAACAAACCAGTGACTGCCTATCAGAGGTACAATACCCAAGGTCGATCACGATCGACAAAGGCCAAGAGAATTCAAAATCCAAATATTTATCGAGCTTTTGAATGTAACTTTACCCAGACTGGAGTCATTTAATATATATCAATTGGGATTTTTTTTTAAATTAGCACCTGTTTGGCTGAAGCACAAATTTGGTGCATCTGTACATTATACTTTCTCATTGTCTAAGACAATAAGCTCATTATTACCAGCTGAGTAAGTGTTGACCTTAAAAGGTAGCTGTGAAAACAGACACCACCAGAAATATTAGCAGTGCCTACCTAACCTGCTCAGCATCCACAGGAAATTGTGGATGACAAGGAGACAACACATCCTTGTTGGCAAAAGTTTCCACCCTACTCAGAGTAAGTCTGTTGAGGTCTGAAATTATGTTAAACAGCTTCAGAGTCAACATGTTAAACAAAGGTTAAATGCACTAGAAAACAAATCCTACACAAGCTTAATCCTATTCCACCCCCTCCCCCCCACCGCCCACCCGCCCAAATTCACAGCAACTTCTCTTGCAGAATTCTCCAAAAATGTTCAACACTTTTGGGACGAGGATTGGAAGAAGAAACCATTTTTGACACCCTATCACCTTAGGTTGGAAAAACTAAAATGGAACAGTGAGAGAACCCAGAGAAACAAAAGTACATTTTCCTTACAACTCTTCCTTCCCAGAGTTGTGAAAACTCTGCAGAAATATGATAAAAATAGATTTACAAGTAATGGTGCATAATGACAATGTTTCAAATAAATAATTCAATCTGTTGATGCAATAATTCCTAACATGCAGTGTAAAGAATACTCGCTATCTGTATATTTATACTTTTTCTTTAAATCTAGGATTTTACTAAATTAAATCCCAAAATTTAGCAAAAGATACTAAATTATATATTTTTAAATGACAGTCACAGTTATCTCTTTGATTGGGGTCATTTTTAAATAAAATTAGATGCACTAAGAGATGACATGAACCAGACAGTTTTTATTGCTCATTGCACTTCCATTTTTAGTTAACTTTTTTCCCCCTAAAACAACAACTCAAACATTGACATTGTGAGATCTCAGAGCAGAAGGGTTTAAAGCAGCAGACAGAACTAAATGAGGGAGTCACAAAAAAAATTTGGTGCATAATGCAAGTTTAATCTTTTTATTCACTGGGGTATCTGGTTTACCATCAGGATAATTATTTTCCATTCCAATAGATATTGTTTATTTTTTTTAAAAAGTAACGCCATGGGGCAGTCACAGGGAAAAGTTGGACGACTCCTGGTATAAAGGATAAGACATCTCATCTCTTTTCCCAGTCCCTCAGATTGGAGGATGACTATTGGAAGATGTTAACTATCTTTAACAAACCCACAAAGCCATTATGAGATCTTACTCTTTCTGCTGTCTTTATTTACATGGCCCTCAAAAAAACTCTGATTCCAGTGACTTTGTGAACATTCCTTTTGTTTTAATTGTCACCAGCCTAAAATCTTCATCAGTTTTGTTCTTAAAGCCTCTTTGGAAAATCTGTTTGAGGCTTTTACTCCATTCTCCTGGTATCTCTTGCTATAATGCAGCTCAGAGTCAGGGGTTGAGATATGGCTGAATACAAGGGTAACCCCAATGTTGGAGGCAGTGGCCTGAAGGACACCAATAATGGTGCTCCTATCCTGCCAATGGAATGAGAATTTTGACAACGCTTTGAGGTACCTTTCACAGTTAATCCATGGAATAGAGGGGAATAGAAATCATTGCCTGTTGACCAGAAATTTGGTGCTAGGTTTCAAGGTCTTTATTTTCAGTCTTCTGCCCACCCCCAACCCCCTCCTCCCAACACAGACAGCATGGCACAAGAGGTGGAGCCAATAGATGGCAGTCTTCAGAGAGACAGCACACCAGAGTGTGGAAGTGGATCCACATTTTCTTGGATCTTGTTGCAAGTCTTCCCTGCTGTTGGGGCAGTTTGTAAGTTCATAGATTTAGGAATGTTTTGTACACATTCAATGAATAAGACAATAAGAACTCAGTTTATCTTATGAATAAGCATATACAGAATCTTCTGTATTTAAGAGTGACCCTGGTTCTGGAGTGGCAGCTTCAGATTTCCATTCACTTTTGAACAGCTTCAATGCAACAAGATGATTATTGGATGCAAGAGGACAGTGAGAATAATTGACAAGAGAGTTGAGTCAATGTTTCTACCTTCTTCCACTGATTGGAATCAAAGGCCTGAATGTTATCATGTTGCATAATAATGAACAAAGGTGGGGAGCTGGCTGACGGAGGTCCTCCATCAGCCAGCTCCCCACCTTGACTACCAGCCCCCCCACATCTCCGTCGGCCACACAAAACTCAAAACGGTCAACCAGTTTACCTATCTCGGCTGCACCATTTCATCGGATGGAAGGATCGACAACGAGATAGACAACAGACTTGTCAAGGCAATAACGCCTTTGGAAGACTACACAAAAGAGTCTGGAAAAACAACCACCTGAAAAACCTCACAAAGATTAGAGTATACAGAGCCGTTGTCATACCCACACTCCTGTTCGGCTCCGAATCATGGGTCCTCTACCGGCATCACCTACGGCTCCTAGAACGCTTCCACCAGCGTTGTCTCCGCTCCATCCTCAACATTCATTAGAGCGACTTCATCTCCAATGTCGAAGTACTCAAGATGGCAGAGGCCGACAGCATCAAGTCCACGCTGCTGAAGATCCAGCTGCGCTGGGTGGGTCACGTCTCCAGAATGGAGGACCATCGCCTTCCCAAGATCGTGTTATATGGCGAGCTCGCCACTGGCCACCATGACAGAGGTGCACCAAAGAAGAGGTACAAGGACTTCCTAAAGAAATCTCTTGGTGCCTGCCACATTGACCACCGCCAGTGGGCTGATATCGCCTCAAACCGTGCATCTTGGCGCCTCACAGTTCGGCGGGCAGCAACCTCCTTTGAAGAAGACCGCAGAGCCCACCTCACTGACAAAAGACAAAGGAGGAAAAACCCAACACCCAACCCCAACCAACCAATTTTCCCCTGCAACCGCTGCAACCCTGTCTGCCTGTCCCGCATCGGACTTGTCAGCCACAAACGAGCCTGCAGCTGACGTGGACATTTACCCCCTCCATAAATCTTTGTCCGCGAAGCCAAGCCAAAGAAAGAAAAGACAGAATGAACAAAGACAGATTATGGAGAGCAGTCAGAGAAGGAATGTTTATTAATTAATCCCTCTCAGTTGATAAAGGCTTTTGCATGATTGAAAAGGGCTGACAAGATGGCAGATCCTGCACCCTGGACTTTTGGTGCAGCTATTATGCAGTGGGGCTATTACAGGGCCCGAGTCCCAGAATCAAATCCAGCACTGTCTGTAAGAGTTCTCTGGGTGCTCCAGTTTTCTCCCACCATTCAAAAGCATTGGTTAATTGGATGTAATTGGACAGTAGATGTCAATAGGTGAAATCGGCTTTATTTGTGCAATATCATTAAATTTAATTTTTTTTAAATTAGTTGTACCACTACTCATCAGACCACCAGGAAGTAATCATGTACATCATTCATGAAATTTCTTATCACTTAATCTCAATTTGCTACCCTCTTATTTATAGTATAGGCCAGCCATTCTAACTTTTTTTTATTTGGCTTGTTCCTTTCAGACTTTTTTCAAAGTTTATGGCCCCCACCCCCACCTTCGCTGTGAAGGAGTCAAGTTTCAGTTACTTCTGTACTTCTCTCCTACCAACTGCATTAAAAAAACCAAAAAAATATTTAAATTACACACGGTGAAAAGAAAAAAAAATGTGCTCTAGTCCCCCGTTGAGATTAGCTGCCCTGAGGTCACAAATACTCTGGATGTCCATAAATACATACAAATATTTTTCCACAATAGGATTGGCTTCAGTTCTACTAACATGCATATGTCATTCCTACCAACTGCAGTACTTTTTTCCTTTCACACTACACTCTTACTAGTTCTTTGATATGTCTTGCATATTTTTGATGCAAATTATTACATACCATAGTGATAAAGTTACCAGATTGAATTTTGTTGTGGATTTTCTGTCATGGCAAAAACTGATTTCTTTTGTTATGTGGGGCAGTCTATCTAATACAGTACAGTACCTGGTATCCAAAACCAGACGTTCTCGTTATTTTTTTCCAGTTTTTAGAACAATGGAACCAAGCTGCAAAGACGCAGTCCCCAACACCTCCCCACTGCCAGTCCCCAGCCCTCCCAAAGAGCCCGAGGATCCAAGGCAAAAAATATTCAGTGGATTAAGTAGCATCAAAGCACCAATGGAGAAGGAATGAGAATGCACCTTCAGTCTTGAAGGTTGAAAACTTGAAACATTAACAATTCCCTTTCCCCTTACTTATCTTTCTCATTCTCCAAGTTATTCCAGCAGATGTTTTTTTTTGCACCATGGCTATATTCTCGGAATAAGGGACAGCCATTGAGAAGAAAGCAGGAGACCACTTTTGGAATTCTCCACGAGCATGGATAGCCCTCAAGTATATTGAAGACTGAAAATGGAGGGTTTTCTTTCGAGCAAGAGAAATAGTAAAGGGAAATGGGCATTAACGAGGATTAACTATTAAGCATACCAAATATAGGAAGTTGCCCGAGGGGCCTTGCAAACAATCGTGATGCTTCACCCGAATTCTCATGTGTGCCCAGCATAATAATGGGTTGCAAATTACAAACAATAGAATTTTTTTTTTAAACTTACCTGGAACCTGGCAGAACAGCTTACTAGAAATCAAAGCATAAAACACCAGCAACTCCCATCTACCATTAGTTCTATTAGTTAATTCTTCAAGACCACATTTTCCAACTTTTACCTGGTACTTTCCAATAGCAACCAAACTCTTCGGGTGAAAATCACATTGTAAAATACCATATTTTTTGTTCAATGCCAAAATAGATCAGCGGACATGATTTTTTACAATTCTTAAATAAGGAAATGGTCAGAAATGTTGACATATCATGTCAAGATTCTGCATGAGGACATGGTGAAGAGGGGAGATAGCTGGTGTAGAACAAAATTGATGACATAGAGCCAAGTACGTGACAGGTGGACTAAGAGGAGGTGAGACATGTTGGGCAGGAGCCAGAGAGGATGTGCAGAAGGGGTGGAGTTGGAAGGCAGAGGCAGGTGGGTGATTAATGGGAGCGAGGAAAAAAAAGCCGAAGAAGCCACATAGGGCTACAAGTGCTGACATTTGATTCCTAAGGGAGGTGATGATGGGGTCATTAAGGGGAAAATGAAAGGAAAACAGAACCAAATGGAGGAAGAGAACGAGTGGTTTAAGTGTGTAGGTAGTAGCAAGGGAAAGTAGGTGAAAATAGGTGATGGGAAAAGGGAACAAAAATGAAGAGGACCAGTGGTGAATCAGAAGTGGAGAAGCCCAGGAGAGGGGAATAAACTGAAATTGGAAAATTCAATGTTCATGCCAAAAGGTTCTGGACTCTGAAGAAGAACAACACATGAACAACTTATATATTTAAAGCTCCTCTAACAAACCAAAAAATAAATGAACTGCTCACTATCAAACAAAATATGGCACAGCCATTTTTGCGTACCCTAAAGGAGAAAAGCAGGGAGGGTTAAGGAGGAAATTCTAAACCTTAGACCATGGCCACCAGTGGTGGAGTAATCAAAATCAGGATGCACAAGAGATCCAAAAGAAGACAATGGTGAAGGACTGAAATAGATGAAAGGAAGAATTTGTAAACAAGGGTAAATCTTTTTTTAGATTGTGGTGTATTCAACAACAGAGGTAATAGTGAAAGTGACATGATACAGATTAGAGACTATGGTTAGATTTTAAAAAAACATGAATTTTCAATTACATAAATTTTTGAAGCCTGGGAGAACAAAGGATACTGTTGTATTTATAAACATTCCAAAAGTAATGCAGTAGCTTATTTCAGACTCCCAAACTCCATCAACAGAAATAAAAACTAATGAAATGGCAGCTTTGGATTCATTCTTGGATAACGTGTAGGAATGCTCATTGACTGCTACAGGCAAAGTAATCAGCCCTAACTGATCACAGCAGGAGGGTTTCAGAAGGCTTGGGTAATTAATAGAAAACTTGCTAAGCTATTTGTACAATAGGGTAATTATAGTACAACTGCCAAAAGAATGCCTTCCTACTCAGCTCATCTCGTTAAGCCTCCTGTGGGAGCAGAGCCTGCTTGTGTGCAGAGATCTACAATAATTGAACAACCATAGAGAACAGACATTTATATCATTTCAAGCTTTAAAACCACATGATTGACTGTTCTAGAAAATTCTTAATTATTAGGGAATGCTTTGCTGAAAATTTAAACATTTATCAAAAACAAACTTGCCTGCACTGATACCTGCCGGTGAAGAGGCCGTGCACCCTGCAAATTCACACCCAGTCTGACGTGCTACAATCAGGAAAATTTAACACAATTGCTCCCAAACTGCATTTCCAAAATACATGGTCTGACCCAATGCTTTGCAACTCTGCTTTCACCTACAATCCTGTTATCAGCACTCTTCCAATTCTGCCCTCTTGAAAAATGACAATTTTAATTACTTCACTGGATGTGACAAGGCCATCATCTCTCAAGGACTCATGTTATAGAATTCTCTCACCAAACTTTACACACTACCTTGGATCACTGCTACCTCATTGTCCAAGCTTGGGTCACCTTCCCTAATAATTTATTTATGGATCTGGTGTTGCTTTGAACTTGACAATGTCCCTTAAAATACTTTGGAGGATATAATTACTTTGAAAGGCGCTAGTGTCACCATCAACTCATTTGCACAATTCATTAATACAAGATTTTTTTTAAACCAGATTTTATTGTCCTTTATTTCAAAATGCAACATTTCAAGTAACTTTTGGAATGCCTGGCACATGATCACTTTAAAGAGGAGCATTAGCATTCAGGATGGCAGTGAAAACCTCGAGGCTGTCCATCAGAACACAAGTCCAATGAATGTACCATCTCATCGAGCAACTGGAAGAGCCCACAGTTCCCACATTGGTCTCAGAGAGTTTACATTCCTTACACACCACATATGGGATATGGAAACCCAAAAGTATTATGCTGCAGGTTATAGTCTTTTATGTCGGCAAAAGCAAAAGTCAAATGTACAATAACCACTGACCCAAGATCAAAAGGGAGCTCTAACAAGATTCAATTCTATTGGATCAAAGAAACACTGAGGCAATTAAAACAATTAACCAATTATTTTCAGATTTTCTTGTATCTTATTATTCAACTGTCTTTGTCTTTGGCTTGGCTTCGCGGACGAAGATTTATGGAGGGGGTAAAAGTCCACGTCAGCTGCAGGCTCGTTTGTGGCTGACAAGTCCGATGCGGGACAGGCAGACACGGTTGCAGCGGCTGCAGGGGAAAAATGGTTGGTTGGGGTTGGGTGTTGGGTTTTTCCTCCTTTGCCTTTTGTCAGTGAGGTGGGCTCTGCAGTCTTCTTCAAAGGAGGTTGCTGCCCGCCCAGCTGTGAGGCGCCAAGATGCACGGTTTGAGGCGATATCAGCCCACTGGCGGTGGTCAATGTGGCAGGCACCAAGAGATTTCTTTAGGCAGTCCTTGTACCTTTTCTTTGGTGCACCTCTGTCACGGTGGCCAGTGGAGAGCTCGCCATATAACACGATCTTGGGAAGGCGATGGTCCTCCATTCTGGAGACGTGACCCACCCATCACCTACGGCTCCTAGAACGCTTCCACCAGCGTTGTCTCCGCTCCATCCTCAACATCCATTGGAGCGCTTTCATCCCTAACGTCGAAGTACTCGAGATGGCAGATGTCGACAGCATCGAGTCCACGCTGCTGAAGATTATTCAACTAACGCGCAGTTAAATAGTCCAAGTCCAAAGCAATCAAATCATTGCAGATTAGCTATGAAACATTTAAGCAAATATAAGTATGCCTATCATAATTCTTTCTCCATTAAATCTCACCATAGCCATCTGCATTCCAAAAGAAAACCCCACCTCATCCAATCTTTAGTCCTTTCTACAAATGTTCAGTTCTGGCAAAACACTTGCAAGTCTCTTCCGGACCATCTTCAAGCCATTTTTTCTTTAATGTAGTTACCAGAAAATTCTCCGTTCTCAAGCTGTGGTCCAAAAAGTGAGGGAACGCAGTTCCAACACATTCAGTCTTCTTACATTCTATTCATCACCTGATGCACTAAAGCATCCACTACACCTTAACCAACTTAACTGAATTGCCCAATTTTAAGCATTAATGAACAATTGCTATCTGCTTTAGATAGTGCCACAAAATGTTATACCAAGTAGATAGCAAGGTGGAACTGGATACAAACCACAGCAGCATTTAAAATGGCAGTGGTAGCAAGGAACATCTCAAAGGATCCAATATGATGAGAGGGGGGGGTGGGGGGGTGGCTTGGGAGGAGGGAGGGGGGGGGGGAGAAAAAGTCACTGTATATGTGTGAAAAAGAAAAAGTGTATATCATGGCTAACGTGATTTATGGTGTGAAAAATAAAAAATTTAAAAAAAAAGGATCCAATATGCTATCATTAGTGAGCTAAAGAGGTTGTCACCAGCAACAAGGACACAACAGACACACATGGGGACAACTTCAGAACCAGCAGACATGTTTCACCTTGCTTGAAGGTCGTTTGCACTGATCTCCATGCTTAATTCTTTTGGCGTCATCCCACTCTGATGGCAGAACTCTTCCTTGCAATTTTCCGCAAGGATTCTTAAACTGAAGCATCAGCACCTTCAGACTCAATAAAGAGCCTGGACCCAAATACGTAAAATATCCTGAGGATACAAAGGCCAAGTACTGCCAATTGGACAACACAGAAACAACATTTTATTAGCTATTCCATTAAAATCTTTTTTTTTTTGATAGCTGTAAATATTATGTAACCTTTTTATTCCTCCATTTTTAACCACATCCTATACATTAAAGGTTACTTGTGTGTCACATATTGGCCACAGAAATTATTCTAGTCAAAAACTGGCACGTGGAGAATGGTCACATTGTGAGTTTTTTTTGGAGGGTGAAGTCACTACAGAACCTCAACATTTCGGCAGGCTAAAACTTGGTGCATTTTTAACCAATTTGCACAGGATTCGGCAGCACAACTTTTTGCCCATTATTCTTATTTGGCTTTGAGTTTCACCAGAGGATTTGATAACCAAAAGTCCAAGCCATACACAAAAATCTCTGAATTCTTCCTTGCATCATTGTTCATTACCACAACAATCAAAACCTTACAGCAACCATGTAGATCCACATGGATCTGAATAAAACTGCTACACTCGTTTAGACGACTAAATCCACCTGAAAGGACAGGCAGGGAATATTGATTTAATATTTCACCATTAGAGTAAATATACTGATAATGTATTCTTATGTAACTCTGTACTAGTGTCCATTAGAATCATTAATTCAAATCACTGGGGAGAGTTGGAAAGCCACAACTTTCCACATCAGAGGCAGAAGTTCCAACATTAAAATAGAAAAGGCAGCATTAAATAGCAAGATGGCAGTGCCCATCCTTGGCAGCCCAGACAATGAGGGTTGCAGGGTCGGGGGGGGGGGGGGGTGGTGCACGAGAATGGGATAACACTACCCTGCTGCAGAGAAGACAGTGAGAAGGCCCTACAGGGCTGAAGACTATAAAAGTGAGAAGCACAGTGGTCGAACAAGGTGTCAGGACTGGGATTTGTGAGGGTGCCGATGGTGAGCAGAGCTGCTTGGAGAGAGTCTTCGGCTTAGATTCAGAAGGAGGGTGACTTGGCTGCTTGGAGCTTATGTTCACCTCTGGACAGCACAGGAGGCCGGGCAGCTACAGAGGGTACTGGGGCACAGTGATTGGGATCCACTGTCAATAGATGTCCATGAAGGGCCCCTCTTCTGCTTCTCTCTCTCTTCCTGTTAGGGGTGCCAGACCAATAGCATCTCAGTGTGTCTTTATAGGTAAAGAAAAGTGAATACATTTTATGTATTTATGTACATGACAATTAAGGAGCCTGAACCTGATGCAGAGCCTCAAATTCTTGAGGCTCCTATTCACTTTCCAATACTCTTCAAATGAGCAAACTTCACAGGAGTCTATATAGGCTTCACTAGCAAGGAAGTTATCACGTTAAAATCTGATCCCTTCAGACCTATGAAAAGCCATAGCCAAAATGAAGTGGAGATTCCGGACAAGAATGGAAACAACAAAGTTTACCCGACTGGCAGGGCCTAAATCACATAATCTGTTATAAAACCAAAACCAGTGCATTAGGGGAAAGTAAAGCTTAATACCCCATGAACTCAATGCCTTCTATGCCCAATTTGACCACCAGAACAAGGAAAAACCACTGCACACCCCCAAAGATCTTCTCAGTATCTCAGGATAATGTGTGGGCTGAGCTCAGGAGATTGAATGCAAGGAAAGCATCCGGTCTGGACGAAATACCTGGCCGAGTACTAAAATCCTGTGCTGAACATCTGGTTAATGTATTCAGATATTTTTCAACATCTCACTCTAGCAGGGCATGGTTCCTAGCTGTTTCAAACAGGCCTCAATTGTACTGTGGCCCAAGAAGAGGGTGGTAATCTGCCTAAATGTCTATCAACCAGTGGCACTCACATCCACATTGATTAAATGTTTTGAGCGGCTGGTATTAAAGCACATCAGCTCCTATCTGAGCAATGACATGGATCCTTTCTAATTTGCCTACCACAGCAACAGGTATGGCAGCTACTATCTCACTTGATCTGCACAAAACCCTGGAATATTTGGACAGCAAACATTTATGCATCTGAATGCTCTTTATCAAATAGAGTTTGGCATTCCACACCATCACCCCCACAAAAGTGATCACCAAACTCCAAGACCTGGGCCATAATACCCCACTTGGTATTTGGATCCTGGATTTCCTCTCCTTCAGACTGCAGTGAGGATGGACAAGAACACTGCCACAACCTCCATCTACAAATGTATTGATAGTTGCATAAAATGGGGAGAGGAGTCAGCATACAGGAGGGAGATTGAAAACTTGGCTGAACATCTCCAAAACCAAGGAGCCAATTGTGGATTTCAGGAAAGGATCTACTGATCATTGGGGGATCAGAGGTGGAGAGGGTGAGCAAATTTAAATTCCTGGGAATTACCATCTCGGAGGACCTCTCTTGAACCCAACGCATTCAAGTCATCATGAAGGAAGCACATCAGCACCTCTACTTCCTCAGCAGTTGGCAGAGATTTGGTATGACATCAAAAACCTTAACAAACCTCTACAGATGTGTTGTGAAAAGTGTGCTGAAAAGCTGCATCACAGCCTGGTATGGGGACACCAATACTTCTGATCAGAAGGCCCTGAAAAAAGGTAGAGGACACAATCCAGTACATCACAGGCACAACTTTCCCCACCATCAAGAAAATCTACATAAAACGCTGCTGTCGGAGAGCTGCAGCAGTCACCAAGGATCAACACCACACTGGACATGCTCTGTTCTCGCTGCTGTCTTCAGGGAAGACTTGTACCTCAAGGTTCAGGAACAGCTGGTACTGCTCCACCATCAGACTCCTCAACAACAAACTCGGACTCATTTAAGGATTCTCACTTTGCACATATTTTATTACTGAATATTGATTTTATTCTGCATTTACATTTCTCTCTTTTGTATATGCATCTTTGCTTGAGTACAATTTTATGTACTACCGATAAGTGGAATTTTTGCCTGGCCCACAGGAAAAAGAATCTCAGGGTTGTATGTGATATCATGTATGTAGTCTGACAATACATCTGAACTTTGACTTGAAGCTTAGATATAATTAAACTCTGATAATGCAGTACACTCAAGACTTAGGATACCAGATGAAAAAAATTCTGCACTATTGAAAGTTATTCCTAATAATACATCAATACATTTTAAATTTTTTTTTATATATAAATGGGCATCATGAAGTAAATTTCTCACTGAAAAAGTTTAAAGAGGGGGCAGAATCTGGAAACTATGCAAGTCTGAAGGGTACATAGGAAATAACACCCAGTGAAACAAACACTCAACTGTTGGAATATCTGAACAAATGAATAAAAAAAAAATCAGTTTTACTGTTATTGCTTAATAATACTCAAGTCAATATTCCTCCATGCATCATCGGCCAATCAAGGTTGAACTTTGCACAACTGGCCACTGGCCCCTTAATCATTTAGTCATTACCTGGGCCAGATTCTCGAGCATTCTGTACGACAAAATCCACTACATTCTCTTTCGCTCTTCAGGCCTGACATGGGCCCTGCTGTTGACAATGCTGGAAGAGTTGTTGGCAAGGTGTGCACTACATAGGGATAAGGGTTGTTGTATACTGTTGTACTTAGCATCTAAGCCATGCCCATATTAGACAAGAAATGGGATGTAGTAGATTGTGGTCTTTGGTTGTGATAAGTCTGCATAAACAATTGCTTGTATTGTTAATATTAAGTGACTGGGTTGTACTGTGCCTGTAAGTGAACAGTTACTGATATCAGCAGTGTTAAGTCTGATGGGAACGTTTGCACTGTGTTGTGTGATTGAGAATACTTGTGCGTACTATCCCTTTGGCAATCCCCTTACTTGTGTTTAAATAAAAGATTATTTCTGCATTCACCCTGTGCCCAGACCTGCTTTTCTTTGAACCCACCAAACTTTTCTCTTCCCACTAAATGGAATGATATGGACAGAGGCAATGTCTGAATTTATTGTTCATGCCCGCTTGCCCCTGAACTAAGAAGCAAAGACACTGGAGGGTCTAGAGGTGCAATGGCCAGACCATGTGAAGAGGCAATCTGAAATAAAGCAGCAAGTCAGAAATACCTAAGGGATTCATCAGGGAGGGACCTTGACAAATGTGAGGTCATTGTGGAACAGTCTATTGTGCTGGAGCATGTCAAGGTTGAGAAAGAGGAAATGCATAGGCACCTGATAAATATTGGAGTGGTCATCAGGCTAGATGGGATATGCACCAGGTTACTAAAAAAAACAAGATCTTACTGAGGCATTATCTTTACATCCTCCCCAACTGCAGGAGTGGTATCAGAGGTTTGAAGGATGGTAAATGCTGTACTGTTATTCAAGAAAGATAACGGAGATAATCCTGGGAATTATTGACCAGCAAGTCTCACTCACATCAGCAGTGGGCAAACTTTTGGAAAGGATTCTTAGGAACAGGATTTGTAAGTGTTTGGGATAGTCAGCATGGCTTATGAGGGCAGGTCACACCTCATGAGCCTAATTAAGTTTTTCCCCAGAGGTAAAAAAAAATTGATGAAGGTTGAGTGGAGGATGGGGTGAATATGGACTTCAGTCAGGCATCTGACAAGTTTCCTCATAGTAGGCTCGTCCAGAAAATCTGAGTTGAGATTTGTGGGATGGCTTTGTAGAGTTGGAGTTGGCTGGCCCACAGAAGGTGGAGGGTGGCAGTAGACAGAGTGCATTTTGTCTGGAAGTTGGTGACTAGTGTTTTATTTTGGATTGTGTAGGGATAGGTTAGTAACTTTTCCGTTGACACGAAGGTTGGAGGTGCTGTGGGTTATGCAGAAGGTTTGGTACATTACTGTAGGATATAGACACAATGCAGACAGAGTAGGATGGAGAAGTGACATATGGAGATCAATCTGGAAAAGGGTGGTGATGCAGTTTGGAAGACTGAACTTGAAGGCAAAGTACATAGTTAATGGCAGAATTCTTAGCATGGTGGAGAAACAGATGGATTTTGAGGTCCAATGATCCCTCACTGTTGCAAATGATTAAGGAGGAGTGAGATGTGCTGGCCTTCATTAGTTGGGGCATTACATTCAAGATACTGCTGCAGCTCTATAAATGCTCATTAGACAACACTTGTATGATTGTTTTCAGTTCTTGTGGCCTCATTATAAAAAGGATATGGAAGCTTTTGAAAGGGTGCAGAGATTTAGTAGGATACTAAATGGATTGGAGAACATATCTTATGAAAGGTCAACCAAGCTCTGGCTTTCCTCTTTGGAGCAACAGAAGAGAATAATCTTTATAAACTATAAAGTTATGAGAGGCGCAGATAGGTTGGACAGTCAGCACCTTTTTCCCAGGGTAGGAATGGCCAACACCAGAGGTCATCCATTTAAGGTGAATGGAGGAAAGGGGGAGGTAGGAGGCTTGTTCTCCACCCTCCCCAAGAGAGCAGCGGGTGTGTGGGACGTAGTAGTAGTGGCTGATACAATGAGAATATTTAAAAGATTCCAATCAGCACATGGATGGAAGAAATATGAAGAGGTATGGGGTGTGTGAAAGGGAAGTGTTAGACTGATTTGCAGAGCAAGTTTCTAGAGATTGGACATATTCCCATCAGAGCAAGATAGAAATGATTCACATTTGAAGTTGCAAAGAAGAGACAAGGGAAGGTGTGTAAGGATGCTCGAGCAGAAAAACAAGCAGCTATAGGAACTCAGTGGGACAGGTAGTAACAGAATGGTCAACATCTGTGAGAGTATAAAGACCAGATGTTGTGGTGCTATCCACTGAGCAAGGGTGAAGAAGGTTTGTTAGTTTGAGCTGATCCATCTCCAGGAAATGCAAGTTGGTCTCAAATGGAAACAGGAGAAAATAACCTCCTCCTGAAATACAGAATGATGGCAGTTTCCTTCCCTGAAGAGTAGTTTAACCAGATGGGATTTTAAAGGACAATCTTACTTCATTCACAATTATTGTACGACGAGCTTTTTACAAAAATCCAGATTTATTTCATTACCTCAACTAAAATCCTCCAGCTGTTATGTTGAGCTCTGAACATGACTTTGGATCAATGGCCCAGAACTCTAGTTGTCTGTACAGTAACTTGACACAAATGTTGAACAATTTTTTGGTAAAACAGAGCATTTGGCCATTGCTGACATCACACTTTTCCTTTATCATTATGATCAGTTCTTCACACAAAAGATTAAAGCTGCTACTGGCATTCTTTTATTTTAATTGCAAAATAAACATGAAAATGTAATGGTCTGTGAATAATGCCACAGCCAATGTCACCAAGTAAAAATGTGGAAACAATAAAAACTAAGAACAGTATTAACAGTATTAATTTGCATGGCCACGATATTGAGTTGAGCAACACCAATGGGTTCTAGTGCACAAACCATGAGATCGACACTCATCCCATTTGCCCACTTTCAGCCCATATCCCTCTTCTAACATGCCTTTAAAACACCACAATAATTAGCCTGCGAACCAAATCACTAAAAATCAATGGGCTTTTTAAATATTTTACTCTTGCTTTGGCTTGGGCATTTTTACCAACTCACACAAGGATACCGGTTACATTATCCAAAAGGCAAGGCTCAACAACATCTGGATGTATTTAACATGTTCAAGATTTATCTAATCTTTCCCCCCCCCCCCCCAACTGGAGCGCGAGGGAGAGTGAAAGATCAACCAGTTAACTACAAAACAAGGCGGAGAAAATGGCTTCCATGTCTCGATAAATCACACAGATATCTCACTCATTCCTCCAATGACTACAGGAACAGCAGCTCAAACTGCCGTGCAGTGGTTCAAGCAGTTGTTTGCATATGGCACAGTTTCAAAGGAAACAATTTAAATGGAACCAGACCACAAGGCAACTTCAATTAATTCTTCAAATATTAGATTGCATGGTTGGATATGACTGCCAACTTCAGCACTCAGAACACCAGAAGGCATTTTATTTCCTCCTCAAAGATCATACTGGCTAAAATCTTCCACATCTCCAAATGTATCAAATGCAGGGTTCAATTATAGCCTCCTATTCCATTCATGAAGTTTATAAACAACCATCAGAATTGATAATAAATTCCCACATTGGAGATGGTCACTTCATGGCACTTTTTGGGGTATGAATGTTGCGCTGCCCTTAACAACCTATGTTTAAATTTTGTCGCGGTCTTATTGAACATCTGGATGAGCTGCTCCATTTGCTCAGAAACTGTCAGTGGAATTGACCCTTGTGTAGCCTTCCACATTTGATCTTGTGGAAGCATACTCATCAATAAATGAACTATAAATGGTCAGATCTAGGGTACCGTCCTAAGGAACGCCTGCAGTGATGGCTTTGATCACTGTCCATTTTCTCATGATAAGCGTGACTCAAGTCATTAACATCTACTCTGCATTGATTTTAGTTTCATCAGGTTCCTATGACCTCACAGTCACGTCGCTTTCCCGTCAAGATCACTCGCCTCCCCTACAGGCTATTAGGCCCATACTGGGCTCATTGCTGTGAAGGCTGGAGTCAAGTGCTCCTGCCAAAATTTAAAATGAATGTTCTTTAACAGGTTGTCGATATATACATGGCCACTCTCTGGAAGTCTATGTTTAATTTGGTAAATTGTACTCAAGAACTGAACAGGTGCATATTTATGTGCAACACCAAGAACTGATGGTTGTTTAATAAACCATGAATGGAATAGGAGGCTATAATTGAATCCTGATTTGGCTCTCAGGCTAATTATTGTGGTGTTTTAAAGGCATGTTAGAAGAGGGATATGGGCTGAAAGTGGGCAAATGGGACGAGTGTTTGTGCACTAGAACCCATTGGTGTTGCTCAACTCAATGTCACTAAAATCAATGGGCTTTTTAAATATTTTACTCTTGCTTTGGCTTGGGCATTTTTACCAACTCATACAAGGATACCGGTGACATTATCAAAAAGGCAAGGCTCAACAACATCTGGATGTATTCAACATGTTCAAGATTTATCTAATCTTTTTTCCCCCCAACTGGAGCGCGAGGGAGAGTGAAAGATCAATCAGTTAACTACAAAACAAGGCGGAGAAAATGGATGCATTGTTGTTAGTGCAACACTGTTACAGCGCCAGCAATCAGAAATGGTGTTCGAACCTACGCTGTCTGGAAGGAGTTTGTACGTTCTCCCCGTGTCTGCATGGGCTTTCCCCCCAGGTGTTCTGGTTTCTTCCCATGCTTCAAAACGTACTGGGTCAACATAGGTCAATTAGGCAGTAAGGGCTCATGGGCCAAAATGGCCTGTCACCATGCTATATACCTAAAATTTAAAAAAAATACCAATGCCATTATCAAGCCCACAAGATTAACCTGCTGGAGGGGATGCTGGGGATGGGGGAAGAGGGAGCCACCACTGACCAGACACCACTCACCAGTGCATTGGGAAACATTAGACCATTGGCCAGATAACCTAGATAGAATCACTCATCTCCAAACACCGCAAATCCTTTTCATTACACAAGCAGGATGCATTACATTTGGGAGATGAGGGCAATTGGAAGATCTCAAGAAAGTTGACGCAATTCAAAAAACAGCCGTGCTCACTAATTACAGTGGAAGAGGGGCCCATCATTCACTCTACTATCAACAAAACACTGCAATTACTTGTCTTAATTATTTCACTAGTATCTCCCAAACACTCAAACTATAATTATGAAGACAGGTGCATGGTTCTCCACCAAGACAACAGCCATGCTTGGAAATACATTGCTCTTGCATCATTGACACTGGGTCTAGATCTTTGAATGTGCGAGACTGGAGCATTATTATTGAAGGGATGGGGGGGGGGGGGGGGGTAAAAAGTTGCTACATCTGAAGTACCATCAAGGTTCAAGGCATCGCTTTGCTCAAGTGACCAGAGTTTGCACACCATCTGAAGTCAATTACACTAAACAAATTCTGGATCAGATAAATGGTCCAAGTAAAAATCAAACTGTTTTAATCAATTCATTTTAGATAATCAGGTCATTGTTTTACAAGTTTCCAAGAAATTAAAACAAACAATCCATGTTAAAAAATGAAGCAGGAATTCAGTTCTTAAAGTTGAAACAAGTCAGATCATTGAACTCAAGCACTTAAGAATTTGAAAGCATAAATTTTTATCAATAATATCACAGCAAAACTATCTGAAAACATTATCAACTTGATAACAAAAATCACTCAACTTTTACATGCAATGTGAACTAGCTTAAGATGCTGTTTATACTGTCAATTCCAATATCAAATTAATTTCATAAAATGTGGACATTTATATACTACAAACATCTTTATAATTGGTAACATACCAGTGTGTACATCAGATGTTTCATAGACATAGATGATCCTTCTCCCTAGCTTTATGAAGTGAAACATTAGTCTCAATCCAGGGCCTGCTGGAGATCCAAGTATGCTGACATTAACTAGCACACTACAGCACAGGCCCTTCAGCCCTCAATGTTGTTCTGACCCATATATACCTAAAAAGGTACAGAACAACTCCAATTATCCAAAATCAGATTCTCTGAAATCCTCATTTATCCAAAAATATTTTTACCTTTCAGATAAATAGGATATCCAAAACAAGCACAACCCAGTCTTCATCGAGGGCCCAGTGGTGGAGAAGGTCAGGAACTTCAAATTCCTAGGTGTCAACATCTCCAAGGATCTGTTCTGGAGCCTCCACATTGTTGCAATCACAAAGAAGGATCGCCAGTGGCTATACTTTGTGAAGTGTCTGAGGAGACGTCACAGAAGACTCAAATTCTACAGGTATATTGTGGAGAGCATTAGGCTGGTGGCATCGCTGTCTGATAATGGAGGCGCCAACTCTCAGAACAAGAATAAACTCCAGAGGGTTATTAACTCTGCCTGCGAAATCACAACAACCAGATTTCACTCCATTAAGGACATCTATACGAGGCGGTGTCTTAAAAAGCAGCCTCTATCCTCATAGACACCCCCACCCCACCAGGCCATGCCATGTTCACTCTACTAACATCGGGGAAAAGATACAGAAGGTTAAAGATGACCACTCAGCGGCACAAGGACAGTTTCTTCCCTGCTGCCATCAGATTCATGAATAATCAATGTACCAAGTCGTTGCCTGACTTTTTGTGCACTATTATTTTTATTGTTTTTTTAGTAATGTCATAAGATGGTTATAATATGAATGTTTGCACTATGAAGCTGCCACAAACACCAAATTTCATGACTTGTTCATAACAATAAATTCTGATTCGGAAATCAAAAATCCTAATTTATCTGAATTCCACCCCCCCCCCCCAACCCCCCGGAGCTAAACTGACCTCACAGTTTGGAAACAAAAATGTTGTCGGTTTGGCGGCAGCATTTGGGAGGTCTCAGTTCCTGTCAGTGATCGGCAGTGGTGTTGCGTCCAGCATTTTATGTTGAGATTTAACATTATTTCAATGCTTAAAAAGCTTCCCTTGTTGTTTCTTGTTGTTTAAACATTGATTCAAGTGATTTGCTGTTGCTACAGGGCTGTTTTTAAAAAAACATTTATCCGCCATGCTGTAAACGGTTATATGGTTATATGATATAGGCCCAGTCCCGACCACTTCTGATAATCTGAGTTGTACTATACTAAACCCACCCTACCCTAGAACCCTCTATTTTTCTTTCATCCATGTGCCTAAGTCTCTTAAATGCCCCTAATGTTTCAGCCTCCACCACCAACCCAGGCAAGGCATTCCAGGTACCCACAATTCTAAAAAAATTTAACCCTGATGTCTTCCCTAAACTTACTTCCCCTGACTTTGTGTATATGTCCTCTGGTGTTTGCCATTCCTGGCCATCCACTCTATCTATGCCTCTCAAAATCTTGTAAACCTCTATTAAGTTTCCTCTCATCCTTCTACGCTCCAAAGAGAAAAGTCCCAGCTCTGCTAACCTTGCCCCATAAGGCTTGTTTTCCAATCCAGGCAACATCCTGGTAAATCTTCTCTGCATCCTCTTAATTGGCTTCCACATCCTTCCTATAACAAGGTGACCAGAATTGAACACAATATTCCAAGTGTGATCTCACCAGAGATTTGTTGCAACCTCTACTCCTGAACTCAATCCCCCTATTAATAAACCCCAGTATCCCCAAGGCCTTCTTATCGACCTGTGTGGCAACCTTGAGGGATGTATGGATTTGAACCCCAAGTCCCTCCATTCATCTACACTCTTAAGTAACTGACCATTAACTGTGTACTCAACCTTCTTATTTGCCCTTCAAAAATTCATCATCTCGCACTTATCTGGATTGAAGTCCATCTATCACTTTTCTGACCAACTCTATATCCTCTTGTAACCTTCAACAATCTTGAGCTCCATTCACAACTCCTCCAAACTTCATGTCATCAACAAACTTACTGACCCATCCTTCCGCCTCTTCATCCAGGTCATTTTTAAAAATCACTAAGAGCTGGGGTCCCTGTGGCCCTCCATGAGTCACCAACCTCAAGGCAGAATACTTTCCTTCCACTACTACTCTCTGCTTTCTTCCTGTAAGCCAAGTGTTTTTATCCACATAGCCAAGACAATTTTATGGAAACAGTCCCCAAATTCACACCTGTGTAATAAGTATGGCCTTCTCAACTGGATAAACTGCAGAGTACTTTATACTCCATTAATGACAGTGAGGGACAAAGTAACGCCCTTGTCCATTCATACCGTCACACTGCAATAAGTGACCACATATTCTCTAAGAGAGCAGCCAGCATGAATTTCAGTACCATCTGATTCATTTCCAACGCAGCATCTCTCAACTGATTCCTGTATAAACCTTTAAAATGAAGAACTCACCATCTTTGAGATGCCCACTACCATTATCTTAAATTACTGAGATGCACATTATCAAGGACAAAGGTCACATGATGAAGTATTACATGTTAAGTTATCAGCATGTTCCAGGACACAATTCTTTGAGCTCTCCAATATTTTGATAGAATCCCACATTTTGAATAAAAATAAAATTCTTACACAAAAGATAGCCTAAAACCATCAAATGTGCTCATAAAACATTTCCAAAAGCAATTACAACTACTATTAAACTTAAAGGCTTCAATCACCGTGCTAACTGACAGCTGGTGGAAACAAACAGAATGTGCTTAAAGGTTTATTATCCTTCCCTTCAAACGACAAAAGGCAGATCAGAAGACCATGAACAGACTGAATTCGTGCAACAGTGAAGAGTAGTGAGAAAGTTTAATTTTATAGTGTCGTCAACACAAAGCCTGAGGCTACAGTGACTTTAGAACCATCAATACACAATTCTGTGTGCAGAATTATTGTATACAACAGTAAAAGTCCAATAATCTGGCATGGAGAGGATTTTGTTGGGCCAAATTGATAGATTTTCTGGACTATTGGATGTTATTTCCAATTAATATCCAACACACTTAATTCACTTATTTTGAGATGCCATAATAAATTTTCCCACAGAACCTGGCAAATTTGAAAGAGAGCCTGTCAACTCCAGATGCAGCGAGTGCTGGGGCAGTGTGGGAAACAAGCCCCAGTGTTTCTCAATGAAGTGCACGAAACATCACCTGTGAACCAGATGCCAAAACATTGGGGTTTCAGGTTAGTTAGACAGGGAACTATTTGATCTTTACTGCACATCAACTTTATGTAAATATGTTTCCCCAAGTTGAAGTGGTTTCAAACTAAGTGAGCTATTTCAAGATGGCAACGTACCCTTGAGATTTGCAGGGATTTGATTTCTTGACCAGGATTAATATGAAATACATTCATAAAATCATTGCCTTCTGATATTTTAAAAATGAAGATTGTCAAATGTTAAACCTATAAATACTACAATACTACATTATATACATCATCTAGTCAGTTGCGTGATAATCCCCTGAAAAAAAGTTCTCATGTTATTGCCCTTGTAAAATGATCTCCTACATTAAGTATAATGAAATCAAAGACAATCACCTTAACAGAGACGCACTATTTGGGTTTGGACATTGAAAAATATTGTATAACAGTACATTTGAACCATAGCCCTGAAGCAAAAACCAGTAAGGAATATTCTTCTAGACCTC
Source organism: Narcine bancroftii (assembly GCF_036971445.1). Taxonomy (NCBI): domain Eukaryota; kingdom Metazoa; phylum Chordata; class Chondrichthyes; order Torpediniformes; family Narcinidae; genus Narcine; species Narcine bancroftii. Next base: position 82,442,385 of record NC_091479.1, on the reverse strand, counting down.
AAAGAATGGCACTCAGACAAACCCAATTTTCTTCTTGATTTCACTCCTTCCCAAAATCCGCTAGAAAAGCAAGAATCATCAACGACCCAGTCAAATCTGTGGCCACCAACATTGGACTCAATTTCCAAGTCTTTGCTGTAGTGCAGGAATGCAGGAAGGAACCACCTGGAATATAGAATTGGTTTTGAATCACAGGCTTTGAGGATTCCTTCACCCAAAATGCGGTGAGAAAGCTGCATATCCAAATCTCAATCAACCCTGAATTATCTAAACAATGCTGTTGACTCAATTGAAGTGCAACATCAGGTTACAAGGAGGAGAGAGGTCAGGCACTGTTTCTGTAATCTGACAGCCATCCGCCAACATCCAACAAAAATCTAACATCTAGTATGGTGGTAGTTTCTGCCACTGTCAGGAAACCTCTCCAAGCCTGTCAATTCCCACATATATCTAGACTGCACCTGTTCCCACTCTGCTTTCTCCTAGTTTCTGAAGATTAGTCAGGCCATTCATAGAAAATAGGGCAGCTAAAATGTCCTTTTTCAGGAAATGTGGCTTCTCCTCCACTGAGGTTTATGAAAACCCCTCTGGGCTCAGCTCTCAACCAGACCCCTCTGGGCTCAGCTCTCAACCAGACCCCTCTGGGCTCAGCTCTCAACCAGACCCCTCTGGGCTCAGCTCTCAACCAGACCCCTCTGGGCTCAGCTCTCAACCAGACCCCTCTGGGCTCAGCTCTCAACCAGACCCCTCTGGGCTCAGCTCTCAACCAGACCCCTCTGGGCTCAGCTCTCAACCAGACCCCTCTGGGCTCAGCTCTCAACCAGACCCCTCTGGGCTCAGCTCTCAACCAGACCCCTCTGGGCTCAGCTCTCAACCAGACCCCTCTGGGCTCAGCTCTCAACCAGACCCCTCTGGGCTCAGCTCTCAACCAGACCCCTCTGGGCTCAGCTCTCAACCAGACCCCTCTGGGCTCAGCTCTCAACCAGACCCCTCTGGGCTCAGCTCTCAACCAGACCCCTCTGGGCTCAGCTCTCAACCAGACCCCTCTGGGCTCAGCTCTCAACCAGACCCCTCTGGGCTCAGCTCTCAACCAGACCCCTCTGGGCTCAGCTCTCAACCAGACCCCTCTGGGCTCAGCTCTCAACCAGACCCCTCTGGGCTCAGCTCTCAACCAGACCCCTCTGGGCTCAGCTCTCAACCAGACCCCTCTGGGCTCAGCTCTCAACCAGACCCCTCTGGGCTCAGCTCTCAACCAGACCCCTCTGGGCTCAGCTCTCAACCAGACCCCTCTGGGCTCAGCTCTCAACCAGACCCCTCTGGGCTCAGCTCTCAACCAGACCCCTCTGGGCTCAGCTCTCAACCAGACCCCTCTGGGCTCAGCTCTCAACCAGACCCCTCTGGGCTCAGCTCTCAACCAGACCCCTCTGGGCTCAGCTCTCAACCAGACCCCTCTGGGCTCAGCTCTCAACCAGACCCCTCTGGGCTCAGCTCTCAACCAGACCCCTCTGGGCTCAGCTCTCAACCAGACCCCTCTGGGCTCAGCTCTCAACCAGACCCCTCTGGGCTCAGCTCTCAACCAGACCCCTCTGGGCTCAGCTCTCAACCAGACCCCTCTGGGCTCAGCTCTCAACCAGACCCCTCTGGGCTCAGCTCTCAACCAGACCCCTCTGGGCTCAGCTCTCAACCAGACCCCTCTGGGCTCAGCTCTCAACCAGACCCCTCTGGGCTCAGCTCTCAACCAGACCCCTCTGGGCTCAGCTCTCAACCAGACCCCTCTGGGCTCAGCTCTCAACCCTTCCTTGCTCCAAACAGAACACAGGTAGTCCTAGTTTTCACCCTACTATCCCCAATGTGATTCCATCAGCTGCAACTCAACCTACAAATTTGCTGACAACACCAACATTGATGAATAAGTGGAAATAATGAGACAGAGTACCTGGCTAAGTGATAACAGAGCAACAATTTTGCTCTTAACATCACCAAGACCAATGCAGCAGCATCACATGTGAAAATATTCATATAAACCACCTTACAAAATTAATAAAAATACCGCAAGAAAAAGTCAAAGTCAGGCAATGTCATTGATCATTCAGGAATCTAATGGCAGTGGGGAAGAAGCCATCCTTGTGCCACTGAGTGCTCATCTTCAGGCTCCTATACCTTTTTCCTGATGGCAGCAGTGAAGAGGTGGGGGCCTTTGAGAATAGATGCAGCTTTCTTAAGACACTGCCTCTTGTCGATGCCTTCGATTGTGAAGACTGGTGCCAGTGATGTTGCAGGCAGAGTTAACAACCCTCTGGAGTTTTTTCTTGTCATCAGCGGTGCTAGCGAGCCTTCTTCATGATTGCATCGACATGGAAGCTTCAGAGATGTTGACACCCAGGAATTTTAAGTTCTTCAACCTCTCCATTTCTAAACCCTCATTGAGGACAGGTTTGTGTTCTGAATTCCTCCTGGAATCCACACTCATCTCCTTAGTTTTACTAACATTGAGTGCAAGGTTGTTGGTGCAACACCCTATCTCCCTCCTGTACATTTTCCCATTGCGGTTTGTGAATCTGCCAACAACCACTGTGTCATTGGCAAATCTGTCGCCACACAGTGAGGGATGTAGAGTGTGGGCTAAGCACCCATCCTTGTGCACCTGTGTTGATAGTGAGGAATTTGTACTGACTGTGCACTTCCAATGAGGAGGTCAAGAATCCAGTTGCAAAGTAGGGTGCAGAGGCCCAGGATTTAGCGCAAATTGACAAGCACTGAGGGAATATATGGTTGAAGGCTGAGCTTTAGTCTAAGAAGAGCAGCCTTTATTGGCAAATTAAAGTGCGTCCAGACCTTTACTTAAGAACATGTTAATTCTGGCCATGTCCAACCTCTCAAAGCATTTCAACACAGTAGATGTCAGTGCTACTGGGCAACACGCATTGGGCAGGAAGGAGGAGAATAATAATGTTCTCTTCTTAGCGGCGCTGGGGAGTGCTCATGCTACACTGTCTTGTGGCAGTCAAAAGTTGAATTATATCATTTATATTACATTTTTATGTATTATTATGTGACAATAAAATGAACCTTGAGAGAATCAGAACATTCAAGTTCCTGGGAGTAGACATTTCAAAAGACCTTTGCTGAAGCCAGCACATTAGAGGAACCAAGAAGAAGGCACGCCAATGTCTCCATTTCCTGAAGAGATTTTGCATTTTCCCAAATACTCGATCAAACTTCTGCACGTGAACTACGGAAAGTATATTTACTAGCATCACAGTCTGGATTGGCCAGTCGATTGCTTGCCCGAGAATGCAAATGGCTGCAGAAGGTAGCAAATGTCACCAGGTCCACCACAGACCTCCTATGCATTGCAGACATCAATGTGAAGTGTTGTCTCACAAAGACAACCAACATCATAAAGGATCTTCACTATAATCACTCTGCTCACAACTTATTTTCACAGCTACCTTTTGAGAGAAGGTGAGAAGCCCTGAAAAGCAGCACCCCTAGCTTCAAGAAGCTACCAGTCTCTTGAATTTCCTCATGATACACTAATTATGGACTGTCTACATGATTGCAAGTCATTTTTTTTTCTTTTGCGCAAAGATTACAGTGAATATTTGTAGCTATCTTACATATTTATATATCTTCATTTAATTCAATTCCTTTAGTGTTTTAGTTTTTTCCTTACAAATACCTGTTCAGCGAGAATTTTGGTGTACAATGTACACAACAATAAGGTCAAAGATTCACCCACACCTCTTCCAACCTCATCAATGCATTCAGTATCCTTGCCATGCATTCCTATTCTTTGGCTTGGCTTCACGGACGAAGATTTATGGAGGGGTAAATGTCCTCGTCAGCTGCAGGCTCATTTGTGGCTGACAAGTCCGATGCGGGACAGGCAGACACGGTTGCAGGGGAAAATTGGTGGGTTGGGGTTGGGTGTTGGGTTTTTCCTCCTTTGCCTTTTGTCAATGAGGTGGGCTCTGCGGTCTTCTTCAAAGGAGCTTGCTGCCCGCCCAACTGTGAGGCGCCAAGATGCACGGTTTGAGGCGATGTCAGCCCACTGGCGGTATCGAGTATTTGGGAAAATTCTGTGAGAACCAACACAGACTGCATGACACAGGCAGGGTGTTTGTGCTTTGTCCACAATGGCCATCCCCCAAGTTTCCAGTTACATGTCACTTCAACCTTCCATTCAACCTATACGTCCTCCGCCTTAACTATTGCAAGATGAGGCCTAATGCAAACTTCATTCCACCTAAGTCATCTACAACCCAATTGCAAGATCAAGTTTCAATTTCAGGTTACCTTATCTCCCATTTCCCCATCCTTCCTAGCCACTTTCCATCTTCACATTTTTGCCTCCTTTACCATAATGCCCCCCACCACCTCAGTTCAATCTACCCACTATCCACCTATGGGGTTCCACCTGTCCCTCACCTCTCCATTAATGGCTCCCATTATCCTTTATGTATCAGATGCTAGCATCTTATAACCCTTATATTTCTGGTTATACCCTTTAGCAGTAATGCCACCTTTACCCTACTTGGCTCCCCTGTGCCCCTTGTTTGCCCCCTTTATCTCCTCTTTATCACAATTCACTCACCACCTTGTTCCCAGCTCTACCCACTTACTCTCCCACCCTCCAAACCAGGCCACTTCTGTCCATTAGCCCTCACTCCCTTTCTCCCCAGTCCACATCACCTACAGGCCCTTTCTCACCCCCCTCTCTTCTTTAGGCCAGCTGTTATCGCACACCACATTCCATCTTGATGAAGGCTTTTAACCCAAATCACCCCTCTCCAATGTCACCCGGGCCACTTGAGTTCTTCCAGCATCTAATTTCTGCTCCAGATTCCAGGATCTGCCTTTGCCCCTCTACTCCATTTCATTCTCCTCCATCACAACACTGTAAACAAGGCCCTAATCTCTGTGTTAGAAGGTCACAAATCGCTATTCCATTTCATGGATCAAAGAACAAAATTTAGGCCAACATTTAAATGGAACACTGACAGAAAGTTGCACTACATTCCTCTAACCTTGAGGGGAAACAATCCAATGACATTATTCCAAGGAAAGAGCTTCACCCAGAAATGTCAACTCTACTTTTTCCACAGATGCTGCCTGACAGTTCTAGCATTTTGTGTTTATTACATCAGAATGAGACTGGGGAATTCTCTCATGTAATCAAATATTAATCTCCAACCAGCCTTACATTAAATACAATAGCGAAAACCTACCGGGGACAAACATTACCTAAGTTGATGGAAGGAGAAGGAAAGAAAAGAATGGACTCTGTAGAATTTCTGGTGTATTTTTGTGGAATGACAACATTGTCTGACTGAATTAATGCAACCTAGATTGTATACCTAAAATGGATGAGGGGGGGGGGGGTGGGGGGGTGGCTTTGGAGGAGGTGGGGGGGGAGAAAAAGTCACTGTAAATGTGTGAAAAAGAAAAAGTGTATATCATGGCTATTGTGATTTATGGTGTGAAAAATAAAAAAATTTTTTTAAAAATTTTAAAAAAAATTAATCTCCAACCAACATCTAAATACAGATCATAATCAGTGAAGATTGATAAGAACTTCTCCTCCATAATCCCCATCAGTACTGGAGCACCACAGGTCTGTGTTCTTAGCCCCCTGCTCTAGTCACTTTACACCTACGACTGTGTGGCTCGGTACGACAATAACATCACTTTCAAAATTGCCAATAATACCACGGTAGTGGGCTGTGTAAAGGAAGGGGATGAGTCCGCATACAGGATGGAGATCGAAAACTTGGCTGAATGGTGCACCAATAACAAATTTGAACTCAATGTCAACAAAACTAAGGAGCTGATTGTTGACTTCAGGAAGGAAAGCTAGTGGTATACAATCCAGTGGTCATTGGGTGATCAGAGGTAGACATAAGTTCTTGGGAATCGCCATCTCGGAGGATCTTTCCTGGACCTAACACATCAAAGGCATTGTGAAGAAAGCATATTAGCACCTCTAATTCCTCAGGAGTTTGCAGTGTGACACCAGAAGCACAGGCAAATTCTACAGAGGTGTGGTGAAAAATGTGCTGACTGACTGCATCACAGTCTGGTATGGAAATACCAATACCCATGAGCATAAAGCCCTCCAAAAGGCAGTGGACTTGGCCCAGAACATCACAGGCAAAACCTTCCCCACTATCGAGTACATCTACCGGGAATACTGCGATCAGAGAGCAGCAGCAATCATCAAAGACCCACACTACCCAGCACATGCTCTGTTCTCACTGCTGGCATCAGGAAAGAGGTAAAGGTGCCACAAGACTTGCACCATCAGGTTCAGGAACAGCTGCTACCCCTCCACCATCAGACTCCTCAACGACAAACTCAATCGGGGACTCATTTAAGGACTCTTACTCGTGCACTTTATTGATTTACTTTTTGTTCTCTGTCCACAGCTTGTTTACATTAATTATCTGTTTACAGTTCTTTATTTGTTTAAATGTTTTCACTGTGTACAATTTATTTTTTGCACTATCAATTAGTGGCAATTCTGCCACACATGTAGGAAAAAAAAGAATCTCAGGGATGTCATGTATGTACTCTGACAAAAAATTTGAAAATCTCATCACATTCCGGTTTCTGAGCCTTGCTGCAAAATGTTTTCTACGACATCTCTTATACCCCGCTTTATGATACTAAAGCGCTCCTATGAAACCTTTCGTAAGCCAAAATGGCGTAAAGCTAAGACTCACTCAGTACTATTAAAGGCTATTTTTGTAAAAGTGAAAATCCATTCAAATTTCTTTCGGATAGCAAACACAGGTTTCTTCAGAAAAGCAAATTTTCGTAAAGCGAGTATTCATAAAACTGGGTATATTTGTATTACAACAATGGCATCATTATAAAAGTATACAATCTTCTGAGAAGTCCTTTGTGAGAAAGGAACCAAATGTAACAGTTATTGTTTTTACTAGTATCTTGAACAGCCATTCTCAACAGAGGCTTTACGACCCCCCCCCCCCCCACCCCTCCCCCCCACCAATATAGGCCACAACACATTTAAGTAAGAGCCTGGCTTTCTTTTCACGTCATGTAACAAATATTTTTTTTTTCTGTCGTTGGTAGCAAAAATGAAAGAAACAGATACTTGACTGCTTCACGGGGAAGGGGTCCCACAAACTCTGAGCAGAGTCCAAAGGGGTGGAGCGGGGAGGAGAACAGCCATAATAAATTTCAGAATAGCGCACCTAGAGATTTATAATATAATGAGGGGGCAGGGAAGAGGGTGGAGGAAGGAAGGGAACAAAGTTACAAAACATGGCTGAATAAACTGTCCATGCCAATAGCAACAAATTCACTTCTTGGTGCAAACATTAAGCAGGATGAAAATATGAATGCAGTTAGAATTGTAACAAAGTTACAGGGATGAAATAATTTTTTTTAAATTAAATACCAGACTGCATTCAATGCCAAACTGAAGAAAAAAGTCTATTCAAGGATATAAACCTGCTGGGAGAGTCAGATTGAGGTTAACAAAATAAGTCTGCATACTTTTAAATCAAAGACAAAAAAGATCATTTAATTGCACATTTCTGTTAAATCAAAAAAGGAATTTCAGAAAAATCCTGATCTTGTGTAAAAACAACCATTAAAGCATGTCAGGGTTTACCTGACGAGAGTGCATACACAGAAACAAATTTTGCAAATTTTTGCAAATTCACTTAACAATTTTCATTCCACTCAATATTAACACCAAAGAGGTCCAGGGTTTTTCAATTAAAGTAACAGTCTGATGGCCCTGTTTCTGGACTGTTCAGCAATGGATTATAAAATAGTGACTATTTACAAAATGCTAAGAAATTCTAGGGTTACCGGAGAGAAAAATCATTACATTAAAGTCAACAGGTTTATGAATGCTCATCAAGCAAAGAAATCTATTACATCTAAACAATCCAACCAACATGCAACTCCAGGTTCTCATTACCCATTTGCCATGCAACTTGTGATGAGCAATAGCCAATGCCTGGCTCAATTCCTATATCCCGAAGTTAGAACTTTTTTTTAAATTTGTGCAGATACTGTATGTGATTCCTCTTTGATCAAAGTTATGAATTTAGTGGGGGGGGTGGCACAGAAAAAGGGTGCCAAGATATTCTAGAGCAGAGAATGTGGATACAAATATGGTTTTGAACTACAGATTCTTATTGCATCGCTTCAACCCACAGGAAAGTAATGAACTTCACTGCATGCTGAGTGGCCTGCAAGTCTACAAAACAAAATAAACCCTGGTAGCAAAGAGAAAGCAGTGCACAGCAGTTCAAGCTCCTAATTTTCAAGTACTACATCAGTGTGTTAGGGGAAAAAAAAACTCTATATGCTCCACAAAGAATTCAGTCCAGTCCAACTGTGTTCTACATTCCACACATTGTCATTCAGTTATCTGTATACTTTCACCAGTATCATGGAAGGATGGAGGGATGAAGAGGTAAACAGCAAAGTATGAAAATGTGAGAAACATTTCTATAAAAAGTTCAATATAGTAAAGTCTCTGGTATCCGCCACCTATGGGGATTCCGGACGCCAGATGTGAATTATCTGGTTGCCTGAGACACATTCTTACAATGCCAAACTAATACCTGTACCAAAGACAGTGCAAAATGTAAAGTAATTTGGAAAAAAAGTCAGTATGGTAGACCTTAATTATGTAAAGGTCACTTTAATCAGGTAATTCCTGTAACTTACAAAGTTTAAATTCAAACCCTGGTCACTGGCGCTGTAGCAGTGTTCCGCTAACTGCTGTGTTAACTGTGTCACCATCATATTTAACCTCCCTCCCCCCCAAGTTTACAGGTAAAGCCTTACTATTATACCAATTGCTGACAAAGGAAGATTTTTTTTAAATCTTACTAGGCAGAGATCGGGAGACACTTTAGGAGAGTCACCCCAGAGACATCGGCCAGGTCCTCATCCTGGGTGCCGCCATTTTATTCAAATGCAACTTTATTCAAACAGCTGCTGGGGGCGAGGCAGGACCGGGGCGATCCACTGGCTGAATATTTGCTCCCATCTTTACCAAGGGGTTGGGTGTTGCTTCAAAGAATATTTACTTCGACAATTTTAAACTTTTATTTAAATATTTATTTATTCTTGTTTATGTTGAATTGTATTTATTTCCTCAATTTTTTTTTTGCCGGTTGCTTGAATTCCAGATATCAGGGTTTTTATTGTATTCAAATAGTTGAAAAATAACATCATACAGACTTTCCAATAGTTGTAAAATCAGGTCAGACCAAGTCAATGGATTAATAAATTGAGTCTTCTAAAGGACTTTACTTCTGCATACAAAAAGGATGTTATTCACTGTTCAGTACCTGTGTAAATGAGTGTTTGTCTACTTGTTCCATGGATGATATTCAAAATTCAATACATCACTGCTGCAGTAGTACACCAGACTATCAGGAAGCAATTTGTACAATGGGAATTTTTATTACGTGCTTCCCAAATGAAATAGCGGAAACCAGACCTTGTGCTGTGGTCGACCTCACTCCATCTCGTTTATATAAATCCAGCTTTCAGAGCCCTAGGAGGATGCAGTGGTCAAGACTTATGAACACAACGAACTGAGGTATACTAAGCTTGCAGCAACATGGCTGGAAGGCAAGGTTCTGACCAGATGAAGTCAGCTGCAGATGATTTGTAGACACATCAACAGCAAGGCTACTCTGGGAGTTGGGAGTGCGAGGAAAGATACACCGACAAGCAGTCGGGAACTCAGTAGCTCTGGATTAGGAGAAAAGATTCCAATTGGGTACCCAAGTAAGTGAATGGCATCTGGGGGTGAGCCCCGGGATTCATTGCTGAACCCTCCAGAGGAGTCGTGGGTCTATCGGTGAAACACTGAGGAAGGAGGGCACCCACTTGATAACCCAGAAGATCACACCACTTACTTGGCTACCTCGCAGAGTCTAGGCAGCAAGTCTCAGGAGTGCAATAAGGGATGTTAGCATCTAGTTCTACATAACATACATACAGAATGTCAATAATGAAGCTCAAATATAATTTCTCTTCCCCATCTCAGGGAAGTTGGCTGGTAGTAGTGGAAAGTTGCATTTTGTGCTATCCATCTCATGTTGCTTTTCCAGTCTCATTGACTCAAATGTTCTGGTATTTAGATCCAACAACATGTTTTTAATGACATTAGTGTGGGAAGAAATGGAATTTTCAGGTGGCGTTCTCAAGTGTCCCTCTAGCTAAAACTTTTGGGCCTGCGATATGTAGCCAACGACTTGGCAAGTTGCTGCTGTGCATTTTATACTTAAAAGGCACATCTGGCAAATGTCTGGAATGCCAGGGGAATGCAGGTGCTACAACTTGGCTAGTTCTGGAGCACTATTGCCAAGATGTTGTCTGGTCCCACTCCTCTTAACACTGTAACCAATGCTCTCAACATTTCTTCAGTTTCACACAAGGAACGGAATATCCAACTTGCTTCCAACATGGGTCCCTCAAGATAGCAAAAGGATGTCAAGATTAGGAACTTAAAGGAGACAAATCTTGATTAGATTGGTAGATATTGTAAGGTAAAACATCATGAGATGGGAATGTGTAGGGAGTTACCCTGTACAAGGCTGTAACAAGAAGGGGAGGTGTCCTTGTACTCCTGTTAGGTAAAACATCATGAGATGGGAATGTACGGGGCAGTAACAAGATGTGAATGCATCCTTGTACTTACAAGATAAGAGAGACATTGATGGATTGAGAGGCAGGAAGCTAGCAGGGAAAGGAGAGCAACAGTTTTAGTCATTGGACAAGTAATGATATGATGATGTTCTAAGCACATATCCAAGGGTATAAAAAATCACCATTTTGCTGATAACGGCAGAATGCATTCTCCGACTAACCTGGTTGGTCGCAAGTGTTACAATCCGGTAATAAAGAACAAAGAACCCTGATTTCGACTCAGCCTGGTGTTTGTCTCACTCATTCATGAACAAAGCAGACCTAACAATATACAGTATGAATGCTTTTCGAGCAGAGCCAGAAATGGAAAGATAGGTTTATTATGAGAATCCATGAGCAGTTTTTTTGGCTAATGTCAAAGCAAATGGGCCACACACAAATCTGGATGTACTTGTGGCCTGGATAGTGAAGGTATTTTATTCTTGGATTTGTGGAAATTTCTATTCTTGGACTTGAAGGCAAGGATAATAATTTTCAAAGCTGCTTTGGGTGGGGGGGGGGGAAAGAAACATTAAACCACTGTAGATTTGAGAGCACAAGTAGCTCTTGTGTGGTTCAGAGTTGGATCTTATGATGCTCTGTGGTTGAATCATTGTTTGCTGATTTATTTGTTGACCTCGAAAAGACAATGCACTTGCTTTCAGTAACCTTTGATTGTAAGCATTGTTAATATTTTAACTTAAGGACCCTCAGTTTTTAGTTAATCATCCTTGGATTAAAGAATCATAGCAACAGATCTATCTCCAGATTTAAAGTGTGTTACTGACTTCAAAGAAACATCCTATTTTGTCATTAGATGTAGGTTATGCCAAAATGAACAACTGGTTTGGAAGCAGAATAGCTGTTAAAATATTTTGCACTTACCCTCTTGCTGGATCCAATGTGATTGCCCTCGGCTGGTCCAGATCTTGCCAAAATAATACTTTCCGCAATGATCCATCCAAATTAGCAACTTCAATCCGATTTGTTTCTGAGTCTGTCCAATACAACTTTTTACCGAGCCAATCACAAGCCAATCCATCAGGTGATACAAGTCCCCATATCACCACATTTTGAGTGTTTGCGGTCTGGTTTAGAAAAATCAATTTGATTGCTTCTTCACTCACATCTGTCCAGTACACAAGATCCTCTGAAAATACAAAATCCACTGCAGCTGCATCTTCTAAACCAGCAACAAGAACTGTAGCATTAGTTTTTCCACCAGTAGCATCCACTAGCCTCAAGTCTCGTCGATTTGCAAACAGCAGCAGAGGTGTCCCTGTGCAGGTACAAAGAAAAGTTATTGAATCCGTTAGCAAATAATTACGCTCTGTTAAGTATCTGTTAGCAAACCACAAGCTTATTACATATTATGGAATGCAATTAATAGATCTTTATTTGACAGTTAAAAAAAAGGTTAATATGTTCTTGAGCGTTCTCTGGAGACAGGACATTGCTGTGCAACTATATTGTAAATCATGCCTTGCAAGATTTTTATACAACTCTCAAAACGAGTCCCAATGATCTACATTCACCCATTTCTGCCTAAATCACAGCACAAAGTGCAAAATTAATTTTTTTGCCCATAATTTTCAAACAACTAATATTTGCCCAGAAGCTGACACTTCACAGCTCTGAACAAAATCTAAAGACAATAAAAATATCACAAGATTTTGGGTTTTGATGACAAATAACTGCAACACTGTTTCTTGACCTAACTGGACACGCAATCTGTTAGTTTTCAGAGCACCGGGTAAACATTTTGTTCCTCAAATATCAGCCACATCAATGAGCAAGGATAAGTAACCTGTATTAAATCATAAATACAGTAATATTATTAACCCAAACAATAAATATTTCCCACCCATATGATTCAAGTTCAGTCATCTTACTTTCATGGGTATCCAGTAAAAAATAAAATCTGAGAAGGTTTAATTGAAGTGATGCTTTGCATTACTTTGGTGACTGACATCCAAACTTTATCTTAAAAATGCCCAAGTGCATTCTCCACAAACTTGCATAGTTATTTTAAAACCCACACATATTATCAAACTAACTCACTTAAAAAATTTATCTGTAAAAACAACTTTTTAATGACTTGCTTCAAAGGGTACAAGGTTAAATTTATCCGTGCCTTTACTAATTTCAAAAGAATACTGCTCCTTAGCTAAATGATAAAGCATAAATCACACCTGCATGACATACTTTATAATATTGCACTGAATGAACAACAATCTTACCAATCTCGTCACAATAAACTTCACTACATACAATAATCCACTGAGTTTCTGCAATAATCATCACAAACTTCCTAATGAGCAATCCTCTAGAAATCAAGTCATTTCATCGTTGTGGACATTCCTCATTAATCCAAACAATAATGTATCATTAAAGTAGTAAAGATATCATTGAAATGTTAAAAAATATTATACCATTATAATACCTATGCCAGGGGTTCCCAACCTGGGGTACATGTACCCCCAGTGGTGCATTTGCGCTTTTCGGGGGGTGCATTTGCGCTTTTCGGGGGGTGCATTTTGCGCTTTTCGGGGGGTGCATTTGCGCTTTTCGGGGGGTGCATTTGCGCTTTTCGGGGGGTGCATTTGCGCTTTTCGGGGGGTGCATTTGCGCTTTTCGGGGGGTGCATTTGCGCTTTTCGGGGGGTGCATTTGCGCTTTTCGGGGGGTGCATTTGCGCTTTTCGGGGGGTGCATTTGCGCTTTTCGGGGGGTGCATTTGCGCTTTTCGGGGGGTGCATTTGCGCTTTTCGGGGGGTGCATTTGCGCTTTTCGGGGGGTGCATTTGCGCTTTTCGGGGGGGTGCATTTGCGCTTTTCGGGGGGTGCATTTGCGCTTTTCGGGGGGTGCATTTGCGCTTTTCGGGGGGTGCATTTGCGCTTTTCGGGGGGTGCATTTGCGCTTTTCGGGGGGTGCATTTGCGCTTTTCGGGGGGTGCATTTGCGCTTTTCGGGGGGTACATTTGCGCTTTTCGGGGGGTACATTTGCGCTTTTCGGGGGGTACATTTGCGCTTTTCGGGGGGGTACATTTGCGCTTTTCGGGGGGTACATTTGCGCTTTTCGGGGGGTACATTTGCGCTTTTCGGGGGTACATTTTGCGCTTTTCGGGGGGTACATTTGCGCTTTTCGGGGGGTACATTTGCGCTTTTCGGGGGGGTACATTTGCGCTTTTCGGGGGGTACATTTGCGCTTTTCGGGGGGTACATTTTGCGCTTTTCGGGGGGTACATTTGCGCTTTTCGGGGGGTACATTTGCGCTTTTCGGGGGGTACATTTGCGCTTTTCGGGGGGTACATTTGCGCTTTTTTCGGGGGGTACATTTGCGCTTTTCGGGGGGTACATTGCGCTTTTCGGGGGGTACATTTGCGCTTTTCGGGGGGTACATTTGCGCTTTTCGGGGGGTACATTTGCGCTTTTCGGGGGGTACATTTGCGCTTTTCGGGGGGTACATTTGCGCTTTTCGGGGGTACATTTGCGCTTTTTCGGGGGGTACATTTGCGCTTTTCGGGGGGTACATTTGCGCTTTTCGGGGGGTACATTTGCGCTTTTCGGGGGGTACATTTGCGCTTTTCGGGGGGGTACATTTGCGCTTTTCGGGGGGTACATTTGCGCTTTTCGGGGGTACATTTGCGCTTTTCGGGGGGTACATTTGCGCTTTTCGGGGGGTACATTTGCGCTTTTCGGGGGGTACATTTGCGCTTTTCGGGGGGTACATTTGCGCTTTTCGGGGGGTACATTTGCGCTTTTCGGGGGGTACATTTGCGCTTTTCGGGGGGTACATTTGCGCTTTTCGGGGGTACATTTGCGCTTTTTCGGGGGGTACATTTGCGCTTTTCGGGGGGTACATTTGCGCTTTTCGGGGGGTACATTTGCGCTTTTCGGGGGGTACATTGCGCTTTTCGGGGGGTACATTTGCGCTTTTCGGGGGGTACATTTGCGCTTTTCGGGGGGTACATTTGCGCTTTTCGGGGGGTACATTTGCGCTTTTCGGGGGGTACATTTGCGCTTTTCGGGGGGTTACATTTGCGCTTTTCGGGGGGTACATTTGCGCTTTTCGGGGGATACATTTGCGCTTTTCGGGGGAACATTTGCGCTTTTCGGGGGAACATTTGCGCTTTTCAGGGGGAAACATTTGCGCTTTTTCAGGGGGAACATTTGCGCTTTTCAGGGGGAACATTTGCGCTTTTCAGGGGGAACATTTGCGCTTTTCAGGGGGAACATTTGCGCTTTTCAGGGGGAACATTTGCGCTTTTCAGGGGGAACATTTCCGCTTTTCAGGGGGAACATTTCCGCTTTTTCAGGGGGAACATTTCCGCTTTTCAGGGGGAACATTTCCGCTTTTCAGGGGGAACATTTCCGCTTTTCAGGGGGAACATTTCCGCTTTTCAGGGGGAACATTTCCGCTTTTCAGGGGGAACATTTCCGCTTTTCAGGGGGAACATTTCCGCTTTTTCAGGGGGAACATTTCCGCTTTTCAGGGGGAACATTTCCGCTTTTCAGGGGGGGAACATTTCCGCTTTTCAGGGGGAACATTTCCGCTTTTCAGGGGGAACATTTCGCTTTTCAGGGGGAACATTTCCGCTTTTCAGGGGAACATTTCCGCTTTTCAGGGGGAAACATTTCCGCTTTTCATGGGGAACATTTCCGCTTTTCAGGGGGAACATTTCCGCTTTTCAGGGGGAACATTTCCGCTTTTCAGGGGGGAACATTTCCGCTTTTTTCAGGAGGGGAACATTTCCGCTTTTCAGGGGGAACATTTCCGCTTTTCAGGGGGGAACATCTTCCGCTTTTTCAGGGGGAACATTTCCGCTTTTA